>NC_136752.1:0-600000 GCF_936440315.1 Barbus barbus
TCTGAAGTTTTTGAGAGAGCCGAGGCTCTATTCACGGCAGAGACTTGTAACGAGTACGATAGAAAACAACAGGAGAAAGATCAGAGACAAGCTACCAAAATAGAACCTCCCAAAGCTCTCTTGGTCGAACCAGACATGCACACACACGCACCTTTGGTTGTCAGACCCAAAAAAGATACTTCTCACATACATGTAGAGGTACAGACATCACCTAGAAGGTGGGAGGATGTAAGAACTCCATCCAGTCCCCCACCTAATAGGTCTGACTGGTCGTTTGATCAGGAGTTTCCCCCTCTGGTGCCCAAACCGGGCATACAGCCCACCCCAGCCTTACCTCAAAGATCTCCACTGCAACGTGCAAGACGCAGAATTCTTGCAGAGGAGATTGATGTGGATCAGGAACCTCAAGATCTGGCCACAGACATGGCCACTGAGGTTACTGATACACAAGAGGTTACGAAAAGGACATTTACGGAGGATTTTAATGAGGAACAGCTGAAACGTTATAAGGAGATTACTGACATTTTGGTTCAGGAAGGAATTTTGAAAAGAGACGAAAAAATTGTCGTGTCAGAAGAACCAAAACGTACACATACTGAGGCTGGTCCGAGCACGTCTAACGTTGTTCCCAGCACATCTAAGGTTGAAGAGACTAAAAAGTCACTCCCTTCTTCTTCTTCTTCTTCTTCTAGAATTCAGAGCCTTCCTCTTTTTTCTTCTGATGATTCTCTGGACTATCAAATTTCTGAGTATTCTGTTAGCTCTTTAGCACGTATCACACCCACAAAGGTGGTGGAAAAGGAAGAGGGACAGAAGATTGTTATGCGACCCATAGAAGAGGAACGCACAACCCAATCACTGCAGATAGAACAAACACCTCAGAAGCAAATCACAATAATAGCTCCACCGACACCAAAATCGGTCGGCAGACCATACCGTCACATAAACACAGACCGTAAACAAATTGACTGGAGCTTGAACCTAAAGAAAAGGTATGTGATAATCGGGGATTCTAACGTTTCCAGGATCCCGGCCTTCAACATCTCTGATCTTCAAATAGACAGCTTCCCGGGCGCGAAGTTCCAACACGCGGGCAATCTCATAGAAAAAGCCACAATCGCGATGGAACCGGAAGTGTTGTTGTTGTCGTTTGGATTAAATAACCGATCTCAGAGATGTTTTACTTCAACGAACAAAGAGATACAGAGGGCTTACAGAGTAGCCAGAACCCGATTACCGCATACCGAGATCGTAGTTCCGATGATCAATTATTGTGACTTGCTTCCGATTGATGAACAAAGATACCTTGAGGACATAAACAAGTACATCAAGGACAGTCTCAACTTTCTCCAATTGTTGCCCGTTGCCCAGTTTCAGGTCGAAAGCGATAACTTGCACTGGACAGCTGCAACGGGCAGATACATGTTAGAACATTGGGTTCGGTCGCTAAACTTGCCGACGCCGTCAACCCAATAGGTAGTCAAGAAAAACTTATCGTTAATTTGTCCCCGCTCGTCTTGACAACTGGACAGCGGGCGATCTTGAAGAAAGGCCTTTCCTTTGTTATGGTCCCCGATAACGTCAAAACACAAAAATTAGAATTATTGCAGAGCCTACAGGCCTATCATAGGCGTATTAAATTAGACGCCTTTTTTGAAGGCAAAAAAAGTGAGAAAAAAAGAACTCCTTTTACTCATAATTCTGATTGGACACCTGCCTTGTCTAGTTTGCCACCCCAGGTGGTTTCTCTAATTAGAGCAGATCGGTATGCGTATCAACACCTGAATTGGGGCCTTCTAGAAAGACAGAATTTGAGTAAAAGTGAGAGAAAAGCAATTCATGAACTTAAAAACAATTGTGACATCGTTATCAAACCAGCTGACAAGGGTAATGCAGTCGTCATCATGAGTAAAACAGATTATCTTTGGGAAGGAAAAAGGCAACTTTCTGTGACAGAGCACTATTGCTCTCTCACAGAACCAATTTATCCAAAAACCATACTGGAAGTACGAGAAATTTTAAATGAGATGTATGAGAAAAAGATAATTAGTGGGAAACAGAGAGATTACTTGTCTGGTTCTGGTACACCGAGACCAAGAAGATTTTATTTGTTACCAAAAATACACAAAGAACCAGAAAAGTGGAGTACACCACATAAAATACCTCCTGGGAGGCCTATCGTGTCGGATTGCGACAGTGAGACTTATTTTACAGCAGAATATATTGAGTATTTCCTTAGTCCCATTTCGCAACGTCATGGTAGTTACCTAAAAGACACCTATGATTTTATCTCTAAAACAAAAAATCTTATTCTCCCATCTAATTCATTTCTCTTCACCATGGACATCGACAGTTTGTACACCAATATAGAGACCGGAGTCGGTATGGCTGCCGTGAGAGATTGCATGAACAAATATCCTGACGTGAAAAGACCCGATGATTTTATTTTAAAACTACTAGAAATTAATTTGACTAAAAACGATTTTGAATTTGGCTCTAAATTTTATTTACAAACTAAGGGGACGGCCATGGGCAAGAAGTTCGCCCCTTCTTACGCCAATATCTATATGGCCCATTGGGAACAAACTGCGGTGTCCTCTTTTCATCTCCAGCCCTTCTCGTATTTTAGATTTTTGGATGACATCTGGGGCATCTGGACATACGGTAAGGAGGAGTTTATTGAATTTGCTGATCATCTGAACCGTCATCAAAAATCCATCAGGATAAAATACGAAATTGATGAAAATTCAGTTAATTTTCTTGATGTCATCACCTACAAAGGACCCAAATTTGAAATGACCAATCAGTTGGACTACAAAGTGTATTTTAAGCCCACAGACACTCACTCATTATTACACAGAGCCAGTTACCACCCTAAGCATACTTTTAAAGGAATTCTTAAATCACAGCTTCTTCGCTTTCATAGAATATGCTCACAAACATCTGAGTTTAAGATTGCTGTAGGAATCCTCTTTAAAGCTTTGAAGAAGCGAGGGTACTCGAGAAGCTATTTGAGGAGTGTGCTTAGGGCCTTCACTAACTTTGTGACTAATCCAACCAAGGAAACACAGATTAGAAACAAAATCATACCATTAGTTTCCTTCTATTCACAACAAAGTACTCAATTAAATAGAGCAACCAAGGAAAATTTCACCAAATTCATGGAACCAACTAAATTTCTGACCAAACATAGACCGATAGCGGCTTACAAACGAAACAAGAACTTATTGGATACCTTGGTTTCTAGTAAAATCACAACATCCTGTAAAGTGAGTAAATCTGGGGTTTATAAGCACTTTGTGGGCAAAAGAATGGTCCAGAATAAAACCAACAAACAACTCTTCCAAGTGCAGAGAAACATGTCAGCACATGTCTCAAACTGTGTCTATCTCATATCTTGTTCCAAATGCCACAAACAATATGTGGGGCAGACAAAGAACCAATTGTTACTTAGAATCTATCAGCATTCGTATAACATTCGTAATAAAATTGAAAAGAGACGATATGTAGTTAGACATTTTTTAATACATGGCCTAGATGCCCTCAGAGTTTCAGGATTGGAGTCGAACCCCTTTTGGACGCTCTCGGAGAGGCTCAGGGCGGAGAGGGTCTGGATTAAAAAATTGGACTCTCTCTACCCCAGAGGCCTCAACGAAGCGTAACCTTACTGTCCATCTTTCTATTTTAATCATTTTTATGGTTATTTTTCTTCTAAGTCTGGTTTTTCCTTTTTTTTCTTTTGGTCAGTGTGTTGGAGACCTTAGGGTCTGTGTCTCTTATCTTTAAAATCACACAAATATGATAAGAATTCTTATGGAGTTCAGGTGTGTCTGCTGGCATGACCCAGCAGGCCCCAAGTAACACCCTGATTATTAATCGTGTACCCATTCTCCTCCTAAACCTCAAGTCCCAAAATTTTATGCATGTAACCCGTCACACCTGACACCTAAAGACACCCTATTTTATGGTGTACACCCCCATACACCTAACACCTAAAGCCACTGGAATTGACGAAACTTATCATCCCAAATCTTACACCTAGATTTAGTGGACCTAATGGATTCACCCACCCCAAACCTGACACCTAGAGTTGGTAGACCTAATGAATTCACCCACCTCAAACCTGACACCTAGAGTTGGTAGACCTAATGAATTCACCCACCTCAAACCTTACACCTAGAGATGGTAGACCTAATGAATTCACCCACCTCAAACCTTACACCTAGAGATGGTAGACCTTGGGCGAATACCCCTGGCAGGAGAACACCTGATTGGGGTGCACCTGGTTGGCGTGCACCTTGATTTTGCAGCCCTTGGGTGGTGGGCCCTCGGCGTCCCAGCCCTGACACGGTGAACCCTTGGTGTTGTGGCCCTGTTTTGCTAATTACATTGATTTTGTACATTTAATTAACTCAAGAAAAAGTATTCTGTTTAGTAACAACAATTTCAGTCTTTAAAATATAATACAGGGGTCAAAAGGTCATGGGGTAGATAGAGATGCACAATATAACGTTTTACCACTTGATGGACATGTGGGGACTTGTGAGAGTTAATAGAATATATTACTTAATCATGATTGCTTAAATTGCACTAATAAATATATTACTGATTTTTTATCATGATGGTTTTAAATACATAAATATACATATACACTATTAAAACAACATCAGACCAATAAATATACACCTGTTTGGAGGAGATACAGGACACAGACTCTATGAGACAACATTTAGAACAATGGGAACAAATAAAACATGTGGAGGTGCTGTTGGAGGGGGTTCCTTTTTTGGAGTTGGGACTGAAGCGGGCCTTTGAAATGTGTGCCAGTGCCTAACCGAGATCAGACCTGTTCTGATTTCTGGATTCTTAGATACCTAACTCAAGCCAGAGCCACGTCTTGGCACTTCAGGACCACTTTGAGAAGGATTTCTTAACATCAGCAATCTTCTACAGTATTTAACTCCACATTCATACTGACTATTATAATTTAATACACAGAAGACATTGAATAACACCACATTGAAACATCAGTGAATTGAAATACTCTTAAATATGCCTTAAACTTAAATATTCATTCACTTTTTGTCTGTTTTAAGGCATATTTGTTATAAGATCATGATTTCACGATGGATTTTCAACTATTTATATTTATTTATAATGGACAGACAAGGATTGATTGATTTGCATATGCTGTGACGCAGCAAGAAATTCTAGGACACTTTTTAGTGTTTTCCAAAAGGGAAACTTTGTTGGTTCGACGCCAAATGCACTTCAAAAAATTCTTATATTTGTTATCTTACAATATTTGGAAGTCTGGAGTGTTTTGATGAAGGAGCTCGCGAGTTATTTACAAACAAACATTACTTTGGCGTCAAAAACACGATAAACAAAATCCTACAGGGTTAGGAAAGGATGGGGGGACAGATAAAAGTCTTTGAGAAACAATGGGAGGATTGTTTGACCCAAAGCTGATCATTTTCATGTTTTATTTGCGAGTTTTCTTCACTAAATTGACTGTATATGTGCTCTGAATGAGGATGACGTCAGAAGCCGCCGCCCTCTGTGACAGCGTAACAGAGAGGCGGACACAGACAGTCATTTGCTCACTTGCACTCGAGATAGCAGTTACTCTAGCTTACATCTGATACATTCTAGCCTGACGACGTTACAGCAATAGCCTGAAGAAGAAGTTGTATACTTCGAAACGTCGCGATTTGCAATTAACGTCGTTATTTCGAAGAATCCATTCACTTTGTAACAAAGAAACACTGTAATGGCGAGAGTAGGAGAGAGATACAGACAAACACCGAGGCTGCGCGTGAGATTCGCGTCTTTTCCATCTGACGAAGAACCGCGTTACACCTCAAGAAACCCAACAGCACGTCTACGTGCTACTAGCCCACGTCGGGAGGGATGGAGGGAGAGAGGGGAATCCTTTTTCCGCGACGAGAATAACCGTCCACGTCTCTCGTACGACGCAAATCATAAACAAACAGCCCGTGTACGGGCTCACCGACATGACCGCTGGAATAATGACGATTATCAAATTGATTATCGTTATTATGATCCAAATAATTACACCACTCAGAAAAACAAATGGTCTTATGAAAATGACACAATTCCACGAGGCAGAGAAACTCGTAGGACAAACTCAAGGGGGGAAATAAGGGAAAACAGATATTTTCCAAACAAACAGATCGATTATTTTCCTGACAACCGAGAGTTTGTAAATTCTAAATACAAAAGACAACAAACATACAGAGAGGCTTTAGACGATAGAAAAATCAGATCTTTGCCCAGACAAAATTCACACGCACCACTCTCTTATGACCATTTTGAAGATGATTTTCCAAAAAGAAAACCCAAGAGAAAAAACAAGAAGAGGGTGCGCAGTCGATTCATGATGGAAGAGAGAGGAGGAGAATTCTATGGGGAGGATGAAATCGAATGTGACTCGTATGTTCAAGAAGAAGAAGATGAGAGACGCAATTTACAATCTGCCCGTCCCCATACATATAGTCAAAGAGACACACATATCGAATCCTCCCACTCCTCTTCCAACAGGGGACATAACACAATCTCGGATGCTTACCAAGCTGGCAGAGACATCAGAACCGAACAACCACCCGAGAGAGTGGAAAGACAAAGGGATAGAGTTTACCGTCCGTTCCCCAAGAAAAGACAGAAAGATAGGGGGGGACCTCAGAGATATTTTCAAGAACAATCTAACATTAAATCGAATTACACTCCAGCTTCACCCAGGTTGAGGACGGCCATGAAACTTATGTATGATTTGATAAGGCTGGTCCATCACCTAGAGAAGGTCACAACCAAAGTAACTAACAACAGTCCAGTGACCTTCAAAAGACTGACTAAATTGTTGACCAATTCCATTAAACCAGCAATGCCTAACGACACGGTGAAAAAGTTGTTAGAGGACAATGCGCAAAAATGGTCAACAAATGCTCAGGTCATTTTGGAGGAACACTACGAGAAACTGATTGATAGTACGCTGGTGGAACTAAAAGAGCGTACAGACCAAGCCCATTGGTTCCAAGCCTTTCAGACGGCCACCAATTGGGCCACAAAGAACTTTGGGAGGAGAATTAACTCTGAAGTTTTTGAGAGAGCCGAGGCTCTATTCACGGCAGAGACTTGTAACGAGTACGATAGAAAACAACAGGAGAAAGATCAGAGACAAGCTACCAAAATAGAACCTCCCAAAGCTCTCTTGGTCGAACCAGACATGCACACACACGCACCTTTGGTTGTCAGACCCAAAAAAGATACTTCTCACATACATGTAGAGGTACAGACATCACCTAGAAGGTGGGAGGATGTAAGAACTCCATCCAGTCCCCCACCTAATAGGTCTGACTGGTCGTTTGATCAGGAGTTTCCCCCTCTGGTGCCCAAACCGGGCATACAGCCCACCCCAGCCTTACCTCAAAGATCTCCACTGCAACGTGCAAGACGCAGAATTCTTGCAGAGGAGATTGATGTGGATCAGGAACCTCAAGATCTGGCCACAGACATGGCCACTGAGGTTACTGATACACAAGAGGTTACGAAAAGGACATTTACGGAGGATTTTAATGAGGAACAGCTGAAACGTTATAAGGAGATTACTGACATTTTGGTTCAGGAAGGAATTTTGAAAAGAGACGAAAAAATTGTCGTGTCAGAAGAACCAAAACGTACACATACTGAGGCTGGTCCGAGCACGTCTAACGTTGTTCCCAGCACATCTAAGGTTGAAGAGACTAAAAAGTCACTCCCTTCTTCTTCTTCTTCTTCTTCTAGAATTCAGAGCCTTCCTCTTTTTTCTTCTGATGATTCTCTGGACTATCAAATTTCTGAGTATTCTGTTAGCTCTTTAGCACGTATCACACCCACAAAGGTGGTGGAAAAGGAAGAGGGACAGAAGATTGTTATGCGACCCATAGAAGAGGAACGCACAACCCAATCACTGCAGATAGAACAAACACCTCAGAAGCAAATCACAATAATAGCTCCACCGACACCAAAATCGGTCGGCAGACCATACCGTCACATAAACACAGACCGTAAACAAATTGACTGGAGCTTGAACCTAAAGAAAAGGTATGTGATAATCGGGGATTCTAACGTTTCCAGGATCCCGGCCTTCAACATCTCTGATCTTCAAATAGACAGCTTCCCGGGCGCGAAGTTCCAACACGCGGGCAATCTCATAGAAAAAGCCACAATCGCGATGGAACCGGAAGTGTTGTTGTTGTCGTTTGGATTAAATAACCGATCTCAGAGATGTTTTACTTCAACGAACAAAGAGATACAGAGGGCTTACAGAGTAGCCAGAACCCGATTACCGCATACCGAGATCGTAGTTCCGATGATCAATTATTGTGACTTGCTTCCGATTGATGAACAAAGATACCTTGAGGACATAAACAAGTACATCAAGGACAGTCTCAACTTTCTCCAATTGTTGCCCGTTGCCCAGTTTCAGGTCGAAAGCGATAACTTGCACTGGACAGCTGCAACGGGCAGATACATGTTAGAACATTGGGTTCGGTCGCTAAACTTGCCGACGCCGTCAACCCAATAGGTAGTCAAGAAAAACTTATCGTTAATTTGTCCCCGCTCGTCTTGACAACTGGACAGCGGGCGATCTTGAAGAAAGGCCTTTCCTTTGTTATGGTCCCCGATAACGTCAAAACACAAAAATTAGAATTATTGCAGAGCCTACAGGCCTATCATAGGCGTATTAAATTAGACGCCTTTTTTGAAGGCAAAAAAAGTGAGAAAAAAAGAACTCCTTTTACTCATAATTCTGATTGGACACCTGCCTTGTCTAGTTTGCCACCCCAGGTGGTTTCTCTAATTAGAGCAGATCGGTATGCGTATCAACACCTGAATTGGGGCCTTCTAGAAAGACAGAATTTGAGTAAAAGTGAGAGAAAAGCAATTCATGAACTTAAAAACAATTGTGACATCGTTATCAAACCAGCTGACAAGGGTAATGCAGTCGTCATCATGAGTAAAACAGATTATCTTTGGGAAGGAAAAAGGCAACTTTCTGTGACAGAGCACTATTGCTCTCTCACAGAACCAATTTATCCAAAAACCATACTGGAAGTACGAGAAATTTTAAATGAGATGTATGAGAAAAAGATAATTAGTGGGAAACAGAGAGATTACTTGTCTGGTTCTGGTACACCGAGACCAAGAAGATTTTATTTGTTACCAAAAATACACAAAGAACCAGAAAAGTGGAGTACACCACATAAAATACCTCCTGGGAGGCCTATCGTGTCGGATTGCGACAGTGAGACTTATTTTACAGCAGAATATATTGAGTATTTCCTTAGTCCCATTTCGCAACGTCATGGTAGTTACCTAAAAGACACCTATGATTTTATCTCTAAAACAAAAAATCTTATTCTCCCATCTAATTCATTTCTCTTCACCATGGACATCGACAGTTTGTACACCAATATAGAGACCGGAGTCGGTATGGCTGCCGTGAGAGATTGCATGAACAAATATCCTGACGTGAAAAGACCCGATGATTTTATTTTAAAACTACTAGAAATTAATTTGACTAAAAACGATTTTGAATTTGGCTCTAAATTTTATTTACAAACTAAGGGGACGGCCATGGGCAAGAAGTTCGCCCCTTCTTACGCCAATATCTATATGGCCCATTGGGAACAAACTGCGGTGTCCTCTTTTCATCTCCAGCCCTTCTCGTATTTTAGATTTTTGGATGACATCTGGGGCATCTGGACATACGGTAAGGAGGAGTTTATTGAATTTGCTGATCATCTGAACCGTCATCAAAAATCCATCAGGATAAAATACGAAATTGATGAAAATTCAGTTAATTTTCTTGATGTCATCACCTACAAAGGACCCAAATTTGAAATGACCAATCAGTTGGACTACAAAGTGTATTTTAAGCCCACAGACACTCACTCATTATTACACAGAGCCAGTTACCACCCTAAGCATACTTTTAAAGGAATTCTTAAATCACAGCTTCTTCGCTTTCATAGAATATGCTCACAAACATCTGAGTTTAAGATTGCTGTAGGAATCCTCTTTAAAGCTTTGAAGAAGCGAGGGTACTCGAGAAGCTATTTGAGGAGTGTGCTTAGGGCCTTCACTAACTTTGTGACTAATCCAACCAAGGAAACACAGATTAGAAACAAAATCATACCATTAGTTTCCTTCTATTCACAACAAAGTACTCAATTAAATAGAGCAACCAAGGAAAATTTCACCAAATTCATGGAACCAACTAAATTTCTGACCAAACATAGACCGATAGCGGCTTACAAACGAAACAAGAACTTATTGGATACCTTGGTTTCTAGTAAAATCACAACATCCTGTAAAGTGAGTAAATCTGGGGTTTATAAGCACTTTGTGGGCAAAAGAATGGTCCAGAATAAAACCAACAAACAACTCTTCCAAGTGCAGAGAAACATGTCAGCACATGTCTCAAACTGTGTCTATCTCATATCTTGTTCCAAATGCCACAAACAATATGTGGGGCAGACAAAGAACCAATTGTTACTTAGAATCTATCAGCATTCGTATAACATTCGTAATAAAATTGAAAAGAGACGATATGTAGTTAGACATTTTTTAATACATGGCCTAGATGCCCTCAGAGTTTCAGGATTGGAGTCGAACCCCTTTTGGACGCTCTCGGAGAGGCTCAGGGCGGAGAGGGTCTGGATTAAAAAATTGGACTCTCTCTACCCCAGAGGCCTCAACGAAGCGTAACCTTACTGTCCATCTTTCTATTTTAATCATTTTTATGGTTATTTTTCTTCTAAGTCTGGTTTTTCCTTTTTTTTCTTTTGGTCAGTGTGTTGGAGACCTTAGGGTCTGTGTCTCTTATCTTTAAAATCACACAATAATGATAAGAATTCTTATGGAGTTCAGGTGTGTCTGCTGGCATGACCCAGCAGGCCCCAAGTAACACCCTGATTATTAATCGTGTACCCATTCTCCTCCTAAACCTCAAGTCCCAAAATTTTATGCATGTAACCCGTCACACCTGACACCTAAAGACACCCTATTTTATGGTGTACACCCCCATACACCTAACACCTAAAGCCACTGGAATTGACGAAACTTATCATCCCAAATCTTACACCTAGATTTAGTGGACCTAATGGATTCACCCACCCCAAACCTGACACCTAGAGTTGGTAGACCTAATGAATTCACCCACCTCAAACCTGACACCTAGAGTTGGTAGACCTAATGAATTCACCCACCTCAAACCTGACACCTAGAGTTGGTAGACCTAATGAATTCACCCACCTCAAACCTTACACCTAGAGATGGTAGACCTAATGAATTCACCCACCTCAAACCTTACACCTAGAGATGGTAGACCTTGGGCGAATACCCCTGGCAGGAGAACACCTGATTGGGGTGCACCTGGTTGGCGTGCACCTTGATTTGGCAGCCCTTGGGTGGTGGGCCCTCGGCGTCCCAGCCCTGACACGGTGAACCCTTGGTGTTGTGGCCCTGTTTTGCTAATTACATTGATTTTGTACATTTAATTAACTCAAGAAAAAGTATTCTGTTTAGTAACAACAATTTCAGTCTTTAAAATATAATACAGGGGTCAAAAGGTCATGGGGTAGATAGAGATGCACAATATAACGTTTTACCACTTGATGGACATGTGGGGACTTGTGAGAGTTAATAGAATATATTACTTAATCATGATTGCTTAAATTGCACTAATAAATATATTACTGATTTTTTATCATGATGGTTTTAAATACATAAATATACATATACACAATATTAAAACAACATCAGACCAATAAATATACACCTGTTTGGAGGAGATACAGGACACAGACTCTATGAGACAACATTTAGAACAATGGGAACAAATAAAACATGTGGAGGTGCTGTTGGAGGGGGTTCCTTTTTTGGAGTTGGGACTGAAGCGGGCCTTTGAAATGTGTGCCAGTGCCTAACCGAGATCAGACCTGTTCTGATTTCTGGATTCTTAGATACCTAACCCTAACGCCCACTTAGAAACAGCACATGGCTGCTGTGAAGTATTCCAGCCATTTTGTGTCCAGAGCTCGCCTGAAGAAGGACTAGAGAGTCCGAAACGTTGCGCAAAGGCCTGGACGTCCACATTTAGGCCTCCGTCATGAGAATGGGTGACGTAGAGAGCCAAACAAAAATTATTTCCTTCGTCTATACCGATGAAGTGGTACGCTCACTGCTTTTTCTTTGCGGAAACGTGCACAACAGCACACACACTGAACCTAACCGACACAAATCGCTGTGCAAACCTAGGTAACATAACCACTAGTTCTCTGAGCCCTATTTGGGATTTTTTGCATCAACGGAAATATGTTTTTGGATCACTGGAAGTCGAGGAGTGGCGGCCGGTGATGTACAGAGCCCGTGCACAACCATGATCGGACTCTGGTCTGATCATTGGATTTTTTACTTCCTAACCTGACACCTAGAGTTGGTAGACCTAATGAATTCACCCACCTCAAACCTTACACCTAGAGATGGTAGACCTAATGAATTCACCCACCTCAAACCTTACACCTAGAGATGGTAGACCTTGGGCGAATACCCCTGGCAGGAGAACACCTGATTGGGGTGCACCTGGTTGGCGTGCACCTTGATTTTGCAGCCCTTGGGTGGTGGGCCCTCGGCGTCCCAGCCCTGACACGGTGAACCCTTGGTGTTGTGGCCCTGTTTTGCTAATTACATTGATTTTGTACATTTAATTAACTCAAGAAAAAGTATTCTGTTTAGTAACAACAATTTCAGTCTTTAAAATATAATACAGGGGTCAAAAGGTCATGGGGTAGATAGAGATGCACAATATAACGTTTTACCACTTGATGGACATGTGGGGACTTGTGAGAGTTAATAGAATATATTACTTAATCATGATTGCTTAAATTGCACTAATAAATATATTACTGATTTTTTATCATGATGGTTTTAAATACATAAATATACATATACACAATATTAAAACAACATCAGACCAATAAATATACACCTGTTTGGAGGAGATACAGGACACAGACTCTATGAGACAACATTTAGAACAATGGGAACAAATAAAACATGTGGAGGTGCTGTTGGAGGGGGTTCTTTTTTGGAGTTGGGACTGAAGCGGGCCTTTGAAATGTGTGCCAGTGCCTAACCGAGATCAGACCTGTTCTGATTTCTGGATTCTTAGATACCTAACCCTGACACCTAGAGTTGGTAGACCTAATGAATTCACCCACCTCAAACCTTACACCTAGAGATGGTAGACCTTGGGCGAATACCCTGGCAGGAGGACACCTGATTGGGGTGCACCTGGTTGGCGTGCACCTTGATTTTGCAGCCCTTGGGTGGTGGGCCCTCGGCGTCCCAGCCCTGACACGGTGAACCCTTGGTGTTGTGGCCCTGTTTTGCTAATTACATTGATTTTGTACATTTAATTAACTCAAGAAAAAGTATTCTGTTTAGTAACAACAATTTCAGTCTTTAAAATATAATACAGGGGTCAAAAGGTCATGGGGTAGATAGAGATGTACAATATAACGTTTTACCACTTGATGGACATGTGGGAACTTGTGAGAGTTAATAGAATATATTACTTAATCATGATTGCTTAAATTGCACTAATAAATATATTACTGATTTTTTATCATGATGGTTTTAAATACATAAATATACATATACACAATATTAAAACAACATCAGACCAATAAATATACACCTGTTTGGAGGAGATACAGGACACAGACTCTATGAGACAACATTTAGAACAATGGGAACAAATAAAACATGTGGAGGTGCTGTTGGAGGGGGTTCTTTTTTGGAGTTGGGACTGAAGCGGGCCTTTGAAATGTGTGCCAGTGCCTAACCGAGATCAGACCTGTTCTGATTTCTGGATTCTTAGATACCTAACCCCTAACCCTAACCCTAACCCTAACGTGCACAACAGCACACACAATGAACCTAACCGACACAAATCGCTGTGCAAACCTAGGTAACATAAGCCCGGAGGATTATCAGTGACTCCAGCCACCCGTCCCACAGACTGCTCTCCCTGCTGCCCTCAGGAAGACGTCTCCGCAGCATCCGATCCCGCACTAGCCGACTGAGGGATAGCTTTTTTCCTCAGGCTATCAGGCTAATGAACAGTAAAAACTAATACACCCTACAGCACACTCCCACTTTACAATATACCACGCACTGCACTTTAATTCCATACAGTTCAAACTGGACTACCAGTACACTACTGCACAAATACAACAATCTTTTTGCCAGCACCGGATACCATCCAATGCACATCCATGACATTTTCACATCCGGTTTATATATAATCTGCTGCATCTTCGCATATTACTGTGTGTATATAACGTAGAATGTGTACTGCATACTGTGTATAATGTGTATCGGTAACTGTATGTCTGTCTAATAGTACACTGTGTGTACTGAGTATATGTATGTGTATATTACACATTGTCATCTGTATAAGTCTGTACGTATGTATGGTAATGTCTATATGTAAATTGTTTTTGCAGTGTCTGGAGCACGCTCTCAAGAATTTCACTCACGAAGGCACACGTGCTGTGGTGATGTGACAATAAAAGTGATTTGATTTGATTTGATTTGATAACCACTAGTTCTCTGAGCCCTATTTGGGATTTTTTGCATCAACGGAAATATGTTTTTGGATCACTGGAAGCCGAGGAGTGGCGGCCGGTGATGTACAGAGCCCGTGCACAACCATGATCGGACTCTGGTCTGATCATTGGATTTTTTTCTTCCTAACCAAAGCCAGTGCCTGCAGCTATGGACCTCTCCTTGGTGACTGGGGACTCCGAGAACATTTTCTGGGGATGCAAAAATATTAAATACACTTAAAAGAGTAAGAACAACAGCTTAAAACAACTTATTTATTTTTGAAACACAACATACCTGATATTGAGTGATTTGGTGTGTGTGTGTGTGTGTGTGGGGACACGCCCACTTAGAAACAGCACATGGCTGCTGTAGAGAATTCCAGCCATTTTGTGTCCAGAGCTCGCCTGAAGAAGGACCAGCAAGAGTCCGAAACGTCGCGCAAAATCCTGGACGTCCACTTTTAGGCCTCCGTCATGAGAATGGGTGACGTAGAGAGCCATACAAAAATTATTTCCTTCATCTATACCGATGAAGTGGTACGCTCACTGCTTTTTCTTCGAGGAAACGTGCACAACAGCACACACACTGAACCTAACCGACACAAATCGCTGTGCAAACCTAGGTAACATAACCACTAGTTCTCTGAGCCCTATTTGGGATTTTTTGCATCAGCAGAAATATGTTTTTGGATCACTGGAAGCCGAGGAGTGGCGGCCGGTGATGTACAAGGCCCGTGCACAACCATGATTGGGACTGCTCTGATCATTGGATTTTTTACTTCCTAACACACACATACATACATACATATACATATACACATATATACTATTTATAATACTATTTATTATTTGTATTTCGTATATTAGTATAATTAATTTTAAATGTAAAAATTTATTACATTTCTATTTTTTTACATTGTTGAAATTTCTAACAATAATAGTTTTATTTAGTTAGGCATTATATTTTTAGTTATATTGTTTAATTTTTAGTTTCAATAACCCCACCATATTGTGAGAAAACCAACAGTCACGTAAACCTTGAATAATAACATTGAATTTATCTTCAGAGGCTATTTTAATGTACATTCCATGCAACTGCACAACAAAGACTGACATAACATGTTTTGATATCATGCAGGCAGTGAACAACTCCCGAATAAATGTGAAATGGACCAAGTTCCAAGTTTGCAGCCAACAAACTTATTTTTCTCAGGTTAAAATAAGAGATGGTCATTTTACTAAACCGAGCATTATGGATCATAATTTATGTAAGTTTAAAACTTTGTATGAACGAAGGGCATTTGCTTTGCCTTTGGACAATAGCATTATGACGGATCATGAGGGTTTTAATAAAAGGGTGAAGAGAATGTTTTTACAGAGTCTTAAATTTGATTGATTTGGATTATTGTACTTGAAGATTTTCTCTGTGTATTGAGTGTGAAAATTATATATATTTTTATAATTTTTGTAATTGTAAAAAGGTAGGCTAATGCCAAAAATGCCTTTCATCATGAAAATTGTTTTCTTCTAATATTAAGGACCACAATGGAAATAAGTCTCATTTACTTTGTGTTATCCTTGAATTTGAATTTGAATTTATTTATTTGATCAGGGACAATGCACAAAAAACATTAGTCTAAAAAAGAAGAGATGTCATGTGCCAGGTTATAGCAAAAAATGCTAATTTCCACCCGCAGTCCCTGGACAGGTTGATATTATACTTACACAAATTCATAAAATATATACAAAATAATACATGGAAGCATTACTTCACTCACATCATAAAAATACTCTCCACTTCAGGAATCTATCACTCACTTACTCACAATTTACACCATTCATATCACAGACATTCAGTATGTACAGGTTTGCTTTAATAATAACCACTGTTTGGTCAGGCGTGTAAAAGTACTATAGTTTGTACATGAAATAATTTCGTTTGGAAGAGTATTCCAAAGGCTCACTGCTTTATAAGAGAATGCTTGTTGGCCATATGTGGTTCTACGTCTGGGAACACTGCACTCTCCTCTGACTGTCGACCGTGTGGCTCTAGAAATTTTCTCAGAATTTAGTGTGACAAATTTTCTCAAAGGGGGAGCAGCGATGTTATGGATAATTTTAAATAGAGCAGAGATTTGATTATATTTAATGAGGTTTTCAAAACTCAATATGTTGTGTTTACTTTGTATTTTACAATGATGGTACTGGCGAGGCTTTTTATCATGAATTTTTATGGCCCTTTTATATAATGATTCAAGTAATTTTAACGATGTTTTACACGCCTGAGACCAACTAGACATGCAATACAGAAGATGTGGGACAATCATAGTATTAAGATATATATTTGAGGCTTCCACAGTTAATGAATTTCTGATATGTTTATAGTTCATCAAATTAAATTTCAATTTATTACCAAGTTTTTTTATGTGACTTTTAAAACTAAGGTTCGAATCAAGTATCAGACCTAAATATTTTGTTTCATTTACATTTTTAATTTTTTGTCCATTAACTTGAATTTCTTGAGTTAGTTGTAATTTACGTTTATTTGAAAAAAACATTGAAACCGTTTTATCTACATTTAAAGTCAGATTGGCAACGCTTGGCAAAGAAGCGTTATGTATTGTCTAATAAAACTCAACTCATCTAAAAGCCTGATGTCTTGTTCCAGTTGCGGCCTGTGCCATAGCACTCACTAGGCGGAAGGTTCACCTTCAATGACCCCAAGTACACAGCCAAGACAATGCAAAGTCGCACTGGTGCTCCGAAATATTTTTTGCAGTACTTTTCAGTCGAATCGTAGAGCCATGGCGATGTGTCGTGATATTTTCTCCTTTTTTTATTTTCGTTTCGCACAACCGCTAAGACGATGTTGCCTATCCATTTGTGAATAAATATGCTTGACTCTGACTGGAGGGAGGGGGTAAATACTGTGACCTGACCCAATTGCAATTCTTTATATTTGTGCATATATTTTATATTCTCTCTGTATATATTGTATAATTAACTGCTAATTTTCTATGCACCTGCATATCTTCAAAATAATATATATATATATATATATATATATATATACACACATACACACACACACACACACACTATATAGCCAAAAGTATTGGCACCCCCTTCTAATGAACATGTTTGACTACATTAGTAATTTCTATGAATACAAATCGTAATGTTTAAGCATATAATGATATTCTAGGGAATTGTGTGCTTCTAATTTTATAGCAACAGTTTGGACAGGACCCTTTTCTATTCTAACATGACAGTGTCTCTGTGTGTAAGGCACGGTTCAAAAATATATGATTTATTCAGTCAGTGTGGAAGAACTTGACTGGTCTGCAGAAAGACAAGTCCTGATCCCAGCTGAACACCTCTGGTGTGACTTTATATGCAGACCTTGAGCCACTCATCAACTATACAAACAAAATTACAGGACTATAAAATGTCATGTACACAACCACACACACAGGAAAAAAAAAACTATTTGAGCACTATGTTTGGGGCACAGTCATCTGTGACGTGAACGTAGCTTTGATGTTACACAGGTACGCATCTTCTGGTGGCATTTAAAATGGCCGAGCCATTTAAAACTCTTTCCACAAAAAGAACAAGAATATGGTCTCAAATATGGATGCCTTTTCATATTTATCTCTAAGTGTGATGAGAGTTTTGGGATTTTTCTTTTACTTTGAGCACAATTAAATGGTCTTCCTCCAGAATGCATGTGCAGGTGTTTTCTGAAACTGCTAATTTTTCTAAATCCCTTATCGCACTCAGAAGACTGGAATTTCTTTCCAGAATGAGTTTGCAAATGACGTTTCAGGTCCGTGTGATATGTGAAACTCTTCTCACACCGAAGGCACCTGTAAGGCCTCTCTCTAGTGTGAACCCTCATGTGAATGTCAAGGTTTCCTTTAACTGTGAAACTCTTTCCACATTGAGTGCAGCTAAAAGGCTTCTCTCCAGTGTGAATTCTTAAATGAACCTCAAGATTTGCTTTGTTTTTGAAAGACTTTCCACAGTAATTGCACATGAAAGGTTTCTCTCCGATGTGAGTTACTACATGATTCTTAAGATCATTTCTGTCTGTGAAACTTCTTCCACACTGATGGCATATAAAATGGATCTCTCTCGAGTGAATCTTCATGTGGTCTTTAAGGGTTACTGTGAATCGGAAACACTTTCCACACTGACTACATACAAATGGCTTTTCTCCTGTGTGAGTCGTCACATGGTTATTAAGGGTTCCTTTATGTGTAAAACTCCTTCCACATTGAGCGCATGTGAAAGGTTTCTCTCCAGTGTGAATTCTTATGTGGATTTTAAGGCTTGCTTTCTGAGAAAAACTTTTTCCACACTGTTGGCAGCTGAATGGGTTCTCCCTAGTGTGCACTCGCAAGTGGACTTTCAGGTTTCCTTTTCGAATGAAACTTTTTCCACAATGTTGGCAAGTGTATGGGTTCTCTCCAGTGTGAATTTTCATGTGATCTTTAAGACTTCCTTTTTGAGTGAAACTTTTTCCACACTGTTGGCAGGTGAATGGAGTCTCTTTAGAGTGAATTCTCATGTGAACTTTCAGGTTTCCTTTTTGAGTGAAACTTTTTCCACATTGTTGACAGTTAAAAGGACTCTCTCCAGTGTGAACCCTCATGTGGGATTTAAGACTACCTTTCTGAACGAAACTTTTCCCACACTGCTGGCAGCTGAATGGGCTCTCTCTAGTATGAATTTTCATGTGGACTGTCAGGTTTCCTTTTCGAATGAAACTTTTTCCACATTGTTGGCAGGTGAAAGGGTTCTCTCCAGTGTGAATATTCATGTGATCTTTAAGACTTCCTTTCGAGGTGTAACTCTTCCCACACTGCTGGCAGGAGAAGGACTTGTCTTCCATGTGAATTCTCATGTGGACATCAAGGTTTTCATGTTGATCGAAATGACTAGTTTGACAAGTCGTTTGAGCTCTATTTCGTGACAAAGTCTTTTCATTCTGTGAGCAAATTAAAGATTTTTCTCCCGTTATTAATGAATGATGTTTCTCATATTGATCTTTAATGTCCCTTTTATTCAGTTCTTGACTCTCCTCCTTCAGCACCCTCAGGCCTAAGGAGAAAAAGCAACATACATCAAAACATTTAAATATATAAACCTTAAAAAAAATAAACATGTACACTAGATCCTACATGCATAATCTACTCACTAAGTCACTACTTCTCAATATTATTAACTTGTCCCGAATAATTTCAAAATGGCAGTTATCAAATCCCTATTTAAAAACACAGTCTGACCCAGAATAACTGGTTAGACATACCGTAGGACAAGAGTGTAAAGCTCCTGAAGGGTTTACCTGCTCCAACACACCAAACTTTAGCTAAATCTCATCTACATTTTTTTTAATCCTGATAAATAACCCCTTTCTCAAAGTTGATCTCAGATTCATGGCTATGTGATGTCATGTTCATGTGATGTCATGTTCATGGCTGACCGATTGTTGATTGACACTAGCGTTTTACCTTAGACCCGGCCTGAGTGAGCTGTTATCAGTCCTCCATTGTTTCACCATTGTTTGTTGTAGCGCCTACATAAGCTGATAAATGTTTAAAATAATAATTATTTATTTTTGTACCGGGCAAAGTGCGTGTTCAGTGTGCGTTCGTACTGTTCCCGAGAGTCACGACAGCAAACCACTGATGTTTCTATGGTAACGTGGAGCTGATGATTCAAGCTGCTACGTAGCTTGTTTGTGGTTATAGCAAAAATAAAGATTTTTTGAACAGCAGAAAAAGTGTGAATGTTAAAAAAAAAAAAAGTGACAAGACTGAAACATACTTTGTTTCATAGAAAATGGTGTACTGCTGTGCCAAGAGCCTGGACGAAACATTTTGCAGGTTACTTTCACTTTTTTCAGGCAGCTTTCAGAGGGTGGGACTGTTAGCGTTTTTAATAAAGGAACGCGAATGAATGTGGCCGTAAAGAGTGGGGCATTCTTGATATTAATAAGACAGACAGTATTAAAAACACAAAGCCACCAAACAGAACTCAATCCGCTTCTGATTGGATGTTTTCTGTGCGCGAGGTCCGAGTGGAACACGGAGACTTTTTGTCTTTGGTGGCACGCCTAAAACGGTCAAAACACGGAGTGTCAAAATGCCTGCACTGGTGTGTATTCACATAAATACGGTCGACAAAAGAATCCTGCATTATTCTTCACTCACTCAGTCTCTCTTTCTCTGTGTGTGTGTTTGTGAGAGGGAGAGAGAGAGAGAGAGATCTCCGAAGAGAAATCATTCCCCTGTAAATCAACCTCACAATAAAAGCCCTGCACAACCTTTGACGGTTAGTTGCATGTTTGTGTATCTTATGCCAAATTCACATTGTACAATTTTAGCCCGATTTTTCACTCGCCAACAGGTTTTGATTAATCGCCGACAAATCTTCGAAATCGGAGGAAAATCAGTTCACGTAAGTGACAATCGCGCAGTGTGAATTATCAAAGACGCGATCTGAGAGAATCGACGATGCGATTCACAATCCTGTTGTGTGAATGAGTTCTGACTGAAAAATACATCAGCGATGACCTACAGCCAATGAGAGAGCAAGATACAGGGCAGCGGGAAGTTCGGGAAGGACTTTTTCTTTTTTTACAAAGCGATTAGCCATTTAAAAACAACATGCCTACATTTTTGCATTAGAATATACAGAACAGGTAGGCTACAGAAGATGAAGAAGGGGCTAGGTTTTTTCCTGTAAATAATATTCTTCTATAAAGGACAAAATGTTTATTGCATTTTTCTTTTTCATCACTTCGAAGGCTATTATAGGCTATAAGAAATAAACTCATTATAAAATGAACGTTGGTTTCACTTTCAAGTAGGCTACTTAGATTTGTGCATATAAAAAATTCCCAGCAGAAGCATGTTTGTTAACAAGTCATTTTTGTTAATTATTGTGTGTTCGGGGAGGACTTATAGACCATAATATCAGCGTTATCTTGCGTTATCACTTCTTGTGTGCGTTTGGCTGTAGTTTGTGGACCAGACAGAGTTGTCGGTGATTCTTCCTGTTGTAAAGTCATGCAGTGTGTAACCTCCTACATTTATATACATACATATACATACATATATAATATATATATACATATACATACATATATAATATATACATACATACATATATATATATATATATATATATATATATATATATATATATACACACATATATATATATATATATATATATATATATATATATATACACACACACACACATATATAAATTTTTTTCATTCTTTGGCTCTTTTGGACAAATGCATTAACCAAAAAAAAAAAAAAAAAAGTTTGGGTCTAAAAAGTTTCCCGACTCCTGTTATAGACTTTTCATTAAGACCCTAAAGAATCATATCAACTTGTGGAAAATGGGCATCTGATGACCCTTTTAAACAATATATTGTGAGAGGGACGTGTGTCACCGCGTCCCAAATAACAAAAAAAAAAACCCCAAAGTTAACAAAACGATGGACCCCATTGTACTGAGCGAGAGTACTTCTCTTCCTGGTTACTTCAAAACAGTCACATCATAATGACTTGCTGCTTTCACGTGCTATCGGAAACTTCATATTTTCGCCCTTATGAAGTCTTGATTATGAGCTTGTCACATTCAAGTGATTTGTTGTCGGAAAAAATAAAATGTAATATTCCATTGGTTGATAACCATAAACATTCACTGTGCTAGATAGTCAGCTTGATGACAATTCTGGAATTTCGGTCAAATACATCCTTATTTCACTGCTTATAATAAATACAATATGCTTCAAATTATTGTTCATAAATAGGCACTACTTTAACGACAAGACAAGGTGATGTAGTTATTGTTGAAAATAAATAAATAAATAAAGAATAGCACTGACAGCAGCCGTCCTTGTCCCCTCCATCACGTTTAAAGTTTAAGACTCACCCAACTCTGAAACTCATCAAAATAATCCCAGGAGGAAATGCAACTTGAGAGGCTGTTCATGTCCAATTTCCAATTAGGAAACTTGTATTTATGATAATTCCAATAGCACTTGAAGGCAGCATAAAGCATGCTCCGTCCCGGAACGTAAAGTGCAATGTGAGTGCAGGCCAGCGGGGGAGTGGCGAGGGGGGACAATCACGCTCTGGCTTGGTTCAAGGCAACCCTGCCTAGTTATGCAGAGCTTCTTTGGAAACACTTCCTAATAGCTCATTAATAAATCATCCACAAACATTATATAATGTTTATCAGATCATTACTTAATATATGTTCAAATAGCTAGAAATATGAGATAATGTGCTTGTTAATGTTTACTAATAAAGACTGCTGTCAGTCGATAAAAAAAACAAAAAACAATCACACTTTTTTTTCTGTAATTAATCATGATTAATCTAAAGTTTTTAAATAGACTTTTATATTGCAACAATTTCACATTCAATCTTCAAATTTAATATTTGTTTAATGGCATCTTTATGGCTGAATGCGAGTATCACTGATACCAAAACTACTGATGTCTTGGAAAAAAAAAAAAAAAAAAAAAAGACAGTAGAATATTTTTTCCCCCATAATATTTAACGATTGGCTATATGTTGACTATACTAACATTACAGTATAACTGAGAGCTATTAATTTTTACATTAATGATAAATTCTAAATTAAATTAATCCTTAAAGCTACATTATCGATTTCCTCTTTTTTTCTTTGATGAACAGACATCACAGCAGCTGGGTTATTAGGTTATTTGGCTGCTATTACTTTAAGAGCTGCCACTGCTGAACGTGACGCTGATCTGACACACATGCTTCATTTGTGCTTTAATTTGAAAACGATTCAAGCAAAGTATAATGGCTTACAGGGAAGGAAAATTTGTATTTACTGATATATGGCCTGACAGCATCTCATCTGACCACAGTTCACTGATGCTCTACTGAAGCTCCTCGTTACTGTACTGTTTCTGCGCTCATTTGACTAGCGTCTGTCGCTGATATATACAGCCTGTATATATACACATACATGTATAGCATGTTCTTACTTTGTTACCAAATAAGTATCAGCTATATACAAAGTGACCAACATTTGGTTTTTGTTGAAAATGAGTAATTCAACAATCTGGAGTCTCATTGAGATCCCCATATCTTTGGGACTGAATGATGTAGGGGATTGAAAAGGAAGATTCCAAAAGAAAAGTTTATTATGAACTAGAATCTAAAATCATATTGTAATATCTTTAATATTTATTGAGTTATAGGCATATTGAGTTAGGGCAGTCGTAGTGTCAGTGTTCAGTGCTGCATGGGGTAAAAGAGGGAAGGGGGGGCAAGGACGGGAGGGAGTTCAGCTTCCTGACAGTCTGATGTATGAAGCTGTCCTTCAGTCTGCAGGTCCTCGCCTGGAGACTCCGCAGTCTCCTCCCTGATGGCAGCAGACTGAAGAAGCTGTGTGTCGGGTGGGTGGGATCACCTGCAATGTGGAGGGTTTTGCGGGTGAGACGGGTGCTGTAAATGTCCTGGAGGGAGGGGAGAGAGACACCAACGATCTTCTCAGCTGCTCTCACTATGCGCTGAAGTGACTTGCGGCAGGATGCGTTGCAAGCGCCATACCACACAGTGATGCAGCTGGTTAGGATGCTCTCGATGGTGCCTCTGTAGAAGGTGCACATGATGGGGGCCGGGGCTCTGGCTCTTCTAAGCTTGCGGAGGAAGTAGAGACGCTGCTGTGATTTCTTGGCCAGTGCTACAGTGTTTTTAGTCAAGGAGAGGTCTTCTGTGATGTGCACACCCAGGAACTTGGTGCTGCTCACTCTCTCCACCGTTGATGGTCAGAGGGGCATGCTGAGTGTGTACTCTCCTGAAGTCAACAACAATCTCCTTCGTCTTCTCCACATTCAGAGAGAGATTGTTGTCACTACACCACCCGGCCAGGCGGCTCACTTCGCTCCTGTAGTTTGTCTCATCTCTGTTGCTGATGAGACCCACCACAGTCGTGTCATCCGCAAACTTAATGAAGAGGTTAGAGTTGTGTGACGGTGTGCAGTCGTGGGTCAGCAGAGTGAATAGGAGGGGGCTCAGCACACATCCTTGGGGGGGCCACAGTGTTCAGTGTGATGGTGCTGGATGTGTTAATGCCGACCCGTACTGCCTGAGGTCTCCCGGTCAGGAAGTCCAACAGCCAGTTGCACAGAGAGGAGTTCAGCCCCAGCTGGACCAGTTTGTGAGTGAGCTGTTGAGGGATGATTGTGTTGAATGCTGAACTGAAGTCTATGAACAGCATCCTGACATATGAATCTTTTTTGTCCAGATGTGTGAGGGCTGGGTGGAGGGCAGTGGCAAAGGCATCATCGGTCGAGCGGTTGGACACATATGCAAACTGGAAGGGGTCCAGGGAGGGGGGGCAGACTTGATGTGATGCATGACTAGCCGTTCAAAGCACTTCATGAGAATAGGGGTGAGTGCTATTGGACGGTAGTCATTGAAGCTGGATGGAGAGGACTTCTTCGGGACTGGAATGATGGTGGTAGCTTTGAAGCATGTGGGGACAACGGCCTGATTTAGCGAGATGTTGAAGATGTCTGTGAAGACATCAGTGAGTTCCACTGCAAAGTTTCTCAGTACACACCCAGGAATGTTGTCAGGACCCGGAGCTTTGCGTGCATCGATCCTGCTGAGGGATCTCCTCACACTGTCCAGGGACAGCGTCATCACCTGGTCGCCGGGAGGAGGTGTAGTCTTCTGTGCAGTGGTGCTGTTTTGTGCCTCAAAGAGAGCAAAGGCGACATTCAGCTCGTTCAGCAGGGGGATGGTGCTGTCACAGGTCTGTGGTGGGGGCTTGTAGTCCGTAATGGTCTGTATGCCCTGCCACAGGCTCCGAGTGTCTCTGCTGTCGCTGAAACGATGAGCTATCCTCCTGGAGTACGGTCTCTTGGCCTCTCTGATGCAGCGGGAAAGGTTGGCCCTAGCTGTCTTCAGGCCCTCCTCATCTCCAGCTCTAAAGGCAGCGTTCCGAGCCTTCAGAAGTCTGTAGACCCCCCCTGTCATCCACGGCTTCTGGTTGACCCGGACAGTGATGGTCTTTGTGACTGTTACATCATCAATGCACTTGGTGATGTAGGCAGTGACAGTCTCTGAGTACTCTTGGAGGTCTGTAGTATTGTTGTATGTGGCAGCCTGTTTAAACATATTCCAGTCAGTGGTGTTAAAACAGTCTTGAAGTGCCTCTGACGACCCTTCCGGCCACACTTGTATCTGTTTGTGTATTGGTTTGATGGCTTTAACGAGCGGTCTGTATGCAGGGATTAGCATGACAGTGATGTGGTCTGAGGCTCCGAGGTGGGGGAGGGGGAGGGCCTTGTAAGCTCCTCTCTGGGTGGTGTAAACAAAGTCCAGAGTATTTTTTCCCCTTGTTGGAAAGTCTATGTGTTGATGTATTTTTGGGAACACACTCTTTAAGTCTACGTGGTTGAAATCCCCAGCCAAGATGAGAAAAGCATCTGGGTGGGCTGTCTGCTGCTCACTGGTGTGCTGGTACAGATCATTTAGTGCCTCACTCCTGTTGTTGGAGCTGGGAGGGATGTATACAGCAACGAGCAGTATGGCTGTATATTCCCTTGGTAGATAGAACGGCCGGCACTTAATAATCATAAACTCCACCAAGGGTGAGCAGTGTTTGCAGACCACAACAGCGTCGCAGCACCATGATGATGATTGATGTAAACACAAAGCCGATTCAGTTCGGCTCATCAGTGATTACCCCATCAACTTCGGTCAGAAATCTTGGTGTAATCTTTGATGACCAGCTGACCTTCAAAGAGCACATTGCAAAGACTGCTCGTTCCTGCAGGTTTGCACTACACAACATCAGAAAGATCAGGCCCTTTCTGACAGAGCATGCTGCGCAACTTCTTGTCCAGGCCCTGGTTGTTTCTAGACTGGACTACTGCAATGCTCTTCTGGCTGGTCTGCCATCAAACGCAATCAAACCTCTACAAATGATTCAGAATGCAGCGGCACGACTGATCTTCAACGAGCCCAAAAGAGCGCATGTTACACCTCTCTTCATCTCCTTGCACTGGCTACCAGTGGCAGCTCGCATCCAGTTCAAGTCACTGATGCTTGCGTACAGATCTACCACAGCCTCTGCACCCTCCTACTTCCACTCACTATTACGAACCTACATCCCCTCCAGAAGTTTGAGATCTGCTAGTGAGCAACGCCTTGTGGTACCATCACAGAGAGGCTCAAAATCACTCTCCAGAACATTCTCGTTCACCATTCCTGGCTGGTGGAATAATCTTCCCACCCCTATCCGGAACGCCGGATCTCTGGCAACCTTCAAGCAACAACTGAAAACTCATCTCTTTCGGCAGTACTTGACTTCATCCTAAACTCAAAAAAAAAAAAAAAACTTTCCCTCTATCTTTCTCTCCACCTACTAGCTTGTACTTATTTGAACAATGACTAAGACTTGGTGTTACGAGCACTTCCTCTGTCTGACTGCCTCTTCAAGATGAATCGCTTTTTGTATTCCCCAATTGTAAGTCGCTTTGGATAAAGGCGTCTGCGAAATGACTAAATGTAAATGTAAATGTAAGCCCACCACCGCGGATCTTACCTCCCTCGACGAGAGCTCTGTCAGCTTGATAGCATGTTAGCTGGTCGAGCTGTATGGCGCAGTCCGGTACGCTGTTGTTAAGCCATGTTTCCGTAAACACAAAAACACAACAGTCTCTTACAGTCCTCTGAGTAGAGCGAAGTAGTCGGATGTAGTCCAGTTTATTGTCCAAAGAGCGTACGTTCGCCAGTACGATGGTGGGAATAGCTGGCTTGTGTGGGTTGGCTGCTAGCCTAGCTTGGATACCTCTGCTCTTACCCCTCTTCTGCTTCCACTCACGCCGCTTGTAGCGCCTCCGCTGTGGGCGAGATGCAGTAGTGGGAGTCGGTGATGGAGTAGGCTTTCGGAGCAGACCGAGGTCCCGCAGCTCTTTGGCGTGTGCGGAGTTTAACTCTAAAAATGTGATTCTGCCGACATCAAGCAGAAACTCACGACTGTATGCACGCTTGAAGACAGGTAGACGTGACGAAGATGTACAAAAACATTGCGATTTACAAGACAAAAAACACGAAAACACCGTTCTGTCGAGAGAGAGAGAAGCCACTGCGTCTGTGCGCGCAACTATAACGACATGTGAATAATCCTGCCGACTCTAAAGCGGTACTAAACTGCAGTGGAAACGCAAACCGAGCTGAACTGATCCGTGCCAACCAGAGTTGTACTAGTGGAAAAGCGCCATTTGATGATTCATGTGTTAGTTTTTTGGACATTCGTATTATTAAGGATGGTAAAAAACAAAAAACAAACAAAAAAACAGATCTCTACTGAAAACCCACTGACCGTAACACACCTTTGCATCCCAAAGCTACCATCCCAAAACTTTGAAACATAGCTTGCCTATTAATCAATTTAATCGGATACGTCAAATTTTTAGTACTGAACAGTCAAATACACAGCAAAGCACTGATCTGGTTAACAGATTTAGGGAAAGAGGTTGCAATGAAGATTGGATACAGTCTGCAGTTAGGAGATTTGGAAATGAAAATCAAGAGACATCTCTAAATAAAAAACATTTAAAATCAGAAAACAAAACCATTGCATGTGCTGTTCAATATATAAAAAAATATAAAAAAGATCATAGATAAACACTGGTATATCCTAAAATCAGATCCTGTCCTCAGTGATATCTTTGAGAAAACACAAAGGTAAACGCTCTGCTAATATATGTGATCTCCTTGTAAGAGCTGATGTTAATGGAAGAGGATTAGGGCCAAGCAATAATAAAACCATCGCAAGATTAAAGTCGTTGACCTGTTAACCTTCAACCCCATTTGTGGCCTCGCAGGTGAAAATAACCTACCTAAATTAAAATGGTAACAGTTTGTGACAAAGTGTGCTTACACAAATAAATTAGGTATCTTTGGAAAGAAGAGACTCTGGGCTTTACTATCTATCATCCAGAGTTGATAATGCTCAAAAAGATAAAAAGTTATAGGCACTGACGTGCCTTGAAAAATATTTTTCCACACTGAATGTTTTTTTATTTCATATACAAATACATGAAATAAGTCCTGGAGCAATCCAGAAAAGTAATGGATCGAAAGCCATGTGTCTCATAAATTCATATTTCAAATTTGAAGAAGATACCATGAAAAATGAGATTCCTGCAATATTTTTTCAGAAACTATTTATAGTGCCCCCCACCCCCGTTTGAGGAAAAATAACCACCAAATGGATTGCAGAATTATACAAGCTATTTTAGTCATTATACATGTTCCTGCATAGTTTTTCAATTATAAAATAATAGACAGATTTATTTGAGCACTAAAAAATACAAAAATAATTATTTGAGTAATAAAAAAGGAAAAAAAATAGAAAAAAAAATGCTTTGTATATAGTATGTATACTGAAGTATTCTTCGTTATTCGTTATTACAATGATAAATATCACTGCCAGACGTGAAGTGATATTGCCAGACATGGTCATAGAGTCAGTAAACACACGCTGATGTGCTTCCATTCAGATTATAATAAAACAGATGGGCCATATAATCAATAATAGCTGATCAATGAATCACAATGATAGCCGTCATAGAGTCGCTAATAAACACGCTGATGTCCGTCCATACATATTATAATCATGCAGACACGGCCACATTCCCCACACAATACACACACACACATATAAAAAATGTAGAAGAAAAAAAAAACAGTTTTTTATGGATAAAGCAGATCGCTAAGTTACGCCCCGCTCAGATGACAGCGTGCGTGTCACAGTGTGCGTCAGAGCTGGCAGGAGGGAGCGCCAAATTCAAATAATCTATATTCCGCTTTTCTGAGACTTTTTTTTCCGTAGACGGTCTCATTCTGTTTGTAAAACCGTATGCTGCAACATCGTTTTGTTTTTTTACCACCAAGACGCTGTTTTTGAGCGCAATTTATTCCATAACGGACGCGAACAATAACTCTCTGAAGAAATGAAACGTAAACAAAGGAATATTCATGCTTATTACAACGTTATTGTTTCGCTGGACTAAAAGTGCTCGCTGGGATGTTGTTCTGTGGAGCCTTACCTCTCTAACTAAACTGGGATTTCAGCAGTGGACGCGTTTGTGGCTCGTTATTACAATGATAAAGGTACGTACGGCTTTTTTATTCTGCGTGTTTGGATGTGTACTGCTTACACAAATGTAGCAAATTTGTGCCACTCATTCCTTATAAGCTTTCCATCGAAAAACAGCGATCTGTCGTCGATGCTTGAGGCTTAGACCCTCAGAATGATATATAGTTTGTCAAGATTAACTTTGTCCCGTTTCATTTATTCTATTAGAAAACAATGACACATGCAAACAAAGAGCGTTCAGTGCGAGGTCGCTCTGGTGAACGTTAACAGGTTAAATTATGAGAAAAATTATTTTAAATAAATTGTTGAGAATACACTCATTAAATAAGAGAAAAAAAGTTGTTAAATTTCGAGAAAAGTCGAAATAAAATGTTTAGAAATAAAATCATTAAATAATGAGAAAAAAAGGTTCAAGAAATTTCAAGAAAAAGAAAAACACTGTTTTGTCATGTTCATTTCATCTGGTTGGACAGTGTTATTCAGCGTCTGCAGTAGCGGAGGTTAGAGAGTAATGCACTGGGGAGTAGCGTATGATATTATCAACTGGGTTCGAGTCTGTCTTTTGCCAAACTCGCTTTTCTTCCTTTTCTCATCACATATCACATCGGAAAAGTGGAAATCAATTCCTTAACGAGTGTTTAATAATAATGTATTAATTAGAGGAAGGCAGGCTATAGGGAGGGCTTTGTTGTCCCAATAACACAGTATCTATTTAATAATTTCAATAAATAAAATCATTGTTATTAAAATCAAATGTTATTATTGCATCCTGTTAATGTACAACAATACTGAGGTACATTTCACTGCTGGTTATACTCCGTATAATTGTGTATGTGACAAATAAAAATCTTAAATCTTGAGGTGCAAATAGTATCTGCCACTATTTATAAGCATAAATATCATCTAATTAGCTACTATTTACACTTACTGCAAAGATCTGCTACTTTTACATAACGTAAATAGAATGGTTATTTTAGAGCACTAGGGCAGAGCTTGACGGGGTTATAGCCCCATCAGAAACTTGCTTAGCCCCGGCACAGCCCCACCAAGGATTTCCAAATGATTTTCCTGTTTTTTAACTCTCGGTGTCACTCTCATTAACATTGAAAAATAAACATTAAAAACCTAAAAAAGTGCCTAATATCTGGTCTATAAACAATTGATATTATGGGAGAGGGGGCAAGCAACTCGAGCAAGTAACGCACAAACTTTGTGCAAGACGGTGAAGGTCATAGAGGAAGTGAAAGTAAAAAAGACAAAAAAAAGGCACTAACATGTTTTAAGATCAGTCAGTGCAAGTTTTTTTCAGCTGAAACAGCTCAGATTTACATTTAACTGTGCGTTCACACCGCTGCCGGCGAGAGTGTCAAAGTGGCCGGAAGTCGAGATCCGGCGAGAGCGACGCGTCACATCTTGGATGGTGTGGGCATCGAGGAGAGTTGAAGTCAGGTCAACTTTATGGTAATGAGCTATGATGCGGTTGGGCGGCAACCAATCAGAATGTAGAAGTCCTCCGCTTGAGAGGATTCAAGAGAACGCAGTTCTGTGAACTTTGGTTCAGACCACATTAGTTCCCAAGCATTTTCACGCTAGAACGCTTGTTTTTCAGCGGGAATGCAATTGGTTTGCTCAAAGCAACAAAGATTTGACCAATTGCATTTAGGCTACACTTCAACCAGGACAGTTTGGAATGTAGGGTGCGCACAAATTAATGTTAATGAAAGGCCTGGGCTGGGAAATGTCTCCTATAAACTGCATGTTGAAATTAGACTAGCACTTAACCTTGAACACAAAAAACACCACACTAATGGCATTTATTGGTTTATTTTGTTAGCAAACATTTAACTATAAGTTCTTCCATCGATCAATTTCTTTCTTTCACAATTAAAATATTTAATGAGGTTAACTTATACCGTACTTGTGGTCAGTCTGCACAAGATCAACATGCTTGTTTCTTTTCGGCTCCTTTAAATACAAAACCATGCGTTTGATCGTCAGAGCGTCAATGAATATTTCTACAGCGTCGTTGGCAGGGCGGCCAGAGCGAATTTTGACGGTCTTGCTGGCAGCGGTGTGAAAGCAGTGTTAGTCTAGAACTAGGCTTAAGCATTGTCTGTGAAACCTGGGGTCAATTTAATTAGTTTTTTTGCACCCCCTCTGAACTGTTAAGCCCCGCCTTAGCACCCCCAACAAAAAATTCCTGCAGCCGCCACTGCATATGCTCTGTCATTTCTTTGGCGCACCAAAAGCGGAAGAGCGCTTTTCGTGTGAAGCATGCTGCACGGACCGTTATTAGCTCTGCCAGGGGCGCTGAAAAGCCAGGGCTGGCGGCGTGTGATGAGGCGCACCTGATGTGAATTGAGCCTCATCACCGCCGCTGTTTAAATGCCGAGCGCGCCTCTCCTCGGGAGACCGGTCTCTTCCCCGTGCATGCACGCTGGTGTCCTCGCGGGTCCAGGAAGGGAGGTTCGAGAAGGGAGACTGCCGCACCCGTGACGGCTGACGGGCCAGGATGCAGGGCCGTTTAATCCCCCAGAAGCTCCAGGGGCCAAGGAGTAGGACGAAGCCGCCGGAAGAAGCCGCCGCCACTCGCTCCCGGACCCGAGAGGGGAGCACGTGCTGCCACCGGACTCCGCCCCTTCCCTGGACCCTTCCTTTCCGAACACTGCCCTCCTTCACGAACCCCGTAGCACGGCGAGGACACCAGATCCCCTGTTTATTTTGGACACTTTTTCCCCTTGGACACTATTTTGATTATTATTGTTTAATAAAAACCTCTCCGAGGCCTGACGCCATGCCCACTGTGTCTGTCGTTTGCTCCTCCCGCCACATATATACATACACATATACATATATATATATATATATATATATATATATTACACATACATACACGCATACATACACACACACATTTTTACCAATGCTGCCAAAAATGTCACTAGCCCTGCCACAAATAAAATAAGCTGTTTTTGTTGTTTTGACCAATTTCGATACCACAGCAGAGAACACTAGCTTAAATATAAAGTTCAGATACATATTTTAGTTTGTTTTATTCATATTAAAATACATTACCTACTATTATGAAATACAATATTATTTTTACACCTATTAGTACTAATTTTTTGTGATTCATATATTATTAATTCCCAGAATGTATCATGTAGATGTAATTTGTCTTTTCTTTTTTTCTTTTCTTTTAAACTGAACACTGGTATCATTAAAATTACATCAAAAAGTAATGGCATTGTATAGAATTAAAAAAAGTTTGGTATCGCCCATCCCTAATCAGCATGACTGCACATGTGATATTGATTTTGTACAATTATATAACACGGTGTCAAATTAACAAACATAATATTTGACAATATTGTATGTATTCACAAATTAAAATAGTTCCAATAGCAGTATAGACACTATTCCATCTTATTCTGTGATAAAAATGTAAAAAAAAAAAAAAAAAAAAAGTGTCTGTGGTATAGAGAATGAGAATGTGATGTAACGCCGCGTTGAGTTCTGGGAAACTGCTTTGTTTATCTGCCAAACTTGCAGGACAACGCTGCCTTTCTGCTATTGAGTTTAGGGCAGTATTTGATTTTTTTTGTTGTGATTGTGAAAAATGTCACCATTGTATGTCATTCATGCTGCATCGAGAATTGCAATAGTAACTCTTATCATTGTTATGAGATAAAACTGGATAATGCAGTATGATTTTTTTTTTACTTTTCCAAAGGAAGCGGGTCGCGGAGAGGACGCCGAATAGTAAATCTGTTAATGTCACTTATTAAACCCACTGACTCTAACTCAATAAAAGAATCACATTTCTGTGCGTTTTTGAAATATTTGATTTTGTTGGTTTAATAATCAACGTTGCCTTCTTTGCTAGTATGACTCTCACTAGACCGAATTAGTAGAACTTGAGCAAATAAAGTCAAAGTCCATGTGTTCTGAAGCCGTTCCATAGTTTAATGTGAGGAACAGATGAATATTTAAGTCATTAAACTCAAGTTCATAAACTCTTCTCTCCACTCTAAATCAATATAGAAATTCTATATTGATTTTTTTTTTTTTTAAACTGTGCTGGTATCGGATCGGAATTGGCCAATACTCAGAATTTTCTGGATCGGATCGGAAAAAATGGTATTGTTGCATCCCTACATTCTGTACACACCTTACTAATAAAGCATAATATTTGCAGAAAAACAGATGAGCCCAATATATGAATATTAAATATCACTGTATTAATCCAAAAGCACTTTCTACATTACGGTTTTCTAAAGGGAAGAAAACGCTTTGTTTAAACATGTCGCGTCTTTTAGCTTCACTGTCTTAGTCTTTAACATGCTATAAAACTGTTCAGAAGCTCCTAGGGATTAGATGTTGCTTGTCATTTGTTGAAATAAATATAAAAAGTACAGCGAGTTTTAGACTCGCTGAATGTGAGCCACAATCTCTGATTCTCCTCCGTGGCCATGGAAAAATTTATATTTATAATGACAACAATTATACTTTGTCATTTAAAAGTTTCCAACAAAGAAATGGATTGACTTCTGTCAGCTTGTTGAACAAAACAAAACAAAAAAAATCGAATTATCATTCAGTGCGATAAAATAGCTTCTCTTCCCTGTAAACGATACAATGAATGATGAATGACTGTTTAACTTAAAGGCAAAAACAAAACAAAAGGTAAGCAGTTATCCCTATAGAGAATGAGAAGTAACCATGGAAACGGATAGCGTATCCTGCTAATATGGTGATGCCTTCCTGAAATGCAACGCGGAGTGAAAAGATTGTGACATAACTCCTCATTCTCTATATAAAGCATAAAATGGTAACACCTCTATAAATCATTAAATTGTCATTTGGACAATTTAGAAAAAATATTATAGAATACAAATTATTGGTTATTGTCCAGCAATGTATTTGCTTTCTTACTAATCTAAAATTAAAAGAGATAAGAAAAAAATAAAACCTGTAAATTAGACAAGTCAGAAAAAATAAAAAAAATAAAAACTTATTTGACATAAAGGGCCAGTTGCATAAACTGTTTAGACTAGTCTTAAAAATTTAGTCATCTATTTTTTTTCTTCTTCAAGACTGGTCTTATTTGTATCGAAGATGTAAGGCTGATTACTTGGCAGCTGCTAGTTGGTCAAACTAGTTCTTAAGACAGTCTTAACTTGGTGGCTAATGCTGGGTACACACCAAGATTTTGGGCCGATTTCTCCCCTTCCGACAATCCTAAGAAAGGTAATGTCCCGATTATCTTGGTGGATCTAAAGATTATTTTACCAGATTTTCCTGTGGTGTGAGGTGTGTTAAAAGTGACTGAATCTGCTCGGAAGAATGTTGGACGTGCCCCGATCACGAATCGTTGAATATCTAACATGTTGAATATTTACGATCAGGAATCCTGATGTGGGGGGGGGGGGGGGCCCTCAAGATTCAAGACCTCTTTTCTACCTCATATGCTGCTATTTAAATACCCTGCACAACTTTTTTGCACATTCCTGTTATAGTACTATTTGTGTCAACAACATACTGACCTGCATATTTATATTTTTTTATCTTTTATTTTATTCTTTTTTTTTTCTACTTTTATTTTTCTTAATATTTGTCTATACAATATATATATAATTGCACTGTCCTTGGAGCGGACCTGACCTACATTTCACTGCTGGTTATACTCTGTATAATTGTGTATGTGACGAATAAAAACTCTTGAATCTTGAAGATTTTTTATTTGTCACATACACAATGTGCAAATACACAGTGCAATTATATAGAATACAAATATGAGAAAAAGAAAAGTAGAAAAAAAATAAAGAATAAAATAAAATAAAAGATAAGATAAGATAAAAAAATATAAACATAAATGTGCAGGTCAGTATGTTGTTGACTTGTGTCAATGTCCAAAAAAGTTGTACTGTGTATTTAAATAGCAGCAATATGAGGTAGAGAAAAATTATGAATAGCTTATTGATATGGTGATATTTACATGGAGTCATGTGATATTATGACACAGAGTTTAGGAGCCTGATGGCCTGGGGGAAGAAGCTCCTCCTAAGTCTCTCAGTTTTTGCCATCAGGCTACGGAAGCGCTTACCAGATGAAGCAAAGTGAATAGACGGTTACCAGGGTGATTAGAGTCCTTGAAGATTTTAACAGCTCTGTTTTTGCAGCGTTTGAGGTAGATGTCCTGCAGAGAGGGGAGAGCAGACCCTGAGATGCACTCAGCTAAGCGCACAACTCTCTGTAGTGCTTCACAGTCAGGACTCTGGTTGAAAATCTGTTTGGTGTGTGGTGTGCTGTCTTCATCACATCGCAGCACACCACACACTATAGGAGCAAAACGATTAAATCTAGAATTTTTTGGTCCTCATGTTTGTGGTCTCTCACATTTTGAAGATCTTATAAGATTTTAAGAATCTTTTAGTGTGTACCCAGCACACGTTTATGCAACTGGCCAAATATGCGTGTGGCTGTATTCAAAATTGCAGAAATCATGGCCTAATGGTTAGAGAATCGGACTCGTAATCCAAAGGTTGTGGGTTTGAGTCTCGGGCCGGCAGGGATTGTAGGTGGGGGGAGTGAATGTCCAGCGTTCTCTCCACCCTCAATACCACGACTGAGGTGCCCTTGAGCAAGACACCAAACCCCCAACTGCTCCCCGGGTGCTGCAGCATAAATGCTGCCCACTGCTCTGCAAATTCTACACTACAATAGCAGCATTTTCTTTAGCAACAGGTGTGTAAATAGTAGTTAGGTGGCAGATATTTATACTTCAGTACTGTAGTACATTATAAAACAGTATGCAATAACAGAGTGTAAATTATCAAATATTATTTGATGAACGCCACTTTATTGGGACAAAACCAAACCTACAGCTAAGCACACTGTATTATTAAAGGGGTCATATAATGCTATATCCACTTTTACAAGTTGATTGTACCGAGATGTGTGTTGGCAGTGCCTGTACACAACCATCCTATAATGATAAAAATCCATCCAGTGTTTTTTATTTTAATCTCCTAATATGTTTTCGGTCTCAAATCGAGCTGTTCATCTTGTGACGTCTAGGGCTGCAACAAACGATTATTTTGATAATCGATTAATCTAACGATTATTAGAACGATTAAGCGACTAATCATCGATTATTCCACTGATTAACCAGTAGACTTTGATAATTCAGCTTTTGTGATTAGTTAAAATATTAAGTTATACATATTCTAACATAAAGGTCACTTCAGCTTTAGAAAAGTATATAATGTAATTACAATTATTAAACAATTAATTGGCAACACTTTACAATAAGGTTCATCATTTAACATTAGTTAACATGGAATAAGAATGAACAATACTTCTACAGCATTTGTTAATCTAAAAGTTAATTTCAGCATTTACTAATGCTGTTTTTTAACAGTTTTTATTAACCAACATTAACAAAGATTAATAGTTAAATGTAATAAAGTCATTGTTCATTGATGTTAATACATTAACTAATGTTAATGAATGATACCTTATTGTAAAGTGTTACCAATTCATTATACAAATAGATGTATTTTGCACACAAATGAAATGACAGACAGAGACTCTCACCATATAATTAGCTACATAAAAAAGAAACTGAATGACACATGTTGCACATTCTGCCTAACTTCTCCTTTTGTAAATCATATAGATAAGAAACATAATAAAGGTAAGTGATACGACGCTTTGGATAAACTATTTTATTCACAACATAATATTTTAAAATACCTTAGGGTTATGATAATCAAAACAGTCCTTAGCTAGATCAAGCTTTGGTCTCTGTAAACCAAACTGTCACTTTAATGAAACTATTTTTTTTCCCACTAATAAAAATATTTAATAATTAGCTCCACACTGGAGAGCTGCTTTATATCAAAAATCAAATTGTAATTTTAACTGAAAGCAACACTGACTCTGGTTTTTCATATTTAATACCATAAAGATGCTTGAATTAAGGCTATCTATTGCATAAAGTGCTATATAAATAAACATGATGTGACCGGACATTACTGGAGTCACGTTACATTACTGAGAAGCAGAGCTCATGCAAACATCCACATCGTTGTAATCAGATGCATTTTTAAATGCTGTTTTCACACTGCTGTCAGTTTTTGTTGTGTTTATTTAGTTACTGAGACGAAAGCGCACAATATATATTAACATGTTCATCCAAACGCCGCTCAAGTTCAGATGTATTTTCTCTGAAGCGCTGTGTGTCTTCTTCTCTTGAATGCATCCAGGAGGGCTGAACTACAGTCTTGCGCTACAGCGCCACACTGTTGAAACCGCAGTATTGCAGGCTCTAACATTAGGTCACGTGAGATCAAACGACTGCTCGACAACAAAAATATTTGTCGACAATTTTTTATTTGTCGATAATTTCGACTAATCGTTGCAGCCCTAGTGACGTCACAAGATCTGAGGCCCCTCCCACGATTGTTGATTGACAGGAGTGTTTCAACACAGACATGCCCTGAGCGAGCTGTCATCATAGTCCGCCATTGTTTATACGGTGGAGCAGAATGGCATCTAAGCGATCGTGGTGTTCTGTTCTTGGGTGTAATAATGAACACAGCAGTCGTTTTGATGTTCCCAGGGCTCGCAAAATTTCTAAATCCCTGGTAGCCCTTCGGGCAGGTACTCTTCAGATTTTGGTAGCCCCAAAATGAATTAATTAACTAGCCCAAATAAAATAAAGACCATAAATGTCAATCAAAAACATTTTCAATACACAAATATCAACGAATATCAAGGAAAGAGTTTTATTTTACTATTTACGAGGTATCTGCAGAATTCTTAATCTATTTAAGGCAATTTGAAAAATTATTTCTTATATCATTTAATATATTTAAAACTGTCTAATGCCTTAAAAACTCTTCAGTTTAGTTGTATCAAAAAAATGTTTCTTGCTGAGCAAAACTTTTCTCTATTGGGGGACATTTCTGGCACCTGAGCAAAAGCATTCTTTATTCAAAAGCATATATTTTTATTGACTTATATATAATTTTATATATATTATATTAAAATATTGCTGCATAGATTGAAGAGTGTTGGTTTATCAAGTGATGTTATTTCCTGGTTTACAAACTATTTAAGTGGAAGATCTCAGTGTGTACAAGCTGAGGGCAAATTATCTGATTCATTTGTGATTGCCAAAGGTGTTCCCCAAGGATCTGTGCTGGGCCGCCTCTTATTTACTATTTATATAAACTTGATTATGACATTCAGGATGCCAACTTTCATTTCTATGCAGATGATTCTCTCATGTATTGTAGTGCTTCTTCTGGACAACAAGCCATTTCTAAGCTTCAGTCACCCTTTGATGTCATTCAGTCACGGATTTACAGTCTAAAACTTGTCCTGAATGTTGATAAAACAAAGTATATGTTGTTCTCAGATTCTAAAAAATCTGACAATAATTTATCTTCTCTCTAATTCGTGATCGAATTAGTAAAAAGTACAAATATCTTGGCATTATTGTGGATGTATTATCTTTTAGCTCTCACATTACTCCAGAAGAAGTGTGTTTTATTAACCTTTATATTAATCTTTGCTAATCGCTTGCATGTTTCACCATGAATGTCGCTAAAGTTTACACTAACTTTCATTACGGTATGTTTTCTGTTGATGTTCTCAATATAATAATAATTCATAATTCCACGTTTGTAATGAACAACACGTTATGGTTATTGTTATTATAAACTGTGGTAAAGTTAACGTGGTAACAGTACATTAATCTTACTTTTGTGTTATAACTGCATGAAGATGACTGGTAACTTTAACACAATACCTGCAAAATACTGTTTACATCCTGCAATCCTGCATTTTGTAGAAATTTTAATAAAGATGAAAAGAATTCGTTTAGATTTGAGATGGAAAACCAACCTGTTTTTTCCTCAGTTTCTTCATGTTTGACTCTGAAAGCTTCTTCAATCCTCAGGTCTTCACTCTCCTCTTTAACAAACGCCATCTTTATAATCGATCTCAGTCGCTTCTCGAGATGCACTTTACACAAAATATCTGCACATACTATAATATAGATGTTTGCATCGATTTAAGCACGTTAAAAGCTTAAAACATAAACCTTTCTTTGAGTTGGAAAAGAGGCAGAGCGCGGCGCAGCCTTATGACGTCATATTACCAGACCAAAATAAAAGTCCTTTCCTTCTTCTTCTTCTTCTTTGAACTTAATGGCGGTTGGCAAACCAGCTTTGGTGCATTTCCGCCACCTACTGGGGTGGAGTGTGAGGCAGTGATATAGAAGGAAATAAATAATCCACGCACAGAGAGAAGGAGGGGGGAAAAAACAAACAAAAACAAAAAACCCTCCTTTTCTTACTAAGATTACTTCCTACGTTTCTTAAAATTACTACATCGATTAAATTCGTCTAATTAAATTGGTCTTTTTTTAAATACTCTAATAACGCTTTAATTATTGTTAAATTACCATCTAGCAAGCTCTTTAATGTTAACTCTTTGATTCCTGCTTTCTTAATTTCCTCCATAAGCTGAGATCTTTCTTCATTATATCCATAACAGTAGAGAAGAACATGCTCGACTGTCTCTGGATTTCCACATATATTGCAAAAACCTGTATCGTGTTTGCCAATTATAAGAAGTGATTGATTTAATGCAGTGTGCCCAATACAGAGGCGTGAAATTACTGTCTCATCCCTTCTTTTCCCTTTCCTTCTTCTTCTTCTTTTGATGTTTTATGGCGGATGGCAAACCAGCTTTTGGTGTATGTTCCGCCACCTACTGGATGCAGTGCCCCCTCTCAACAAGCTTGCGATAAGAGATAATTATGACTCGCTGGACTGAAGTGAACATGTTCTTTGATATTGTTAACGTTATTTGCTCTCTTTTTGTTCAATGAAAGTGTTATAGCCCTTACAAAAATGTCCTGTGGTACTGCAGCAGTAACATAAAATTAACAATGAGCAGAGCTAAATATGACAGGATTACCACAGCACTTTCTATATACCAAAAACTTACTACAAGAATCTGTGGTCTTTTTGTTGGTTTTGTGAGGTATTTCCAAAACAATGACAGCTAACTGGCAGAAATATAATGCTGTAGGATAGTATCAATTGCGGCAATGTGATCTTTTCAATGCTAGCCTTAAATAATAAAAATATATATATATAAAAGCATTATAATATTATAATAATATTTTTATTTTATATCTATAAAATAAAAATATTTTAACAGTTAATGACAGCTTGGCATTTTAGCAACTATAAGATCTGAATTAATGTATTATAAAATGCCAAGCTGTCATCAACTGTTAAAATATTTTACAATAAAAACAAGCAGAAGATTTGGATAACCACAGCAGGAATTTACCATTAGATGCCATATGCGGGGGGAGTTTCCATTTTTTTTATTTTTTATTATTGGAGCAGAGCAAATTATGACAGGATTGCACAGCACTTTCTATATGACAAATATTTACTGGACAAATACAGTCTGTGGTCATTTGTGTGTGTGTGTGTGTTATTTAAAAAACAATGACATTGACAGAAATAATGTGATATTAAATTCAGATTGTAACACGGGTTACGGGGGGGGAAAGGAAGAAGACAGGATCGGCGTGAACTGGGACTCGTGTTTTTATTTAAATGTGCTCCTGCACAAACCAAACAAAACATAAACGTGAAGCGCTCCTGGCACTTCCAATCACTTCGTAACAATTTCCAAAAATAAATCAATATCCTCTCGGCTCCAGCCACAGTCTCCTCGAGTCCCGAGCTCCCAGTCTCTCTGCCCAGCTCCCCGTTTCCTGGTGGCTTTTATCCGGTCCCTCCACGCCAATTACTGAAACGAGACACAGGTGTTTGTCGTTTGCACTTGACCTACTTACGCACCGCTCGTCTCCTTTCTCTCTCTCCCGCTGCAGACTTCGCTAAACCACGCCCCCCTCGCCACACAGATTTATTATAGTATAATAATAAATTATACTATACTATTTATAAATTTAATAAATGTATACTATAATAAAGTAATGCTGAGCCATTATGTAATTCATGTCAAATGTGTTCAATGCCTAACAGTAACAGCAATAGCTATAATGTAATGCTAACTCTGACATTTCTTTGAAAACATCCTGAAATATAGGCCTAGTTAGCATGCATTAACTACAGTCAGTTATTATACACAAAAGGATGTTGTATTACACATACAATATATATTTTATACACACCATGCCTGGGTACACAGGCATCTATTTTAGACCTTTCAGTTCCTTAGTCAGATTCTACTGTGTTCACAATTGGAACAACAAATAAACCATCTTTGCTTGAAATGAAAAAGCACTTTCATTTCAGGACTTTTGCAAATTTAGCTCTAATTTCATTTCAAGTTCAAGTTCAAGTTGAGCTTTGTTGTCATTCCGCTACATGTGGGGAAATGTCGTGTCTCGCAGGACCACGGTGCTACATAAATACAGACATACAACAATGAAGTAAAAAACACTATAAACCTATACACTACTAACCTACTGACAGATTTAACTATAAGTATACTATATATAAGTATTTACCCTATACAAACTAAAAGAATAAAGGATAAAAAAATTCAACTATACGAATGCTTCACATAAACATTACCCTATACAAACTAAAAAATAGAAGATAAAAAAATACAAACTATACGAATGCTTCACAAATACTATACATGTGCAAAGAGAGACATTTGAGTCAGCAGCTGGTTGGGGAACAGTGCAGGATGATTTGTGATGTGATGAGCATGTAAACATACATATATTGCTGAGTCTTTTGTGAGATTGTGCACACGCAGCAGTGTGTGTAAGTGTCCATAGTGCACATAGTGTAAAGTGTAAGTGTCCATAGTGTAAAGTGTCCATAGTGCACATAGTGTAAAGTGTCCATAGTGTAAAGTGTCCATAGTGTAAAGTGTCCATAGTGCACATAGAGGAGAGTGTGTTACTACAGGGGGTTTGTACAGGCCCACTCACCTGTGTGTAGCACACTTTGAATTGCACAAAAAAAAAAAAAAAAAAAAAAAAAAAATTAAAGTTCCATACAGTTTTTCTTTGGTGTGGTAAGGTTTGGGGTGGGGGGGTGGTTCATGTTTCAGGAGGTAGGGGTTTGCATGGGGTTTCAGAGGGGTGCGGGGTGGTTTGAGTTCAGGGCTCTCACAGCCTGGGGGAAAAAGCTGTTGAGCAGTCTGGCTGTAACGTGTCTGTGGTTGAAAGAAGAAGCAGCGCACGACGAACGGATAAACAAAAGAGTCACCTTTAATGAACAGCTTTCACACTCACTAAGACTGTTGTTAACTTAAGATCGGACAAACATAATGACAAAACTGAGGACTTATAAAGGGGAGGAACAAACGAGGAAACAAGGTAATTAATAGAACACAGGTGATGACGATAATTAATTAACAGAACTAGGACACAAACTAAAACAGGAAGAACCAAATAAGGACAAAAAGGAAACTAAACAAACAGTTCTGTTACACTGGCAGAGCGGATTCTGATGCTCCGGTACCGTCTTCCTGATGGTAGGAGCTGGAAGAGACTGTGGGAGGGATGGGTGGAGTCCTTCACGATGCTGTTGGTTTTGCTGGAGCATCGTGTAAGGAAGATGTCCAGGATGGAGGGGAGAGGGGCACCGATGATCTTTGCAGCTGTGTTCACTGTCCGCTGGAGGGTCTTGCGGTCAGCAGCACTGCAGTTCCCGTACCAGACAGTGATGCAGCTGGTCAGCACACTCTCAATGGTGCCTCTGTAGAATGTGGTGAGGATGGGTGGAGGGAGACTTGCTCTTTTCAGCCGGCGGAGAAAGTGTAGGCGCTGTTGTGCCTTTTTGGAGAGTGACATGGTGTTGATGGTCCAGGTGAGATCCTCTGTGATGTGCACCCCCAGGAATTTAGTGCTGCTGACTCTCTCCACAGTCGAGCCGTCGATGGTCAGTGGGGGGTGGTCAACGGAGTTTCTTCTGAAGTCCATCACAACCTCCTTTGTCTTCTCCACATTGAGGGACAGATTGTTTGTGCCACACCATTCAGCCAGCTGTGCCACTTCCTCTCTGTAGTGCGTTTCATCGTTGTTGCTGATGAGACCTACCACTGTTGTGTCATCAGCAAACTTGATGATGTGGTTGGAGCTGAACTTGGCAGTGCAGTTGTGGGTCAGTAGTGTGAAGAGCAGCGGGCTAAGCACACAGCCTTGTGGGGCACCTGTGCTCAGTGTTGTAGTGCTCGAGGTGTTGTTGCCGACACAGACTGACTGAGGTCTTCCAGTTAGAAAGTCCAGAATCCAGTTACAAAGGGAATTGTTAAGGCCCAGCAGGTTTAGCTTATTTATGAGCTGTTGTGGGATTATTGTGTTGAATGCCGAGCTGAAGTCAATGAACAGCATTCTAACATAGGAGTCTTTATTTTCTAGGTGGGTAAGAGCCAGGTGGAGGGTGGAGGAAATTGCATCGTCCGTAGAGCGGTTTGGAGGTGATTTCTTTGGTACCGGTATGATTGTTGTGGATTTGAGACATGTGGGGACGACTGCCTGGCTCAGCGAGGTGTTGAAGATATCTGTTAGGACATCTGTCAGCTGTGCAGCACAGTCTCTCAGAACACGGCCAGGTATGTTGTCAGGACCCGCAGCCTTGCGTGGGTTAATCCTAGATAGGGTCTTCCTTACGTCGGCTGGAGACAGACAGAGTGCCCGGTCGTTGGGAGGTGTGGGCAGTTTTTGTGCAGGTGTGTCATTCTGCATTTCAAACCTTGAATAAAAGTGGTTGAGTGCATCGGGGAGGGATGTGTCCTCATCACAGGTCTGTGGCGGGGGCTTGTAGTCAGTGATGGTCTGAATGGCTTGCCACAGGCTCCGTGTGTCTCTGCTGTCTGTGAAGTGGTTGTTGATTTTTTGGGCGTATGACCGTTTTGCTTTTTTGATGCCACAGGACAGATTGGCTCTTGCTGTTTTGAGGGCTGCTTTATCTCCTGATCTGAATGCTTCATCTCTGGTCTTTAGCAGCTCACGAACCTCTGCTGTCATCCATGGCTTCTGGTTTGCACGTGTGGTGATGGTCTTGGTGACTGTCACATCATCAGGGCACTTTTTGATGTAAGCAGTCACAGTTTCAGTGTACTCATTCAGGTCTGTGTGGTTGTTGTAGGTGGCTGCCTCTTTAAACATGTTTCAGTCTGTGTCCTGGAAGCAGTCCTGCAGTGCTGAGGTGGCATTGTCTGGCCATACTGTGATCTGCTTTTCAACCGGTTTGGTGAGTTTGAGAAGTGGTCTATATGCTGGGATTAGCATAACAGTGATGTGGTCGGAGTACCCGAGGTGGGTGCAGGGTTCAGCCTTGTAAGCATTCTTAACTGTTGTGTAAACAAAGTCCAGTGTGTTGTTTCCCCTTGTTGCAAAGTTCACATGTTGGTAGAACTTTGGCAAAACTGTCTTTAAGTTTGCGTGGTTGAAGTCACCGGCTATGATGAAAAAGCCGTCGGGGTTTTTTGTTTGTTGTTCACTGATGGCGCTATACAGTTCAGGAAGCGCGTCCTTAGCGTTTGCACACGGCGGGATGTAAACCGCAACGATAACAATGGCCGTGAACTCCCGCGGCAGATAGAACGGTCGACACTTCACAACCATAAACTCCACCAGCGATGAACAGTGTTTTGATAATACCGCAGCATTGTTACACCAGTCTTTGTTGATATACACACACAAGCCACCTCCGCGTGTCTTACCAGTCAGTGATGAATCTCTGTCCGCTCGGAAGTTGGTTAGCCCGTGCAATTGAATGGCGGAGTCCGGGATGTTGTCGTTTAGCCATGTTTCGGTGAAAACAAACACGCAACAGTCCCTTGCCTCATGCTGTGTAGATCGACTGAGTTGAATTAAGACCAGTTTGTTTTCCAGAGAGCGAACGTTTGAGAGCATGTGTGTTGGAAGAGCCGGTCTTGAGGGGTTAGCTCTTAGCCTAGCTCATATACCTCCGCGCTTACCGCGCTTCCGTCCTCTCTCACACCGCTTGCGACGCTGCCTTGTGCGGGTAGCGTCAGTAGGCGAGGCCGTGGTCTCGAGGTCCGGCTCCAGCAGTAAACAAAGGCCTCGTAGCTTCTCAGTAGCCGCCGGTGAGAGTTGATGTTCGTATGCGTTGCTGATATCCAAAAGACTTTGGCGATCATAGATGAATTCTGGGGTGATTTCCTTAAGAGTTAGCGGTAAACTGACACTATTTGGAGACGAACAGACGACATTAAACGACATAAAAGCACCGTCTTTGGGACTCGGAGCAGCTGCAGCGATCGATCACGCCGCCATCTTCCTTCCTTCCAAAGGAGTTTCCAAAGGAAACTCTGTGTGTAAAACCTACAGAACTGAAGCCAATCTGAGAATCTGAGAAGAAAAACTATGCTTTCACGTATGATCAGGCTGCTAAACAAAGTCAGGATTTCATTTTGAACCATAGCTGAAGTATATACATCCTTTCTACCACATGTCAACCACGTGGTTAGAGAGGGGTCATCCTCTGATTTGTACTTCAGAACCTGTTCAAAATTTCCCTCACTACATTCATGGCCCCTAAAAGGTAAGCCCTGCCTAGCCAACATCTGCACAGCACCAATGATTTTGAGAAGACATCCCCTTGCGTCCTCTTGCTGTTTCACACTCACACTAGATAGCTGAACCTGTACTGATCGATCTTCATAGATGTGTGTTGTCATGGCTATCTTATGACTATCAGATCTCTCACGCACAGTAAATCGCTCAAGGTCTTTTTTCCAATTTTTAAACCCAGATGAAATTAATGCTGAATCAGCATTCTTGGCAAGAGGTGATCTCTCAGAGTTAAAGGCTTTGGAGCAGTAAAAGCACAATACACCAGGCACTCAACACCAGGACTCACATGGAGCCATGGAAATTTCTGGTACCACTGAGTTTGAAAACTCAGAGTATAGTTGGGCAAGGACTGTTTAGAAATTAATTTTGGATCTGGTTGATTGGGCTTACTGAACTGATGGCGAGTAACAGCCATGTTTGAGTTCTCTGTTCCTCTCTCTACCATTTCATCTTCATCCTTATCCTCTCTGACCTCTCCCTCACTCTGTTCTTCTTGTCTGCCCGCTTGTTGTCTGTCCGCTTCTTGTCTGCCTGCTTCTTGTCTGCACGCTTCGTGTCTGCCTTTCCCTCCCTCTTCATCTCTGTCTTCCTCACTCCTGCCCACATCCTCACATACATCCTAATCAAAACATTTGAAATTAAATTGTGAATTTGATATAAACACACCAGACACATGCGTGCACCTGGGATGGAAATAAGCACCACCCATGACACAAACACACACACATGGCCTCTCTTCCTTCATAGACCTTTTAACTTCACTTACATGATTTCTCTTGAAAAAGGTGTCAATTTTCTCCTGCCCCTTTCTTTTCTGCATCTTAATGATACTGCGTGACAAAAAGACAGTGGTAAGCTTGATAGTGACATGGGTCTGACAGGACTGTGACTATAGCTGTCACGGTGTACACACGAGGAAGGCACAAGGAACACGCATACAAGGATGAAACTCAAATAACACAGGAACACATGACACACACGACAGTTCCCTGACATAACTCCCCCCTCCCAAAAGGCTCGTCCCGAGCTTAACAGTTCCATCGGGAAGGGGGGGTGGGCGCTCTGGAGGCCTCTCAGGACAGACACGGACCGGAACACAGGACAGGGACCTCCAGAGCGGAACAGACAGACGGAGACGTCGGAGAGCTGGACGAGACCAGCGGAGACCCAGGAGAGCTGGACGAGACCAGCGGAGACCCAGGAGAGCTGGACGAGACCAGCGAAGACCCAGGAGAGCCCAGGAGGCTGTGGTGGAGCCAGGGGCTCAGGAGACCATGGCGGTGCAGGGAGCACAGAAGGCCAAGGCAGATGGTCTATGGAGCCTTGGCCTCGGACCCCTCTCGGCCCGGCCCCTACAGCCGGAACCCTTCTACCCCCCCACGAAATTTCCCTGGGGACGTTGGGGGTATCAGGAGCCCTCCGGGGCTAGACACAAGTTAAAAAGACCTTAGTCACTGGTCATCACGGCGGCAGCCGGCTGACCATCCCAACGGCAGGGACCGGTGGGCTGGAGGCAGCCCCAATCGGTGTCGGGCCGAGTGACCTCGGACGGCGGGTTGGCCTTCCCCGCGAAACAGCGGGCTAGGTGAGCCGCGGACGGCGGCGTGATCTCCTGCGAACGGCGGGGACGGTGAGCCGCGGACGGCGGCGTCATACCCCGCAAACGGCGGGCTGGAGTCAACGGCGATCCGGCGGGCATTGAGTCAGTGGCGATCCGGCGGGCTTGAGTCAGCGGCGATCCAGCGGGCATTGAGTCAGCGGCGATCCGGCGGGTATTGACTCAGCCGACTCAGCGGCGATCCGGCGGGCTTGACTCCCGCAAACGGTGGGTAAAACACAGGAACAAAACAACACTCGAAAACCTGGAGAAAATAAAACGAAGTGAAGGGACGACGCTTACTGTAAGCGTCTGGTCTTCTGTCACGGTGTACACACGAGGGAGGAACAAGGAACACGCATACGAGGATGAAACTCAAATAACATACTTTACTGGACATCAGGCAGCGCAAGACACAGACAGGAACATCGGGGAGTAACGAGTAGACCAGACGAAATGGCACAACACAGACAGGATAAATACACAGGTAAATTAACGAACACGGCTGGACTTGAATAAACTACTAATGACATGACAAGGACAGGAAACAAACCAAATATGGGCACAAGAGGCAGGAACACATGACACACACGACAGTTCCCTGACAATAGCCCGATTCGGACGGTAATTGTTTCTCATATGGACGTCTGTAAAAATTAATTTACATATCACCTCAGTGATAAAACTCATGGATTCGGATGGTGATTTATTCACAGCGGAGGAGTGAGTTCTGTGATCCTGCGAACCACAGAACGCGTGGCCAGTCACGTGATTGTGTTGTAACGGTGGTGCCCCCCCTGGCTTTCTACCAGATTAATTTTTATTTAAGTTATTTTATTTAAGCCAGACAAGGATAAAACCTTGTCAATTTTTTCCTCCGGATAGCTCAGAATTAAAAACCACCGATTACAAAAGATGCAGTCTGGGAGACAATGAAGCCCATCAGACCAAGAACCCATAGTTCATGTTCAAAAGTGTACATTTAATTCCTTCGACAATGAATTTTACTGAACTACCAGACACCAAACACGTAACATTAATCCTAGTCATTTACACTACACCACAAACAAAAACAAAACAATGCACCATTCACCAATTTTTTTCCAGAGGATGACGAAAACTCAGTCCCACACGAGCCACTGGCAAGTTTAAGCGCACTTCAATATTTTTCAAAACAGTTCAAAATGGGAGAAAAAAAACAATCCCGTTCACAAAAAAACATATAATAAAAAAACTGCTTATGAGAGTGAACAAATATGTAACTGTACGTGCGGTGCAAAAAGTCATGTCATGTATGGCGTTTGTGTTTGGGGTGAGTGCATGGGATTTGTACCACGTTTTCCTGGACTTCATCTTCGCTCGAAATTCTCGGATTTTCTGGAGAGTACCTTTTGTTTGCGCAATAGATCCCAGAACGATCACTGTGGCGTCAAACCCACGGAAGCACAAACCCGTGCCGGCAGCTGGACCAGAGATACGGCATGTAACCATATCAGCCACTCATACTCCGGCTTCGTTGTCCGCTTCAGGAAATCAAACCACCTGTTCCGTTCACTGCTACTTGTTTCCACTTTTCGATCTCCGTAGCAGAACGAATTCACTCGTGCATCGGCAGATCACAGCAATAGAGCACACAGCCACCCACAGTCTCTTACGCCACCTCTCATAACGGGCCACGCTCTCACATCAGGTGCGCTGGAAACGCACTCGCACCACCTCTGCTGTCGTCACATCCCTTCGTCACTTCTCCATTCCCCTTTTAAACAGTCAATGTCAATTTGCTGTCAAGACAACCAGTTAATTAGTGGCTACACATTACGTTTCGCCACAGTGTGCTGTAAATAAAATTAAATTTATTTACGAATGTATTCTTATTATTGTGTAAAATGTATTTAAAAATTCAAAGCATATTTTTATAATGTATAATCCTATTTATTACTTGATTATTTAAATCTCCTGTTTAAAAATAGGAAAATATGAGCTATAGTTGTATATAATTATATGCGATATATATCCGTTTATAATACACATTTTAAAATTGTATTGCATACTTGCTGCTGCCATAATAAAGACCCATTTCAAATGTTTATGTGCTTTTCTTCTCTTTCTGCTCTCACTCGCTGTGGTGGAGCAGTTATGAATTATTGTTCTTTTAAATACTCTCCAGCATTTCAGAAATAAATATATATGCAAATTACACCAAAGTACAACAGTTAGCGTACGGTTTTCGGGAGTGTTCAAAAAGGGTTTAGTTTAATTTTGGGTTTAATTTTGAATCCATTTGTTCTCCTAAACTCAAAGATATGGATTCAGACGGCTATTAAATTACCACATGACCTTGGTGTTTGTCAAAAAACAGTAGGTAATTCGGTCTGGGATTTTCACGGGGGTGGTGAGAGAAAAACACCCACATCCCCCACGAGTGCGACGCCCCTGGCTGCACATTCCCTTACAGAGAAGAAATCAAATGCAAATTGAAGTCTTCCCCCAAGACCAAGACTGGATCCAGAGAAAAAGGAAAACTTGTTCGGTGAGTTGTTTTAAAGCAAAATTATTAGGGCTGTCAATCGATTCAAATATTTAATCGCGATTAATCACATGATTGCCATGAGTTAACTTAATCGCACATTTTTATTTGTTCTAAATGTACCCATCACATTTTTTATACTCTAATAAACATGGATATGGACAAATATGGATGCTTTTGCAAATATGTGTTTATTATTATTGAAACCATAATCAACATAGAGCATGAAGACTAGACATGTTTCAAAGGTCATAAAACCATTTGTTAACATTTGCAAATCAACTGAAAAATCATACAAATCAATCATCTCTCTCATTAACGTCATTATTCTTTTATTCATTGATTCCTGTTTCCTCATTAACTTCAGAATTGCTCTTAGTCTGAAGAGGATCTTTTGGTCTTCCAGTTCTCTCTTTGGCCTGTTTGCGACGTTCCGTCTTCTGTTGCCTCTTGTCCATCTTATTCTGGTAGCGTTGGATTCCCTGGGCGAAAAGATTGTGTAAATCAATTTATATTTTGTCTGACCTATTTCTATTTTTTTTCTTACTGCTAAGAGAGGATTGATCAGGAAATTGCGTATCAGTTTAACAGAGACAGTTTCTTTAACAGAGACGTCTAGCTGGTATTTAATAGAGTACTGGACGCGCCATTAGAGAGAAATGCAACCTTCATATAGATTACAGAAATATTTGTTTTTGAATTGGTTTGTTTAAAAGACATTTAAATACATTTTCTATAGATACACACATGAAAAAATACTATAGTAAATTTACTATAGAAAATGTAATAACATTTCTATGGTAAATACTATAGTGTTTTTGAACCATACTATAGTAAAGGTACTATAGTAAATTGTGGGGTAAAAAATACTATAGTAATTTATAGTAAATTTACCATAGAAAATGTAGTAAAAAAATTCTATAGTTGTCAGGGATTCACAGCCTCCTCAGTCACCGGCCACAACAATCACTAGATCACAATCACCTGCCTTCTGATCACACGCACCTGCAGTCATTCATCAGCACTCAGCAGCTCCCCTTTAAATACACGCTTCCCACAGACACTCACCGTCTGGTCTACCGTTCACGACTTTGAACAGTCACCAGACCCAGCTATACTTACCTGTGCTACTTACCTTCCAGATTCTCCTCCGTTTCCCCGTCTTCGTTCCTGATTCCCGCTCTCCGTTGTTCCTGCAAAAAAAAGGACTCTGATCAGTTTACAGCTAAGACCCATTTGAACTGTTTTTCTCTAGGGATTCTTTACCTGCCAGTCTCGCCGCACGATCAACATCCTCTGTTCAATAAATCATCCTGTTGTTTCACTCACCTTTTGTTTCTGCCTCTGTTTGTGACAATAGTAAATAATATAGTGTTTTTGAACCATACTATGGTAAAGGTACTACAGTAAATTGTACTAACTTATAAATGGTAATCTGCTGTGGTAATTCTACTATATACAAATTACTAATATACTAATTAGTAATATAGACAAATAACTTTAGCCATTACTGTAGTAAATTTTCTAACACTCCAGTATAGGATACTACAACATATACTAATAGAATGCATACAAATTCCTTAAAATTAACAACGCCAAACAACATCTAAATAAGTAATTTATTTAAAAAAATGTTTTGTTCTTGGCTACATTGTTTAACTTTTGCCCAACATTTCTGTCAAGCAGAAATGAGAGTCTGGCCTGGGCACCCCCATAAAAAAACACACGTATGTTAATTTATTACTGGTAAATGCACTTTTTTGTGTTTTAATTACAATTATTGACTCTTTCTTGGGATGCACGGCTTAACAGGAGTGTCTTTTGATGACTGAACCCCAGTCACTGAATGTGTTCAGGCCCATGTCTCTATTGATGCAGACAAACATCAGGGGCTCGTTCTTCGTACGTCGCTAACTCAGTTAGCTGGATTTGATTGTTGACGATTTGGCATGATCTTGGATTGTTTGGTTCTTCGACGCTCATCCTGGACTTGCTGTCATAGCAACAGGTGCGCAAGCTTAAACCTGATCGGGAGCAGGCTTATTTCATGTAAACAGGATTAGATCGCGGCTTTATAAGCGGAGGAGATAGGGAAGTCTGTTGCAGCCATGTCTTTTCCATTTTTACGACAGCAACCTGTTGCGGAAGGTGCAAGAATAATTCGCAGAGCTTTTCGAATTAATCGCGTATTGCGGGATAGACAGGATCCTTTGGCGCAGCGCGAAAGTGTAATTGTTGGGAGATATCGTTTTTCTCGTGATGGTGTTATTTACATTATTAATTTGTTGGAACCACACATTAAGTGTTCAACACGGAGGAGTCGGGCTTTGACAACTGCACAGACTGTGTGCATTGCCCTGAGATTCTTTGCGAGTGGCACTTTCCTTTACACTATTGGAGATGCAGAGAACTTAGTGAAAAGTGCTGTCTGTCGTGCCATTCGCAAAGTTTACCTGGCACTCAAGCAGTTTTTAAGGGTTTTTGTGGTATTTCCAAGCCACTTAAGACCACAGGTGGTAAAGTAGAATTTTTTTTGCTATTGCAGGTACATTTATAATTATTAATGACATGCAATCATGACCATGCCAAAAAGTATGACTAACAGTATGTGTCCTTCAGGCTTCCCTAACGTGATTGGTGGCATAGATTGCACACACATCCCCATCAAGGCCCCACCAGGCCCCAATGAAGGGGATTTTGTGAACAGAAAGGGGGTTCACAGTATAAATGTGCAGGTAAATTACTATTACAATTTATAATATTCCAGATTAGTAATATATTACATAACAAAAAAAAGAAATCGATTAAAAAGTATGCAGTTGACTGACTAAAATCTCTTAGATGGTGTGTGACGCTATGTTCCATATAACAAATGTGGAAGCAAAATGGCCAGGATCAGTGCATGACTCAAGAATTTTCAGAGAGTCACATTTATGTACATTATTTGAACATGCAGGTAAGGGAACATATAAATGTCACGCTCACAGTATTACACACACTTATGCTGAGCCTAACAAAACTGCATTTTTCCATTATACAGGGGATTTTGACGGGATCCTGCTTGGAGACAGGGGCTATGCCTGCAGGCAGCATTTTATGACGCCCTTCCCTGACCCAAACCCTGGACCACAAACCCGTTACAATGCAGCTCTAGCCAGGACAAGGGCACGCATTGAAATGACCTTTGGGCAACTAAAGGAAAGATTTCAGTGTCTGAAGGGTCTGAGGGTTGCACCTGACAGGGCCTGTGACATAATTGTTGCATGTGCCATCCTCCACAATATTGCCACCATCAGAAAGGAGAGGACCGCTGTGGTGGAGGTGCAGCCTGATGATGACTTCCAGCCAGTGCACTTGGACCAACCTAGTGGCAGAGCTGCACGGGACAGAATTGTGGAGCACCATTTTTGAATGTGTAAAATAAAAGACAAGACAAATATGTTTAGTTCCTGGAGTTTTATTTAAACAATTTTTTATAAAGAAAAGCCAGCAAGTCATCTTTTGCCTGCAATAAGAGATAGTTATGTAAAGTCAGCAATACTACTATGTGTCAAATGGTGTATTAGCACTTACTCTGAAGGTCCTTTTGAAGCAACTCGATCTCTAGTGCAATTTTTCTCTTTTTCAAGTTGTCGAGTTCAATTTCTCCTATAAAATTTGTGTTTTTTCAGGTCAAAATACTCAATTTTTTTGTTGAAGATGCCGTTTATATAGGGAACGGATGTCACCCTGTGTCATTTTGTGAAAGAAAAAAAAGGGTCAAAACATGCCTCATGCAACAAAAGTAAAAAGTAAAAGTACAACACTGTCCACCTCTGTATCAGTTCTTTGTGCAGACTCTTCTGCAAGCCTTTCTCTAGGTGTGGACTCCTGCAACTCATATTGCAGACAGAAAGATATATATAAGTATATACAAATTATGTGTAAATAAAGTGGTGGCTCTGACATAAAAGAACAACGTAAATATTAAATTATTAAAATGCAAAAATACACACTGTAGAAAGTAATAGAAACATCTACCATGGACAGCACTTACACATTTAATTTGTCTGCAACTTTTTGCCAGCCCTCTCTCCTGGCTTTTGCAGACTTTGAGGTGTTTCCTGTCGTTTTAATTAAAGACTCAAATTCGGCATAACCTTCCATTAAAAGCTCTTGTTCTGCTTGGGAGAAAAACTGGGCACGTTCTTTGGCCATGCTGAACAGCCAATAACAGCGTTGCTAATCATTGTTTCTACTATCGATACATATCCCCTTTTAAACCAACGCATGAACGCGCAATTATCTCAGATAACTCAATCCAGCGATACTAATCATAAACAGCAGGTGTGTTCGAAGAACCCAATTAGCCGGATCATGATTAGCACGATGAAATCATCTCGGATGTCTCATTTTGATGTCTCATTTGGTTCTCGAGATGGCGCCGAGTATGGCTGCTGTGGTGTGGAACGCTCCCGTACTTTTGTTGTTTTTGTTTGTTTGTTCTGTGTTTAGTCAATCTCTTACTGTCAGTTTTACCAGAGACGAACTACTGGACATAAGGCAACACACACCGGACAATTTTTTTCCGGTTTTTGATTATTCAGACGCTTTGTTGGATGTTTTGGTCGGAGGGGCAGCGGTCCTAGTCAAACGCGCGCTCAGACGGAAAAGAGGGAAGCGCGCCGGCGCGCTGGTTAAACTCTGCGAACACGGCTTCCGAACTGCGCTCCCAAGCATTCATCTAGCGAATCTCCGATCACTTCCTAACAAAATGGATGAACTACTTCTCCTCCCCCACACAAATAAGGACTTTACAAACTCTGCTGCATTGTGCTTCACTGAAACCTGGCTGAGTGAAAACATCCCGGATAACATGCTTCATTTGCCGAGATATCAGCTGTTCAGATCAGACCGCATCACGGAGCTAACGGGGAAAACGAGAGGTGGTGGACTATGTTTCTACATAAATGAAGGTTGGTGTTCAGATGTAACAACTCTGAAGAAGATGTGTTCTCCTAATTTGGAGGCCTTCTTCATAAACTGTAAGCCGTTCTATTCACCCCGAGAGTTTTCCTCCTTCATTCTCGTGAATGTGTACGTGCCTCCGGACGCGTGCGTGAGCGCCGCGATGCAACAGCTGGCTGAACAAATATCTGAAACAGAGCAAAGGTACCCGGACTCTTTTTTAATCATTCTTGGAGATTTTAATAAAGCAAATCCCTCCCGCGAACTGCCAAAATACAGACAGCACGTTACATGTCCCACCAGAGACAGTAATATATTGGATCATTGTTACACAATAATCAAAGATGCATATCACTCTGTCCCACGGGCAGCTCTGGGGCTCTCTGATCACTGTTTGGTTCATCTCATACCGACCTATAGGCAAAAACTCATCTTCGAAGCCTGTATTAAGAACTGTTAAGAGATGGACTAATGAAGCAGAGCAAGATTTAAAAGCTTGTTTTGACCTCACTGATTGGAGTGTTTTTGAAGCCGCTGCCACCGATCTGGATGAACTCACAGAGACTGTAACATCATATATCAGTTTCTGTGAGGATATATGCATCCCCACCAGGACATTCTTATCATTCAATAATGATAAACCATGGTTTACTGGGAAACTCAAACAGCTTTGTCAGGCCAAAGAGGACGCTTACAGAAGTGGGGATAAAATCTTGTATAACCAGGCCAGGAACAGACTAACAAAGGAGATCAGAGTGGCAAAAAAGAACTACTCTGAGAAGTTGAAAAAAGAACTTTCAGCCAACGATCCGGCGTCGGTATGGACTGGTCTGAGGAACATCACCATGTACAAGACACCACCCCCACAGTCTGTGGAGAATCAACAACTGGCTGATCTCAATGTGTTTTACTGCAGATTTGAAAAGGCCAGACTGACACCCAACACCCGCTCTGATCTGCACTTCACACATTCACCTTCCCCCCCTGCAACCCCCCTTACTCCCTCCCCCACCATTCTACCTGCGTTTAAAGTCTAGGTAGAGGATGTGAACCGGGTCTTCAGAAAACAGAAATCTAGGAAAGCTTCTGGACCAGACGGTATTTCACCTGCCTGTCTAAAAGTCTGTGCTGACTAATTGGCCCCCATCTTTCCACAAATCTTCAACAGATCTCTGGAGCTGTGTGAAGTTCCCTGCTGCTTCAAACACTCCACCATCATTCCCGTCCCCAAAAAGCCCAAAATCACTGGACTTAATGACTACAGACCTGTCGCACTCACGTCTGTGGTCATGAAGTCACTTGAGAGACTGGTCCTGGCCTACCTGAAGGACATCACTAGACCCTTGCTGGATCCTCTTCAGTTTGCCTATAGAGCAAACAGGTCTGTGGATGACGCTGTCAATATGGGACTGCATTACATCCTGCAACACCTCGACAAACCTGGGAATTATGCAAGAATCTTATTTGTGGACTTCAGCTCGGCCTTCAATACCATCATACCTGACCTTCTCTCAGACAAACTGAGACAGCTCTCTGTGCCCTCCTCCATCTGTCAGTGGATCACCAGCTTCCTGACAGACAGGCAGCAGCTAGTGAGGCTGGGCAAACTCACATCCAGGACTCTCACCATCAGCACTGGCGCCCCTCAGGGTTGCGTTCTCTCCCCACTGCTCTTCTCTCTCTACACGAATGACTGCACATCAAAGGACCCCTCTGTCAAGATCCTGAAGTTTGCGGACGACACTACAGTCATAGGCCTCATCAAGGACGGTGACGAGTCTGCTTACAGACAGGAGGTTGAGCAGCTGGCTGTCTGGTGCAGTCTTAACAACCTGGAGCTGAACACGCTCAAAACTGTGGAGATGATAGTGGACTTCAGGAGAAACCCCCCTGCTCTCCCCCCACTCACCATCATGAACAGCACTGTGACTTCAGTAGAGTCATTCAGATTCCTGGGCACCACCATCTCCCAGGACCTGAAGTGGGACAATCACATTGATTCTATTGCAAAAAAGGCCCAGCAGAGGCTCTATTTCCTCCGCCAGCTAAGGAAGTTCAACCTGCCTCAGGAGCTGCTGAAACAGTTCTACTCTGCAATCATCGAGTCTGTCCTATGTTCTTCTATAACTGTTTGGTTTGGTTCAGCTACCAAAACAGACATCAGAAGACTACAACGGACAGTTAGGACTGCTGAGAGAATTATCGGTACCACTCTGCCCAGCCTCCAAGAACTTTACACCTCCAGAGTGAGGAAAAGGGCTAAGAAAGTCACTCTGGACCCCTCACACCCAGCTCACTCTCTCTTTGTACTGTTGCCCTCTGGCCGGCGCTACAGATCACTGAGCACCAGAACAGCCAGACACAAGAACAGTTTTTTCCCCCAGGCCGTATCCCACCTGAACAACACATAACACACCCCGGTACTGTACATCTGTAAATAACCCATCAAACCTTCATCTGTACATAGGACACATGCACATTCACAGTTCTGTCTATGGTCATGTCTCTTTCCTGTATAATTTTATTTTTATTACTATTGTTATCCTTAATTATTGTATATTCTCTTCATTAGTGTTCTTTATCACCTTAATTATATGTTGTCTGCACTATGTTTGTACTTTCTGTACTGGAAGCTCCTAACACCAAGACGAATTCCTTGTGTGTGCAAACACACTTGGCAATAAAGCTCTTTCTGATTCTGATTCTGATTGATCTCGGATGTTTTAAGCAACGTACGAAGAACGAGCCACAGGAGTTGACTTGACTGGAGTAGGGCCTAGCACTTTGTTTTATCATGTAAAAATGTATACTGGTGTTATCGTGGACGGTATGATATGGCACACCCCTAGTGGCTAGTAACTTTGGAAAACCACTAACCACAGTGGCTGATGAACAAAAAAAGTTAATGTCAAGCCCAGATAATCGCGATTGTAAATTTACATTTATATTATATTTATACTATAAACAAGTATTTAAAATTAAGTCACATTTTAATGACATATTATATATATATTGAATCGACCACTTTAAAAAAAAATTAAAATAAAAAAAAATGGAAAAATCTATTTTTTTGTCCAGCCCTTGAGTAGACACAATGTTATGGGTCTGGAGTAACATGATGGTGAGTAATTGATTGCAGAATTTTTGTTTTTGGGTGAACTAACCCTTTAAGGTCTATTAACGCTGAGAGCAATGTAAAAAAGCTTAGCAAATTACTGAGGAACTGTACTTTCACATCAACTGCTGCACAACTGATCATCTTCAGCTTATTCACAACTAGTAAGATCATCACTGACTGACAATAAATTTCACTGGTGCGGCCACAATGTTGCCCAACTGATAAGAGTTTCCATTTCATATGCATATGAGAAACATCAAATAGCCTACTCTTGCACACAATGTAACCAGCTGATCAGCCCTCCAACTTTCACCATACTAGGGATAGGTCGTTCTTGAACGATTCATTTATTTTTAACAAATCTTTGATGTGACTTGGGAAGAACGAGTCATCTCAGGGAGTGATTCGTTCAGTTGCGCATGCGCAACATCCTATAGGTTGCAATGGAATTACTTCACCTGTTTCGAGTCTTCAGGTTTTTCGAGTTTTTGCTCATCACGTGACAGCCCCATACACGTAACCTATGTGGTCAGAGCCGGCAAGAGAATTAATTAGTTCATCTCTTGAGTCTTCGGGTTTTTCAAGTCGTTCGTTCATCATGTGACGGCATCAGAAGCTAAACCTATGCAGTCTGAGACAGAAGTGGAACACCGTAAAAAGACTTAATAATAATATGCAACTCTTTAGTTTATTACCTTTGTTACCACATTCAGTGTTATGGAAAAGAACCAGCATGACAGAATTTCACAATTTGAGACCAGAAACGCATCACGTAACTAAGAGTAAATAGTAATAATAATAACTATGCACTCGTTTGTAAGGAAGGTTGTAAATTAACTAATATTTCTATCCAATGCTGTCACATCACGCAAGAAAAGAACAAATGACTCGAAAGACTTGAGATGAACTAATCAATTCTCTTTCTGGCTCTGACTGCATTGCTTAAGTTTATGGGGCTGTCACGTGATGAACGAACGACTCAAACCCGAAGACTTGTCAGATAAGAGGTAAGGTGAGCTAATCATAGACTGAAGACCCAGGTAAACAATGAATTATTTTTTTTTCTTTTTTATAGCATTATAGTTTTGTATTGTTTGTAGTGTGATCAACGTTTGCATAAGTAGTAGATGTGTTAGAGAAGTAACACGTAACATGTTAATTATATTTTGCTAAAATAAACGAAATGACTCGAAAAAAGGTTTGTTCATTTTGCTGAACGAGACTCAAAGGTCCGAGTCAGTAAAATGATCTGAACTTCCCATCACTACGCCATATAGCTAAGCTGTAGTAGAGGTCTGCACGGGCTATTAACTGAAACCCAAACCCAACCCATACCCGAGATCGACTGACCTGACAAGAGTGGCACAGTTAAATTTAGAGCCCGAGCCTGAAATCTTTTTTTTTTTTCTCTCTCCACAACGAAAAGCCAATTAAAAAAAAATAATAATACAAAAGATGCTGTATTTCACGATTACATGCAATGGTCAGTAAACAAATACATGTAAAGAAATAGATTAATCAAGGCTCGGCCAGTTCACAAGGCAAAAGAAAAAACACTTACAGTTATGAAAGTCTATGAACATCAGGTGCAGCAGCGGTCACATGCATTTTTTTAATTGTTGTATACGACAATTCTTCCACTGTGCAAATTATGGCCATTTTCGTCAGTTAAGCAGTCCCTCCAGGACGTCGCGGAACTTTTTTCTGATTTTTGCGGCCTAAAATGACTGATTTTGCTGCGGTTTTTCTCAAAATTCACCACGAAACTAAGTCTAAAACACCTAGTGGGTCAATTTTCATTACGATGGTAAAGTGTAAATTTCATTCTTTGCTGCAAATATGCCAAACTACATGAGCCAAGCTCTGTTCACCATCATTATCATTCAACGACTGGTTCTTTTCGTTCACAAATGGTTGTTCTACAAATTATCTACAAATGATTCAGAATGCAGCGGCACGATTGATCTTCAACGAGCCCAAAAGAGCGCATGTTACACCTCTTTTCATCTCCTTGCACTGGCTACCAGTGGCAGCTCGCATCAAGTTCAAGTCACTGATGCTTGCGTACAGAACTACTACAGGCTCAGCACCCTCCTACTTCCACTCACTATTACGAACCTACATCCCCTCCAGAAGTTTGAGATCTGCAAGTGAGCAACGCCTTGTGGTACCGTCACAGAGAGGCTCAAAATCACTCTCCAGAACATTCTGGTGGAATAATCTTCCTACCCCTATCCGGAACGCCGGATCCCTGGCAATCTTCAAGCAACAACTGAAAACTCATCTCTTTCGGCAGTACTTGACTTCATCCTAAACTCAAAAAAAAAAAAAAAACTTTCCCTCTATCTTTCTCTCCACCTACTAGCTTGTACTTATTTGAACAATGACTGAGACTTTGTGTTACAAGCACTTCCTCTGTCTGATTGCCTCTTCAAGATTAATCGCTTTTTGTATTCCCCAATTGTAAGTCGCTTTGGATAAAAGCGTTGTATAAAGGTGCAGTTACTGTGCACATACACTTGTATATTCATATTTAACATACAGAACATAACTCCGCATTTAAGGAAGTAGTGTTGAAAGCATACAAACTAGTTCCTGAAGCATATACACAAAAGTTTACGCAAGAGTTGTGCGTGAAGGAGTACAACAATCTTTTTCAGAGTTTGCAAGAGATTTACATATACAATTTGACCGGTGGTGTTCCTCATCTCGTGTAGAGACTTATGAGGATCTGTACAAATTTATGTTTTTGGAACAATTTAAAAAAAAAAAAAATCTGAGGATGTGGCTGTTGTTATTACAGAACATAAAGTTAAAACTGCAGAGGAGGCTTCATTCTAGCTGATGAGTATGTTCTAACACACAAAGGTGAGGTTAGGAAAAATCGCTGGTGTTGTACAGTCAGTTCTTTAGAGAATTTTGAGTCTTGTTGTTCTCTGACTGGTGTTAAGCCTGAAAAAAAGTTTAAGTCTGCAGCTGAGAAAAATTATCAATGTACCTATTGTTTTAAAAGAGGTCATTGGAAAAAAGATTGCCCTTTTCTAAAAGCAAAATCCAGTCGTGCCAAGTCAGAACCAAAATCAGCTTTGTTGGTGTCTTCAGTAGAGATTGATAGTACTAACATTCCTGTTGGGGAGGACAATTATGTACAGGAACAAGAAAGAACAGTTTTGTGTAGTGAAAAACAAATGTATGCTCCATTCATTACGGATGGTTTTGTGTCTCTTGTAGGGGGCAAAGAAAAAGTTCCTGTCAAGATTTTAAGGGATACGGGATCCTCAGAGACATTTTTTTTTTTTTGGAGTCTGTTTTACCCTTTTCAGCTGATTCAAGTACTCATAAGGAGGTACTGATAAAGGGAATTGGACTATAGAGTTTGTCTGTTCCGTTACACACAATAGTCCTTCAGTCAGAATTGGTTAGTGGTACAGTGATTGTAGGTGTGCGACCTTCATTGCCTGTGGAGGGACTTTCTATGATTTTGGGTAACAATTTGGCTGGTGGTCGTGTGTGGAGAGATGGACCACCACCTCCAATTGTAACCGTTTCTCCCTCTGTAGACCAAACTGCTGTTACACAATTCCTGATGTGTTTGTGTCTTGTGCAGTCACTCGAGCTATGAGCAAAAATAATTCTGATGTTTTGCAGGATTTGGAGTCTAGACCTGAAGATTTGTTGAAGACGATTGTTGCTGGCCTCTCTTTTCTTTCTTCTTTCATTTCACATGGAGAATTGATTAAAGCTCAGGAAGAGGATTACACTGTAGCAAATTAACTCAAAGTGAGATAAACATATAATCATAACGTGTTGTTATCAATTACATATTCATCTTCAGCAATTAACTGTTGCATAAATAGTACAATAGAATGATTTGTCCGTCCGCAGTACGGACAGTTTTAATGGTCTATTGACTGTAAGGAAAATTATTTCTCTGGCCACGAAAAATAATTTCCTTACTAATACATTGCTCACAGAGCATGTAACAAAACCGGAACGTGATGACAGACATTATTTTGAGACAGTTTCTTAATTTATATCAATATGTAAGGTCTGTTTTGTGGTTTTTTTCATGGTCTTGTTTTTTAAGAAAGTCTCATATGCAGAGTTATTGTGAATCCCTGAAACTATGAGGCTGATATGATATTGTACTAATATGTCTATATCATAGTTTTTACTCATGCAGGTCTTCAGGCATGGCATAGGATAATTACAAGACATGATGGTGACTAAAGATGAAGACTGCTTTTGCTGATTCAAGATACGGTTTGGATAACAAAGGTTAAGGGAATTAAGCATTTAAGGTAAATAATAATAAATATGTGCATGAGGATGACTACTATATTTTTCGGGGAACAATTCTGTTCCTGTTTTGTGAATATCGTGTCACTAACCTCTGGAATAAGTGTTCTATCATTACAGATGGGTAAAGTGAAATTGCAAACTTTACAGAAGTAGATAATTTTGAGGGAATCTAACGAAAAGAGAATACAGAACATGGGACGAGTTGTAAGTGGATTGGTTATCCAGCTCTGTCTGATATGTCCTTTATAATGATGATTTTAATCTGTCTCTGTATTAATATGGTTATGAGTGTTTATATGATTTGGATTTGTGAAATTGAAGATTGCCATCCATAATGGGTTAAATACCCATGCCTAAATTCAACTGAGGGTCTAAATTTAAACAAGTTCATGCTTTGCTATTCGAATGGTAAAGGTAAATATTTTAGGCATGACGGCAGAGAAACAGTCACACACTGGCTAAGTCACTAACACATTTAATTATCCAGAGAGAACCCTCACATTAAAAAAGGATGGTGGGAAAACAAAGGAGTGAATACAGTTTAGGGTAGGGGTGCCCAATCCTGCTCCTGGCGATCGACTGTCCTGCAAAGTTCAGCTCCAACTCTAATCAAACACACCTGCCTTTAATTTTCAAGCAATCCTGAAGATGTTATTAAGTCACTTCAGGTGTGTTTGATTAGAGCTGGAGCTGAACTTTTCAGAACAGTCGATCGCCAGGAGCAGGATTGGGCACCCCTGGTTTAGGGAATATGGGTTAAAGGCAAAAGCTGCTATAAGACTGTGGGTATCCTCAAGGTCTGAGTTGTGTAATAGTTTGGTTTATGTAGAACAGGGATTAGTTAACAAAAACTTTTGGATCTTCTGGCTAACCAGTTGATGGAGAAATACTGTGACAAGTAGTTATAATGAAATGAAAGCTAGCAACTAAAAATAATGTTATGAATAACAAAATTGTAATAGGATCTATGGCGTTTATCAACACCTGTCAAGTTAAATTAAGATAATTACTGTGAACACTGACAGGGCTTTATGATAATGTACAATGTTTTACAGGAACTGAGGATGTCTTTTAAGTAATATTTGGCAAATATAGATCTGAGCAATAGTATTTTTTGATAGGATTGTGAAATCTGTCTGTTCAGTTTATAACAATTTTAATTAAATAAGTATCACTGCCAAATGACAAATATGAATTAAATGTTTTTAAGACATTGATCAGGCAGCTGACCTGTAAGCATTTCTAACTGACAAGACAGTGAGGACCAAATTCACTTTACACAAGGTCCTGAGGATTTGCTTCTGAACATGCTGTTAATTTAGTCACAGTACAGTAATATGGTATGATAGTTGAGAAGATGTGCATTAAAATGATAATTAGGCATTGAGTATGATTAAAAGTAGTGTCATGATATACAAATACATGTATGACAATAAATAAACAAGTTCTATTTTTCAAGTTTTTATTATTTGTTTTATTTTACTTACAATGTAATTTCGACCAAATATTGACAACTTTAGGTTTATGTTATTTCAAAAAGTGCTGTATGTGGGCTAAGATGATTGCAAATGGATCTGTGATGAAAGTAAAACTTAATAAAAGGGCTATTGAATAAAATTTAGGAACTATTCTGGGTTTTAGTGGAAATATTGTTTTCTTTTATTTCTATTTTTAAAGATGGCTTAATCTGGGTCTTATTTATGGTTTAGTTGAAGTCAGACTACCATTTTGTTTTGAACCCCAACATGGTTTCAAATTGGCGAATTAACTAGTGGAGTTACGATCCCTCTTCTTGCACAATAAAATGGATTGGAAATCATATTTTTTTGTAAAAAACATTTTGTATTTATCCTTGTATTTAGATTATAGACAATGTCTGTATTGGGTATCTGTGAGGTGACTGAGGGTCTGACCCATGTCAGGAAGGCAATAACGGTGTTTATTCTTCCAGGGAATATGTAGTTTTATTGTTGTTGTCACAGGTTGATGAGGCACAATCACACGAAGATGGACATAAATAAAAGGTATTGTAATTAGTAAATCCAGGAAACAGGCAAGTATAACAGCATAATATGGACAAAGACTAAGGGAGAAGTTTATAAAGCATGAACCAAACAAAGGAAACTAATGAGATAATTAAGACAACAGGTGAACCAGCAGCAGACACAGGAGATTTAGGAGCACTGGGTAATGCCTCCCCAAACCAGTCTATTAAATCCACTTCAAAGATGTCCATAAGTTCCTCAATATATTTTCCAGTGGCCAGTTGCACCTCACCTTCAGTGGCGGGAGTGTGGGCGGGGCTTCCTTTCAAGCCTTCGAGCTCCACTAAAACTCCCTCAGCAACAGACGATGTTGCCGGCTCACACACTTGGTCAGAACACTCTTGAGGCTCAGGCTCCTGGGTGACGATTGGCTCAGTCGCGGGTTCAGCTCTGGCTCACGTGTCACGGCAGGCCTAGGCTCTCCGTCTGGAGTGGGCTCATGCGATATCTCCGTGCAGCAGGATGACGGCTGGCTGGTCACTGGTTTGGGAGTGGGGCTGGAGATGTCCTCATCAGTGGGGCAGACGGAGAAGTATAGTCCATTCTTCTCCAGCACCCACTCCACAAATGTGGCGAAATTGTCCCTGGGACCGTCCACTGGAGCGCGTGCCTTCGATTGCTCACTCAGGCTGGCGTGGTAGAATACACAGAGCGAGCGATAGGACAACAGGACAACACGATAAGATAGCGAACGAGCGAACTAAGACAACAGGTGAACTGAATAACTAATTAAACAGAATGGGGAAAACTAGGTCACAGGAGAAACAGAAAACCACAGACATATAACAGTTATCAGTTCATTTTCTGATATGACCAAATTAAACAAAAGATATCATAGCTGTATAAGACATGTAAAAACAAAAAAGGCAAATTTCAATCTAAAGGGTCATAAAAATTAATTACTTATTGTGCACATGGTTTTTCTTTCATAATATATTAATGATTTGTTAAGAAATGTCTAAATGTTTTGTTAAGAAAGTCAGTGTGAAGTAGCTGTGAAGTAGCTGTAGTAGGAAGAGAGGTATTTACAAAGATGTGTTGATGAAAGCATATACAGGTCCTTCTCAAAAAATTAGCATATTGTGATAAAGTTCATTATTTTCTGTAATGTACTGATAAACATTAGACTTTCATATATTTTAGATTTATTACAACACAACTGAAGTAGTTCAAGCTTTTTATTGTTTTAATATTGATGATTTTGGCATACAGCTCATGAAAACCCAAAATTCCTATCTCAAAAAATTAGCATATCATGAAAAGGTTCTCTAAACGAGCTATTAACCTAATCATCTGAATCAACTAATTAACTCTAAACACCTGCAAAAGATTCCTGAGGCTTTTAAAAACTCCCAGCCTGGTTCATTACTCAAAACCGCAATCATGGGTAAGACTGCCGACCTGACTGCTGTCCAGAAGGCCATCATTGACACCCTCAAGCAAGAGGGTAAGACACAGAAAGAAATTTCTGAACGAATAGGATGTTCCCAGAGTGCTGTATCAAGGCACCTCAGTGGGAAGTCTGTGGGAAGGAAAAAGTGTGGCAGAAAACGCAGCACAACGAGAAGAGGTGACCGGACCCTGAGGAAGATTGTGGAGAAGGACCGATTCCAGACCTTGGGGGACCTGCGGAAGCAGTGGACTGAGTCTGGAGTAGAAACATCCAGAGCCACCGTGTACAGGCGTGTGCAGGAAATGGGCTACAGGTGCCACATTCCCCAGGTCAAGCCACTTTTGAACCAGAAACAGCGGCAGAAGCGCCTGACCTGGGCTACAGAGAAGCAGCACTGGACTGTTGCTCAGTGGTCCAAAGTACTTTTTTCGGATGAAAGCAAATTTTGCATGTCATTCGGAAATCAAGGTGCCAGAGTCTGGAGGAAGACTGGGGAGAGGGAAATGCCAAAATGCCTGAAGTCCAGTGTCAAGTACCCACAGTCAGTGATGCTGGTGTTGGTCCACTGTGTTTTATCAAGGGCAGGGTCAATGCCGCTAGCTATCAGGAGATTTTGGAGCACTTCATGCTTCCATCTGCTGAAAAGCTTTATGGAGATGAAGATTTCATTTTTCAGCACGACCTGGCACCTGCTCACAGTGCCAAAACCACTGGTAAATGGTTTACTGACCATGGTATTACTGTGCTCAATTGGCCTGCCAACTCTCCTGACCTGAACCCCATAGAGAATCTGTGGGATATTGTGAAGAGAAAGTTGAGAGACGCAAGACCCAACACTCTGGATGAGCTTAAGGCCGCTATCGAAGCATCCTGGGCCTCCATAACACCTCAGCAGTGCCACAGGCTGATTGCCTCCATGCCACGCCGCATTGAAGCAGTCATTTCTGCAAAAGGATTCCCGACCAAGTATTGAGTGCATAAATGAACATAATTATTTGAAGGTTGACTTTTTTTGTATTAAAAACACTTTTCTTTTATTGGTCGGATGAAATATGCTAATTTTCTGAGATAGGAATTTTGGGTTTTCATGAGCTGTATGCCAAAATCATCAATATTAAAACAATAAAAGGCTTGAACTACTTCAGTTGTAATGAATCTAAAATATATGAAAGTCTAATGTTTATCAGTACATTACAGAAAATAATTAACTTTATCACAATATGCTAATTTTTTGAGAAGGACCTGTATGGATGGAGGACACTTTTCCAGTTAGAGGGACACAGAATGATTCACTGGAAAGGACATAAAACCAATGCAAGTCCCATTATAACCAGTAAAAGCATTACTAATTTTGTAATGGTGTCTAATGTTTTTTTCTAGCAGGGGTTTTATTTTTATTTTTTTATTTTTTTTATTCGATATATCCCTAAAATATTTTGCAACTTTATGGATTATGTTATTTGGTTTATGGGCAATAGGCAAAGTAGCCTAATACTGTAATCTATTAACTACACATAATAGCCCGTCTTTTCACTTAACTGTTGCATAGTCCTGACTATCTGCTACACTAAGTGTAGAATATGCCTTTTGAGCCTTACCCTGGAACACACACTGCAACAATAATGTCCATTCGCTATCTTTGCATCCCATCAAAGCTGCTAGTCGTTCAAATAAACAAAAGAAAGTGCTCAACTCATTTTCATTAAACTTGGACATAAGACTAAGATTCCTTGCAACATCAAAACCCCCCAGCCAGCAATGACATGTGGGGCCCAGATGAGGGCTTCATGGGCGGCAAATGTGGGCCCCATTATGGGCTTGCACCCGGGATCCACAATGGGGCCAGCCGTGGAAGCCCAGACGTACTAAAAGTGGGACCTGTAAGGGTACTGCATGGGTCTTAATTGGGCAATTCATGTCAGACCGATTTGGGCCCCACCTGCCCAAATGGGTCCAAAGTGGGCTCTGCAACATGGCTACCCAGATGGGCTTTAAATGGGATCTGTAGGAGTCTTATGTGGGTCCTAACTGGGCAATTCATGCCAAACCCATTTGGGCCCCACCTGCCCAAAGGGGTTTAAAGTGGGTTTGCACCCGGGATCCACATGGGGGCCAGCCGTGGATGCCCAGATGGGTTTTAAGTGGGATCTGTAAGCGTCTTATGTGGGTCTTAACCGGGCAATACATGTCAGACCCATTTGGGGCCCACCAGTCTGAAGGAGTTTAAAGTGGGCTTGCACCCGGGATCCACATGGGGGCCAGCTGTGATTGCCCAGATGGGCTTTTAGGGGGGCCTGTAAAGGGTCTTAACTGGGTAATTCATGTCAGACCCATTTGGGCCCCACCTGCCTAAAGGGGTTTAAAGTGGGCTTGCACCAGGATTCAACCGTGAATGCCCATATGGGCTTAAAGTGGGCTCTGTAAGGATCTTATGTTGGTCCTAACTGGGCAATTCATGCAAGGCCTATCTAAGCCCAACCATGCCAAATGGTTTAAGGAAACAATCTAAGAAAAATTAAAAACGAAGAATGAATACAAGTACAAGATAAATACAAGACACTTGATGCTTTGAACTGCAAGAAATATATTAAATTGAACAACAAAAATTATCTTTAAAAAACAATGTCACAACATACAGGTAAACAAAAAAATATATTAAAAAAAAAATCTCTGAAAAAAAACCTCCAAAAAATACAATACAAAATACACTCATGATATATGACATTGAACAACAAACATAATCTTTAACAATTTAAATTTTACAACATACCGGTAAATAAATCAAAAATATATATTTTTTAAAAATCTCTGGGAAAAAAGAAAACAAAACATCTCTCCAAAAAATACATCCAAATACACTCATGGCGTTTGTGTTGTCAATGCTCTTGCAGCCCTCTCCCCGCCACGGTCACGTGCGCCTGTGAACCATTTCCCCACCACCACCCCACCAGGACCTGCAGATCGAGGTCCCTACACTTGTGTTCCTAGTTCAAACCAAACTTAGCGCATAAATATGCCATGCAGGACCCATATATGCATTCCCAGATCAAACCCATGCCCACTTGGCCCATAAATATGTCATGCAAGACCCATATATGTGTTCCCAGATCAAACTCATGCCCACTTGACCCATGCCTGTCCCTTATGGGGCCCATGTAATCAGCTCATATGGGCTTCCTATGTGGGACTCATACTACAAAACCTACATGGGACCCGCTGATTTCACCCAGCCAAAGTTCATGCCCACACAGTTCCCATGGAACCCGTAGTTAACCCATCTGGGCCCCACATGTCATTGCTGGCTGGGCCTGTACAGATAAACTGCTCACCTGAGATGGCACTACATTAGGTTGGCTCTCCAGCCTACCTTCTCTAATCAACTGCAGTCTCTGTGCTTCAATATCCAATTTACGAAAGTTCAACTTCCTGCTTTATTTTATTATTTTCCATCTCTAAAAGCAACTAATCTCTTGCTGCTTCTCATAGGTCAATGAAGGAGAACTTAGAACGATCTCATGCCTTATTACCAAATTATCAAGATTAATTTATTCACATTCAACTCATAAGAAAATTACTTACCCAAATATCCTTTTCAAAAAAAAAAGGAAGCCCTCCAGTGCCGGCTCCTCGCAAGTGCCCTCTTGCGTCCCTGCTGGTTCCGTCCAGCTTCGCGCTGCAAGAGCGCCCCCGAGAGTCCGTACTGCAAGAGCGCCCCTGAGAATCCGCACTGCCCGAGCGCCACAGAGCCCGCACCTCCAGAGCGCCCTCAAATGCCCGCTCCTCCAGAGCGCCCTCAAGTGCCCGCTCCTCCAGAGCGCCCTCAAGTGCCCGCTCCTCCAGAGAGCCCCCAAGTGCCCGCTCCTCCAGAGCGCCCCAAAGTGCCATGGAGCCATGGAGACAGTTTACGAGCTCTCGACCTGCCTCGACCTGCTCCTGAGACCATGCAGACTCTCTCTGTGTTGTCTGTCTCTGTTCTTGCTGTGGTGTCTGTCTCTGCTCTCCCCTGATCCTGCCCTGGCTTCCTGACCAGTCCACTCTACCGTGGAGATTCTCTACCCAGTCTACGCCACACTGGTGGGCTCCGGCTTTGTCTGCTCAGCGGTGGTGGTCAGCTGTCTGGTTCTGGGGGTCTCCTGCTTCGCCCAGGTGCACTCTGGTCCCGTCCTGCCCTGCCATGGTGGTCTTCTGCTCGGGTCTGGTGGTTGTCTGCCCCACCGTGGTGGTCTTATGCTCGGGTCTGGTGGTCATCTGCTCCGCCATGGCGGTCCTCTGCTCCGGTCTGGTCATCTGCCCCGCTGTGGTGTTCTTCTGCTCCACCCTGGTGGGCCTCTGCTCTGCCGGTTCTGCCTCAGTCCCCGGTCTTCCCACTTCCTCACGGACCTGGCCCTCCGTTCCCTCCCCCTGTTCCGCCTCCGCTCCACCGCCCTCCTGGACTATATAGGAGCGTCTGGAAGCCGCTCCTTGGGGGAGGGCTAGTCACGAATCTGGTCCATGCTCTCCCGGTCAACCACCACTAGAGGTCACCCGTTCACCACATTGACTTTTTCACTCACAACACACTGGACTCCATTTCCCACAATCCATTGCACTGACGACATGCACAGCTGTTCACCATTATCTCGCCCACACCTGATTATCATTTCACCATCACCCACTCACTATTTAAGCCTGGGACTTGCTCTTGCTCACCGCCGAGTATTGCTAGCCTGTCTACACTACGAAGCGTTTTCCTGGTTTCCGAGTTCGGTTTCCTGTGTTCTGATTCCTGCTCGTGTTCCTGGTTTATTCTCTCTGCCTTGCCCCGTCTGGATATTGTACGCCGATCGTCGACCCACGCTTGCCCAAGGATTACTCTTGTCTCTTGCCTTTACCATACCTGTTTGCTGTCTCCCGACCTTGCCTGTATGACCATGTCCTATAATAAAGCTTTGCAAATGGATCCGCACGTCTCACGTCTCGTCACCCCCGTAACAAGTAAAGCAAAAACAGTAAAATTTTGAAATTTATTTTATTATTTAAAACAACTGTTTTCTATTTGAATATACTCTCAAATGCTATTTATTCCCGTGATCAAATCTACATTTTCAGAATCATTACATATTTCAATTTTTGACTGGTAGTGTAAGCATAAGAAACTTTAAATTTAAAGTAATGTTTTATAATTTTGTGTTATTTAAGCTTACAAATTTAACTAATTAAAATTGTTGTTTTATAAACACATTTTAAATTACACCATTACATTGCACACACATATTTTTTACAATTTTTTTTTTTTTGTAATTTAAATGTAATATATGTGTAATACATATTAATTACATTATAAGTATCATATTGCACTGTTAACATACAGTAATTTAGTAAAAAAAAAAAAAAATTAGTAAAAAATAATTTTCTAAACTAAGTTATAGCATATAGGATGTGAATGATTGACATATGACACTATGCTTCATAAATTCCCTGCCACGGAAAAGGTGAAAAAGCGCAAAGTCTATTTGACAAAGTCTATTTGTGGCCAAAAGTATATTGCATCCGTAGTGTTAAGCACTACCATAAAGCAGGAATGGGAAAAGTTAAGGTTAACCATTTTCGGGTGCTGGATGAAAAATGAACAGGGTTCGATTCCTGGCCAACAAGTTTACTGTCAATGTCAAGAGCAGAGTGAATTTGACTGTCTGCCAACACGCAATGGAAGGATGCGCAACTGGTCATTGCCCGTATTTGCAGCCTCTGCAGTTCTTGCATCGCACCTTCATATTTATTTAGCCAGCGTGGAAAGACAGAGCTTTCTTGTACAGGATGGGATGCAAACCCTGGACATGCTCTCTTTAGCACCGTGCCCAAACAAAGATCGCTTCAGCTCCTCTAGCCCTATCAGTGACTCATGTGATTCGAGCATTCCCCAGCCAACGACACTGCCCTGACATCACTAAACAAAGAATAGCTTTTTCTTAGGCTGGCCTAGCCCTTACACCATAAAATACCAGATGGACCCATCATGAGCAGAAGTCGCTTAACATTTGGAATGCTGCACGTTACAGGGATTGATTTTGGACTCTTTTTTTGTTCTTTCTCCAGCTTCTCAAATGGGTGCATGAGAAAAGATATTGCATTGCCTTGATTGGGCTTGTAATTATTGGGCGACGGAGGGGATCTTTTTACTTTTACTATTCCCATTTGGAGTGAGGAGGTTACAAAAAGCATGTGGGAAGTATCGGCACCCTAGATTACCCTTGGCGAGTGTAGTGGTTTACCACAGGGATCGTACAGGCCCAAGGGGGTGGAGACACAGCTCGAGTTTCTCTTAATTTTTGCATAAATCTTTTGCCTTTTACTAAAGATTTCCGTGGAGGGGAAACTTTGCGAGTGATCTGTATTTTGGGGGCTCTGCTCACAGCAGAGCTGCACCAAAATGTCAAGAACAGAGTGAATTTCACTGTCTGTAGACACGCGATGGGAGGATGCACAGCTGGTCATTGTCTGTATTTGCAGCCTTTGCGGTTCCTGCGTCAAGCCTCCATATTTATTTAGCCAGCATGGAAAGACAGAGCTTTCTCGTACGGGATGCGATGCAAACCATGGGCATGCTCTCTTTAGCACCAGGCCCAAACAAAGATCGCTTCAGCTCCTCTAGCCCTATCAGTGACTCATGTGCTTCGAGCATTCTTACTGACCGCGCAAGCCTGCATCCACCACATGCATTGGTGGTATAGTGGTGAGTAAGCTGCCTTCCAAGCAGGGATTGAACCCATTATTTGGGTCATTATTTGGAAACTTTTTTTCTACATCTTCTCACATGTGGGCATGAGAAAAGAGAATAGCATTGCCTGCCTAAGGCCATCACCGGAGAGGTGGGGTCCGCTTTGCGCTTATTAAGCACTGCGTGGCAGACGGTTCTTGAACGCTGCGTGCCGCGCCCTAGATGATTTTTCCCTCCCCCGACGACCGCCGGCCTATTCGTCCCCCTACCCGCCTATGTGACCACAAAAGGCCTATTCGTCCCCCTGACCACCAATGTGACCACGAAAGGCCTATTCTTCCCCCTGACCGCCTATGAGACCACAAACAGCCTGTTCGTCCCCCTGACCGCCTATCAGACCACGGAAGGCCCATTAGTCCCCCTGACCGCCTATGTGACCACAAACTAACTGTTCGTCCCACTGCCACTGCCACAGAAAGCCTATTTTGACACCCGTAACTTATTTGACGGGACCTACGCAGGCTTTCCGTGGACAAGGCATTATTAAGTCTTAATTTAAGTTTATGATAATTTTATTATGCAAAACGTACAGTGCTACACTCAGGAAACACCGTCTGACAAGTTTATGTACATTACAACTCATTAATATTCATATTTACCCTGAAAAAGGTATGTCCACGGAAAGCCTGTGTAGGTCACGTCAAATAAGTTACAGGTGTCCCCTGCTGATGTTGGATTTTGGAGTTGGATTTTGGTGAATTTCACCACTATTGGTGCATGACGGGGCCTCCACAGGTTTTCTGTGGACAATGCATTAATAAGGTTATATTTTATTAATAAGATGATTTTAATGCATAATACCTACAGTACATTGCTCAGGAAACACTGTCCAACAGTTTCATGTACAATGTCCAACAGTTTCATGTACACATCTTCAAGATGGCGCCGCTCAGTTCGGACGCCGTCCAGGCCACTCCGCTAAGATTGTGTTTTTATTTACTTTTTTACTTACTTTTTAATTTCTCTTTTTACACATTTCACGTCGGCACTGATCACCTATAACAAAGAAACACCTTTGGACACTGGTTACTGCTACACTAACCTGTTCCAGGACACTTTAGCCACGAATCCACAGTGGCAACTGGACATTCTTTGGAACGCGGAGATAAACAATAACCCCCCGAGGCGACGGATCAAGAAAAACCGTGGGAAACGCCCTGGAATTCGAGATAGACTCCGGAAAAGGGCTCACAGTCCTCCTCTTCCGAGCATTCTGCTCGCAAATGTCCAATCCTTGGAGAATAAGATGGACGATTTTAGAGACAGGATTAGTTTCCAACAGGACATTAGGGACTGTAACATCCTTTGTTGTCAGAAACGTGGCTTTCGTCCTCGGTCCCGGACACTGTTGTTATGCCAAGTGATAAATTATCTGTTTTTAAGACGGACAGAACAGCAGAGGCCGGTAAATCCAGGAGTGGAGGTGTGTGTTTCATGATTACAAAGAAATGGTGTTATCCCAGGAATATCTCCATTCTGTCGCATAGTCTGATCCCGTAGTCTGCACTGCATGCAGATAAACAAACTCGCGTAAATCCCACACACAACAGGACGGATTGCGTGGCAATCTGCGCAGAGTCCCTTAAAAACTTGCCTTCATCTACCTCGAAATTAAGGCCCTTGCAGCCTGGCCCGTCTGCTTACCAGACAGTCACTACACTACGGAAACCTGTCTGCAGAAAACAGACCGAAATCTTTAGTTGCACGCTCGATGAAAAGCACATAAAGGTAAAGCGTTCTACAGGCCACTGACGGCGCAAAGGGTTCATACTTTTATATTCAAAAGTGAAGAGATGTTTCTGCTCGGTTTCGAACCGAAGACCTTTCGCGTGTTAGGCGAACGTGATGACCACTACACTACAGAAACCAAGCTGACAACCTGTTTTGTTTTCACACCTCTAGGCAGGCGAAGCCTGTGTAGCGTTGCCTAAGAACGCAACAGACCCCGACTTTAGCAAGCTTGGCAAAAGGTCACGTCTGTTTCCACCCAGTTTCGAACTGGGGACCTTTCGTGTTTGAGGCGAACGTGATAACCACGTTATTAGCAAGTTATCAGCAGCCAGAATTCTCCTGGAACTTCGAAAAGAGCTTATGCATTGCCTCAAAAGCAAACCTCTGTTTCTGCTCGCTTTCGAACCGAGGACCTTTCACGTGTTAAGCGAAATTGATGATCACTACAGTACAGAAACTACAAAATTGTACTCTCGTCCCCTTTTCAGGGAAAATCGATCCCGTAGTCTGCACTGCATGCAGATAAACAAACCCGCGTAAATCCCACACACAACAGGATAGAGTTCATTCGGCGTGGCAGTCTGCGCAGAGTCCCTTTAAAGCTTGCCTTCACCTACCTCGAAATTAAGGCCCTTGCAGCCTGGACCATCTGCTTACCAGACAGTCACTACACTAAGGAAACCTGTCTGCAGAAAACAGACCGAAATCTTTAGGTGCACGCTCTGCGAAAAGCATTCTAAAGGGCACTGACGGCGCAAAGGGTTCATACTTTTATATTCAAAAGGGAAGAGTTGTTTCTGTCCTTAAAAACCGGCCTTCACCTACCTCGAAATTAAGGCATTTGCAGCCTGGACCATCTGCTTACCAAACAATAATTTCAGCACAAATAGGACAAAAGCCTCCCTCTGTTTCCCCCCAGTTTCGAACTGCGGACCTTTCGCGTGTAAGGCGAACGTGATTACCTCTACACTACGGAAACCTGCAGCCAGGGCTGGGTCTGACCTTTCCATCGCACGCTTCTTGGAACGAGACTCAAACTACAGATTGCGTTGCGCTGTTCAATTTTTAAGCACCTTCTATTTTTAGCTACAAAGCAAGCAGTTTTTTCCAGTGCTCTGTGGGACTCCTCAGTGGTCGTTTCTTTTTTATAGTTTTTTCGCTTCCTTTCAAATAATTATTATTCTTCTTTTTTTGGAAAATGCTACACCACTGATTGGGCCTTTGAGTGCACTAGCCACCTGTTCATCCAAATGACCTGGGTAATAGTACCGAGTCTGTCGGTGTGGTACTTACAGCTGCCTAGTGTGGCTTGATAATTGTCTTCACACCTGTGTAAAGAAAGACCTTCGTTGCGTAGTGCTGCTGCTAAACAGAGGGCCACTCAGAAAAAAAACGTATTTTGTGTTCCACAGAAGAAAGCCACGCAGGCCTGGAACGGTAGGAGTGTGTGTTAGGTTAAGGGCAAATGACTCCACCCTTTTTTGCATCAACTACACCTTTAGCGATTGTCTTCATTCATCTTGGCCGCAATGCATTTGTGGTGTTGAGTTCCTCCTCAACAGAAAGCCAATTGAACAATTGTGAAAAAGCCAGAGCGTGTTTCCACCCAGTTTCGAACTGGGGACCTTTCGCGTGTGAGGCGAACGTGATAACCACTACACTATGGAAACCTTTCTGCGGACAACAGACCGAAATCTTTAGTTGCACGCTCGATGAAAAGCACATAAAGGTAAAGCGTTCTACAGGCCACTGACGGCGCAAAGGGTTCATACTTTTATATTCAAAAGTGAAGAGATGTTTCTGCTCGGTTTCGAACCGAAGACCTTTCGCGTGTTAGGCGAACGTGATGACCACTACACTACAGAAACCAAGCTGACAACCTGCTTTGTTTTCACACCTCTAGGCAGGCGAAGCCTGTGTAGCGTTGCCTAAGAACGCAACAGACCCCGACTTTAGCAAGCTTGGCAAAAGGTCACGTCTGTTTCCACCCAGTTTCGAACTGGGGACCTTTCGTGTTTGAGGCGAACGTGATAACCACGTTATTAGCAAGTTATCAGCAGCCAGAATTCTCCTGGAACTTCGAAAAGAGCTTATGCATTGCCTCAAAAGCAAACCTCTGTTTCTGCTCGCTTTCGAACCGAGGACCTTTCACGTGTTAAGCGAAATTGATGATCACTACAGTACAGAAACTACAAAATTGTACTCTCGTCCCCTTTTCAGGGAAAATCGATCCCGTAGTCTGCACTGCATGCAGATAAACAAACCCGCGTAAATCCCACACACAACAGGATAGAGTTCATTCGGCGTGGCAGTCTGCGCAGAGTCCCTTTAAAGCTTGCCTTCACCTACCTCGAAATTAAGGCCCTTGCAGCCTGGACCATCTGCTTACCAGACAGTCACTACACTAAGGAAACCTGTCTGCAGAAAACAGACCGAAATCTTTAGGTGCACGCTCTGCGAAAAGCATTCTAAAGGGCACTGACGGCGCAAAGGGTTCATACTTTTATATTCAAAAGGGAAGAGTTGTTTCTGTCCTTAAAAACCGGCCTTCACCTACCTCGAAATTAAGGCATTTGCAGCCTGGACCATCTGCTTACCAAACAATAATTTCAGCACAAATAGGACAAAAGCCTCCCTCTGTTTCCGCCCAGTTTCGAACTGGGGACCTTTCGCGTGTAAGGCGAACGTGATTACCTCTACACTACGGAAACCTGCAGCCAGGGCTGGGTCTGACCTTTCCATCGCACGCTTCTTGGAACGAGACTCAAACTACAGATTGCGTTGCGCTGTTCAATTTTTAAGCACCTTCTATTTTTAGCTACAAAGCAAGCAGTTTTTTCCAGTGCTCTGTGGGACTCCTCAGTGGTCGTTTCTTTTTTATAGTTTTTTTCGCTTCCTTTCAAATAATTATTATTCTTCTTTTTTTGGAAAATGCTACACCACTGATTGGGCCTTTGAGTGCACTAGCCACCTGTTAATCCAAATGACCTGGGTAATAGTACCGAGTCTGTCGGTGTGGTACTTACAGCTGCCTAGTGTGGCTTGATAATTGTCTTCACACCTGTGTAAAGAAAGACCTTCGTTGCGTAGTGCTGCTGCTAAACAGAGGGCCACTCAGAAAAAAAACGTATTTTGTGTTCCACAGAAGAAAGCCACGCAGGCCTGGAACGGTAGGAGTGTGTGTTAGGTTAAGGGCAAATGACTCCACCCTTTTTTGCATCAACTACACCTTTAGCGATTGTCTTCATTCATCTTGGCCGCAATGCATTTGTGGTGTTGAGTTCCTCCTCAACAGAAAGCCAATTGAACAATTGTGAAAAAGCCAGAGCGTGTTTCCACCCAGTTTCGAACTGGGGACCTTTCGCGTGTGAGGCGAACGTGATAACCACTACACTATGGAAACCTTTCTGCAGACAACAGACCGAAATCTTTAGTTGCACGCTCGATGAAAAGCACATAAAGGTAAAGCGTTCTACAGGCCACTGACGGCGCAAAGGGTTCATACTTTTATATTCAAAAGTGAAGAGATGTTTCTGCTCGGTTTCGAACCGAGGACCTTTCGCGTGTTAGGCGAACGTGATGACCGCTACACTACAGAAACCAAGCTGACAACTTGCTTTGTTTTCACACCTCTAGGCAGGCGAAGCCTGTGTAGCGTTGCCTAAGAACGCAACAGACCCCGACTTTAGCAAGCTTGGCAAAAGGTCACGTCTGTTTCCACCCAGTTTCGAACTGGGGACCTTTCGTGTTTGAGGCGAACGTGATAACCACGTTATTAGCAAGTTATCAGCAGCCAGAATTCTCCTGGAACTTCGAAAAGAGCTTATGCATTGCCTCAAAAGCAAACCTCTGTTTCTGCTCGCTTTCGAACCGAGGACCTTTCACGTGTTAAGCGAAATTGATGATCACTACAGTACAGAAACTACAAAATTGTACTCTCGTCCCCTTTTCAGGGAAAATCGATCCCGTAGTCTGCACTGCATGCAGATAAACAAACCCGCGTAAATCCCACACACAACAGGATAGAGTTCATTCGGCGTGGCAGTCTGCGCAGAGTCCCTTTAAAGCTTGCCTTCACCTACCTCGAAATTAAGGCCCTTGCAGCCTGGACCATCTGCTTACCAGACAGTCACTACACTAAGGAAACCTGTCTGCAGAAAACAGACCGAAATCTTTAGGTGCACGCTCTGCGAAAAGCATTCTAAAGGGCACTGACGGCGCAAAGGGTTCATACTTTTATATTCAAAAGGGAAGAGTTGTTTCTGTCCTTAAAAACCGGCCTTCACCTACCTCGAAATTAAGGCATTTGCAGCCTGGACCATCTGCTTACCAAACAATCATTTCAGCACAAATAGGACAAAAGCCTCCCTCTGTTTCCCCCCAGTTTCGAACTGCGGACCTTTCGCGTGTAAGGCGAACGTGATTACCTCTACACTACGGAAACCTGCAGCCAGGGCTGGGTCTGACCTTTCCATCGCACGCTTCTTGGAACGAGACTCAAACTACAGATTGCGTTGCGCTGTTCAATTTTTAAGCACCTTCTATTTTTAGCTACAAAGCAAGCAGTTTTTTCCAGTGCTCTGTGGGACTCCTCAGTGGTCGTTTCTTTTTTATAGTTTTTTCGCTTCCTTTCAAATAATTATTATTCTTCTTTTTTTGGAAAATGCTACACCACTGATTGGGCCTTTGAGTGCACTAGCCACCTGTTCATCCAAATGACCTGGGTAATAGTACCGAGTCTGTCGGTGTGGTACTTACAGCTGCCTAGTGTGGCTTGATAATTGTCTTCACACCTGTGTAAAGAAAGACCTTCGTTGCGTAGTGCTGCTGCTAAACAGAGGGCCACTCAGAAAAAAAACGTATTTTGTGTTCCACAGAAGAAAGCCACGCAGGCCTGGAACGGTAGGAGTGTGTGTTAGGTTAAGGGCAAATGACTCCACCCTTTTTTGCATCAACTACACCTTTAGCGATTGTCTTCATTCATCTTGGCCGCAATGCATTTGTGGTGTTGAGTTCCTCCTCAACAGAAAGCCAATTGAACAATTGTGAAAAAGCCAGAGCGTGTTTCCACCCAGTTTCGAACTGGGGACCTTTCGCGTGTGAGGCGAACGTGATAACCACTACACTATGGAAACCTTTCTGCAGACAACAGACCGAAATCTTTAGTTGCACGCTCGATGAAAAGCACATAAAGGTAAAGCGTTCTACAGGCCACTGACGGCGCAAAGGGTTCATACTTTTATATTCAAAAGTGAAGAGATGTTTCTGCTCGGTTTCGAACCGAGGACCTTTCGCGTGTTAGGCGAACGTGATGACCGCTACACTACAGAAACCAAGCTGACAACTTGCTTTGTTTTCACACCTCTAGGCAGGCGAAGCCTGTGTAGCGTTGCCTAAGAACGCAACAGACCCCGACTTTAGCAAGCTTGGCAAAAGGTCACGTCTGTTTCCACCCAGTTTCGAACTGGGGACCTTTCGTGTTTGAGGCGAACGTGATAACCACGTTATTAGCAAGTTATCAGCAGCCAGAATTCTCCTGGAACTTCGAAAAGAGCTTATGCATTGCCTCAAAAGCAAACCTCTGTTTCTGCTCGCTTTCGAACCGAGGACCTTTCACGTGTTAAGCGAAATTGATGATCACTACAGTACAGAAACTACAAAATTGTACTCTCGTCCCCTTTTCAGGGAAAATCGATCCCGTAGTCTGCACTGCATGCAGATAAACAAACCCGCGTAAATCCCACACACAACAGGATAGAGTTCATTCGGCGTGGCAGTCTGCGCAGAGTCCCTTTAAAGCTTGCCTTCACCTACCTCGAAATTAAGGCCCTTGCAGCCTGGACCATCTGCTTACCAGACAGTCACTACACTAAGGAAACCTGTCTGCAGAAAACAGACCGAAATCTTTAGGTGCACGCTCTGCGAAAAGCATTCTAAAGGGCACTGACGGCGCAAAGGGTTCATACTTTTATATTCAAAAGGGAAGAGTTGTTTCTGTCCTTAAAAACCGGCCTTCACCTACCTCGAAATTAAGGCATTTGCAGCCTGGACCATCTGCTTACCAAACAATCATTTCAGCACAAATAGGACAAAAGCCTCCCTCTGTTTCCCCCCAGTTTCGAACTGCGGACCTTTCGCGTGTAAGGCGAACGTGATTACCTCTACACTACGGAAACCTGCAGCCAGGGCTGGGTCTGACCTTTCCATCGCACGCTTCTTGGAACGAGACTCAAACTACAGATTGCGTTGCGCTGTTCAATTTTTAAGCACCTTCTATTTTTAGCTACAAAGCAAGCAGTTTTTTCCAGTGCTCTGTGGGACTCCTCAGTGGTCGTTTCTTTTTTATAGTTTTTTCGCTTCCTTTCAAATAATTATTATTCTTCTTTTTTTGGAAAATGCTACACCACTGATTGGGCCTTTGAGTGCACTAGCCACCTGTTCATCCAAATGACCTGGGTAATAGTACCGAGTCTGTCGGTGTGGTACTTACAGCTGCCTAGTGTGGCTTGATAATTGTCTTCACACCTGTGTAAAGAAAGACCTTCGTTGCGTAGTGCTGCTGCTAAACAGAGGGCCACTCAGAAAAAAAACGTATTTTGTGTTCCACAGAAGAAAGCCACGCAGGCCTGGAACGGTAGGAGTGTGTGTTAGGTTAAGGGCAAATGACTCCACCCTTTTTTGCATCAACTACACCTTTAGCGATTGTCTTCATTCATCTTGGCCGCAATGCATTTGTGGTGTTGAGTTCCTCCTCAACAGAAAGCCAATTGAACAATTGTGAAAAAGCCAGAGCGTGTTTCCACCCAGTTTCGAACTGGGGACCTTTCGCGTGTGAGGCGAACGTGATAACCACTACACTATGGAAACCTTTCTGCAGACAACAGACCGAAATCTTTAGTTGCACGCTCGATGAAAAGCACATAAAGGTAAAGCGTTCTACAGGCCACTGACGGCGCAAAGGGTTCATACTTTTATATTCAAAAGTGAAGAGATGTTTCTGCTCGGTTTCGAACCGAGGACCTTTCGCGTGTTAGGCGAACGTGATGACCGCTACACTACAGAAACCAAGCTGACAACTTGCTTTGTTTTCACACCTCTAGGCAGGCGAAGCCTGTGTAGCGTTGCCTAAGAACGCAACAGACCCCGACTTTAGCAAGCTTGGCAAAAGGTCACGTCTGTTTCCACCCAGTTTCGAACTGGGGACCTTTCGTGTTTGAGGCGAACGTGATAACCACGTTATTAGCAAGTTATCAGCAGCCAGAATTCTCCTGGAACTTCGAAAAGAGCTTATGCATTGCCTCAAAAGCAAACCTCTGTTTCTGCTCGCTTTCGAACCGAGGACCTTTCACGTGTTAAGCGAAATTGATGATCACTACAGTACAGAAACTACAAAATTGTACTCTCGTCCCCTTTTCAGGGAAAATCGATCCCGTAGTCTGCACTGCATGCAGATAAACAAACCCGCGTAAATCCCACACACAACAGGATAGAGTTCATTCGGCGTGGCAGTCTGCGCAGAGTCCCTTTAAAGCTTGCCTTCACCTACCTCGAAATTAAGGCCCTTGCAGCCTGGACCATCTGCTTACCAGACAGTCACTACACTAAGGAAACCTGTCTGCAGAAAACAGACCGAAATCTTTAGGTGCACGCTCTGCGAAAAGCATTCTAAAGGGCACTGACGGCGCAAAGGGTTCATACTTTTATATTCAAAAGGGAAGAGTTGTTTCTGTCCTTAAAAACCGGCCTTCACCTACCTCGAAATTAAGGCATTTGCAGCCTGGACCATCTGCTTACCAAACAATCATTTCAGCACAAATAGGACAAAAGCCTCCCTCTGTTTCCCCCCAGTTTCGAACTGCGGACCTTTCGCGTGTAAGGCGAACGTGATTACCTCTACACTACGGAAACCTGCAGCCAGGGCTGGGTCTGACCTTTCCATCGCACGCTTCTTGGAACGAGACTCAAACTACAGATTGCGTTGCGCTGTTCAATTTTTAAGCACCTTCTATTTTTAGCTACAAAGCAAGCAGTTTTTTCCAGTGCTCTGTGGGACTCCTCAGTGGTCGTTTCTTTTTTATAGTTTTTTCGCTTCCTTTCAAATAATTATTATTCTTCTTTTTTTGGAAAATGCTACACCACTGATTGGGCCTTTGAGTGCACTAGCCACCTGTTCATCCAAATGACCTGGGTAATAGTACCGAGTCTGTCGGTGTGGTACTTACAGCTGCCTAGTGTGGCTTGATAATTGTCTTCACACCTGTGTAAAGAAAGACCTTCGTTGCGTAGTGCTGCTGCTAAACAGAGGGCCACTCAGAAAAAAAACGTATTTTGTGTTCCACAGAAGAAAGCCACGCAGGCCTGGAACGGTAGGAGTGTGTGTTAGGTTAAGGGCAAATGACTCCACCCTTTTTTGCATCAACTACACCTTTAGCGATTGTCTTCATTCATCTTGGCCGCAATGCATTTGTGGTGTTGAGTTCCTCCTCAACAGAAAGCCAATTGAACAATTGTGAAAAAGCCAGAGCGTGTTTCCACCCAGTTTCGAACTGGGGACCTTTCGCGTGTGAGGCGAACGTGATAACCACTACACTATGGAAACCTTTCTGCAGACAACAGACCGAAATCTTTAGTTGCACGCTCGATGAAAAGCACATAAAGGTAAAGCGTTCTACAGGCCACTGACGGCGCAAAGGGTTCATACTTTTATATTCAAAAGTGAAGAGATGTTTCTGCTCGGTTTCGAACCGAGGACCTTTCGCGTGTTAGGCGAACGTGATGACCGCTACACTACAGAAACCAAGCTGACAACTTGCTTTGTTTTCACACCTCTAGGCAGGCGAAGCCTGTGTAGCGTTGCCTAAGAACGCAACAGACCCCGACTTTAGCAAGCTTGGCAAAAGGTCACGTCTGTTTCCACCCAGTTTCGAACTGGGGACCTTTCGTGTTTGAGGCGAACGTGATAACCACGTTATTAGCAAGTTATCAGCAGCCAGAATTCTCCTGGAACTTCGAAAAGAGCTTATGCATTGCCTCAAAAGCAAACCTCTGTTTCTGCTCGCTTTCGAACCGAGGACCTTTCACGTGTTAAGCGAAATTGATGATCACTACAGTACAGAAACTACAAAATTGTACTCTCGTCCCCTTTTCAGGGAAAATCGATCCCGTAGTCTGCACTGCATGCAGATAAACAAACCCGCGTAAATCCCACACACAACAGGATAGAGTTCATTCGGCGTGGCAGTCTGCGCAGAGTCCCTTTAAAGCTTGCCTTCACCTACCTCGAAATTAAGGCCCTTGCAGCCTGGACCATCTGCTTACCAGACAGTCACTACACTAAGGAAACCTGTCTGCAGAAAACAGACCGAAATCTTTAGGTGCACGCTCTGCGAAAAGCATTCTAAAGGGCACTGACGGCGCAAAGGGTTCATACTTTTATATTCAAAAGGGAAGAGTTGTTTCTGTCCTTAAAAACCGGCCTTCACCTACCTCGAAATTAAGGCATTTGCAGCCTGGACCATCTGCTTACCAAACAATCATTTCAGCACAAATAGGACAAAAGCCTCCCTCTGTTTCCCCCCAGTTTCGAACTGCGGACCTTTCGCGTGTAAGGCGAACGTGATTACCTCTACACTACGGAAACCTGCAGCCAGGGCTGGGTCTGACCTTTCCATCGCACGCTTCTTGGAACGAGACTCAAACTACAGATTGCGTTGCGCTGTTCAATTTTTAAGCACCTTCTATTTTTAGCTACAAAGCAAGCAGTTTTTTCCAGTGCTCTGTGGGACTCCTCAGTGGTCGTTTCTTTTTTATAGTTTTTTCGCTTCCTTTCAAATAATTATTATTCTTCTTTTTTTGGAAAATGCTACACCACTGATTGGGCCTTTGAGTGCACTAGCCACCTGTTCATCCAAATGACCTGGGTAATAGTACCGAGTCTGTCGGTGTGGTACTTACAGCTGCCTAGTGTGGCTTGATAATTGTCTTCACACCTGTGTAAAGAAAGACCTTCGTTGCGTAGTGCTGCTGCTAAACAGAGGGCCACTCAGAAAAAAAACGTATTTTGTGTTCCACAGAAGAAAGCCACGCAGGCCTGGAACGGTAGGAGTGTGTGTTAGGTTAAGGGCAAATGACTCCACCCTTTTTTGCATCAACTACACCTTTAGCGATTGTCTTCATTCATCTTGGCCGCAATGCATTTGTGGTGTTGAGTTCCTCCTCAACAGAAAGCCAATTGAACAATTGTGAAAAAGCCAGAGCGTGTTTCCACCCAGTTTCGAACTGGGGACCTTTCGCGTGTGAGGCGAACGTGATAACCACTACACTATGGAAACCTTTCTGCAGACAACAGACCGAAATCTTTAGTTGCACGCTCGATGAAAAGCACATAAAGGTAAAGCGTTCTACAGGCCACTGACGGCGCAAAGGGTTCATACTTTTATATTCAAAAGTGAAGAGATGTTTCTGCTCGGTTTCGAACCGAGGACCTTTCGCGTGTTAGGCGAACGTGATGACCGCTACACTACAGAAACCAAGCTGACAACTTGCTTTGTTTTCACACCTCTAGGCAGGCGAAGCCTGTGTAGCGTTGCCTAAGAACGCAACAGACCCCGACTTTAGCAAGCTTGGCAAAAGGTCACGTCTGTTTCCACCCAGTTTCGAACTGGGGACCTTTCGTGTTTGAGGCGAACGTGATAACCACGTTATTAGCAAGTTATCAGCAGCCAGAATTCTCCTGGAACTTCGAAAAGAGCTTATGCATTGCCTCAAAAGCAAACCTCTGTTTCTGCTCGCTTTCGAACCGAGGACCTTTCACGTGTTAAGCGAAATTGATGATCACTACAGTACAGAAACTACAAAATTGTACTCTCGTCCCCTTTTCAGGGAAAATCGATCCCGTAGTCTGCACTGCATGCAGATAAACAAACCCGCGTAAATCCCACACACAACAGGATAGAGTTCATTCGGCGTGGCAGTCTGCGCAGAGTCCCTTTAAAGCTTGCCTTCACCTACCTCGAAATTAAGGCCCTTGCAGCCTGGACCATCTGCTTACCAGACAGTCACTACACTAAGGAAACCTGTCTGCAGAAAACAGACCGAAATCTTTAGGTGCACGCTCTGCGAAAAGCATTCTAAAGGGCACTGACGGCGCAAAGGGTTCATACTTTTATATTCAAAAGGGAAGAGTTGTTTCTGTCCTTAAAAACCGGCCTTCACCTACCTCGAAATTAAGGCATTTGCAGCCTGGACCATCTGCTTACCAAACAATCATTTCAGCACAAATAGGACAAAAGCCTCCCTCTGTTTCCCCCCAGTTTCGAACTGCGGACCTTTCGCGTGTAAGGCGAACGTGATTACCTCTACACTACGGAAACCTGCAGCCAGGGCTGGGTCTGACCTTTCCATCGCACGCTTCTTGGAACGAGACTCAAACTACAGATTGCGTTGCGCTGTTCAATTTTTAAGCACCTTCTATTTTTAGCTACAAAGCAAGCAGTTTTTTCCAGTGCTCTGTGGGACTCCTCAGTGGTCGTTTCTTTTTTATAGTTTTTTCGCTTCCTTTCAAATAATTATTATTCTTCTTTTTTTGGAAAATGCTACACCACTGATTGGGCCTTTGAGTGCACTAGCCACCTGTTCATCCAAATGACCTGGGTAATAGTACCGAGTCTGTCGGTGTGGTACTTACAGCTGCCTAGTGTGGCTTGATAATTGTCTTCACACCTGTGTAAAGAAAGACCTTCGTTGCGTAGTGCTGCTGCTAAACAGAGGGCCACTCAGAAAAAAAACGTATTTTGTGTTCCACAGAAGAAAGCCACGCAGGCCTGGAACGGTAGGAGTGTGTGTTAGGTTAAGGGCAAATGACTCCACCCTTTTTTGCATCAACTACACCTTTAGCGATTGTCTTCATTCATCTTGGCCGCAATGCATTTGTGGTGTTGAGTTCCTCCTCAACAGAAAGCCAATTGAACAATTGTGAAAAAGCCAGAGCGTGTTTCCACCCAGTTTCGAACTGGGGACCTTTCGCGTGTGAGGCGAACGTGATAACCACTACACTATGGAAACCTTTCTGCAGACAACAGACCGAAATCTTTAGTTGCACGCTCGATGAAAAGCACATAAAGGTAAAGCGTTCTACAGGCCACTGACGGCGCAAAGGGTTCATACTTTTATATTCAAAAGTGAAGAGATGTTTCTGCTCGGTTTCGAACCGAGGACCTTTCGCGTGTTAGGCAAACGTGATGACCGCTACACTACAGAAACCAAGCTGACAACCTGCTTTGTTTTCACACCTCTAGGCAGGCGAAGCCTGTGTAGCGTTGCCTAAGAACGCAACAGACCCCGACTTTAGCAAGCTTGGCAAAAGGTCACGTCTGTTTCCACCCAGTTTCGAACTGGGGACCTTTCGTGTTTGAGGCGAACGTGATAACCACGTTATTAGCAAGTTATCAGCAGCCAGAATTCTCCTGGAACTTCGAAAAGAGCTTATGCATTGCCTCAAAAGCAAACCTCTGTTTCTGCTCGCTTTCGAACCGAGGACCTTTCACGTGTTAAGCGAAATTGATGATCACTACAGTACAGAAACTACAAAATTGTACTCTCGTCCCCTTTTCAGGGAAAATCGATCCCGTAGTCTGCACTGCATGCAGATAAACAAACCCGCGTAAATCCCACACACAACAGGATAGAGTTCATTCGGCGTGGCAGTCTGCGCAGAGTCCCTTTAAAGCTTGCCTTCACCTACCTCGAAATTAAGGCCCTTGCAGCCTGGACCATCTGCTTACCAGACAGTCACTACACTAAGGAAACCTGTCTGCAGAAAACAGACCGAAATCTTTAGGTGCACGCTCTGCGAAAAGCATTCTAAAGGGCACTGACGGCGCAAAGGGTTCATACTTTTATATTCAAAAGGGAAGAGTTGTTTCTGTCCTTAAAAACCGGCCTTCACCTACCTCGAAATTAAGGCATTTGCAGCCTGGACCATCTGCTTACCAAACAATCATTTCAGCACAAATAGGACAAAAGCCTCCCTCTGTTTCCGCCCAGTTTCGAACTGGGGACCTTTCGCGCGTAAGGCGAACGTGATTACCTCTGCACTACGGAAACCTGCAGCCAGGGCTGGGTCTGACCTTTCCATCGCACGCTTCTTGGAACGAGACTCAAACTACAGATTGCGTTGCGCTGTTCAATTTTTAAGCACCTTCTATTTTTAGCTACAAAGCAAGCAGTTTTTTCCAGTGCTCTGTGGGACTCCTCAGTGGTCGTTTCTTTTTTATAGTTTTTTCGCTTCCTTTCAAATAATTATTATTCTTCTTTTTTTGGAAAATGCTACACCACTGATTGGGCCTTTGAGTGCACTAGCCACCTGTTCATCCAAATGACCTGGGTAATAGTACCGAGTCTGTCGGTGTGGTACTTACAGCTGCCTAGTGTGGCTTGATAATTGTCTTCACACCTGTGTAAAGAAAGACCTTCGTTGCGTAGTGCTGCTGCTAAACAGAGGGCCACTCAGAAAAAAAACGTATTTTGTGTTCCACAGAAGAAAGCCACGCAGGCCTGGAACGGTAGGAGTGTGTGTTAGGTTAAGGGCAAATGACTCCACCCTTTTTTGCATCAACTACACCTTTAGCGATTGTCTTCATTCATCTTGGCCGCAATGCATTTGTGGTGTTGAGTTCCTCCTCAACAGAAAGCCAATTGAACAATTGTGAAAAAGCCAGAGCGTGTTTCCACCCAGTTTCGAACTGGGGACCTTTCGCGTGTGAGGCGAACGTGATAACCACTACACTATGGAAACCTTTCTGCAGACAACAGACCGAAATCTTTAGTTGCACGCTCGATGAAAAGCACATAAAGGTAAAGCGTTCTACAGGCCACTGACGGCGCAAAGGGTTCATACTTTTATATTCAAAAGTGAAGAGATGTTTCTGCTCGGTTTCGAACCGAGGACCTTTCGCGTGTTAGGCGAACGTGATGACCGCTACACTACAGAAACCAAGCTGACAACTTGCTTTGTTTTCACACCTCTAGGCAGGCGAAGCCTGTGTAGCGTTGCCTAAGAACGCAACAGACCCCGACTTTAGCAAGCTTGGCAAAAGGTCACGTCTGTTTCCACCCAGTTTCGAACTGGGGACCTTTCGTGTTTGAGGCGAACGTGATAACCACGTTATTAGCAAGTTATCAGCAGCCAGAATTCTCCTGGAACTTCGAAAAGAGCTTATGCATTGCCTCAAAAGCAAACCTCTGTTTCTGCTCGCTTTCGAACCGAGGACCTTTCACGTGTTAAGCGAAATTGATGATCACTACAGTACAGAAACTACAAAATTGTACTCTCGTCCCCTTTTCAGGGAAAATCGATCCCGTAGTCTGCACTGCATGCAGATAAACAAACCCGCGTAAATCCCACACACAACAGGATAGAGTTCATTCGGCGTGGCAGTCTGCGCAGAGTCCCTTTAAAGCTTGCCTTCACCTACCTCGAAATTAAGGCCCTTGCAGCCTGGACCATCTGCTTACCAGACAGTCACTACACTAAGGAAACCTGTCTGCAGAAAACAGACCGAAATCTTTAGGTGCACGCTCTGCGAAAAGCATTCTAAAGGGCACTGACGGCGCAAAGGGTTCATACTTTTATATTCAAAAGGGAAGAGTTGTTTCTGTCCTTAAAAACCGGCCTTCACCTACCTCGAAATTAAGGCATTTGCAGCCTGGACCATCTGCTTACCAAACAATAATTTCAGCACAAATAGGACAAAAGCCTCCCTCTGTTTCCGCCCAGTTTCGAACTGGGGACCTTTCGCGTGTAAGGCGAACGTGATTACCTCTACACTACGGAAACCTGCAGCCAGGGCTGGGTCTGACCTTTCCATCGCACGCTTCTTGGAACGAGACTCAAACTACAGATTGCGTTGCGCTGTTCAATTTTTAAGCACCTTCTATTTTTAGCTACAAAGCAAGCAGTTTTTTCCAGTGCTCTGTGGGACTCCTCAGTGGTCGTTTCTTTTTTATAGTTTTTTTCGCTTCCTTTCAAATAATTATTATTCTTCTTTTTTTGGAAAATGCTACACCACTGATTGGGCCTTTGAGTGCACTAGCCACCTGTTCATCCAAATGACCTGGGTAATAGTACCGAGTCTGTCGGTGTGGTACTTACAGCTGCCTAGTGTGGCTTGATAATTGTCTTCACACCTGTGTAAAGAAAGACCTTCGTTGCGTAGTGCTGCTGCTAAACAGAGGGCCACTCAGAAAAAAAACGTATTTTGTGTTCCACAGAAGAAAGCCACGCAGGCCTGGAACGGTAGGAGTGTGTGTTAGGTTAAGGGCAAATGACTCCACCCTTTTTTGCATCAACTACACCTTTAGCGATTGTCTTCATTCATCTTGGCCGCAATGCATTTGTGGTGTTGAGTTCCTCCTCAACAGAAAGCCAATTGAACAATTGTGAAAAAGCCAGAGCGTGTTTCCACCCAGTTTCGAACTGGGGACCTTTCGCGTGTGAGGCGAACGTGATAACCACTACACTATGGAAACCTTTCTGCAGACAACAGACCGAAATCTTTAGTTGCACGCTCGATGAAAAGCACATAAAGGTAAAGCGTTCTACAGGCCACTGACGGCGCAAAGGGTTCATACTTTTATATTCAAAAGTGAAGAGATGTTTCCGCTCGGTTTCGAACCGAGGACCTTTCGCGTGTTAGGCGAACGTGATGACCGCTACACTACAGAAACCAAGCTGACAACTTGCTTTGTTTTCACACCTCTAGGCAGGCGAAGCCTGTGTAGCGTTGCCTAAGAACGCAACAGACCCCGACTTTAGCAAGCTTGGCAAAAGGTCACGTCTGTTTCCACCCAGTTTCGAACTGGGGACCTTTCGTGTTTGAGGCGAACGTGATAACCACGTTATTAGCAAGTTATCAGCAGCCAGAATTCTCCTGGAACTTCGAAAAGAGCTTATGCATTGCCTCAAAAGCAAACCTCTGTTTCTGCTCGCTTTCGAACCGAGGACCTTTCACGTGTTAAGCGAAATTGATGATCACTACAGTACAGAAACTACAAAATTGTACTCTCGTCCCCTTTTCAGGGAAAATCGATCCCGTAGTCTGCACTGCATGCAGATAAACAAACCCGCGTAAATCCCACACACAACAGGATAGAGTTCATTCGGCGTGGCAGTCTGCGCAGAGTCCCTTTAAAGCTTGCCTTCACCTACCTCGAAATTAAGGCCCTTGCAGCCTGGACCATCTGCTTACCAGACAGTCACTACACTAAGGAAACCTGTCTGCAGAAAACAGACCGAAATCTTTAGGTGCACGCTCTGCGAAAAGCATTCTAAAGGGCACTGACGGCGCAAAGGGTTCATACTTTTATATTCAAAAGGGAAGAGTTGTTTCTGTCCTTAAAAACCGGCCTTCACCTACCTCGAAATTAAGGCATTTGCAGCCTGGACCATCTGCTTACCAAACAATAATTTCAGCACAAATAGGACAAAAGCCTCCCTCTGTTTCCGCCCAGTTTCGAACTGGGGACCTTTCGCGTGTAAGGCGAACGTGATTACCTCTACACTACGGAAACCTGCAGCCAGGGCTGGGTCTGACCTTTCCATCGCACGCTTCTTGGAACGAGACTCAAACTACAGATTGCGTTGCGCTGTTCAATTTTTAAGCACCTTCTATTTTTAGCTACAAAGCAAGCAGTTTTTTCCAGTGCTCTGTGGGACTCCTCAGTGGTCGTTTCTTTTTTATAGTTTTTTTCGCTTCCTTTCAAATAATTATTATTCTTCTTTTTTTGGAAAATGCTACACCACTGATTGGGCCTTTGAGTGCACTAGCCACCTGTTAATCCAAATGACCTGGGTAATAGTACCGAGTCTGTCGGTGTGGTACTTACAGCTGCCTAGTGTGGCTTGATAATTGTCTTCACACCTGTGTAAAGAAAGACCTTCGTTGCGTAGTGCTGCTGCTAAACAGAGGGCCACTCAGAAAAAAAACGTATTTTGTGTTCCACAGAAGAAAGCCACGCAGGCCTGGAACGGTAGGAGTGTGTGTTAGGTTAAGGGCAAATGACTCCACCCTTTTTTGCATCAACTACACCTTTAGCGATTGTCTTCATTCATCTTGGCCGCAATGCATTTGTGGTGTTGAGTTCCTCCTCAACAGAAAGCCAATTGAACAATTGTGAAAAAGCCAGAGCGTGTTTCCACCCAGTTTCGAACTGGGGACCTTTCGCGTGTGAGGCGAACGTGATAACCACTACACTATGGAAACCTTTCTGCAGACAACAGACCGAAATCTTTAGTTGCACGCTCGATGAAAAGCACATAAAGGTAAAGCGTTCTACAGGCCACTGACGGCGCAAAGGGTTCATACTTTTATATTCAAAAGTGAAGAGATGTTTCTGCTCGGTTTCGAACCGAGGACCTTTCGCGTGTTAGGCGAACGTGATGACCGCTACACTACAGAAACCAAGCTGACAACCTGCTTTGTTTTCACACCTCTAGGCAGGCGAAGCCTGTGTAGCGTTGCCTAAGAACGCAACAGACCCCGACTTTAGCAAGCTTGGCAAAAGGTCACGTCTGTTTCCACCCAGTTTCGAACTGGGGACCTTTCGTGTTTGAGGCGAACGTGATAACCACGTTATTAGCAAGTTATCAGCAGCCAGAATTCTCCTGGAACTTCGAAAAGAGCTTATGCATTGCCTCAAAAGCAAACCTCTGTTTCTGCTCGCTTTCGAACCGAGGACCTTTCACGTGTTAAGCGAAATTGATGATCACTACAGTACAGAAACTACAAAATTGTACTCTCGTCCCCTTTTCAGGGAAAATCGATCCCGTAGTCTGCACTGCATGCAGATAAACAAACCCGCGTAAATCCCACACACAACAGGATAGAGTTCATTCGGCGTGGCAGTCTGCGCAGAGTCCCTTTAAAGCTTGCCTTCACCTACCTCGAAATTAAGGCCCTTGCAGCCTGGACCATCTGCTTACCAGACAGTCACTACACTAAGGAAACCTGTCTGCAGAAAACAGACCGAAATCTTTAGGTGCACGCTCTGCGAAAAGCATTCTAAAGGGCACTGACGGCGCAAAGGGTTCATACTTTTATATTCAAAAGGGAAGAGTTGTTTCTGTCCTTAAAAACCGGCCTTCACCTACCTCGAAATTAAGGCATTTGCAGCCTGGACCATCTGCTTACCAAACAATCATTTCAGCACAAATAGGACAAAAGCCTCCCTCTGTTTCCGCCCAGTTTCGAACTGGGGACCTTTCGCGCGTAAGGCGAACGTGATTACCTCTGCACTACGGAAACCTGCAGCCAGGGCTGGGTCTGACCTTTCCATCGCACGCTTCTTGGAACGAGACTCAAACTACAGATTGCGTTGCGCTGTTCAATTTTTAAGCACCTTCTATTTTTAGCTACAAAGCAAGCAGTTTTTTCCAGTGCTCTGTGGGACTCCTCAGTGGTCGTTTCTTTTTTATAGTTTTTTCGCTTCCTTTCAAATAATTATTATTCTTCTTTTTTTGGAAAATGCTACACCACTGATTGGGCCTTTGAGTGCACTAGCCACCTGTTCATCCAAATGACCTGGGTAATAGTACCGAGTCTGTCGGTGTGGTACTTACAGCTGCCTAGTGTGGCTTGATAATTGTCTTCACACCTGTGTAAAGAAAGACCTTCGTTGCGTAGTGCTGCTGCTAAACAGAGGGCCACTCAGAAAAAAAACGTATTTTGTGTTCCACAGAAGAAAGCCACGCAGGCCTGGAACGGTAGGAGTGTGTGTTAGGATAAGGGCAAATGACTCCACCCTTTTTTGCATCAACTACACCTTTAGCGATTGTCTTCATTCATCTTGGCCGCAATGCATTTGTGGTGTTGAGTTCCTCCTCAACAGAAAGCCAATTGAACAATTGTGAAAAAGCCAGAGCGTGTTTCCACCCAGTTTCGAACTGGGGACCTTTCGCGTGTGAGGCGAACGTGATAACCACTACACTATGGAAACCTTTCTGCAGACAACAGACCGAAATCTTTAGTTGCACGCTCGATGAAAAGCACATAAAGGTAAAGCGTTCTACAGGCCACTGACGGCGCAAAGGGTTCATACTTTTATATTCAAAAGTGAAGAGATGTTTCTGCTCGGTTTCGAACCGAGGACCTTTCGCGTGTTAGGCGAACGTGATGACCGCTACACTACAGAAACCAAGCTGACAACCTGCTTTGTTTTCACACCTCTAGGCAGGCGAAGCCTGTGTAGCGTTGCCTAAGAACGCAACAGACCCCGACTTTAGCAAGCTTGGCAAAAGGTCACGTCTGTTTCCACCCAGTTTCGAACTGGGGACCTTTCGTGTTTGAGGCGAACGTGATAACCACGTTATTAGCAAGTTATCAGCAGCCAGAATTCTCCTGGAACTTCGAAAAGAGCTTATGCATTGCCTCAAAAGCAAACCTCTGTTTCTGCTCGCTTTCGAACCGAGGACCTTTCACGTGTTAAGCGAAATTGATGATCACTACAGTACAGAAACTACAAAATTGTACTCTCGTCCCCTTTTCAGGGAAAATCGATCCCGTAGTCTGCACTGCATGCAGATAAACAAACCCGCGTAAATCCCACACACAACAGGATAGAGTTCATTCGGCGTGGCAGTCTGCGCAGAGTCCCTTTAAAGCTTGCCTTCACCTACCTCGAAATTAAGGCCCTTGCAGCCTGGACCATCTGCTTACCAGACAGTCACTACACTAAGGAAACCTGTCTGCAGAAAACAGACCGAAATCTTTAGGTGCACGCTCTGCGAAAAGCATTCTAAAGGGCACTGACGGCGCAAAGGGTTCATACTTTTATATTCAAAAGGGAAGAGTTGTTTCTGTCCTTAAAAACCGGCCTTCACCTACCTCGAAATTAAGGCATTTGCAGCCTGGACCATCTGCTTACCAAACAATCATTTCAGCACAAATAGGACAAAAGCCTCCCTCTGTTTCCGCCCAGTTTCGAACTGGGGACCTTTCGCGCGTAAGGCGAACGTGATTACCTCTGCACTACGGAAACCTGCAGCCAGGGCTGGGTCTGACCTTTCCATCGCACGCTTCTTGGAACGAGACTCAAACTACAGATTGCGTTGCGCTGTTCAATTTTTAAGCACCTTCTATTTTTAGCTACAAAGCAAGCAGTTTTTTCCAGTGCTCTGTGGGACTCCTCAGTGGTCGTTTCTTTTTTATAGTTTTTTCGCTTCCTTTCAAATAATTATTATTCTTCTTTTTTTGGAAAATGCTACACCACTGATTGGGCCTTTGAGTGCACTAGCCACCTGTTCATCCAAATGACCTGGGTAATAGTACCGAGTCTGTCGGTGTGGTACTTACAGCTGCCTAGTGTGGCTTGATAATTGTCTTCACACCTGTGTAAAGAAAGACCTTCGTTGCGTAGTGCTGCTGCTAAACAGAGGGCCACTCAGAAAAAAAACGTATTTTGTGTTCCACAGAAGAAAGCCACGCAGGCCTGGAACGGTAGGAGTGTGTGTTAGGTTAAGGGCAAATGACTCCACCCTTTTTTGCATCAACTACACCTTTAGCGATTGTCTTCATTCATCTTGGCCGCAATGCATTTGTGGTGTTGAGTTCCTCCTCAACAGAAAGCCAATTGAACAATTGTGAAAAAGCCAGAGCGTGTTTCCACCCAGTTTCGAACTGGGGACCTTTCGCGTGTGAGGCGAACGTGATAACCACTACACTATGGAAACCTTTCTGCAGACAACAGACCGAAATCTTTAGTTGCACGCTCGATGAAAAGCACATAAAGGTAAAGCGTTCTACAGGCCACTGACGGCGCAAAGGGTTCATACTTTTATATTCAAAAGTGAAGAGATGTTTCTGCTCGGTTTCGAACCGAGGACCTTTCGCGTGTTAGGCGAACGTGATGACCGCTACACTACAGAAACCAAGCTGACAACTTGCTTTGTTTTCACACCTCTAGGCAGGCGAAGCCTGTGTAGCGTTGCCTAAGAACGCAACAGACCCCGACTTTAGCAAGCTTGGCAAAAGGTCACGTCTGTTTCCACCCAGTTTCGAACTGGGGACCTTTCGTGTTTGAGGCGAACGTGATAACCACGTTATTAGCAAGTTATCAGCAGCCAGAATTCTCCTGGAACTTCGAAAAGAGCTTATGCATTGCCTCAAAAGCAAACCTCTGTTTCTGCTCGCTTTCGAACCGAGGACCTTTCACGTGTTAAGCGAAATTGATGATCACTACAGTACAGAAACTACAAAATTGTACTCTCGTCCCCTTTTCAGGGAAAATCGATCCCGTAGTCTGCACTGCATGCAGATAAACAAACCCGCGTAAATCCCACACACAACAGGATAGAGTTCATTCGGCGTGGCAGTCTGCGCAGAGTCCCTTTAAAGCTTGCCTTCACCTACCTCGAAATTAAGGCCCTTGCAGCCTGGACCATCTGCTTACCAGACAGTCACTACACTAAGGAAACCTGTCTGCAGAAAACAGACCGAAATCTTTAGGTGCACGCTCTGCGAAAAGCATTCTAAAGGGCACTGACGGCGCAAAGGGTTCATACTTTTATATTCAAAAGGGAAGAGTTGTTTCTGTCCTTAAAAACCGGCCTTCACCTACCTCGAAATTAAGGCATTTGCAGCCTGGACCATCTGCTTACCAAACAATCATTTCAGCACAAATAGGACAAAAGCCTCCCTCTGTTTCCGCCCAGTTTCGAACTGGGGACCTTTCGCGCGTAAGGCGAACGTGATTACCTCTGCACTACGGAAACCTGCAGCCAGGGCTGGGTCTGACCTTTCCATCGCACGCTTCTTGGAACGAGACTCAAACTACAGATTGCGTTGCGCTGTTCAATTTTTAAGCACCTTCTATTTTTAGCTACAAAGCAAGCAGTTTTTTCCAGTGCTCTGTGGGACTCCTCAGTGGTCGTTTCTTTTTTATAGTTTTTTCGCTTCCTTTCAAATAATTATTATTCTTCTTTTTTTGGAAAATGCTACACCACTGATTGGGCCTTTGAGTGCACTAGCCACCTGTTCATCCAAATGACCTGGGTAATAGTACAGAGTCTGTCGGTGTGGTACTTACAGCTGCCTAGTGTGGCTTGATAATTGTCTTCACACCTGTGTAAAGAAAGACCTTCGTTGCGTAGTGCTGCTGCTAAACAGAGGGCCACTCAGAAAAAAAACGTATTTTGTGTTCCACAGAAGAAAGCCACGCAGGCCTGGAACGGTAGGAGTGTGTGTTAGGTTAAGGGCAAATGACTCCACCCTTTTTTGCATCAACTACACCTTTAGCGATTGTCTTCATTCATCTTGGCCGCAATGCATTTGTGGTGTTGAGTTCCTCCTCAACAGAAAGCCAATTGAACAATTGTGAAAAAGCCAGAGCGTGTTTCCACCCAGTTTCGAACTGGGGACCTTTCGCGTGTGAGGCGAACGTGATAACCACTACACTATGGAAACCTTTCTGCAGACAACAGACCGAAATCTTTAGTTGCACGCTCGATGAAAAGCACATAAAGGTAAAGCGTTCTACAGGCCACTGACGGCGCAAAGGGTTCATACTTTTATATTCAAAAGTGAAGAGATGTTTCTGCTCGGTTTCGAACCGAGGACCTTTCGCGTGTTAGGCGAACGTGATGACCGCTACACTACAGAAACCAAGCTGACAACCTGCTTTGTTTTCACACCTCTAGGCAGGCGAAGCCTGTGTAGCGTTGCCTAAGAACGCAACAGACCCCGACTTTAGCAAGCTTGGCAAAAGGTCACGTCTGTTTCCACCCAGTTTCGAACTGGGGACCTTTCGTGTTTGAGGCGAACGTGATAACCACGTTATTAGCAAGTTATCAGCAGCCAGAATTCTCCTGGAACTTCGAAAAGAGCTTATGCATTGCCTCAAAAGCAAACCTCTGTTTCTGCTCGCTTTCGAACCGAGGACCTTTCACGTGTTAAGCGAAATTGATGATCACTACAGTACAGAAACTACAAAATTGTACTCTCGTCCCCTTTTCAGGGAAAATCGATCCCGTAGTCTGCACTGCATGCAGATAAACAAACCCGCGTAAATCCCACACACAACAGGATAGAGTTCATTCGGCGTGGCAGTCTGCGCAGAGTCCCTTTAAAGCTTGCCTTCACCTACCTCGAAATTAAGGCCCTTGCAGCCTGGACCATCTGCTTACCAGACAGTCACTACACTAAGGAAACCTGTCTGCAGAAAACAGACCGAAATCTTTAGGTGCACGCTCTGCGAAAAGCATTCTAAAGGGCACTGACGGCGCAAAGGGTTCATACTTTTATATTCAAAAGGGAAGAGTTGTTTCTGTCCTTAAAAACCGGCCTTCACCTACCTCGAAATTAAGGCATTTGCAGCCTGGACCATCTGCTTACCAAACAATCATTTCAGCACAAATAGGACAAAAGCCTCCCTCTGTTTCTGCCCAGTTTCGAACTGGGGACCTTTCGCGCGTAAGGCGAACGTGATTACCTCTGCACTACGGAAACCTGCAGCCAGGGCTGGGTCTGACCTTTCCATCGCACGCTTCTTGGAACGAGACTCAAACTACAGATTGCGTTGCGCTGTTCAATTTTTAAGCACCTTCTATTTTTAGCTACAAAGCAAGCAGTTTTTTCCAGTGCTCTGTGGGACTCCTCAGTGGTCGTTTCTTTTTTATAGTTTTTTCGCTTCCTTTCAAATAATTATTATTCTTCTTTTTTTGGAAAATGCTACACCACTGATTGGGCCTTTGAGTGCACTAGCCACCTGTTCATCCAAATGACCTGGGTAATAGTACCGAGTCTGTCGGTGTGGTACTTACAGCTGCCTAGTGTGGCTTGATAATTGTCTTCACACCTGTGTAAAGAAAGACCTTCGTTGCGTAGTGCTGCTGCTAAACAGAGGGCCACTCAGAAAAAAAACGTATTTTGTGTTCCACAGAAGAAAGCCACGCAGGCCTGGAACGGTAGGAGTGTGTGTTAGGATAAGGGCAAATGACTCCACCCTTTTTTGCATCAACTACACCTTTAGCGATTGTCTTCATTCATCTTGGCCGCAATGCATTTGTGGTGTTGAGTTCCTCCTCAACAGAAAGCCAATTGAACAATTGTGAAAAAGCCAGAGCGTGTTTCCACCCAGTTTCGAACTGGGGACCTTTCGCGTGTGAGGCGAACGTGATAACCACTACACTATGGAAACCTTTCTGCAGACAACAGACCGAAATCTTTAGTTGCACGCTCGATGAAAAGCACATAAAGGTAAAGCGTTCTACAGGCCACTGACGGCGCAAAGGGTTCATACTTTTATATTCAAAAGTGAAGAGATGTTTCTGCTCGGTTTCGAACCGAGGACCTTTCGCGTGTTAGGCGAACGTGATGACCGCTACACTACAGAAACCAAGCTGACAACCTGCTTTGTTTTCACACCTCTAGGCAGGCGAAGCCTGTGTAGCGTTGCCTAAGAACGCAACAGACCCCGACTTTAGCAAGCTTGGCAAAAGGTCACGTCTGTTTCCACCCAGTTTCGAACTGGGGACCTTTCGTGTTTGAGGCGAACGTGATAACCACGTTATTAGCAAGTTATCAGCAGCCAGAATTCTCCTGGAACTTCGAAAAGAGCTTATGCATTGCCTCAAAAGCAAACCTCTGTTTCTGCTCGCTTTCGAACCGAGGACCTTTCACGTGTTAAGCGAAATTGATGATCACTACAGTACAGAAACTACAAAATTGTACTCTCGTCCCCTTTTCAGGGAAAATCGATCCCGTAGTCTGCACTGCATGCAGATAAACAAACCCGCGTAAATCCCACACACAACAGGATAGAGTTCATTCGGCGTGGCAGTCTGCGCAGAGTCCCTTTAAAGCTTGCCTTCACCTACCTCGAAATTAAGGCCCTTGCAGCCTGGACCATCTGCTTACCAGACAGTCACTACACTAAGGAAACCTGTCTGCAGAAAACAGACCGAAATCTTTAGGTGCACGCTCTGCGAAAAGCATTCTAAAGGGCACTGACGGCGCAAAGGGTTCATACTTTTATATTCAAAAGGGAAGAGTTGTTTCTGTCCTTAAAAACCGGCCTTCACCTACCTCGAAATTAAGGCATTTGCAGCCTGGACCATCTGCTTACCAAACAATCATTTCAGCACAAATAGGACAAAAGCCTCCCTCTGTTTCCGCCCAGTTTCGAACTGGGGACCTTTCGCGCGTAAGGCGAACGTGATTACCTCTGCACTACGGAAACCTGCAGCCAGGGCTGGGTCTGACCTTTCCATCGCACGCTTCTTGGAACGAGACTCAAACTACAGATTGCGTTGCGCTGTTCAATTTTTAAGCACCTTCTATTTTTAGCTACAAAGCAAGCAGTTTTTTCCAGTGCTCTGTGGGACTCCTCAGTGGTCGTTTCTTTTTTATAGTTTTTTCGCTTCCTTTCAAATAATTATTATTCTTCTTTTTTTGGAAAATGCTACACCACTGATTGGGCCTTTGAGTGCACTAGCCACCTGTTCATCCAAATGACCTGGGTAATAGTACAGAGTCTGTCGGTGTGGTACTTACAGCTGCCTAGTGTGGCTTGATAATTGTCTTCACACCTGTGTAAAGAAAGACCTTCGTTGCGTAGTGCTGCTGCTAAACAGAGGGCCACTCAGAAAAAAAACGTATTTTGTGTTCCACAGAAGAAAGCCACGCAGGCCTGGAACGGTAGGAGTGTGTGTTAGGTTAAGGGCAAATGACTCCACCCTTTTTTGCATCAACTACACCTTTAGCGATTGTCTTCATTCATCTTGGCCGCAATGCATTTGTGGTGTTGAGTTCCTCCTCAACAGAAAGCCAATTGAACAATTGTGAAAAAGCCAGAGCGTGTTTCCACCCAGTTTCGAACTGGGGACCTTTCGCGTGTGAGGCGAACGTGATAACCACTACACTATGGAAACCTTTCTGCAGACAACAGACCGAAATCTTTAGTTGCACGCTCGATGAAAAGCACATAAAGGTAAAGCGTTCTACAGGCCACTGACGGCGCAAAGGGTTCATACTTTTATATTCAAAAGTGAAGAGATGTTTCTGCTCGGTTTCGAACCGAGGACCTTTCGCGTGTTAGGCGAACGTGATGACCGCTACACTACAGAAACCAAGCTGACAACCTGCTTTGTTTTCACACCTCTAGGCAGGCGAAGCCTGTGTAGCGTTGCCTAAGAACGCAACAGACCCCGACTTTAGCAAGCTTGGCAAAAGGTCACGTCTGTTTCCACCCAGTTTCGAACTGGGGACCTTTCGTGTTTGAGGCGAACGTGATAACCACGTTATTAGCAAGTTATCAGCAGCCAGAATTCTCCTGGAACTTCGAAAAGAGCTTATGCATTGCCTCAAAAGCAAACCTCTGTTTCTGCTCGCTTTCGAACCGAGGACCTTTCACGTGTTAAGCGAAATTGATGATCACTACAGTACAGAAACTACAAAATTGTACTCTCGTCCCCTTTTCAGGGAAAATCGATCCCGTAGTCTGCACTGCATGCAGATAAACAAACCCGCGTAAATCCCACACACAACAGGATAGAGTTCATTCGGCGTGGCAGTCTGCGCAGAGTCCCTTTAAAGCTTGCCTTCACCTACCTCGAAATTAAGGCCCTTGCAGCCTGGACCATCTGCTTACCAGACAGTCACTACACTAAGGAAACCTGTCTGCAGAAAACAGACCGAAATCTTTAGGTGCACGCTCTGCGAAAAGCATTCTAAAGGGCACTGACGGCGCAAAGGGTTCATACTTTTATATTCAAAAGGGAAGAGTTGTTTCTGTCCTTAAAAACCGGCCTTCACCTACCTCGAAATTAAGGCATTTGCAGCCTGGACCATCTGCTTACCAAACAATCATTTCAGCACAAATAGGACAAAAGCCTCCCTCTGTTTCTGCCCAGTTTCGAACTGGGGACCTTTCGCGCGTAAGGCGAACGTGATTACCTCTGCACTACGGAAACCTGCAGCCAGGGCTGGGTCTGACCTTTCCATCGCACGCTTCTTGGAACGAGACTCAAACTACAGATTGCGTTGCGCTGTTCAATTTTTAAGCACCTTCTATTTTTAGCTACAAAGCAAGCAGTTTTTTCCAGTGCTCTGTGGGACTCCTCAGTGGTCGTTTCTTTTTTATAGTTTTTTCGCTTCCTTTCAAATAATTATTATTCTTCTTTTTTTGGAAAATGCTACACCACTGATTGGGCCTTTGAGTGCACTAGCCACCTGTTCATCCAAATGACCTGGGTAATAGTACCGAGTCTGTCGGTGTGGTACTTACAGCTGCCTAGTGTGGCTTGATAATTGTCTTCACACCTGTGTAAAGAAAGACCTTCGTTGCGTAGTGCTGCTGCTAAACAGAGGGCCACTCAGAAAAAAAACGTATTTTGTGTTCCACAGAAGAAAGCCACGCAGGCCTGGAACGGTAGGAGTGTGTGTTAGGATAAGGGCAAATGACTCCACCCTTTTTTGCATCAACTACACCTTTAGCGATTGTCTTCATTCATCTTGGCCGCAATGCATTTGTGGTGTTGAGTTCCTCCTCAACAGAAAGCCAATTGAACAATTGTGAAAAAGCCAGAGCGTGTTTCCACCCAGTTTCGAACTGGGGACCTTTCGCGTGTGAGGCGAACGTGATAACCACTACACTATGGAAACCTTTCTGCAGACAACAGACCGAAATCTTTAGTTGCACGCTCGATGAAAAGCACATAAAGGTAAAGCGTTCTACAGGCCACTGACGGCGCAAAGGGTTCATACTTTTATATTCAAAAGTGAAGAGATGTTTCTGCTCGGTTTCGAACCGAGGACCTTTCGCGTGTTAGGCGAACGTGATGACCGCTACACTACAGAAACCAAGCTGACAACCTGCTTTGTTTTCACACCTCTAGGCAGGCGAAGCCTGTGTAGCGTTGCCTAAGAACGCAACAGACCCCGACTTTAGCAAGCTTGGCAAAAGGTCACGTCTGTTTCCACCCAGTTTCGAACTGGGGACCTTTCGTGTTTGAGGCGAACGTGATAACCACGTTATTAGCAAGTTATCAGCAGCCAGAATTCTCCTGGAACTTCGAAAAGAGCTTATGCATTGCCTCAAAAGCAAACCTCTGTTTCTGCTCGCTTTCGAACCGAGGACCTTTCACGTGTTAAGCGAAATTGATGATCACTACAGTACAGAAACTACAAAATTGTACTCTCGTCCCCTTTTCAGGGAAAATCGATCCCGTAGTCTGCACTGCATGCAGATAAACAAACCCGCGTAAATCCCACACACAACAGGATAGAGTTCATTCGGCGTGGCAGTCTGCGCAGAGTCCCTTTAAAGCTTGCCTTCACCTACCTCGAAATTAAGGCCCTTGCAGCCTGGACCATCTGCTTACCAGACAGTCACTACACTAAGGAAACCTGTCTGCAGAAAACAGACCGAAATCTTTAGGTGCACGCTCTGCGAAAAGCATTCTAAAGGGCACTGACGGCGCAAAGGGTTCATACTTTTATATTCAAAAGGGAAGAGTTGTTTCTGTCCTTAAAAACCGGCCTTCACCTACCTCGAAATTAAGGCATTTGCAGCCTGGACCATCTGCTTACCAAACAATCATTTCAGCACAAATAGGACAAAAGCCTCCCTCTGTTTCCGCCCAGTTTCGAACTGGGGACCTTTCGCGCGTAAGGCGAACGTGATTACCTCTGCACTACGGAAACCTGCAGCCAGGGCTGGGTCTGACCTTTCCATCGCACGCTTCTTGGAACGAGACTCAAACTACAGATTGCGTTGCGCTGTTCAATTTTTAAGCACCTTCTATTTTTAGCTACAAAGCAAGCAGTTTTTTCCAGTGCTCTGTGGGACTCCTCAGTGGTCGTTTCTTTTTTATAGTTTTTTCGCTTCCTTTCAAATAATTATTATTCTTCTTTTTTTGGAAAATGCTACACCACTGATTGGGCCTTTGAGTGCACTAGCCACCTGTTCATCCAAATGACCTGGGTAATAGTACCGAGTCTGTCGGTGTGGTACTTACAGCTGCCTAGTGTGGCTTGATAATTGTCTTCACACCTGTGTAAAGAAAGACCTTCGTTGCGTAGTGCTGCTGCTAAACAGAGGGCCACTCAGAAAAAAAACGTATTTTGTGTTCCACAGAAGAAAGCCACGCAGGCCTGGAACGGTAGGAGTGTGTGTTAGGTTAAGGGCAAATGACTCCACCCTTTTTTGCATCAACTACACCTTTAGCGATTGTCTTCATTCATCTTGGCCGCAATGCATTTGTGGTGTTGAGTTCCTCCTCAACAGAAAGCCAATTGAACAATTGTGAAAAAGCCAGAGCGTGTTTCCACCCAGTTTCGAACTGGGGACCTTTCGCGTGTGAGGCGAACGTGATAACCACTACACTATGGAAACCTTTCTGCAGACAACAGACCGAAATCTTTAGTTGCACGCTCGATGAAAAGCACATAAAGGTAAAGCGTTCTACAGGCCACTGACGGCGCAAAGGGTTCATACTTTTATATTCAAAAGTGAAGAGATGTTTCTGCTCGGTTTCGAACCGAGGACCTTTCGCGTGTTAGGCGAACGTGATGACCGCTACACTACAGAAACCAAGCTGACAACCTGCTTTGTTTTAACACCTCTAGGCAGGCGAAGCCTGTGTAGCGTTGCCTAAGAACGCAACAGACCCCGACTTTAGCAAGCTTGGCAAAAGGTCACGTCTGTTTCCACCCAGTTTCGAACTGGGGACCTTTCGTGTTTGAGGCGAACGTGATAACCACGTTATTAGCAAGTTATCAGCAGCCAGAATTCTCCTGGAACTTCGAAAAGAGCTTATGCATTGCCTCAAAAGCAAACCTCTGTTTCTGCTCGCTTTCGAACCGAGGACCTTTCACGTGTTAAGCGAAATTGATGATCACTACAGTACAGAAACTACAAAATTGTACTCTCGTCCCCTTTTCAGGGAAAATCGATCCCGTAGTCTGCACTGCATGCAGATAAACAAACCCGCGTAAATCCCACACACAACAGGATAGAGTTCATTCGGCGTGGCAGTCTGCGCAGAGTCCCTTTAAAGCTTGCCTTCACCTACCTCGAAATTAAGGCCCTTGCAGCCTGGACCATCTGCTTACCAGACAGTCACTACACTAAGGAAACCTGTCTGCAGAAAACAGACCGAAATCTTTAGGTGCACGCTCTGCGAAAAGCATTCTAAAGGGCACTGACGGCGCAAAGGGTTCATACTTTTATATTCAAAAGGGAAGAGTTGTTTCTGTCCTTAAAAACCGGCCTTCACCTACCTCGAAATTAAGGCATTTGCAGCCTGGACCATCTGCTTACCAAACAATCATTTCAGCACAAATAGGACAAAAGCCTCCCTCTGTTTCCGCCCAGTTTCGAACTGGGGACCTTTCGCGCGTAAGGCGAACGTGATTACCTCTGCACTACGGAAACCTGCAGCCAGGGCTGGGTCTGACCTTTCCATCGCACGCTTCTTGGAACGAGACTCAAACTACAGATTGCGTTGCGCTGTTCAATTTTTAAGCACCTTCTATTTTTAGCTACAAAGCAAGCAGTTTTTTCCAGTGCTCTGTGGGACTCCTCAGTGGTCGTTTCTTTTTTATAGTTTTTTCGCTTCCTTTCAAATAATTATTATTCTTCTTTTTTTGGAAAATGCTACACCACTGATTGGGCCTTTGAGTGCACTAGCCACCTGTTCATCCAAATGACCTGGGTAATAGTACCGAGTCTGTCGGTGTGGTACTTACAGCTGCCTAGTGTGGCTTGATAATTGTCTTCACACCTGTGTAAAGAAAGACCTTCGTTGCGTAGTGCTGCTGCTAAACAGAGGGCCACTCAGAAAAAAAACGTATTTTGTGTTCCACAGAAGAAAGCCACGCAGGCCTGGAACGGTAGGAGTGTGTGTTAGGTTAAGGGCAAATGACTCCACCCTTTTTTGCATCAACTACACCTTTAGCGATTGTCTTCATTCATCTTGGCCGCAATGCATTTGTGGTGTTGAGTTCCTCCTCAACAGAAAGCCAATTGAACAATTGTGAAAAAGCCAGAGCGTGTTTCCACCCAGTTTCGAACTGGGGACCTTTCGCGTGTGAGGCGAACGTGATAACCACTACACCATGGAAACCTTTCTGCAGACAACAGACCGAAATCTTTAGTTGCACGCTCGATGAAAAGCACATAAAGGTAAAGCGTTCTACAGGCCACTGACGGCGCAAAGGGTTCATACTTTTATATTCAAAAGTGAAGAGATGTTTCTGCTCGGTTTCGAACCGAGGACCTTTCGCGTGTTAGGCGAACGTGATGACCGCTACACTACAGAAACCAAGCTGACAACCTGCTTTGTTTTCACACCTCTAGGCAGGCGAAGCCTGTGTAGCGTTGCCTAAGAACGCAACAGACCCCGACTTTAGCAAGCTTGGCAAAAGGTCACGTCTGTTTCCACCCAGTTTCGAACTGGGGACCTTTCGTGTTTGAGGCGAACGTGATAACCACGTTATTAGCAAGTTATCAGCAGCCAGAATTCTCCTGGAACTTCGAAAAGAGCTTATGCATTGCCTCAAAAGCAAACCTCTGTAAGCGAAATTGATGATCACTACAGTACAGAAACTACAAAATTGTACTCTCCGTCCCCCTTTTCAGGGAAAATCGATCCCGTAGTCTGCACTGCATGCAGGATAAACAAACCCGCGTAAATCCCACACACAACAGGATAGAGTTCATTCGGCGTGGCAGTCTGCGCAGAGTCCCTTTAAAGCTTGCCTTCACCTACCTCGAAATTAAAGGCCCCTTGCAGCCTGGACCATCTGCTTACCAGACAGTCAACTACACTAAGGAAACCTGTCTGCAGAAAACAGACCGAAATCTTTAGGTGCACGCTCTGCGAAAAGCTTCTAAAGGGCACTGACGGCGCAAAGGGTTCATACTTTTATATTCAAAAGGGAAGAGTTGTTTCTGTCCTTAAAAACCGGCCTTCACCTACCTCGAAATTAAGGCATTTGCAGCCTGGACCATCTGCTTACCAAACAATCATTTCAGCACAATTAGGACAAAAGCCTCCCTCTGTTTCCGCCCAGTTCGAACTGGGGACCTTTCGCGCGTAAGGCGAACGTGATTACCTCTGCACTACGGAAACCTGCAGCCAGGGCTGGGTCTGACCTTTCCATCGCTACGCTTCTTGGAACGAGACTCAAACTACAGATTGCGTTGCGCTGTTCAATTTTTAAGCACCTTCTATTTTTAGCTACAAAGCAAGGCAGTTTTTTTCCAGTGCTCTGTGGGACTCCTCAGTGGTCGTTTCTTTTTTTATAGTTTTTTCGCTTCCTTTCAAATAATTATTATTCTTCTTTTTTTGGAACAATGCTACACCACTGATTGGGCCTTTGAGTGCACTAGCCACCTGTTCATCCCAAATGACCTGGGTAATAGTACCGAGTCTGTCGGTGTGGTACTTACAGCTGCCTAGTGTGGCTTGATAATTGTCTTCACACCTGTGTAAAGAAAGACCTTCGTTGCGTAGTGCTGCTGCTAAACAGAGGGCCACTCAGAAAAAAAAACGTATTTTGTGTTCCACAGAAGAAAGCCACGCAGGCCTGGAACGGTAGGAGTGTGTGTTAGGTTAAGGGCAAATGACTCCCACCCTTTTTTTGCATCAACTACACCTTTAGCGATTGTCTTCATTCATCTTGGCCGCAATGCATTTGTGGTGTTGAGTTCCTCCTCAACAGAAAGCCAATTGAACAATTGTGAAAAAGCCAGAGCGTGTTTCCACCCAGTTTCGAACTGGGGACCTTTCGCGTGTGAGGCGAAACGAGATAACCACTACACCATGGAAACCTTTCTGCAGACAACAGACCGAAATCTTTAGTTGCACGCTCGATGAAAAGCACATAAAGGTAAAGCGTCTACAGGCCACTGACGGCGCAAAGGGTTCATACTTTTATATTCAAAAGTGAAGAGATGTTTCTGCTCGGTTCGAACCGAGGACCTTTCGCGTGTTAGGCGAACGTGATGACCGCTACACTACAGAAACCAAGCTGACAACCTGCTTTGTTTTCACACCTCTAGGCAGGCGAAGCCTGTGTAGCGTTGCCTAAGAACGCAACAGACCCCGACTTAGCTAGCTTGGCAAAAGGTCACGTCTGTTTCCACCCAGTTTCGAACTGGGGACCTTTCGTGTTTGAGGCGAACGTGATAACCACGTTATTAGCAAGTTATCAGCAGCCAGAATTCTCCTGGAACTTCGAAAAGAGCTTATGCATTGCCTCAAAAGCAAACCTCTGTTCTGCTCGCTTTCGAACCGAGGACCTTTCACGTGTTAAAGCGAAATTGATGATCACTACAGTACAGAAACTACAAAATTGTACTCTCGTCCCCTTTTCAGGGAAAATCGATCCCGTAGTCTGCACTGCATGCAGATAAACAAACCCGCGTAAATCCCACACACAACAGGATAGAGTTCATTCGGCGTGGCAGTCTGCGCAGAGTCCCTTTAAAGCTTGCCTTCACCTACCGTCGAAATTAAGGCCCTTGCAGCCTGGACCATCTGCTTACCAGACAGGTCCAACTACACTAAGGAAAACCTGTCTGCAGAAAACAGACCGAAATCTTTAGGTGCACGCTCTGCGAAAAGCATTCTAAAGGGCACTTGACGGCGCAAAGGGTTCATACTTTTATATTCAAAAGGGAAGAGTTGTTTCTGTCCTTAAAAAACCGGCCTTCACCTACCTCGAAATTAAGGCATTTGCAGCCTGGACCATCTGCTTACCAAACAATCATTTCAGCACAAATAGGACAAAAGCCTCCCTCTGTTTCCGCCCAGTTTCGAACTGGGGACCTTTCGCGCGTAAGGCGAACGTGATTACCTCTGCACTACGGAAACCTGCAGCCAGGGCTGGGTCTGACCTTTCCATCGCACGCTTCTTGGAACGAGACTCAAACTACAGATTGCGTTGCGGCTGTTCAATTTTTAAGCACCTTCTATTTTTAGCTACAAAGCAAGCAGTTTTTTCCAGTGCTCTGTGGGACTCCTCAGTGGTCGTTTCTTTTTTATAGTTTTTTCGCTTCTTTCAAATAATTATTATTCTTCTTTTTTTGGAAAATGCTACACCACTGATTGGGCCTTTGAGTGCACTAGCCACCTGTTCATCCAAATGACCTGGGGTAATAGTACCGAGTCTGTCGGTGTGGTACTTACAGCTGCCTAGTGTGGCTTGATAATTGTCTTCACACCTGTGTAAAGAAAGACCTTCGTTGCGTAGGTGCTGCTGCTAAACAGAGGGCCACTCAGAAAAAAAACGTATTTTGTGTTCCACAGAAGAAAGCCACGCAGGCCTGGAAACGGTAGGAGTGTGTGTTAGGTTAAGGGCACAATGACTCCACCCTTTTTTGCATCAACTACACCTTTAGCGATTGTCTTCATTCATCTTGGCCGCAATGCATTTGTGGTGTTGAGTTCCTCCTCAACAGAAAAGCCAATTGAACAATTGTGAAAAAGCCAGAGCGTGTTTCCCACCCAGTTTCGAACTGGGGACCTTTCGCGTGTGAGGCGAACGTGATAACCACTACACCATGGAAACCTTTCTGCAGACAACAGACCGAAATCTTTAGTTGCACGCTCGATGAAAAGCACATAAAGGTAAAGCGTTCTACAGGCCACTGACGGCGCAAAGGGTTCATACTTTTATATTCAAAAGTGAAGAGATGTTCTGCTCGGTTTCGAACCGAGGACCTTTCGCGTGTTAGGCGAACGTGATGACCGCTACACTACAGAAACCAAGCTGACAACCTGCTTTGTTTTCACACCTCTAGGCAGGCGAAGCCTGTGTAGCGTTGCCTAAGAACGCAACAGACCCCGACTTTAGCAAGCTTGGGCAAAAGGTCACGTCTGTTTCCACCCAGTTTCGAACTGGGGACCTTTCGTGTTTGAGGCGAACGTGATAACCACGTTATTAGCAAGTTATCAGCAGCCAGAATTCTCCTGGAACTTCGAAAAGAGCTTATGCATTGCCTCAAAAGCAAACCTCTGTTTCTGCTCGCTTTCGAACCGAGGACCTTTTCACGTGTTAAGCGAAATTGATGATCACTACAGTACAGAAACTACAAAATTGTACTCTCGTCCCCCTTTTCAAGGGAAAATCGATCCCGTAGTCTGCACTGCATGCAGATAAACAAACCCGCGTAAATCCCACACACAACAGGATAGAGTTCATTCGGCGTGGCAGTCTGCGCAGAGTCCCTTTAAAGCTTGCCCTTCACCTACCTCGAAATTAAGGCCCTTGCAGCCTGGACCATCTGCTTACCAGGACAGTCACTACACTAAGGAAACCTGTCTGCAGAAAAACAGACCGAAATCTTTAGGTGCACGCTCTGCGAAAAGCATTCTAAAGGGCACTGACGGCGCAAAGGGTTCATACTTTTATATTCAAAAAGGGAAGAGTTGTTTTCTGTCCTTAAAAACCGGCCTTCACCTACCTCGAAATTAAGGCATTTGCAGCCTGGACCATCTGCTTACCAAACAATCATTTCAGCACAAATAGGACAAAAGCCTCCCTCTGTTTCCGCCCAGTTTCGAACTGGGGACCTTTCGCGCGTAAGGCGAACGTGATTACCTCTGCACTACGGAAACCTGCAGCCAGGGCTGGGTCTGACCTTTCCATCGCACGCTTCTTGGAACGAGACTCAAACTACAGATTGCGTTGCGCTGTTCAATTTTTAAGCACCTTCTATTTTTAGCTACAATGCAAGCAGTTTTTTCCAGTGCTCTGTGGGACTCCTCAGTGGTCGTTTCTTTTTTATAGTTTTTTCGCTTCCTTTCAAATAATTATTATTCTTCTTTTTTTGGAAAATGCTACACCACTGATTGGGCCTTTGAGTGCACTAGCCACCTGTTCATCCAAATGACCTGGGTAATAGTACCGAGTCTGTCGGTGTGGTACTTACAGCTGCCTAGTGTGGCTTGATAATTGTCTTCACACCTGTGTAAAGAAAGACCTTCCGTTGCGTAGTGCTGCTGCTAAACAGAGGGCCACTCAGAAAAAAAAACGTATTTTGTGTTCCACAGAAGAAAGCCACGCAGGCCTGGAACGGTAGGAGTGTGTGTTAGGTTAAGGGCAAATGACTCCACCCTTTTTTGCATCAACTACACCTTTAGCGATTGTCTTCATTCATCTTGGCCGCAATGCATTTGTGGTGTTGAGTTCCTCTCTCAACAGAAAGCCAATTGAACAATGTGAAAAAGCCAGAGCGTGTTTTCCACCCAGTTTCGAACTGGGGACCTTTCGCGTGTGAGGCGAACGTGATAACCACTACACTATGGAAACCTTTCTGCAGACAACAGACCGAAATCTTTAGTTGCACGCTCGATGAAAAGCACATAATGGTAAAGCGTTCTACAGGCCACTGACGGCGCAAAGGGTTCATACTTTTATATTCAAAAGTGAAGAGATGTTTCTGCTCGGTTTCGAACCGAGGACCTTTCGCGTGTTAGGCGAACGTGATGACCGCTACACTACAGAAACCAAGCTGACAACCTGCTTTGTTTTCCACACCTCTAGGCAGGCGAAGCCTGTGTAGCGTTGCCTAAGAACGCAACAGACCCCGACTTTAGCAAGCTTGGCAAAAGGTCACGTCTGTTTCCACCCAGTTTCGAACTGGGGGACCTTTCGTGTTTGAGGCGAACGTGATAACCACGTTATTAGCAAGTTATCAGCAGCCAGAATTCTCCTGGAACTTCGAAAAGAGCTTATGCATTGCCTCAAAAGCAAACCTCTGTTTCTGCTCGCTTTCGAACCGAGGACCTTTCACGTGTTAAGCGAAATTGATGATCACTACAGTACAGAAACTACAAAATTGTACTCTCGTCCCCTTTTCAGGGAAAATCGATCCCGTAGTCTGCACTGCATGCAGATAAACAAACCCGCGTAAATCCCACACACAACAGGATAGAGTTCATTCGGCGTGGCAGTCTGCGCAGAGTCCCTTTAAAGCTTGCCTTCACCTACCTCGAAATTAAGGCCCTTGCAGCCTGGACCATCTGCTTACCAGACAGTCACTACACTAAGGAAACCTGTCTGCAGAAAACAGACCGAAATCTTTAGGTGCACGCTCTGCGAAAAGCATTCTAAAGGGCACTGACGGCGCAAAGGGTTCATACTTTTATATTCAAAAGGGAAGAGTTGTTTCTGTCCTTAAAAACCGGCCTTCACCTACCTCGAAATTAAGGCATTTGCAGCCTGGACCATCTGCTTACCAAACAATCATTTCAGCACAAATAGGACAAAAGCCTCCCTCTGTTTCCGCCCAGTTTCGAACTGGGGACCTTTCGCGCGTAAGGCGAACGTGATTACCTCTGCACTACGGAAACCTGCAGCCAGGGCTGGGTCTGACCTTTCCATCGCACGCTTCTTGGAACGAGACTCAAACTACAGATTGCGTTGCGCTGTTCAATTTTTAAGCACCTTCTATTTTTAGCTACAAAGCAAGCAGTTTTTTCCAGTGCTCTGTGGGACTCCTCAGTGGTCGTTTCTTTTTTATAGTTTTTTCGCTTCCTTTCAAATAATTATTATTCTTCTTTTTTTGGAAAATGCTACACCACTGATTGGGCCTTTGAGTGCACTAGCCACCTGTTCATCCAAATGACCTGGGTAATAGTACCGAGTCTGTCGGTGTGGTACTTACAGCTGCCTAGTGTGGCTTGATAATTGTCTTCACACCTGTGTAAAGAAAGACCTTCGTTGCGTAGTGCTGCTGCTAAACAGAGGGCCACTCAGAAAAAAAACGTATTTTGTGTTCCACAGAAGAAAGCCACGCAGGCCTGGAACGGTAGGAGTGTGTGTTAGGTTAAGGGCAAATGACTCCACCCTTTTTTGCATCAACTACACCTTTAGCGATTGTCTTCATTCATCTTGGCCGCAATGCATTTGTGGTGTTGAGTTCCTCCTCAACAGAAAGCCAATTGAACAATTGTGAAAAAGCCAGAGCGTGTTTCCACCCAGTTTCGAACTGGGGACCTTTCGCGTGTGAGGCGAACGTGATAACCACTACACTATGGAAACCTTTCTGCAGACAACAGACCGAAATCTTTAGTTGCACGCTCGATGAAAAGCACATAAAGGTAAAGCGTTCTACAGGCCACTGACGGCGCAAAGGGTTCATACTTTTATATTCAAAAGTGAAGAGATGTTTCTGCTCGGTTTCGAACCGAGGACCTTTCGCGTGTTAGGCGAACGTGATGACCGCTACACTACAGAAACCAAGCTGACAACCTGCTTTGTTTTCACACCTCTAGGCAGGCGAAGCCTGTGTAGCGTTGCCTAAGAACGCAACAGACCCCGACTTTAGCAAGCTTGGCAAAAGGTCACGTCTGTTTCCACCCAGTTTCGAACTGGGGACCTTTCGTGTTTGAGGCGAACGTGATAACCACGTTATTAGCAAGTTATCAGCAGCCAGAATTCTCCTGGAACTTCGAAAAGAGCTTATGCATTGCCTCAAAAGCAAACCTCTGTTTCTGCTCGCTTTCGAACCGAGGACCTTTCACGTGTTAAGCGAAATTGATGATCACTACAGTACAGAAACTACAAAATTGTACTCTCGTCCCCTTTTCAGGGAAAATCGATCCCGTAGTCTGCACTGCATGCAGATAAACAAACCCGCGTAAATCCCACACACAACAGGATAGAGTTCATTCGGCGTGGCAGTCTGCGCAGAGTCCCTTTAAAGCTTGCCTTCACCTACCTCGAAATTAAGGCCCTTGCAGCCTGGACCATCTGCTTACCAGACAGTCACTACACTAAGGAAACCTGTCTGCAGAAAACAGACCGAAATCTTTAGGTGCACGCTCTGCGAAAAGCATTCTAAAGGGCACTGACGGCGCAAAGGGTTCATACTTTTATATTCAAAAGGGAAGAGTTGTTTCTGTCCTTAAAAACCGGCCTTCACCTACCTCGAAATTAAGGCATTTGCAGCCTGGACCATCTGCTTACCAAACAATCATTTCAGCACAAATAGGACAAAAGCCTCCCTCTGTTTCCGCCCAGTTTCGAACTGGGGACCTTTCGCGCGTAAGGCGAACGTGATTACCTCTGCACTACGGAAACCTGCAGCCAGGGCTGGGTCTGACCTTTCCATCGCACGCTTCTTGGAACGAGACTCAAACTACAGATTGCGTTGCGCTGTTCAATTTTTAAGCACCTTCTATTTTTAGCTACAAAGCAAGCAGTTTTTTCCAGTGCTCTGTGGGACTCCTCAGTGGTCGTTTCTTTTTTATAGTTTTTTCGCTTCCTTTCAAATAATTATTATTCTTCTTTTTTTGGAAAATGCTACACCACTGATTGGGCCTTTGAGTGCACTAGCCACCTGTTCATCCAAATGACCTGGGTAATAGTACCGAGTCTGTCGGTGTGGTACTTACAGCTGCCTAGTGTGGCTTGATAATTGTCTTCACACCTGTGTAAAGAAAGACCTTCGTTGCGTAGTGCTGCTGCTAAACAGAGGGCCACTCAGAAAAAAAACGTATTTTGTGTTCCACAGAAGAAAGCCACGCAGGCCTGGAACGGTAGGAGTGTGTGTTAGGTTAAGGGCAAATGACTCCACCCTTTTTTGCATCAACTACACCTTTAGCGATTGTCTTCATTCATCTTGGCCGCAATGCATTTGTGGTGTTGAGTTCCTCCTCAACAGAAAGCCAATTGAACAATTGTGAAAAAGCCAGAGCGTGTTTCCACCCAGTTTCGAACTGGGGACCTTTCGCGTGTGAGGCGAACGTGATAACCACTACACTATGGAAACCTTTCTGCAGACAACAGACCGAAATCTTTAGTTGCACGCTCGATGAAAAGCACATAAAGGTAAAGCGTTCTACAGGCCACTGACGGCGCAAAGGGTTCATACTTTTATATTCAAAAGTGAAGAGATGTTTCTGCTCGGTTTCGAACCGAGGACCTTTCGCGTGTTAGGCGAACGTGATGACCGCTACACTACAGAAACCAAGCTGACAACCTGCTTTGTTTTCACACCTCTAGGCAGGCGAAGCCTGTGTAGCGTTGCCTAAGAACGCAACAGACCCCGACTTTAGCAAGCTTGGCAAAAGGTCACGTCTGTTTCCACCCAGTTTCGAACTGGGGACCTTTCGTGTTTGAGGCGAACGTGATAACCACGTTATTAGCAAGTTATCAGCAGCCAGAATTCTCCTGGAACTTCGAAAAGAGCTTATGCATTGCCTCAAAAGCAAACCTCTGTTTCTGCTCGCTTTCGAACCGAGGACCTTTCACGTGTTAAGCGAAATTGATGATCACTACAGTACAGAAACTACAAAATTGTACTCTCGTCCCCTTTTCAGGGAAAATCGATCCCGTAGTCTGCACTGCATGCAGATAAACAAACCCGCGTAAATCCCACACACAACAGGATAGAGTTCATTCGGCGTGGCAGTCTGCGCAGAGTCCCTTTAAAGCTTGCCTTCACCTACCTCGAAATTAAGGCCCTTGCAGCCTGGACCATCTGCTTACCAGACAGTCACTACACTAAGGAAACCTGTCTGCAGAAAACAGACCGAAATCTTTAGGTGCACGCTCTGCGAAAAGCATTCTAAAGGGCACTGACGGCGCAAAGGGTTCATACTTTTATATTCAAAAGGGAAGAGTTGTTTCTGTCCTTAAAAACCGGCCTTCACCTACCTCGAAATTAAGGCATTTGCAGCCTGGACCATCTGCTTACCAAACAATCATTTCAGCACAAATAGGACAAAAGCCTCCCTCTGTTTCCGCCCAGTTTCGAACTGGGGACCTTTCGCGCGTAAGGCGAACGTGATTACCTCTGCACTACGGAAACCTGCAGCCAGGGCTGGGTCTGACCTTTCCATCGCACGCTTCTTGGAACGAGACTCAAACTACAGATTGCGTTGCGCTGTTCAATTTTTAAGCACCTTCTATTTTTAGCTACAAAGCAAGCAGTTTTTTCCAGTGCTCTGTGGGACTCCTCAGTGGTCGTTTCTTTTTTATAGTTTTTTCGCTTCCTTTCAAATAATTATTATTCTTCTTTTTTTGGAAAATGCTACACCACTGATTGGGCCTTTGAGTGCACTAGCCACCTGTTCATCCAAATGACCTGGGTAATAGTACCGAGTCTGTCGGTGTGGTACTTACAGCTGCCTAGTGTGGCTTGATAATTGTCTTCACACCTGTGTAAAGAAAGACCTTCGTTGCGTAGTGCTGCTGCTAAACAGAGGGCCACTCAGAAAAAAAACGTATTTTGTGTTCCACAGAAGAAAGCCACGCAGGCCTGGAACGGTAGGAGTGTGTGTTAGGTTAAGGGCAAATGACTCCACCCTTTTTTGCATCAACTACACCTTTAGCGATTGTCTTCATTCATCTTGGCCGCAATGCATTTGTGGTGTTGAGTTCCTCCTCAACAGAAAGCCAATTGAACAATTGTGAAAAAGCCAGAGCGTGTTTCCACCCAGTTTCGAACTGGGGACCTTTCGCGTGTGAGGCGAACGTGATAACCACTACACCATGGAAACCTTTCTGCAGACAACAGACCGAAATCTTTAGTTGCACGCTCGATGAAAAGCACATAAAGGTAAAGCGTTCTACAGGCCACTGACGGCGCAAAGGGTTCATACTTTTATATTCAAAAGTGAAGAGATGTTTCTGCTCGGTTTCGAACCGAGGACCTTTCGCGTGTTAGGCGAACGTGATGACCGCTACACTACAGAAACCAAGCTGACAACCTGCTTTGTTTTCACACCTCTAGGCAGGCGAAGCCTGTGTAGCGTTGCCTAAGAACGCAACAGACCCCGACTTTAGCAAGCTTGGCAAAAGGTCACGTCTGTTTCCACCCAGTTTCGAACTGGGGACCTTTCGTGTTTGAGGCGAACGTGATAACCACGTTATTAGCAAGTTATCAGCAGCCAGAATTCTCCTGGAACTTCGAAAAGAGCTTATGCATTGCCTCAAAAGCAAACCTCTGTTTCTGCTCGCTTTCGAACCGAGGACCTTTCACGTGTTAAGCGAAATTGATGATCACTACAGTACAGAAACTACAAAATTGTACTCTCGTCCCCTTTTCAGGGAAAATCGATCCCGTAGTCTGCACTGCATGCAGATAAACAAACCCGCGTAAATCCCACACACAACAGGATAGAGTTCATTCGGCGTGGCAGTCTGCGCAGAGTCCCTTTAAAGCTTGCCTTCACCTACCTCGAAATTAAGGCCCTTGCAGCCTGGACCATCTGCTTACCAGACAGTCACTACACTAAGGAAACCTGTCTGCAGAAAACAGACCGAAATCTTTAGGTGCACGCTCTGCGAAAAGCATTCTAAAGGGCACTGACGGCGCAAAGGGTTCATACTTTTATATTCAAAAGGGAAGAGTTGTTTCTGTCCTTAAAAACCGGCCTTCACCTACCTCGAAATTAAGGCATTTGCAGCCTGGACCATCTGCTTACCAAACAATCATTTCAGCACAAATAGGACAAAAGCCTCCCTCTGTTTCCGCCCAGTTTCGAACTGGGGACCTTTCGCGCGTAAGGCGAACGTGATTACCTCTGCACTACGGAAACCTGCAGCCAGGGCTGGGTCTGACCTTTCCATCGCACGCTTCTTGGAACGAGACTCAAACTACAGATTGCGTTGCGCTGTTCAATTTTTAAGCACCTTCTATTTTTAGCTACAAAGCAAGCAGTTTTTTCCAGTGCTCTGTGGGACTCCTCAGTGGTCGTTTCTTTTTTATAGTTTTTTCGCTTCCTTTCAAATAATTATTATTCTTCTTTTTTTGGAAAATGCTACACCACTGATTGGGCCTTTGAGTGCACTAGCCACCTGTTCATCCAAATGACCTGGGTAATAGTACCGAGTCTGTCGGTGTGGTACTTACAGCTGCCTAGTGTGGCTTGATAATTGTCTTCACACCTGTGTAAAGAAAGACCTTCGTTGCGTAGTGCTGCTGCTAAACAGAGGGCCACTCAGAAAAAAAACGTATTTTGTGTTCCACAGAAGAAAGCCACGCAGGCCTGGAACGGTAGGAGTGTGTGTTAGGTTAAGGGCAAATGACTCCACCCTTTTTTGCATCAACTACACCTTTAGCGATTGTCTTCATTCATCTTGGCCGCAATGCATTTGTGGTGTTGAGTTCCTCCTCAACAGAAAGCCAATTGAACAATTGTGAAAAAGCCAGAGCGTGTTTCCACCCAGTTTCGAACTGGGGACCTTTCGCGTGTGAGGCGAACGTGATAACCACTACACCATGGAAACCTTTCTGCAGACAACAGACCGAAATCTTTAGTTGCACGCTCGATGAAAAGCACATAAAGGTAAAGCGTTCTACAGGCCACTGACGGCGCAAAGGGTTCATACTTTTATATTCAAAAGTGAAGAGATGTTTCTGCTCGGTTTCGAACCGAGGACCTTTCGCGTGTTAGGCGAACGTGATGACCGCTACACTACAGAAACCAAGCTGACAACCTGCTTTGTTTTCACACCTCTAGGCAGGCGAAGCCTGTGTAGCGTTGCCTAAGAACGCAACAGACCCCGACTTTAGCAAGCTTGGCAAAAGGTCACGTCTGTTTCCACCCAGTTTCGAACTGGGGACCTTTCGTGTTTGAGGCGAACGTGATAACCACGTTATTAGCAAGTTATCAGCAGCCAGAATTCTCCTGGAACTTCGAAAAGAGCTTATGCATTGCCTCAAAAGCAAACCTCTGTTTCTGCTCGCTTTCGAACCGAGGACCTTTCACGTGTTAAGCGAAATTGATGATCACTACAGTACAGAAACTACAAAATTGTACTCTCGTCCCCTTTTCAGGGAAAATCGATCCCGTAGTCTGCACTGCATGCAGATAAACAAACCCGCGTAAATCCCACACACAACAGGATAGAGTTCATTCGGCGTGGCAGTCTGCGCAGAGTCCCTTTAAAGCTTGCCTTCACCTACCTCGAAATTAAGGCCCTTGCAGCCTGGACCATCTGCTTACCAGACAGTCACTACACTAAGGAAACCTGTCTGCAGAAAACAGACCGAAATCTTTAGGTGCACGCTCTGCGAAAAGCATTCTAAAGGGCACTGACGGCGCAAAGGGTTCATACTTTTATATTCAAAAGGGAAGAGTTGTTTCTGTCCTTAAAAACCGGCCTTCACCTACCTCGAAATTAAGGCATTTGCAGCCTGGACCATCTGCTTACCAAACAATCATTTCAGCACAAATAGGACAAAAGCCTCCCTCTGTTTCCGCCCAGTTTCGAACTGGGGACCTTTCGCGCGTAAGGCGAACGTGATTACCTCTGCACTACGGAAACCTGCAGCCAGGGCTGGGTCTGACCTTTCCATCGCACGCTTCTTGGAACGAGACTCAAACTACAGATTGCGTTGCGCTGTTCAATTTTTAAGCACCTTCTATTTTTAGCTACAAAGCAAGCAGTTTTTTCCAGTGCTCTGTGGGACTCCTCAGTGGTCGTTTCTTTTTTATAGTTTTTTCGCTTCCTTTCAAATAATTATTCTTCTTCTTTTTTTGGAAAATGCTACACCACTGATTGGGCCTTTGAGTGCACTAGCCACCTGTTCATCCAAATGACCTGGGTAATAGTACCGAGTCTGTCGGTGTGGTACTTACAGCTGCCTAGTGTGGCTTGATAATTGTCTTCACACCTGTGTAAAGAAAGACCTTCGTTGCGTAGTGCTGCTGCTAAACAGAGGGCCACTCAGAAAAAAAACGTATTTTGTGTTCCACAGAAGAAAGCCACGCAGGCCTGGAACGGTAGGAGTGTGTGTTAGGTTAAGGGCAAATGACTCCACCCTTTTTTGCATCAACTACACCTTTAGCGATTGTCTTCATTCATCTTGGCCGCAATGCATTTGTGGTGTTGAGTTCCTCCTCAACAGAAAGCCAATTGAACAATTGTGAAAAAGCCAGAGCGTGTTTCCACCCAGTTTCGAACTGGGGACCTTTCGCGTGTGAGGCGAACGTGATAACCACTACACCATGGAAACCTTTCTGCAGACAACAGACCGAAATCTTTAGTTGCACGCTCGATGAAAAGCACATAAAGGTAAAGCGTTCTACAGGCCACTGACGGCGCAAAGGGTTCATACTTTTATATTCAAAAGTGAAGAGATGTTTCTGCTCGGTTTCGAACCGAGGACCTTTCGCGTGTTAGGCGAACGTGATGACCGCTACACTACAGAAACCAAGCTGACAACCTGCTTTGTTTTCACACCTCTAGGCAGGCGAAGCCTGTGTAGCGTTGCCTAAGAACGCAACAGACCCCGACTTTAGCAAGCTTGGCAAAAGGTCACGTCTGTTTCCACCCAGTTTCGAACTGGGGACCTTTCGTGTTTGAGGCGAACGTGATAACCACGTTATTAGCAAGTTATCAGCAGCCAGAATTCTCCTGGAACTTCGAAAAGAGCTTATGCATTGCCTCAAAAGCAAACCTCTGTTTCTGCTCGCTTTCGAACCGAGGACCTTTCACGTGTTAAGCGAAATTGATGATCACTACAGTACAGAAACTACAAAATTGTACTCTCGTCCCCTTTTCAGGGAAAATCGATCCCGTAGTCTGCACTGCATGCAGATAAACAAACCCGCGTAAATCCCACACACAACAGGATAGAGTTCATTCGGCGTGGCAGTCTGCGCAGAGTCCCTTTAAAGCTTGCCTTCACCTACCTCGAAATTAAGGCCCTTGCAGCCTGGACCATCTGCTTACCAGACAGTCACTACACTAAGGAAACCTGTCTGCAGAAAACAGACCGAAATCTTTAGGTGCACGCTCTGCGAAAAGCATTCTAAAGGGCACTGACGGCGCAAAGGGTTCATACTTTTATATTCAAAAGGGAAGAGTTGTTTCTGTCCTTAAAAACCGGCCTTCACCTACCTCGAAATTAAGGCATTTGCAGCCTGGACCATCTGCTTACCAAACAATCATTTCAGCACAAATAGGACAAAAGCCTCCCTCTGTTTCCGCCCAGTTTCGAACTGGGGACCTTTCGCGCGTAAGGCGAACGTGATTACCTCTGCACTACGGAAACCTGCAGCCAGGGCTGGGTCTGACCTTTCCATCGCACGCTTCTTGGAACGAGACTCAAACTACAGATTGCGTTGCGCTGTTCAATTTTTAAGCACCTTCTATTTTTAGCTACAAAGCAAGCAGTTTTTTCCAGTGCTCTGTGGGACTCCTCAGTGGTCGTTTCTTTTTTATAGTTTTTTCGCTTCCTTTCAAATAATTATTATTCTTCTTTTTTTGGAAAATGCTACACCACTGATTGGGCCTTTGAGTGCACTAGCCACCTGTTCATCCAAATGACCTGGGTAATAGTACCGAGTCTGTCGGTGTGGTACTTACAGCTGCCTAGTGTGGCTTGATAATTGTCTTCACACCTGTGTAAAGAAAGACCTTCGTTGCGTAGTGCTGCTGCTAAACAGAGGGCCACTCAGAAAAAAAACGTATTTTGTGTTCCACAGAAGAAAGCCACGCAGGCCTGGAACGGTAGGAGTGTGTGTTAGGTTAAGGGCAAATGACTCCACCCTTTTTTGCATCAACTACACCTTTAGCGATTGTCTTCATTCATCTTGGCCGCAATGCATTTGTGGTGTTGAGTTCCTCCTCAACAGAAAGCCAATTGAACAATTGTGAAAAAGCCAGAGCGTGTTTCCACCCAGTTTCGAACTGGGGACCTTTCGCGTGTGAGGCGAACGTGATAACCACTACACTATGGAAACCTTTCTGCAGACAACAGACCGAAATCTTTAGTTGCACGCTCGATGAAAAGCACATAAAGGTAAAGCGTTCTACAGGCCACTGACGGCGCAAAGGGTTCATACTTTTATATTCAAAAGTGAAGAGATGTTTCTGCTCGGTTTCGAACCGAGGACCTTTCGCGTGTTAGGCGAACGTGATGACCGCTACACTACAGAAACCAAGCTGACAACCTGCTTTGTTTTCACACCTCTAGGCAGGCGAAGCCTGTGTAGCGTTGCCTAAGAACGCAACAGACCCCGACTTTAGCAAGCTTGGCAAAAGGTCACGTCTGTTTCCACCCAGTTTCGAACTGGGGACCTTTCGTGTTTGAGGCGAACGTGATAACCACGTTATTAGCAAGTTATCAGCAGCCAGAATTCTCCTGGAACTTCGAAAAGAGCTTATGCATTGCCTCAAAAGCAAACCTCTGTTTCTGCTCGCTTTCGAACCGAGGACCTTTCACGTGTTAAGCGAAATTGATGATCACTACAGTACAGAAACTACAAAATTGTACTCTCGTCCCCTTTTCAGGGAAAATCGATCCCGTAGTCTGCACTGCATGCAGATAAACAAACCCGCGTAAATCCCACACACAACAGGATAGAGTTCATTCGGCGTGGCAGTCTGCGCAGAGTCCCTTTAAAGCTTGCCTTCACCTACCTCGAAATTAAGGCCCTTGCAGCCTGGACCATCTGCTTACCAGACAGTCACTACACTAAGGAAACCTGTCTGCAGAAAACAGACCGAAATCTTTAGGTGCACGCTCTGCGAAAAGCATTCTAAAGGGCACTGACGGCGCAAAGGGTTCATACTTTTATATTCAAAAGGGAAGAGTTGTTTCTGTCCTTAAAAACCGGCCTTCACCTACCTCGAAATTAAGGCATTTGCAGCCTGGACCATCTGCTTACCAAACAATCATTTCAGCACAAATAGGACAAAAGCCTCCCTCTGTTTCCGCCCAGTTTCGAACTGGGGACCTTTCGCGCGTAAGGCGAACGTGATTACCTCTGCACTACGGAAACCTGCAGCCAGGGCTGGGTCTGACCTTTCCATCGCACGCTTCTTGGAACGAGACTCAAACTACAGATTGCGTTGCGCTGTTCAATTTTTAAGCACCTTCTATTTTTAGCTACAAAGCAAGCAGTTTTTTCCAGTGCTCTGTGGGACTCCTCAGTGGTCGTTTCTTTTTTATAGTTTTTTCGCTTCCTTTCAAATAATTATTATTCTTCTTTTTTTGGAAAATGCTACACCACTGATTGGGCCTTTGAGTGCACTAGCCACCTGTTCATCCAAATGACCTGGGTAATAGTACCGAGTCTGTCGGTGTGGTACTTACAGCTGCCTAGTGTGGCTTGATAATTGTCTTCACACCTGTGTAAAGAAAGACCTTCGTTGCGTAGTGCTGCTGCTAAACAGAGGGCCACTCAGAAAAAAAACGTATTTTGTGTTCCACAGAAGAAAGCCACGCAGGCCTGGAACGGTAGGAGTGTGTGTTAGGTTAAGGGCAAATGACTCCACCCTTTTTTGCATCAACTACACCTTTAGCGATTGTCTTCATTCATCTTGGCCGCAATGCATTTGTGGTGTTGAGTTCCTCCTCAACAGAAAGCCAATTGAACAATTGTGAAAAAGCCAGAGCGTGTTTCCACCCAGTTTCGAACTGGGGACCTTTCGCGTGTGAGGCGAACGTGATAACCACTACACTATGGAAACCTTTCTGCAGACAACAGACCGAAATCTTTAGTTGCACGCTCGATGAAAAGCACATAAAGGTAAAGCGTTCTACAGGCCACTGACGGCGCAAAGGGTTCATACTTTTATATTCAAAAGTGAAGAGATGTTTCTGCTCGGTTTCGAACCGAGGACCTTTCGCGTGTTAGGCGAACGTGATGACCGCTACACTACAGAAACCAAGCTGACAACCTGCTTTGTTTTCACACCTCTAGGCAGGCGAAGCCTGTGTAGCGTTGCCTAAGAACGCAACAGACCCCGACTTTAGCAAGCTTGGCAAAAGGTCACGTCTGTTTCCACCCAGTTTCGAACTGGGGACCTTTCGTGTTTGAGGCGAACGTGATAACCACGTTATTAGCAAGTTATCAGCAGCCAGAATTCTCCTGGAACTTCGAAAAGAGCTTATGCATTGCCTCAAAAGCAAACCTCTGTTTCTGCTCGCTTTCGAACCGAGGACCTTTCACGTGTTAAGCGAAATTGATGATCACTACAGTACAGAAACTACAAAATTGTACTCTCGTCCCCTTTTCAGGGAAAATCGATCCCGTAGTCTGCACTGCATGCAGATAAACAAACCCGCGTAAATCCCACACACAACAGGATAGAGTTCATTCGGCGTGGCAGTCTGCGCAGAGTCCCTTTAAAGCTTGCCTTCACCTACCTCGAAATTAAGGCCCTTGCAGCCTGGACCATCTGCTTACCAGACAGTCACTACACTAAGGAAACCTGTCTGCAGAAAACAGACCGAAATCTTTAGGTGCACGCTCTGCGAAAAGCATTCTAAAGGGCACTGACGGCGCAAAGGGTTCATACTTTTATATTCAAAAGGGAAGAGTTGTTTCTGTCCTTAAAAACCGGCCTTCACCTACCTCGAAATTAAGGCATTTGCAGCCTGGACCATCTGCTTACCAAACAATCATTTCAGCACAAATAGGACAAAAGCCTCCCTCTGTTTCCGCCCAGTTTCGAACTGGGGACCTTTCGCGCGTAAGGCGAACGTGATTACCTCTGCACTACGGAAACCTGCAGCCAGGGCTGGGTCTGACCTTTCCATCGCACGCTTCTTGGAACGAGACTCAAACTACAGATTGCGTTGCGCTGTTCAATTTTTAAGCACCTTCTATTTTTAGCTACAAAGCAAGCAGTTTTTTCCAGTGCTCTGTGGGACTCCTCAGTGGTCGTTTCTTTTTTATAGTTTTTTCGCTTCCTTTCAAATAATTATTATTCTTCTTTTTTTGGAAAATGCTACACCACTGATTGGGCCTTTGAGTGCACTAGCCACCTGTTCATCCAAATGACCTGGGTAATAGTACCGAGTCTGTCGGTGTGGTACTTACAGCTGCCTAGTGTGGCTTGATAATTGTCTTCACACCTGTGTAAAGAAAGACCTTCGTTGCGTAGTGCTGCTGCTAAACAGAGGGCCACTCAGAAAAAAAACGTATTTTGTGTTCCACAGAAGAAAGCCACGCAGGCCTGGAACGGTAGGAGTGTGTGTTAGGTTAAGGGCAAATGACTCCACCCTTTTTTGCATCAACTACACCTTTAGCGATTGTCTTCATTCATCTTGGCCGCAATGCATTTGTGGTGTTGAGTTCCTCCTCAACAGAAAGCCAATTGAACAATTGTGAAAAAGCCAGAGCGTGTTTCCACCCAGTTTCGAACTGGGGACCTTTCGCGTGTGAGGCGAACGTGATAACCACTACACTATGGAAACCTTTCTGCAGACAACAGACCGAAATCTTTAGTTGCACGCTCGATGAAAAGCACATAAAGGTAAAGCGTTCTACAGGCCACTGACGGCGCAAAGGGTTCATACTTTTATATTCAAAAGTGAAGAGATGTTTCTGCTCGGTTTCGAACCGAGGACCTTTCGCGTGTTAGGCGAACGTGATGACCGCTACACTACAGAAACCAAGCTGACAACCTGCTTTGTTTTCACACCTCTAGGCAGGCGAAGCCTGTGTAGCGTTGCCTAAGAACGCAACAGACCCCGACTTTAGCAAGCTTGGCAAAAGGTCACGTCTGTTTCCACCCAGTTTCGAACTGGGGACCTTTCGTGTTTGAGGCGAACGTGATAACCACGTTATTAGCAAGTTATCAGCAGCCAGAATTCTCCTGGAACTTCGAAAAGAGCTTATGCATTGCCTCAAAAGCAAACCTCTGTTTCTGCTCGCTTTCGAACCGAGGACCTTTCACGTGTTAAGCGAAATTGATGATCACTACAGTACAGAAACTACAAAATTGTACTCTCGTCCCCTTTTCAGGGAAAATCGATCCCGTAGTCTGCACTGCATGCAGATAAACAAACCCGCGTAAATCCCACACACAACAGGATAGAGTTCATTCGGCGTGGCAGTCTGCGCAGAGTCCCTTTAAAGCTTGCCTTCACCTACCTCGAAATTAAGGCCCTTGCAGCCTGGACCATCTGCTTACCAGACAGTCACTACACTAAGGAAACCTGTCTGCAGAAAACAGACCGAAATCTTTAGGTGCACGCTCTGCGAAAAGCATTCTAAAGGGCACTGACGGCGCAAAGGGTTCATACTTTTATATTCAAAAGGGAAGAGTTGTTTCTGTCCTTAAAAACCGGCCTTCACCTACCTCGAAATTAAGGCATTTGCAGCCTGGACCATCTGCTTACCAAACAATCATTTCAGCACAAATAGGACAAAAGCCTCCCTCTGTTTCCGCCCAGTTTCGAACTGGGGACCTTTCGCGCGTAAGGCGAACGTGATTACCTCTGCACTACGGAAACCTGCAGCCAGGGCTGGGTCTGACCTTTCCATCGCACGCTTCTTGGAACGAGACTCAAACTACAGATTGCGTTGCGCTGTTCAATTTTTAAGCACCTTCTATTTTTAGCTACAAAGCAAGCAGTTTTTTCCAGTGCTCTGTGGGACTCCTCAGTGGTCGTTTCTTTTTTATAGTTTTTTCGCTTCCTTTCAAATAATTATTATTCTTCTTTTTTTGGAAAATGCTACACCACTGATTGGGCCTTTGAGTGCACTAGCCACCTGTTCATCCAAATGACCTGGGTAATAGTACCGAGTCTGTCGGTGTGGTACTTACAGCTGCCTAGTGTGGCTTGATAATTGTCTTCACACCTGTGTAAAGAAAGACCTTCGTTGCGTAGTGCTGCTGCTAAACAGAGGGCCACTCAGAAAAAAAACGTATTTTGTGTTCCACAGAAGAAAGCCACGCAGGCCTGGAACGGTAGGAGTGTGTGTTAGGTTAAGGGCAAATGACTCCACCCTTTTTTGCATCAACTACACCTTTAGCGATTGTCTTCATTCATCTTGGCCGCAATGCATTTGTGGTGTTGAGTTCCTCCTCAACAGAAAGCCAATTGAACAATTGTGAAAAAGCCAGAGCGTGTTTCCACCCAGTTTCGAACTGGGGACCTTTCGCGTGTGAGGCGAACGTGATAACCACTACACTATGGAAACCTTTCTGCAGACAACAGACCGAAATCTTTAGTTGCACGCTCGATGAAAAGCACATAAAGGTAAAGCGTTCTACAGGCCACTGACGGCGCAAAGGGTTCATACTTTTATATTCAAAAGTGAAGAGATGTTTCTGCTCGGTTTCGAACCGAGGACCTTTCGCGTGTTAGGCGAACGTGATGACCGCTACACTACAGAAACCAAGCTGACAACCTGCTTTGTTTTCACACCTCTAGGCAGGCGAAGCCTGTGTAGCGTTGCCTAAGAACGCAACAGACCCCGACTTTAGCAAGCTTGGCAAAAGGTCACGTCTGTTTCCACCCAGTTTCGAACTGGGGACCTTTCGTGTTTGAGGCGAACGTGATAACCACGTTATTAGCAAGTTATCAGCAGCCAGAATTCTCCTGGAACTTCGAAAAGAGCTTATGCATTGCCTCAAAAGCAAACCTCTGTTTCTGCTCGCTTTCGAACCGAGGACCTTTCACGTGTTAAGCGAAATTGATGATCACTACAGTACAGAAACTACAAAATTGTACTCTCGTCCCCTTTTCAGGGAAAATCGATCCCGTAGTCTGCACTGCATGCAGATAAACAAACCCGCGTAAATCCCACACACAACAGGATAGAGTTCATTCGGCGTGGCAGTCTGCGCAGAGTCCCTTTAAAGCTTGCCTTCACCTACCTCGAAATTAAGGCCCTTGCAGCCTGGACCATCTGCTTACCAGACAGTCACTACACTAAGGAAACCTGTCTGCAGAAAACAGACCGAAATCTTTAGGTGCACGCTCTGCGAAAAGCATTCTAAAGGGCACTGACGGCGCAAAGGGTTCATACTTTTATATTCAAAAGGGAAGAGTTGTTTCTGTCCTTAAAAACCGGCCTTCACCTACCTCGAAATTAAGGCATTTGCAGCCTGGACCATCTGCTTACCAAACAATCATTTCAGCACAAATAGGACAAAAGCCTCCCTCTGTTTCCGCCCAGTTTCGAACTGGGGACCTTTCGCGCGTAAGGCGAACGTGATTACCTCTGCACTACGGAAACCTGCAGCCAGGGCTGGGTCTGACCTTTCCATCGCACGCTTCTTGGAACGAGACTCAAACTACAGATTGCGTTGCGCTGTTCAATTTTTAAGCACCTTCTATTTTTAGCTACAAAGCAAGCAGTTTTTTCCAGTGCTCTGTGGGACTCCTCAGTGGTCGTTTCTTTTTTATAGTTTTTTCGCTTCCTTTCAAATAATTATTATTCTTCTTTTTTTGGAAAATGCTACACCACTGATTGGGCCTTTGAGTGCACTAGCCACCTGTTCATCCAAATGACCTGGGTAATAGTACCGAGTCTGTCGGTGTGGTACTTACAGCTGCCTAGTGTGGCTTGATAATTGTCTTCACACCTGTGTAAAGAAAGACCTTCGTTGCGTAGTGCTGCTGCTAAACAGAGGGCCACTCAGAAAAAAAACGTATTTTGTGTTCCACAGAAGAAAGCCACGCAGGCCTGGAACGGTAGGAGTGTGTGTTAGGTTAAGGGCAAATGACTCCACCCTTTTTTGCATCAACTACACCTTTAGCGATTGTCTTCATTCATCTTGGCCGCAATGCATTTGTGGTGTTGAGTTCCTCCTCAACAGAAAGCCAATTGAACAATTGTGAAAAAGCCAGAGCGTGTTTCCACCCAGTTTCGAACTGGGGACCTTTCGCGTGTGAGGCGAACGTGATAACCACTACACTATGGAAACCTTTCTGCAGACAACAGACCGAAATCTTTAGTTGCACGCTCGATGAAAAGCACATAAAGGTAAAGCGTTCTACAGGCCACTGACGGCGCAAAGGGTTCATACTTTTATATTCAAAAGTGAAGAGATGTTTCTGCTCGGTTTCGAACCGAGGACCTTTCGCGTGTTAGGCGAACGTGATGACCGCTACACTACAGAAACCAAGCTGACAACCTGCTTTGTTTTCACACCTCTAGGCAGGCGAAGCCTGTGTAGCGTTGCCTAAGAACGCAACAGACCCCGACTTTAGCAAGCTTGGCAAAAGGTCACGTCTGTTTCCACCCAGTTTCGAACTGGGGACCTTTCGTGTTTGAGGCGAACGTGATAACCACGTTATTAGCAAGTTATCAGCAGCCAGAATTCTCCTGGAACTTCGAAAAGAGCTTATGCATTGCCTCAAAAGCAAACCTCTGTTTCTGCTCGCTTTCGAACCGAGGACCTTTCACGTGTTAAGCGAAATTGATGATCACTACAGTACAGAAACTACAAAATTGTACTCTCGTCCCCTTTTCAGGGAAAATCGATCCCGTAGTCTGCACTGCATGCAGATAAACAAACCCGCGTAAATCCCACACACAACAGGATAGAGTTCATTCGGCGTGGCAGTCTGCGCAGAGTCCCTTTAAAGCTTGCCTTCACCTACCTCGAAATTAAGGCCCTTGCAGCCTGGACCATCTGCTTACCAGACAGTCACTACACTAAGGAAACCTGTCTGCAGAAAACAGACCGAAATCTTTAGGTGCACGCTCTGCGAAAAGCATTCTAAAGGGCACTGACGGCGCAAAGGGTTCATACTTTTATATTCAAAAGGGAAGAGTTGTTTCTGTCCTTAAAAACCGGCCTTCACCTACCTCGAAATTAAGGCATTTGCAGCCTGGACCATCTGCTTACCAAACAATCATTTCAGCACAAATAGGACAAAAGCCTCCCTCTGTTTCCGCCCAGTTTCGAACTGGGGACCTTTCGCGCGTAAGGCGAACGTGATTACCTCTGCACTACGGAAACCTGCAGCCAGGGCTGGGTCTGACCTTTCCATCGCACGCTTCTTGGAACGAGACTCAAACTACAGATTGCGTTGCGCTGTTCAATTTTTAAGCACCTTCTATTTTTAGCTACAAAGCAAGCAGTTTTTTCCAGTGCTCTGTGGGACTCCTCAGTGGTCGTTTCTTTTTTATAGTTTTTTCGCTTCCTTTCAAATAATTATTATTCTTCTTTTTTTGGAAAATGCTACACCACTGATTGGGCCTTTGAGTGCACTAGCCACCTGTTCATCCAAATGACCTGGGTAATAGTACCGAGTCTGTCGGTGTGGTACTTACAGCTGCCTAGTGTGGCTTGATAATTGTCTTCACACCTGTGTAAAGAAAGACCTTCGTTGCGTAGTGCTGCTGCTAAACAGAGGGCCACTCAGAAAAAAAACGTATTTTGTGTTCCACAGAAGAAAGCCACGCAGGCCTGGAACGGTAGGAGTGTGTGTTAGGTTAAGGGCAAATGACTCCACCCTTTTTTGCATCAACTACACCTTTAGCGATTGTCTTCATTCATCTTGGCCGCAATGCATTTGTGGTGTTGAGTTCCTCCTCAACAGAAAGCCAATTGAACAATTGTGAAAAAGCCAGAGCGTGTTTCCACCCAGTTTCGAACTGGGGACCTTTCGCGTGTGAGGCGAACGTGATAACCACTACACTATGGAAACCTTTCTGCAGACAACAGACCGAAATCTTTAGTTGCACGCTCGATGAAAAGCACATAAAGGTAAAGCGTTCTACAGGCCACTGACGGCGCAAAGGGTTCATACTTTTATATTCAAAAGTGAAGAGATGTTTCTGCTCGGTTTCGAACCGAGGACCTTTCGCGTGTTAGGCGAACGTGATGACCGCTACACTACAGAAACCAAGCTGACAACCTGCTTTGTTTTCACACCTCTAGGCAGGCGAAGCCTGTGTAGCGTTGCCTAAGAACGCAACAGACCCCGACTTTAGCAAGCTTGGCAAAAGGTCACGTCTGTTTCCACCCAGTTTCGAACTGGGGACCTTTCGTGTTTGAGGCGAACGTGATAACCACGTTATTAGCAAGTTATCAGCAGCCAGAATTCTCCTGGAACTTCGAAAAGAGCTTATGCATTGCCTCAAAAGCAAACCTCTGTTTCTGCTCGCTTTCGAACCGAGGACCTTTCACGTGTTAAGCGAAATTGATGATCACTACAGTACAGAAACTACAAAATTGTACTCTCGTCCCCTTTTCAGGGAAAATCGATCCCGTAGTCTGCACTGCATGCAGATAAACAAACCCGCGTAAATCCCACACACAACAGGATAGAGTTCATTCGGCGTGGCAGTCTGCGCAGAGTCCCTTTAAAGCTTGCCTTCACCTACCTCGAAATTAAGGCCCTTGCAGCCTGGACCATCTGCTTACCAGACAGTCACTACACTAAGGAAACCTGTCTGCAGAAAACAGACCGAAATCTTTAGGTGCACGCTCTGCGAAAAGCATTCTAAAGGGCACTGACGGCGCAAAGGGTTCATACTTTTATATTCAAAAGGGAAGAGTTGTTTCTGTCCTTAAAAACCGGCCTTCACCTACCTCGAAATTAAGGCATTTGCAGCCTGGACCATCTGCTTACCAAACAATCATTTCAGCACAAATAGGACAAAAGCCTCCCTCTGTTTCCGCCCAGTTTCGAACTGGGGACCTTTCGCGCGTAAGGCGAACGTGATTACCTCTGCACTACGGAAACCTGCAGCCAGGGCTGGGTCTGACCTTTCCATCGCACGCTTCTTGGAACGAGACTCAAACTACAGATTGCGTTGCGCTGTTCAATTTTTAAGCACCTTCTATTTTTAGCTACAAAGCAAGCAGTTTTTTCCAGTGCTCTGTGGGACTCCTCAGTGGTCGTTTCTTTTTTATAGTTTTTTCGCTTCCTTTCAAATAATTATTATTCTTCTTTTTTTGGAAAATGCTACACCACTGATTGGGCCTTTGAGTGCACTAGCCACCTGTTCATCCAAATGACCTGGGTAATAGTACCGAGTCTGTCGGTGTGGTACTTACAGCTGCCTAGTGTGGCTTGATAATTGTCTTCACACCTGTGTAAAGAAAGACCTTCGTTGCGTAGTGCTGCTGCTAAACAGAGGGCCACTCAGAAAAAAAACGTATTTTGTGTTCCACAGAAGAAAGCCACGCAGGCCTGGAACGGTAGGAGTGTGTGTTAGGTTAAGGGCAAATGACTCCACCCTTTTTTGCATCAACTACACCTTTAGCGATTGTCTTCATTCATCTTGGCCGCAATGCATTTGTGGTGTTGAGTTCCTCCTCAACAGAAAGCCAATTGAACAATTGTGAAAAAGCCAGAGCGTGTTTCCACCCAGTTTCGAACTGGGGACCTTTCGCGTGTGAGGCGAACGTGATAACCACTACACTATGGAAACCTTTCTGCAGACAACAGACCGAAATCTTTAGTTGCACGCTCGATGAAAAGCACATAAAGGTAAAGCGTTCTACAGGCCACTGACGGCGCAAAGGGTTCATACTTTTATATTCAAAAGTGAAGAGATGTTTCTGCTCGGTTTCGAACCGAGGACCTTTCGCGTGTTAGGCGAACGTGATGACCGCTACACTACAGAAACCAAGCTGACAACCTGCTTTGTTTTCACACCTCTAGGCAGGCGAAGCCTGTGTAGCGTTGCCTAAGAACGCAACAGACCCCGACTTTAGCAAGCTTGGCAAAAGGTCACGTCTGTTTCCACCCAGTTTCGAACTGGGGACCTTTCGTGTTTGAGGCGAACGTGATAACCACGTTATTAGCAAGTTATCAGCAGCCAGAATTCTCCTGGAACTTCGAAAAGAGCTTATGCATTGCCTCAAAAGCAAACCTCTGTTTCTGCTCGCTTTCGAACCGAGGACCTTTCACGTGTTAAGCGAAATTGATGATCACTACAGTACAGAAACTACAAAATTGTACTCTCGTCCCCTTTTCAGGGAAAATCGATCCCGTAGTCTGCACTGCATGCAGATAAACAAACCCGCGTAAATCCCACACACAACAGGATAGAGTTCATTCGGCGTGGCAGTCTGCGCAGAGTCCCTTTAAAGCTTGCCTTCACCTACCTCGAAATTAAGGCCCTTGCAGCCTGGACCATCTGCTTACCAGACAGTCACTACACTAAGGAAACCTGTCTGCAGAAAACAGACCGAAATCTTTAGGTGCACGCTCTGCGAAAAGCATTCTAAAGGGCACTGACGGCGCAAAGGGTTCATACTTTTATATTCAAAAGGGAAGAGTTGTTTCTGTCCTTAAAAACCGGCCTTCACCTACCTCGAAATTAAGGCATTTGCAGCCTGGACCATCTGCTTACCAAACAATCATTTCAGCACAAATAGGACAAAAGCCTCCCTCTGTTTCCGCCCAGTTTCGAACTGGGGACCTTTCGCGCGTAAGGCGAACGTGATTACCTCTGCACTACGGAAACCTGCAGCCAGGGCTGGGTCTGACCTTTCCATCGCACGCTTCTTGGAACGAGACTCAAACTACAGATTGCGTTGCGCTGTTCAATTTTTAAGCACCTTCTATTTTTAGCTACAAAGCAAGCAGTTTTTTCCAGTGCTCTGTGGGACTCCTCAGTGGTCGTTTCTTTTTTATAGTTTTTTCGCTTCCTTTCAAATAATTATTATTCTTCTTTTTTTGGAAAATGCTACACCACTGATTGGGCCTTTGAGTGCACTAGCCACCTGTTCATCCAAATGACCTGGGTAATAGTACCGAGTCTGTCGGTGTGGTACTTACAGCTGCCTAGTGTGGCTTGATAATTGTCTTCACACCTGTGTAAAGAAAGACCTTCGTTGCGTAGTGCTGCTGCTAAACAGAGGGCCACTCAGAAAAAAAACGTATTTTGTGTTCCACAGAAGAAAGCCACGCAGGCCTGGAACGGTAGGAGTGTGTGTTAGGTTAAGGGCAAATGACTCCACCCTTTTTTGCATCAACTACACCTTTAGCGATTGTCTTCATTCATCTTGGCCGCAATGCATTTGTGGTGTTGAGTTCCTCCTCAACAGAAAGCCAATTGAACAATTGTGAAAAAGCCAGAGCGTGTTTCCACCCAGTTTCGAACTGGGGACCTTTCGCGTGTGAGGCGAACGTGATAACCACTACACTATGGAAACCTTTCTGCAGACAACAGACCGAAATCTTTAGTTGCACGCTCGATGAAAAGCACATAAAGGTAAAGCGTTCTACAGGCCACTGACGGCGCAAAGGGTTCATACTTTTATATTCAAAAGTGAAGAGATGTTTCTGCTCGGTTTCGAACCGAGGACCTTTCGCGTGTTAGGCGAACGTGATGACCGCTACACTACAGAAACCAAGCTGACAACCTGCTTTGTTTTCACACCTCTAGGCAGGCGAAGCCTGTGTAGCGTTGCCTAAGAACGCAACAGACCCCGACTTTAGCAAGCTTGGCAAAAGGTCACGTCTGTTTCCACCCAGTTTCGAACTGGGGACCTTTCGTGTTTGAGGCGAACGTGATAACCACGTTATTAGCAAGTTATCAGCAGCCAGAATTCTCCTGGAACTTCGAAAAGAGCTTATGCATTGCCTCAAAAGCAAACCTCTGTTTCTGCTCGCTTTCGAACCGAGGACCTTTCACGTGTTAAGCGAAATTGATGATCACTACAGTACAGAAACTACAAAATTGTACTCTCGTCCCCTTTTCAGGGAAAATCGATCCCGTAGTCTGCACTGCATGCAGATAAACAAACCCGCGTAAATCCCACACACAACAGGATAGAGTTCATTCGGCGTGGCAGTCTGCGCAGAGTCCCTTTAAAGCTTGCCTTCACCTACCTCGAAATTAAGGCCCTTGCAGCCTGGACCATCTGCTTACCAGACAGTCACTACACTAAGGAAACCTGTCTGCAGAAAACAGACCGAAATCTTTAGGTGCACGCTCTGCGAAAAGCATTCTAAAGGGCACTGACGGCGCAAAGGGTTCATACTTTTATATTCAAAAGGGAAGAGTTGTTTCTGTCCTTAAAAACCGGCCTTCACCTACCTCGAAATTAAGGCATTTGCAGCCTGGACCATCTGCTTACCAAACAATCATTTCAGCACAAATAGGACAAAAGCCTCCCTCTGTTTCCGCCCAGTTTCGAACTGGGGACCTTTCGCGCGTAAGGCGAACGTGATTACCTCTGCACTACGGAAACCTGCAGCCAGGGCTGGGTCTGACCTTTCCATCGCACGCTTCTTGGAACGAGACTCAAACTACAGATTGCGTTGCGCTGTTCAATTTTTAAGCACCTTCTATTTTTAGCTACAAAGCAAGCAGTTTTTTCCAGTGCTCTGTGGGACTCCTCAGTGGTCGTTTCTTTTTTATAGTTTTTTCGCTTCCTTTCAAATAATTATTATTCTTCTTTTTTTGGAAAATGCTACACCACTGATTGGGCCTTTGAGTGCACTAGCCACCTGTTCATCCAAATGACCTGGGTAATAGTACCGAGTCTGTCGGTGTGGTACTTACAGCTGCCTAGTGTGGCTTGATAATTGTCTTCACACCTGTGTAAAGAAAGACCTTCGTTGCGTAGTGCTGCTGCTAAACAGAGGGCCACTCAGAAAAAAAACGTATTTTGTGTTCCACAGAAGAAAGCCACGCAGGCCTGGAACGGTAGGAGTGTGTGTTAGGTTAAGGGCAAATGACTCCACCCTTTTTTGCATCAACTACACCTTTAGCGATTGTCTTCATTCATCTTGGCCGCAATGCATTTGTGGTGTTGAGTTCCTCCTCAACAGAAAGCCAATTGAACAATTGTGAAAAAGCCAGAGCGTGTTTCCACCCAGTTTCGAACTGGGGACCTTTCGCGTGTGAGGCGAACGTGATAACCACTACACTATGGAAACCTTTCTGCAGACAACAGACCGAAATCTTTAGTTGCACGCTCGATGAAAAGCACATAAAGGTAAAGCGTTCTACAGGCCACTGACGGCGCAAAGGGTTCATACTTTTATATTCAAAAGTGAAGAGATGTTTCTGCTCGGTTTCGAACCGAGGACCTTTCGCGCGGGAGCCGAATATAGTTGAGCTTAACTTCCCTTAACTTTTCCCATTCATTCTCTATGGTAGTGCTTAACACTACGGATGTAATATATTTTTGGCCACGCGTATACTTCCTGGCGCTGTTTCGTCTTTTCCGTGGCGGGTAATTTAAAAAGCCGAGTATCATCTGTCAATCATTCGCGTTCGCAGTGTACTTACTGTATTGCATATACATTATGATTAATATATTAATATATTTTATCATTTAAATTGCATGTATATTATCATGTAATCGGATTGCCAGTTGTGTTGAATGGTTTGACGTTAGGAAACAGTAAACCAAACTATTATAAAAAATAAAAACTCTTATAAAATACAGCTGTTATTTTATAAGAGTATCTTTGTTTGTAAAGGTGAATGTTTCATCATTAATCTCTCACTATGTACTTAAATAAAATATTTAAAATATATATATATGTCAACAGTGCATGATGTAGTTGTAATTAATATATATTACACACACACATTTAAATTACAAACAAATTGATTACAAAAATGTGTGTTTATTATGAAAAAATAGATAATCAAACACAATAGTCTGTGAAAGAGGATATTGTGAAATATATTAATAAATGTTGTGTTTTCATGGACTTCTAGAAAATAAATAGATGCATTTAATTATTGATATTTATTTAATAAATTATGAATTACATTTAATCATTATTTAATTATTTCAGAATAATCTGTTTCATTTAATTGTTGTTTTATTTATTAAGTAATAAAATCATATAAATCAGAATAGAAGTGTGTTAATTAATTGTGTATTATTTTTTAAGTAATAAAAAATATTGTGAAATATTTTTACAATTTAAAATAACTGTTTTCTATTTGAATATATTTTAAAATGCATTAATGCAATTAATTTCTTTGTTTACTTTGGAATGATATGTTGACTCCATGCAGGATTGTAAAATGTAAAAAGTCTGCTTAACTTTTACTGTGTTATATATGCATCATTTTCTATTTATCAGTGGAATTTTTTTACCATTCTTTCAAAACATTTTCAAAACTCTATGATTATTTAGATGTTGGAAAGCATATAATATTTCTTAAGCATGTTGTTCTGTTGTTCTTACATTTTATTAGTTTATTACTTATGGCACAATCATATTCATAACTGTACTATATACATGCACATGGACAGTATCATCTGTTTAACTGAAAAAAGTACTGTGTAGCCTCTTTCTAAAAAAGCATGTTCTTTTTTTCTTGCTTTTTTCCTGTTCTCCACAACTATTGATTTTATTACTATTATTATTATTAATATTGTTTTTGTTGTTGTTTAATCTATAAATGTAAATTTGTTCTTTAAAATATCAAGTATTGGCCTTGTTTGCATTGCATTTTAGTGTGTTTTTTAAATTAAATTTATTCACTTGCATTATTTTATTTTGATTTGTAAACACTAAATATTAATAACTCTTACTATTAAACATACATAATTGTACATACTTATTTAATTTAAAATTCTTGTTTTTTTCTGTGTTCTTCACAACTTTAGATTTTATTATTATTATTATTGTTGTTTAATCTATAATTATTTAATGTATATTTATTCAGTTATTATATGTTTTGGTTAGTACTGTACTGTAGCTATTACCTTTTTTCAGTTTTATATAATATGTATATTATTGTACTATAAATAAAACGAGAGACTTTCTATTTTTTATTGTTTATTGGTTGTATTTCATATTTCATATTACATTTTCTGTACATAGTTATACAAATATAAAGCAAACGTCTCTTTAAAAATAAATGTCTAAAACAAAATAAAAAAATGAATGTCAAAATGTTCTTTTCAATTAATCACATTCACATTTTCTATATTAGCGATAACTATACCCTATTATAATGTAAATGTTTATTAAGATCGTTGCACATTTTGTACATCCTACACAAGAACAGTTATTGCAAGATTTATTTTATCTTTGTGCACAAAGTTCGTTTATTATATGTTAATTGTACTTAAAGTGTATCTAGATGAAAAACGAATAAAAATTAATATTATATTATTTGTGGCCGAGGCGGGATTCGAACCTCTAATTGTGTGTATTTTACTCGTCCCGCCTCCCTGGAATTTCCTTCGCTCCTATTGGCTAGTCAGCGCTCTACACCTATCCACGGCTGGCCTTCGCGTGTTAGGCGAACGTGATGACCGCTACACTACAGAAACCAAGCTGACAACCTGCTTTGTTTTCACACCTCTAGGCAGGCGAAGCCTGTGTAGCGTTGCCTAAGAACGCAACAGACCCCGACTTTAGCAAGCTTGGCAAAAGGTCACGTCTGTTTCCACCCAGTTTCGAACTGGGGACCTTTCGTGTTTGAGGCGAACGTGATAACCACGTTATTAGCAAGTTATCAGCAGCCAGAATTCTCCTGGAACTTCGAAAAGAGCTTATGCATTGCCTCAAAAGCAAACCTCTGTTTCTGCTCGCTTTCGAACCGAGGACCTTTCACGTGTTAAGCGAAATTGATGATCACTACAGTACAGAAACTACAAAATTGTACTCTCGTCCCCTTTTCAGGGAAAATCGATCCCGTAGTCTGCACTGCATGCAGATAAACAAACCCGCGTAAATCCCACACACAACAGGATAGAGTTCATTCGGCGTGGCAGTCTGCGCAGAGTCCCTTTAAAGCTTGCCTTCACCTACCTCGAAATTAAGGCCCTTGCAGCCTGGACCATCTGCTTACCAGACAGTCACTACACTAAGGAAACCTGTCTGCAGAAAACAGACCGAAATCTTTAGGTGCACGCTCTGCGAAAAGCATTCTAAAGGGCACTGACGGCGCAAAGGGTTCATACTTTTATATTCAAAAGGGAAGAGTTGTTTCTGTCCTTAAAAACCGGCCTTCACCTACCTCGAAATTAAGGCATTTGCAGCCTGGACCATCTGCTTACCAAACAATCATTTCAGCACAAATAGGACAAAAGCCTCCCTCTGTTTCCGCCCAGTTTCGAACTGGGGACCTTTCGCGCGTAAGGCGAACGTGATTACCTCTGCACTACGGAAACCTGCAGCCAGGGCTGGGTCTGACCTTTCCATCGCACGCTTCTTGGAACGAGACTCAAACTACAGATTGCGTTGCGCTGTTCAATTTTTAAGCACCTTCTATTTTTAGCTACAAAGCAAGCAGTTTTTTCCAGTGCTCTGTGGGACTCCTCAGTGGTCGTTTCTTTTTTATAGTTTTTTCGCTTCCTTTCAAATAATTATTATTCTTCTTTTTTTGGAAAATGCTACACCACTGATTGGGCCTTTGAGTGCACTAGCCACCTGTTCATCCAAATGACCTGGGTAATAGTACCGAGTCTGTCGGTGTGGTACTTACAGCTGCCTAGTGTGGCTTGATAATTGTCTTCACACCTGTGTAAAGAAAGACCTTCGTTGCGTAGTGCTGCTGCTAAACAGAGGGCCACTCAGAAAAAAAACGTATTTTGTGTTCCACAGAAGAAAGCCACGCAGGCCTGGAACGGTAGGAGTGTGTGTTAGGTTAAGGGCAAATGACTCCACCCTTTTTTGCATCAACTACACCTTTAGCGATTGTCTTCATTCATCTTGGCCGCAATGCATTTGTGGTGTTGAGTTCCTCCTCAACAGAAAGCCAATTGAACAATTGTGAAAAAGCCAGAGCGTGTTTCCACCCAGTTTCGAACTGGGGACCTTTCGCGTGTGAGGCGAACGTGATAACCACTACACTATGGAAACCTTTCTGCAGACAACAGACCGAAATCTTTAGTTGCACGCTCGATGAAAAGCACATAAAGGTAAAGCGTTCTACAGGCCACTGACGGCGCAAAGGGTTCATACTTTTATATTCAAAAGTGAAGAGATGTTTCTGCTCGGTTTCGAACCGAGGACCTTTCGCGTGTTAGGCGAACGTGATGACCGCTACACTACAGAAACCAAGCTGACAACCTGCTTTGTTTTCACACCTCTAGGCAGGCGAAGCCTGTGTAGCGTTGCCTAAGAACGCAACAGACCCCGACTTTAGCAAGCTTGGCAAAAGGTCACGTCTGTTTCCACCCAGTTTCGAACTGGGGACCTTTCGTGTTTGAGGCGAACGTGATAACCACGTTATTAGCAAGTTATCAGCAGCCAGAATTCTCCTGGAACTTCGAAAAGAGCTTATGCATTGCCTCAAAAGCAAACCTCTGTTTCTGCTCGCTTTCGAACCGAGGACCTTTCACGTGTTAAGCGAAATTGATGATCACTACAGTACAGAAACTACAAAATTGTACTCTCGTCCCCTTTTCAGGGAAAATCGATCCCGTAGTCTGCACTGCATGCAGATAAACAAACCCGCGTAAATCCCACACACAACAGGATAGAGTTCATTCGGCGTGGCAGTCTGCGCAGAGTCCCTTTAAAGCTTGCCTTCACCTACCTCGAAATTAAGGCCCTTGCAGCCTGGACCATCTGCTTACCAGACAGTCACTACACTAAGGAAACCTGTCTGCAGAAAACAGACCGAAATCTTTAGGTGCACGCTCTGCGAAAAGCATTCTAAAGGGCACTGACGGCGCAAAGGGTTCATACTTTTATATTCAAAAGGGAAGAGTTGTTTCTGTCCTTAAAAACCGGCCTTCACCTACCTCGAAATTAAGGCATTTGCAGCCTGGACCATCTGCTTACCAAACAATCATTTCAGCACAAATAGGACAAAAGCCTCCCTCTGTTTCCGCCCAGTTTCGAACTGGGGACCTTTCGCGCGTAAGGCGAACGTGATTACCTCTGCACTACGGAAACCTGCAGCCAGGGCTGGGTCTGACCTTTCCATCGCACGCTTCTTGGAACGAGACTCAAACTACAGATTGCGTTGCGCTGTTCAATTTTTAAGCACCTTCTATTTTTAGCTACAAAGCAAGCAGTTTTTTCCAGTGCTCTGTGGGACTCCTCAGTGGTCGTTTCTTTTTTATAGTTTTTTCGCTTCCTTTCAAATAATTATTATTCTTCTTTTTTTGGAAAATGCTACACCACTGATTGGGCCTTTGAGTGCACTAGCCACCTGTTCATCCAAATGACCTGGGTAATAGTACCGAGTCTGTCGGTGTGGTACTTACAGCTGCCTAGTGTGGCTTGATAATTGTCTTCACACCTGTGTAAAGAAAGACCTTCGTTGCGTAGTGCTGCTGCTAAACAGAGGGCCACTCAGAAAAAAAACGTATTTTGTGTTCCACAGAAGAAAGCCACGCAGGCCTGGAACGGTAGGAGTGTGTGTTAGGTTAAGGGCAAATGACTCCACCCTTTTTTGCATCAACTACACCTTTAGCGATTGTCTTCATTCATCTTGGCCGCAATGCATTTGTGGTGTTGAGTTCCTCCTCAACAGAAAGCCAATTGAACAATTGTGAAAAAGCCAGAGCGTGTTTCCACCCAGTTTCGAACTGGGGACCTTTCGCGTGTGAGGCGAACGTGATAACCACTACACTATGGAAACCTTTCTGCAGACAACAGACCGAAATCTTTAGTTGCACGCTCGATGAAAAGCACATAAAGGTAAAGCGTTCTACAGGCCACTGACGGCGCAAAGGGTTCATACTTTTATATTCAAAAGTGAAGAGATGTTTCTGCTCGGTTTCGAACCGAGGACCTTTCGCGTGTTAGGCGAACGTGATGACCGCTACACTACAGAAACCAAGCTGACAACCTGCTTTGTTTTCACACCTCTAGGCAGGCGAAGCCTGTGTAGCGTTGCCTAAGAACGCAACAGACCCCGACTTTAGCAAGCTTGGCAAAAGGTCACGTCTGTTTCCACCCAGTTTCGAACTGGGGACCTTTCGTGTTTGAGGCGAACGTGATAACCACGTTATTAGCAAGTTATCAGCAGCCAGAATTCTCCTGGAACTTCGAAAAGAGCTTATGCATTGCCTCAAAAGCAAACCTCTGTTTCTGCTCGCTTTCGAACCGAGGACCTTTCACGTGTTAAGCGAAATTGATGATCACTACAGTACAGAAACTACAAAATTGTACTCTCGTCCCCTTTTCAGGGAAAATCGATCCCGTAGTCTGCACTGCATGCAGATAAACAAACCCGCGTAAATCCCACACACAACAGGATAGAGTTCATTCGGCGTGGCAGTCTGCGCAGAGTCCCTTTAAAGCTTGCCTTCACCTACCTCGAAATTAAGGCCCTTGCAGCCTGGACCATCTGCTTACCAGACAGTCACTACACTAAGGAAACCTGTCTGCAGAAAACAGACCGAAATCTTTAGGTGCACGCTCTGCGAAAAGCATTCTAAAGGGCACTGACGGCGCAAAGGGTTCATACTTTTATATTCAAAAGGGAAGAGTTGTTTCTGTCCTTAAAAACCGGCCTTCACCTACCTCGAAATTAAGGCATTTGCAGCCTGGACCATCTGCTTACCAAACAATCATTTCAGCACAAATAGGACAAAAGCCTCCCTCTGTTTCCGCCCAGTTTCGAACTGGGGACCTTTCGCGCGTAAGGCGAACGTGATTACCTCTGCACTACGGAAACCTGCAGCCAGGGCTGGGTCTGACCTTTCCATCGCACGCTTCTTGGAACGAGACTCAAACTACAGATTGCGTTGCGCTGTTCAATTTTTAAGCACCTTCTATTTTTAGCTACAAAGCAAGCAGTTTTTTCCAGTGCTCTGTGGGACTCCTCAGTGGTCGTTTCTTTTTTATAGTTTTTTCGCTTCCTTTCAAATAATTATTATTCTTCTTTTTTTGGAAAATGCTACACCACTGATTGGGCCTTTGAGTGCACTAGCCACCTGTTCATCCAAATGACCTGGGTAATAGTACCGAGTCTGTCGGTGTGGTACTTACAGCTGCCTAGTGTGGCTTGATAATTGTCTTCACACCTGTGTAAAGAAAGACCTTCGTTGCGTAGTGCTGCTGCTAAACAGAGGGCCACTCAGAAAAAAAACGTATTTTGTGTTCCACAGAAGAAAGCCACGCAGGCCTGGAACGGTAGGAGTGTGTGTTAGGTTAAGGGCAAATGACTCCACCCTTTTTTGCATCAACTACACCTTTAGCGATTGTCTTCATTCATCTTGGCCGCAATGCATTTGTGGTGTTGAGTTCCTCCTCAACAGAAAGCCAATTGAACAATTGTGAAAAAGCCAGAGCGTGTTTCCACCCAGTTTCGAACTGGGGACCTTTCGCGTGTGAGGCGAACGTGATAACCACTACACTATGGAAACCTTTCTGCAGACAACAGACCGAAATCTTTAGTTGCACGCTCGATGAAAAGCACATAAAGGTAAAGCGTTCTACAGGCCACTGACGGCGCAAAGGGTTCATACTTTTATATTCAAAAGTGAAGAGATGTTTCTGCTCGGTTTCGAACCGAGGACCTTTCGCGCGGGAGCCGAATATAGTTGAGCTTAACTTCCCTTAACTTTTCCCATTCATTCTCTATGGTAGTGCTTAACACTACGGATGTAATATATTTTTGGCCACGCGTATACTTCCTGGCGCTGTTTCGTCTTTTCCGTGGCGGGTAATTTAAAAAGCCGAGTATCATCTGTCAATCATTCGCGTTCGCAGTGTACTTACTGTATTGCATATACATTATGATTAATATATTAATATATTTTATCATTTAAATTGCATGTATATTATCATGTAATCGGATTGCCAGTTGTGTTGAATGGTTTGACGTTAGGAAACAGTAAACCAAACTATTATAAAAAATAAAAACTCTTATAAAATACAGCTGTTATTTTATAAGAGTATCTTTGTTTGTAAAGGTGAATGTTTCATCATTAATCTCTCACTATGTACTTAAATAAAATATTTAAAATATATATATATGTCAACAGTGCATGATGTAGTTGTAATTAATATATATTACACACACACATTTAAATTACAAACAAATTGATTACAAAAATGTGTGTTTATTATGAAAAAATAGATAATCAAACACAATAGTCTGTGAAAGAGGATATTGTGAAATATATTAATAAATGTTGTGTTTTCATGGACTTCTAGAAAATAAATAGATGCATTTAATTATTGATATTTATTTAATAAATTATGAATTACATTTAATCATTATTTAATTATTTCAGAATAATCTGTTTCATTTAATTGTTGTTTTATTTATTAAGTAATAAAATCATATAAATCAGAATAGAAGTGTGTTAATTAATTGTGTATTATTTTTTAAGTAATAAAAAATATTGTGAAATATTTTTACAATTTAAAATAACTGTTTTCTATTTGAATATATTTTAAAATGCATTAATGCAATTAATTTCTTTGTTTACTTTGGAATGATATGTTGACTCCATGCAGGATTGTAAAATGTAAAAAGTCTGCTTAACTTTTACTGTGTTATATATGCATCATTTTCTATTTATCAGTGGAATTTTTTTACCATTCTTTCAAAACATTTTCAAAACTCTATGATTATTTAGATGTTGGAAAGCATATAATATTTCTTAAGCATGTTGTTCTGTTGTTCTTACATTTTATTAGTTTATTACTTATGGCACAATCATATTCATAACTGTACTATATACATGCACATGGACAGTATCATCTGTTTAACTGAAAAAAGTACTGTGTAGCCTCTTTCTAAAAAAGCATGTTCTTTTTTTCTTGCTTTTTTCCTGTTCTCCACAACTATTGATTTTATTACTATTATTATTATTAATATTGTTTTTGTTGTTGTTTAATCTATAAATGTAAATTTGTTCTTTAAAATATCAAGTATTGGCCTTGTTTGCATTGCATTTTAGTGTGTTTTTTAAATTAAATTTATTCACTTGCATTATTTTATTTTGATTTGTAAACACTAAATATTAATAACTCTTACTATTAAACATACATAATTGTACATACTTATTTAATTTAAAATTCTTGTTTTTTTCTGTGTTCTTCACAACTTTAGATTTTATTATTATTATTATTGTTGTTTAATCTATAATTATTTAATGTATATTTATTCAGTTATTATATGTTTTGGTTAGTACTGTACTGTAGCTATTACCTTTTTTCAGTTTTATATAATATGTATATTATTGTACTATAAATAAAACGAGAGACTTTCTATTTTTTATTGTTTATTGGTTGTATTTCATATTTCATATTACATTTTCTGTACATAGTTATACAAATATAAAGCAAACGTCTCTTTAAAAATAAATGTCTAAAACAAAATAAAAAAATGAATGTCAAAATGTTCTTTTCAATTAATCACATTCACATTTTCTATATTAGCGATAACTATACCCTATTATAATGTAAATGTTTATTAAGATCGTTGCACATTTTGTACATCCTACACAAGAACAGTTATTGCAAGATTTATTTTATCTTTGTGCACAAAGTTCGTTTATTATATGTTAATTGTACTTAAAGTGTATCTAGATGAAAAACGAATAAAAATTAATATTATATTATTTGTGGCCGAGGCGGGATTCGAACCTCTAATTGTGTGTATTTTACTCGTCCCGCCTCCCTGGAATTTCCTTCGCTCCTATTGGCTAGTCAGCGCTCTACACCTATCCACGGCTGGCCTTCGCGTGTTAGGCGAACGTGATGACCGCTACACTACAGAAACCAAGCTGACAACCTGCTTTGTTTTCACACCTCTAGGCAGGCGAAGCCTGTGTAGCGTTGCCTAAGAACGCAACAGACCCCGACTTTAGCAAGCTTGGCAAAAGGTCACGTCTGTTTCCACCCAGTTTCGAACTGGGGACCTTTCGTGTTTGAGGCGAACGTGATAACCACGTTATTAGCAAGTTATCAGCAGCCAGAATTCTCCTGGAACTTCGAAAAGAGCTTATGCATTGCCTCAAAAGCAAACCTCTGTTTCTGCTCGCTTTCGAACCGAGGACCTTTCACGTGTTAAGCGAAATTGATGATCACTACAGTACAGAAACTACAAAATTGTACTCTCGTCCCCTTTTCAGGGAAAATCGATCCCGTAGTCTGCACTGCATGCAGATAAACAAACCCGCGTAAATCCCACACACAACAGGATAGAGTTCATTCGGCGTGGCAGTCTGCGCAGAGTCCCTTTAAAGCTTGCCTTCACCTACCTCGAAATTAAGGCCCTTGCAGCCTGGACCATCTGCTTACCAGACAGTCACTACACTAAGGAAACCTGTCTGCAGAAAACAGACCGAAATCTTTAGGTGCACGCTCTGCGAAAAGCATTCTAAAGGGCACTGACGGCGCAAAGGGTTCATACTTTTATATTCAAAAGGGAAGAGTTGTTTCTGTCCTTAAAAACCGGCCTTCACCTACCTCGAAATTAAGGCATTTGCAGCCTGGACCATCTGCTTACCAAACAATCATTTCAGCACAAATAGGACAAAAGCCTCCCTCTGTTTCCGCCCAGTTTCGAACTGGGGACCTTTCGCGCGTAAGGCGAACGTGATTACCTCTGCACTACGGAAACCTGCAGCCAGGGCTGGGTCTGACCTTTCCATCGCACGCTTCTTGGAACGAGACTCAAACTACAGATTGCGTTGCGCTGTTCAATTTTTAAGCACCTTCTATTTTTAGCTACAAAGCAAGCAGTTTTTTCCAGTGCTCTGTGGGACTCCTCAGTGGTCGTTTCTTTTTTATAGTTTTTTCGCTTCCTTTCAAATAATTATTATTCTTCTTTTTTTGGAAAATGCTACACCACTGATTGGGCCTTTGAGTGCACTAGCCACCTGTTCATCCAAATGACCTGGGTAATAGTACCGAGTCTGTCGGTGTGGTACTTACAGCTGCCTAGTGTGGCTTGATAATTGTCTTCACACCTGTGTAAAGAAAGACCTTCGTTGCGTAGTGCTGCTGCTAAACAGAGGGCCACTCAGAAAAAAAACGTATTTTGTGTTCCACAGAAGAAAGCCACGCAGGCCTGGAACGGTAGGAGTGTGTGTTAGGTTAAGGGCAAATGACTCCACCCTTTTTTGCATCAACTACACCTTTAGCGATTGTCTTCATTCATCTTGGCCGCAATGCATTTGTGGTGTTGAGTTCCTCCTCAACAGAAAGCCAATTGAACAATTGTGAAAAAGCCAGAGCGTGTTTCCACCCAGTTTCGAACTGGGGACCTTTCGCGTGTGAGGCGAACGTGATAACCACTACACTATGGAAACCTTTCTGCAGACAACAGACCGAAATCTTTAGTTGCACGCTCGATGAAAAGCACATAAAGGTAAAGCGTTCTACAGGCCACTGACGGCGCAAAGGGTTCATACTTTTATATTCAAAAGTGAAGAGATGTTTCTGCTCGGTTTCGAACCGAGGACCTTTCGCGTGTTAGGCGAACGTGATGACCGCTACACTACAGAAACCAAGCTGACAACCTGCTTTGTTTTCACACCTCTAGGCAGGCGAAGCCTGTGTAGCGTTGCCTAAGAACGCAACAGACCCCGACTTTAGCAAGCTTGGCAAAAGGTCACGTCTGTTTCCACCCAGTTTCGAACTGGGGACCTTTCGTGTTTGAGGCGAACGTGATAACCACGTTATTAGCAAGTTATCAGCAGCCAGAATTCTCCTGGAACTTCGAAAAGAGCTTATGCATTGCCTCAAAAGCAAACCTCTGTTTCTGCTCGCTTTCGAACCGAGGACCTTTCACGTGTTAAGCGAAATTGATGATCACTACAGTACAGAAACTACAAAATTGTACTCTCGTCCCCTTTTCAGGGAAAATCGATCCCGTAGTCTGCACTGCATGCAGATAAACAAACCCGCGTAAATCCCACACACAACAGGATAGAGTTCATTCGGCGTGGCAGTCTGCGCAGAGTCCCTTTAAAGCTTGCCTTCACCTACCTCGAAATTAAGGCCCTTGCAGCCTGGACCATCTGCTTACCAGACAGTCACTACACTAAGGAAACCTGTCTGCAGAAAACAGACCGAAATCTTTAGGTGCACGCTCTGCGAAAAGCATTCTAAAGGGCACTGACGGCGCAAAGGGTTCATACTTTTATATTCAAAAGGGAAGAGTTGTTTCTGTCCTTAAAAACCGGCCTTCACCTACCTCGAAATTAAGGCATTTGCAGCCTGGACCATCTGCTTACCAAACAATCATTTCAGCACAAATAGGACAAAAGCCTCCCTCTGTTTCCGCCCAGTTTCGAACTGGGGACCTTTCGCGCGTAAGGCGAACGTGATTACCTCTGCACTACGGAAACCTGCAGCCAGGGCTGGGTCTGACCTTTCCATCGCACGCTTCTTGGAACGAGACTCAAACTACAGATTGCGTTGCGCTGTTCAATTTTTAAGCACCTTCTATTTTTAGCTACAAAGCAAGCAGTTTTTTCCAGTGCTCTGTGGGACTCCTCAGTGGTCGTTTCTTTTTTATAGTTTTTTCGCTTCCTTTCAAATAATTATTATTCTTCTTTTTTTGGAAAATGCTACACCACTGATTGGGCCTTTGAGTGCACTAGCCACCTGTTCATCCAAATGACCTGGGTAATAGTACCGAGTCTGTCGGTGTGGTACTTACAGCTGCCTAGTGTGGCTTGATAATTGTCTTCACACCTGTGTAAAGAAAGACCTTCGTTGCGTAGTGCTGCTGCTAAACAGAGGGCCACTCAGAAAAAAAACGTATTTTGTGTTCCACAGAAGAAAGCCACGCAGGCCTGGAACGGTAGGAGTGTGTGTTAGGTTAAGGGCAAATGACTCCACCCTTTTTTGCATCAACTACACCTTTAGCGATTGTCTTCATTCATCTTGGCCGCAATGCATTTGTGGTGTTGAGTTCCTCCTCAACAGAAAGCCAATTGAACAATTGTGAAAAAGCCAGAGCGTGTTTCCACCCAGTTTCGAACTGGGGACCTTTCGCGTGTGAGGCGAACGTGATAACCACTACACTATGGAAACCTTTCTGCAGACAACAGACCGAAATCTTTAGTTGCACGCTCGATGAAAAGCACATAAAGGTAAAGCGTTCTACAGGCCACTGACGGCGCAAAGGGTTCATACTTTTATATTCAAAAGTGAAGAGATGTTTCTGCTCGGTTTCGAACCGAGGACCTTTCGCGTGTTAGGCGAACGTGATGACCGCTACACTACAGAAACCAAGCTGACAACCTGCTTTGTTTTCACACCTCTAGGCAGGCGAAGCCTGTGTAGCGTTGCCTAAGAACGCAACAGACCCCGACTTTAGCAAGCTTGGCAAAAGGTCACGTCTGTTTCCACCCAGTTTCGAACTGGGGACCTTTCGTGTTTGAGGCGAACGTGATAACCACGTTATTAGCAAGTTATCAGCAGCCAGAATTCTCCTGGAACTTCGAAAAGAGCTTATGCATTGCCTCAAAAGCAAACCTCTGTTTCTGCTCGCTTTCGAACCGAGGACCTTTCACGTGTTAAGCGAAATTGATGATCACTACAGTACAGAAACTACAAAATTGTACTCTCGTCCCCTTTTCAGGGAAAATCGATCCCGTAGTCTGCACTGCATGCAGATAAACAAACCCGCGTAAATCCCACACACAACAGGATAGAGTTCATTCGGCGTGGCAGTCTGCGCAGAGTCCCTTTAAAGCTTGCCTTCACCTACCTCGAAATTAAGGCCCTTGCAGCCTGGACCATCTGCTTACCAGACAGTCACTACACTAAGGAAACCTGTCTGCAGAAAACAGACCGAAATCTTTAGGTGCACGCTCTGCGAAAAGCATTCTAAAGGGCACTGACGGCGCAAAGGGTTCATACTTTTATATTCAAAAGGGAAGAGTTGTTTCTGTCCTTAAAAACCGGCCTTCACCTACCTCGAAATTAAGGCATTTGCAGCCTGGACCATCTGCTTACCAAACAATCATTTCAGCACAAATAGGACAAAAGCCTCCCTCTGTTTCCGCCCAGTTTCGAACTGGGGACCTTTCGCGCGTAAGGCGAACGTGATTACCTCTGCACTACGGAAACCTGCAGCCAGGGCTGGGTCTGACCTTTCCATCGCACGCTTCTTGGAACGAGACTCAAACTACAGATTGCGTTGCGCTGTTCAATTTTTAAGCACCTTCTATTTTTAGCTACAAAGCAAGCAGTTTTTTCCAGTGCTCTGTGGGACTCCTCAGTGGTCGTTTCTTTTTTATAGTTTTTTCGCTTCCTTTCAAATAATTATTATTCTTCTTTTTTTGGAAAATGCTACACCACTGATTGGGCCTTTGAGTGCACTAGCCACCTGTTCATCCAAATGACCTGGGTAATAGTACCGAGTCTGTCGGTGTGGTACTTACAGCTGCCTAGTGTGGCTTGATAATTGTCTTCACACCTGTGTAAAGAAAGACCTTCGTTGCGTAGTGCTGCTGCTAAACAGAGGGCCACTCAGAAAAAAAACGTATTTTGTGTTCCACAGAAGAAAGCCACGCAGGCCTGGAACGGTAGGAGTGTGTGTTAGGTTAAGGGCAAATGACTCCACCCTTTTTTGCATCAACTACACCTTTAGCGATTGTCTTCATTCATCTTGGCCGCAATGCATTTGTGGTGTTGAGTTCCTCCTCAACAGAAAGCCAATTGAACAATTGTGAAAAAGCCAGAGCGTGTTTCCACCCAGTTTCGAATTGGGGACCTTTCGCGTGTGAGGCGAACGTGATAACCACTACACTATGGAAACCTGTCTGCGGACAACAGACCGAAATCTTTAGTTGCACGCTCGATGAAAAGCACATAAAGGTAAAGCGTTCTACAGGCCACTGACGGCGCAAAGGGTTCATACTTTTATATCCAAAAGTGAAGAGATGTTTCTGCTCGGTTTCGAACCGAGGACCTTTCGCGTGTTAGGCGAACGTGATGACCACTACACTACAGAAACCAAGCTGACAACCTGCTCTGTTTTCACACCTCTACGCAGGCGAAGCCTGTGTAGCGTTGCCTAAGAACGCAACAGACCCCGACTTTAGCAAGCTTGGCAAAAGGTCACGTCTGTTTCCACCCAGTTTCGAACTGGGGACCTTTCGTGTTTGAGGCGAACGTGATAACCACGTTATTAGCAAGTTATCAGCAGCCAGAATTCTCCTGGAACTTCGAAAAGAGCTTATGCATTGCCTCAAAAGCAAACCTCTGTTTCTGCTCGCTTTCGAACCGAGGACCTTTCACGTGTTAAGCGAAATTGATGATCACTACAGTACAGAAACTACAAAATTGTACTCTCGTCCCCTTTTCAGGGAAAATCGATCCCGTAGTCTGCACTGCATGCAGATAAACAAACCCGCGTAAATCCCACACACAACAGGATAGAGTTCATTCGGCGTGGCAGTCTGCGCAGAGTCCCTTTAAAGCTTGCCTTCACCTACCTCGAAATTAAGGCCCTTGCAGCCTGGACCATCTGCTTACCAGACAGTCACTACACTAAGGAAACCTGTCTGCAGAAAACAGACCGAAATCTTTAGGTGCACGCTCTGCGAAAAGCATTCTAAAGGGCACTGACGGCGCAAAGGGTTCATACTTTTATATTCAAAAGGGAAGAGTTGTTTCTGTCCTTAAAAACCGGCCTTCACCTACCTCGAAATTAAGGCATTTGCAGCCTGGACCATCTGCTTACCAAACAATCATTTCAGCACAAATAGGACAAAAGCCTCCCTCTGTTTCCGCCCAGTTTCGAACTGGGGACCTTTCGCGCGTAAGGCGAACGTGATTACCTCTGCACTACGGAAACCTGCAGCCAGGGCTGGGTCTGACCTTTCCATCGCACGCTTCTTGGAACGAGACTCAAACTACAGATTGCGTTGCGCTGTTCAATTTTTAAGCACCTTCTATTTTTAGCTACAAAGCAAGCAGTTTTTTCCAGTGCTCTGTGGGACTCCTCAGTGGTCGTTTCTTTTTTATAGTTTTTTCGCTTCCTTTCAAATAATTATTATTCTTCTTTTTTTGGAAAATGCTACACCACTGATTGGGCCTTTGAGTGCACTAGCCACCTGTTCATCCAAATGACCTGGGTAATAGTACCGAGTCTGTCGGTGTGGTACTTACAGCTGCCTAGTGTGGCTTGATAATTGTCTTCACACCTGTGTAAAGAAAGACCTTCGTTGCGTAGTGCTGCTGCTAAACAGAGGGCCACTCAGAAAAAAAACGTATTTTGTGTTCCACAGAAGAAAGCCACGCAGGCCTGGAACGGTAGGAGTGTGTGTTAGGTTAAGGGCAAATGACTCCACCCTTTTTTGCATCAACTACACCTTTAGCGATTGTCTTCATTCATCTTGGCCGCAATGCATTTGTGGTGTTGAGTTCCTCCTCAACAGAAAGCCAATTGAACAATTGTGAAAAAGCCAGAGCGTGTTTCCACCCAGTTTCGAACTGGGGACCTTTCGCGTGTGAGGCGAACGTGATAACCACTACACTATGGAAACCTTTCTGCAGACAACAGACCGAAATCTTTAGTTGCACGCTCGATGAAAAGCACATAAAGGTAAAGCGTTCTACAGGCCACTGACGGCGCAAAGGGTTCATACTTTTATATTCAAAAGTGAAGAGATGTTTCTGCTCGGTTTCGAACCGAGGACCTTTCGCGTGTTAGGCGAACGTGATGACCGCTACACTACAGAAACCAAGCTGACAACCTGCTTTGTTTTCACACCTCTAGGCAGGCGAAGCCTGTGTAGCGTTGCCTAAGAACGCAACAGACCCCGACTTTAGCAAGCTTGGCAAAAGGTCACGTCTGTTTCCACCCAGTTTCGAACTGGGGACCTTTCGTGTTTGAGGCGAACGTGATAACCACGTTATTAGCAAGTTATCAGCAGCCAGAATTCTCCTGGAACTTCGAAAAGAGCTTATGCATTGCCTCAAAAGCAAACCTCTGTTTCTGCTCGCTTTCGAACCGAGGACCTTTCACGTGTTAAGCGAAATTGATGATCACTACAGTACAGAAACTACAAAATTGTACTCTCGTCCCCTTTTCAGGGAAAATCGATCCCGTAGTCTGCACTGCATGCAGATAAACAAACCCGCGTAAATCCCACACACAACAGGATAGAGTTCATTCGGCGTGGCAGTCTGCGCAGAGTCCCTTTAAAGCTTGCCTTCACCTACCTCGAAATTAAGGCCCTTGCAGCCTGGACCATCTGCTTACCAGACAGTCACTACACTAAGGAAACCTGTCTGCAGAAAACAGACCGAAATCTTTAGGTGCACGCTCTGCGAAAAGCATTCTAAAGGGCACTGACGGCGCAAAGGGTTCATACTTTTATATTCAAAAGGGAAGAGTTGTTTCTGTCCTTAAAAACCGGCCTTCACCTACCTCGAAATTAAGGCATTTGCAGCCTGGACCATCTGCTTACCAAACAATCATTTCAGCACAAATAGGACAAAAGCCTCCCTCTGTTTCCGCCCAGTTTCGAACTGGGGACCTTTCGCGCGTAAGGCGAACGTGATTACCTCTGCACTACGGAAACCTGCAGCCAGGGCTGGGTCTGACCTTTCCATCGCACGCTTCTTGGAACGAGACTCAAACTACAGATTGCGTTGCGCTGTTCAATTTTTAAGCACCTTCTATTTTTAGCTACAAAGCAAGCAGTTTTTTCCAGTGCTCTGTGGGACTCCTCAGTGGTCGTTTCTTTTTTATAGTTTTTTCGCTTCCTTTCAAATAATTATTATTCTTCTTTTTTTGGAAAATGCTACACCACTGATTGGGCCTTTGAGTGCACTAGCCACCTGTTCATCCAAATGACCTGGGTAATAGTACCGAGTCTGTCGGTGTGGTACTTACAGCTGCCTAGTGTGGCTTGATAATTGTCTTCACACCTGTGTAAAGAAAGACCTTCGTTGCGTAGTGCTGCTGCTAAACAGAGGGCCACTCAGAAAAAAAACGTATTTTGTGTTCCACAGAAGAAAGCCACGCAGGCCTGGAACGGTAGGAGTGTGTGTTAGGTTAAGGGCAAATGACTCCACCCTTTTTTGCATCAACTACACCTTTAGCGATTGTCTTCATTCATCTTGGCCGCAATGCATTTGTGGTGTTGAGTTCCTCCTCAACAGAAAGCCAATTGAACAATTGTGAAAAAGCCAGAGCGTGTTTCCACCCAGTTTCGAACTGGGGACCTTTCGCGTGTGAGGCGAACGTGATAACCACTACACTATGGAAACCTTTCTGCAGACAACAGACCGAAATCTTTAGTTGCACGCTCGATGAAAAGCACATAAAGGTAAAGCGTTCTACAGGCCACTGACGGCGCAAAGGGTTCATACTTTTATATTCAAAAGTGAAGAGATGTTTCTGCTCGGTTTCGAACCGAGGACCTTTCGCGTGTTAGGCGAACGTGATGACCGCTACACTACAGAAACCAAGCTGACAACCTGCTTTGTTTTCACACCTCTAGGCAGGCGAAGCCTGTGTAGCGTTGCCTAAGAACGCAACAGACCCCGACTTTAGCAAGCTTGGCAAAAGGTCACGTCTGTTTCCACCCAGTTTCGAACTGGGGACCTTTCGTGTTTGAGGCGAACGTGATAACCACGTTATTAGCAAGTTATCAGCAGCCAGAATTCTCCTGGAACTTCGAAAAGAGCTTATGCATTGCCTCAAAAGCAAACCTCTGTTTCTGCTCGCTTTCGAACCGAGGACCTTTCACGTGTTAAGCGAAATTGATGATCACTACAGTACAGAAACTACAAAATTGTACTCTCGTCCCCTTTTCAGGGAAAATCGATCCCGTAGTCTGCACTGCATGCAGATAAACAAACCCGCGTAAATCCCACACACAACAGGATAGAGTTCATTCGGCGTGGCAGTCTGCGCAGAGTCCCTTTAAAGCTTGCCTTCACCTACCTCGAAATTAAGGCCCTTGCAGCCTGGACCATCTGCTTACCAGACAGTCACTACACTAAGGAAACCTGTCTGCAGAAAACAGACCGAAATCTTTAGGTGCACGCTCTGCGAAAAGCATTCTAAAGGGCACTGACGGCGCAAAGGGTTCATACTTTTATATTCAAAAGGGAAGAGTTGTTTCTGTCCTTAAAAACCGGCCTTCACCTACCTCGAAATTAAGGCATTTGCAGCCTGGACCATCTGCTTACCAAACAATCATTTCAGCACAAATAGGACAAAAGCCTCCCTCTGTTTCCGCCCAGTTTCGAACTGGGGACCTTTCGCGCGTAAGGCGAACGTGATTACCTCTGCACTACGGAAACCTGCAGCCAGGGCTGGGTCTGACCTTTCCATCGCACGCTTCTTGGAACGAGACTCAAACTACAGATTGCGTTGCGCTGTTCAATTTTTAAGCACCTTCTATTTTTAGCTACAAAGCAAGCAGTTTTTTCCAGTGCTCTGTGGGACTCCTCAGTGGTCGTTTCTTTTTTATAGTTTTTTCGCTTCCTTTCAAATAATTATTATTCTTCTTTTTTTGGAAAATGCTACACCACTGATTGGGCCTTTGAGTGCACTAGCCACCTGTTCATCCAAATGACCTGGGTAATAGTACCGAGTCTGTCGGTGTGGTACTTACAGCTGCCTAGTGTGGCTTGATAATTGTCTTCACACCTGTGTAAAGAAAGACCTTCGTTGCGTAGTGCTGCTGCTAAACAGAGGGCCACTCAGAAAAAAAACGTATTTTGTGTTCCACAGAAGAAAGCCACGCAGGCCTGGAACGGTAGGAGTGTGTGTTAGGTTAAGGGCAAATGACTCCACCCTTTTTTGCATCAACTACACCTTTAGCGATTGTCTTCATTCATCTTGGCCGCAATGCATTTGTGGTGTTGAGTTCCTCCTCAACAGAAAGCCAATTGAACAATTGTGAAAAAGCCAGAGCGTGTTTCCACCCAGTTTCGAATTGGGGACCTTTCGCGTGTGAGGCGAACGTGATAACCACTACACTATGGAAACCTGTCTGCGGACAACAGACCGAAATCTTTAGTTGCACGCTCGATGAAAAGCACATAAAGGTAAAGCGTTCTACAGGCCACTGACGGCGCAAAGGGTTCATACTTTTATATCCAAAAGTGAAGAGATGTTTCTGCTCGGTTTCGAACCGAGGACCTTTCGCGTGTTAGGCGAACGTGATGACCACTACACTACAGAAACCAAGCTGACAACCTGCTCTGTTTTCACACCTCTACGCAGGCGAAGCCTGTGTAGCGTTGCCTAAGAACGCAACAGACCCCGACTTTAGCAAGCTTGGCAAAAGGTCACGTCTGTTTCCACCCAGTTTCGAACTGGGGACCTTTCGTGTTTGAGGCGAACGTGATAACCACGTTATTAGCAAGTTATCAGCAGCCAGAATTCTCCTGGAACTTCGAAAAGAGCTTATGCATTGCCTCAAAAGCAAACCTCTGTTTCTGCTCGCTTTCGAACCGAGGACCTTTCACGTGTTAAGCGAAATTGATGATCACTACAGTACAGAAACTACAAAATTGTACTCTCGTCCCCTTTTCAGGGAAAATCGATCCCGTAGTCTGCACTGCATGCAGATAAACAAACCCGCGTAAATCCCACACACAACAGGATAGAGTTCATTCGGCGTGGCAGTCTGCGCAGAGTCCCTTTAAAGCTTGCCTTCACCTACCTCGAAATTAAGGCCCTTGCAGCCTGGACCATCTGCTTACCAGACAGTCACTACACTAAGGAAACCTGTCTGCAGAAAACAGACCGAAATCTTTAGGTGCACGCTCTGCGAAAAGCATTCTAAAGGGCACTGACGGCGCAAAGGGTTCATACTTTTATATTCAAAAGGGAAGAGTTGTTTCTGTCCTTAAAAACCGGCCTTCACCTACCTCGAAATTAAGGCATTTGCAGCCTGGACCATCTGCTTACCAAACAATCATTTCAGCACAAATAGGACAAAAGCCTCCCTCTGTTTCCGCCCAGTTTCGAACTGGGGACCTTTCGCGCGTAAGGCGAACGTGATTACCTCTGCACTACGGAAACCTGCAGCCAGGGCTGGGTCTGACCTTTCCATCGCACGCTTCTTGGAACGAGACTCAAACTACAGATTGCGTTGCGCTGTTCAATTTTTAAGCACCTTCTATTTTTAGCTACAAAGCAAGCAGTTTTTTCCAGTGCTCTGTGGGACTCCTCAGTGGTCGTTTCTTTTTTATAGTTTTTTCGCTTCCTTTCAAATAATTATTATTCTTCTTTTTTTGGAAAATGCTACACCACTGATTGGGCCTTTGAGTGCACTAGCCACCTGTTCATCCAAATGACCTGGGTAATAGTACCGAGTCTGTCGGTGTGGTACTTACAGCTGCCTAGTGTGGCTTGATAATTGTCTTCACACCTGTGTAAAGAAAGACCTTCGTTGCGTAGTGCTGCTGCTAAACAGAGGGCCACTCAGAAAAAAAACGTATTTTGTGTTCCACAGAAGAAAGCCACGCAGGCCTGGAACGGTAGGAGTGTGTGTTAGGTTAAGGGCAAATGACTCCACCCTTTTTTGCATCAACTACACCTTTAGCGATTGTCTTCATTCATCTTGGCCGCAATGCATTTGTGGTGTTGAGTTCCTCCTCAACAGAAAGCCAAATGAACAATTGTGAAAAAGCCAGAGCGTGTTTCCACCCAGTTTCGAACTGGGGACCTTTCGCGTGTGAGGCGAACGTGATAACCACTACACTATGGAAACCTTTCTGCAGACAACAGACCGAAATCTTTAGTTGCACGCTCGATGAAAAGCACATAAAGGTAAAGCGTTCTACAGGCCACTGACGGCGCAAAGGGTTCATACTTTTATATTCAAAAGTGAAGAGATGTTTCTGCTCGGTTTCGAACCGAGGACCTTTCGCGTGTTAGGCGAACGTGATGACCACTACACTACAGAAACCAAGCTGACAACCTGCTTTGTTTTCACACCTCTAGGCAGGCGAAGCCTGTGTAGCGTTGCCTAAGAACGCAACAGACCCCGACTTTAGCAAGCTTGGCAAAAGGTCACGTCTGTTTCCACCCAGTTTCGAACTGGGGACCTTTCGTGTTTGAGGCGAACGTGATAACCACGTTATTAGCAAGTTATCAGCAGCCAGAATTCTCCTGGAACTTCGAAAAGAGCTTATGCATTGCCTCAAAAGCAAACCTCTGTTTCTGCTCGCTTTCGAACCGAGGACCTTTCACGTGTTAAGCGAAATTGATGATCACTACAGTACAGAAACTACAAAATTGTACTCTCGTCCCCTTTTCAGGGAAAATCGATCCCGTAGTCTGCACTGCATGCAGATAAACAAACCCGCGTAAATCCCACACACAACAGGATAGAGTTCATTCGGCGTGGCAGTCTGCGCAGAGTCCCTTTAAAGCTTGCCTTCACCTACCTCGAAATTAAGGCCCTTGCAGCCTGGACCATCTGCTTACCAGACAGTCACTACACTAAGGAAACCTGTCTGCAGAAAACAGACCGAAATCTTTAGGTGCACGCTCTGCGAAAAGCATTCTAAAGGGCACTGACGGCGCAAAGGGTTCATACTTTTATATTCAAAAGGGAAGAGTTGTTTCTGTCCTTAAAAACCGGCCTTCACCTACCTCGAAATTAAGGCATTTGCAGCCTGGACCATCTGCTTACCAAACAATCATTTCAGCACAAATAGGACAAAAGCCTCCCTCTGTTTCCGCCCAGTTTCGAACTGGGGACCTTTCGCGCGTAAGGCGAACGTGATTACCTCTGCACTACGGAAACCTGCAGCCAGGGCTGGGTCTGACCTTTCCATCGCACGCTTCTTGGAACGAGACTCAAACTACAGATTGCGTTGCGCTGTTCAATTTTTAAGCACCTTCTATTTTTAGCTACAAAGCAAGCAGTTTTTTCCAGTGCTCTGTGGGACTCCTCAGTGGTCGTTTCTTTTTTATAGTTTTTTCGCTTCCTTTCAAATAATTATTATTCTTCTTTTTTTGGAAAATGCTACACCACTGATTGGGCCTTTGAGTGCACTAGCCACCTGTTCATCCAAATGACCTGGGTAATAGTACCGAGTCTGTCGGTGTGGTACTTACAGCTGCCTAGTGTGGCTTGATAATTGTCTTCACACCTGTGTAAAGAAAGACCTTCGTTGCGTAGTGCTGCTGCTAAACAGAGGGCCACTCAGAAAAAAAACGTATTTTGTGTTCCACAGAAGAAAGCCACGCAGGCCTGGAACGGTAGGAGTGTGTGTTAGGTTAAGGGCAAATGACTCCACCCTTTTTTGCATCAACTACACCTTTAGCGATTGTCTTCATTCATCTTGGCCGCAATGCATTTGTGGTGTTGAGTTCCTCCTCAACAGAAAGCCAATTGAACAATTGTGAAAAAGCCAGAGCGTGTTTCCACCCAGTTTCGAACTGGGGACCTTTCGCGTGTGAGGCGAACGTGATAACCACTACACTATGGAAACCTTTCTGCAGACAACAGACCGAAATCTTTAGTTGCACGCTCGATGAAAAGCACATAAAGGTAAAGCGTTCTACAGGCCACTGACGGCGCAAAGGGTTCATACTTTTATATTCAAAAGTGAAGAGATGTTTCTGCTCGGTTTCGAACCGAGGACCTTTCGCGTGTTAGGCGAACGTGATGACCACTACACTACAGAAACCAAGCTGACAACCTGCTTTGTTTTCACACCTCTAGGCAGGCGAAGCCTGTGTAGCGTTGCCTAAGAACGCAACAGACCCCGACTTTAGCAAGCTTGGCAAAAGGTCACGTCTGTTTCCACCCAGTTTCGAACTGGGGACCTTTCGTGTTTGAGGCGAACGTGATAACCACGTTATTAGCAAGTTATCAGCAGCCAGAATTCTCCTGGAACTTCGAAAAGAGCTTATGCATTGCCTCAAAAGCAAACCTCTGTTTCTGCTCGCTTTCGAACCGAGGACCTTTCACGTGTTAAGCGAAATTGATGATCACTACAGTACAGAAACTACAAAATTGTACTCTCGTCCCCTTTTCAGGGAAAATCGATCCCGTAGTCTGCACTGCATGCAGATAAACAAACCCGCGTAAATCCCACACACAACAGGATAGAGTTCATTCGGCGTGGCAGTCTGCGCAGAGTCCCTTTAAAGCTTGCCTTCACCTACCTCGAAATTAAGGCCCTTGCAGCCTGGACCATCTGCTTACCAGACAGTCACTACACTAAGGAAACCTGTCTGCAGAAAACAGACCGAAATCTTTAGGTGCACGCTCTGCGAAAAGCATTCTAAAGGGCACTGACGGCGCAAAGGGTTCATACTTTTATATTCAAAAGGGAAGAGTTGTTTCTGTCCTTAAAAACCGGCCTTCACCTACCTCGAAATTAAGGCATTTGCAGCCTGGACCATCTGCTTACCAAACAATCATTTCAGCACAAATAGGACAAAAGCCTCCCTCTGTTTCCGCCCAGTTTCGAACTGGGGACCTTTCGCGCGTAAGGCGAACGTGATTACCTCTGCACTACGGAAACCTGCAGCCAGGGCAGGGTCTGACCTTTCCATCGCACGCTTCTTGGAACGAGACTCAAACTACAGATTGCGTTGCGCTGTTCAATTTTTAAGCACCTTCTATTTTTAGCTACAAAGCAAGCAGTTTTTTCCAGTGCTCTGTGGGACTCCTCAGTGGTCGTTTCTTTTTTATAGTTTTTTCGCTTCCTTTCAAATAATTATTATTCTTCTTTTTTTGGAAAATGCTACACCACTGATTGGGCCTTTGAGTGCACTAGCCACCTGTTCATCCAAATGACCTGGGTAATAGTACCGAGTCTGTCGGTGTGGTACTTACAGCTGCCTAGTGTGGCTTGATAATTGTCTTCACACCTGTGTAAAGAAAGACCTTCGTTGCGTAGTGCTGCTGCTAAACAGAGGGCCACTCAGAAAAAAAACGTATTTTGTGTTCCACAGAAGAAAGCCACGCAGGCCTGGAACGGTAGGAGTGTGTGTTAGGTTAAGGGCAAATGACTCCACCCTTTTTTGCATCAACTACACCTTTAGCGATTGTCTTCATTCATCTTGGCCGCAATGCATTTGTGGTGTTGAGTTCCTCCTCAACAGAAAGCCAATTGAACAATTGTGAAAAAGCCAGAGCGTGTTTCCACCCAGTTTCGAACTGGGGACCTTTCGCGTGTGAGGCGAACGTGATAACCACTACACTATGGAAACCTTTCTGCAGACAACAGACCGAAATCTTTAGTTGCACGCTCGATGAAAAGCACATAAAGGTAAAGCGTTCTACAGGCCACTGACGGCGCAAAGGGTTCATACTTTTATATTCAAAAGTGAAGAGATGTTTCTGCTCGGTTTCGAACCGAGGACCTTTCGCGTGTTAGGCGAACGTGATGACCGCTACACTACAGAAACCAAGCTGACAACCTGCTTTGTTTTCACACCTCTAGGCAGGCGAAGCCTGTGTAGCGTTGCCTAAGAACGCAACAGACCCCGACTTTAGCAAGCTTGGCAAAAGGTCACGTCTGTTTCCACCCAGTTTCGAACTGGGGACCTTTCGTGTTTGAGGCGAACGTGATAACCACGTTATTAGCAAGTTATCAGCAGCCAGAATTCTCCTGGAACTTCGAAAAGAGCTTATGCATTGCCTCAAAAGCAAACCTCTGTTTCTGCTCGCTTTCGAACCGAGGACCTTTCACGTGTTAAGCGAAATTGATGATCACTACAGTACAGAAACTACAAAATTGTACTCTCGTCCCCTTTTCAGGGAAAATCGATCCCGTAGTCTGCACTGCATGCAGATAAACAAACCCGCGTAAATCCCACACACAACAGGATAGAGTTCATTCGGCGTGGCAGTCTGCGCAGAGTCCCTTTAAAGCTTGCCTTCACCTACCTCGAAATTAAGGCCCTTGCAGCCTGGACCATCTGCTTACCAGACAGTCACTACACTAAGGAAACCTGTCTGCAGAAAACAGACCGAAATCTTTAGGTGCACGCTCTGCGAAAAGCATTCTAAAGGGCACTGACGGCGCAAAGGGTTCATACTTTTATATTCAAAAGGGAAGAGTTGTTTCTGTCCTTAAAAACCGGCCTTCACCTACCTCGAAATTAAGGCATTTGCAGCCTGGACCATCTGCTTACCAAACAATCATTTCAGCACAAATAGGACAAAAGCCTCCCTCTGTTTCCGCCCAGTTTCGAACTGGGGACCTTTCGCGCGTAAGGCGAACGTGATTACCTCTGCACTACGGAAACCTGCAGCCAGGGCTGGGTCTGACCTTTCCATCGCACGCTTCTTGGAACGAGACTCAAACTACAGATTGCGTTGCGCTGTTCAATTTTTAAGCACCTTCTATTTTTAGCTACAAAGCAAGCAGTTTTTTCCAGTGCTCTGTGGGACTCCTCAGTGGTCGTTTCTTTTTTATAGTTTTTTCGCTTCCTTTCAAATAATTATTATTCTTCTTTTTTTGGAAAATGCTACACCACTGATTGGGCCTTTGAGTGCACTAGCCACCTGTTCATCCAAATGACCTGGGTAATAGTACCGAGTCTGTCGGTGTGGTACTTACAGCTGCCTAGTGTGGCTTGATAATTGTCTTCACACCTGTGTAAAGAAAGACCTTCGTTGCGTAGTGCTGCTGCTAAACAGAGGGCCACTCAGAAAAAAAACGTATTTTGTGTTCCACAGAAGAAAGCCACGCAGGCCTGGAACGGTAGGAGTGTGTGTTAGGTTAAGGGCAAATGACTCCACCCTTTTTTGCATCAACTACACCTTTAGCGATTGTCTTCATTCATCTTGGCCGCAATGCATTTGTGGTGTTGAGTTCCTCCTCAACAGAAAGCCAATTGAACAATTGTGAAAAAGCCAGAGCGTGTTTCCACCCAGTTTCGAATTGGGGACCTTTCGCGTGTGAGGCGAACGTGATAACCACTACACTATGGAAACCTGTCTGCGGACAACAGACCGAAATCTTTAGTTGCACGCTCGATGAAAAGCACATAAAGGTAAAGCGTTCTACAGGCCACTGACGGCGCAAAGGGTTCATACTTTTATATCCAAAAGTGAAGAGATGTTTCTGCTCGGTTTCGAACCGAGGACCTTTCGCGTGTTAGGCGAACGTGATGACCACTACACTACAGAAACCAAGCTGACAACCTGCTCTGTTTTCACACCTCTACGCAGGCGAAGCCTGTGTAGCGTTGCCTAAGAACGCAACAGACCCCGACTTTAGCAAGCTTGGCAAAAGGTCACGTCTGTTTCCACCCAGTTTCGAACTGGGGACCTTTCGTGTTTGAGGCGAACGTGATAACCACGTTATTAGCAAGTTATCAGCAGCCAGAATTCTCCTGGAACTTCGAAAAGAGCTTATGCATTGCCTCAAAAGCAAACCTCTGTTTCTGCTCGCTTTCGAACCGAGGACCTTTCACGTGTTAAGCGAAATTGATGATCACTACAGTACAGAAACTACAAAATTGTACTCTCGTCCCCTTTTCAGGGAAAATCGATCCCGTAGTCTGCACTGCATGCAGATAAACAAACCCGCGTAAATCCCACACACAACAGGATAGAGTTCATTCGGCGTGGCAGTCTGCGCAGAGTCCCTTTAAAGCTTGCCTTCACCTACCTCGAAATTAAGGCCCTTGCAGCCTGGACCATCTGCTTACCAGACAGTCACTACACTAAGGAAACCTGTCTGCAGAAAACAGACCGAAATCTTTAGGTGCACGCTCTGCGAAAAGCATTCTAAAGGGCACTGACGGCGCAAAGGGTTCATACTTTTATATTCAAAAGGGAAGAGTTGTTTCTGTCCTTAAAAACCGGCCTTCACCTACCTCGAAATTAAGGCATTTGCAGCCTGGACCATCTGCTTACCAAACAATAATTTCAGCACAAATAGGACAAAAGTCTCCCTCTGTTTCCGCCCAGTTTCGAACTGGGGACCTTTCGCGCGTAAGGCGAACGTGATTACCTCTGCACTACTGAAACCTGCAGCCAGGGCTGGGTCTGACCTTTCCATCGCACGCTTCTTGGAACGAGACTCAAACTACAGATTGCGTTGCGCTGTTCAATTTTTAAGCACCTTCTATTTTTAGCTACAAAGCAAGCAGTTTTTTCCAGTGCTCTGTGGGACTCCTCAGTGGTCGTTTCTTTTTTATAGTTTTTTCGCTTCCTTTCAAATAATTATTATTCTTCTTTTTTTGGAAAATGCTACACCACTGATTGGGCCTTTGAGTGCACTAGCCACCTGTTCATCCAAATGACCTGGGTAATAGTACCGAGTCTGTCGGTGTGGTACTTACAGCTGCCTAGTGTGGCTTGATAATTGTCTTCACACCTGTGTAAAGAAAGACCTTCGTTGCGTAGTGCTGCTGCTAAACAGAGGGCCACTCAGAAAAAAAACGTATTTTGTGTTCCACAGAAGAAAGCCACGCAGGCCTGGAACGGTAGGAGTGTGTGTTAGGTTAAGGGCAAATGACTCCACCCTTTTTTGCATCAACTACACCTTTAGCGATTGTCTTCATTCATCTTGGCCGCAATGCATTTGTGGTGTTGAGTTCCTCCTCAACAGAAAGCCAATTGAACAATTGTGAAAAAGCCAGAGCGTGTTTCCACCCAGTTTCGAACTGGGGACCTTTCGCGTGTGAGGCGAACGTGATAACCACTACACTATGGAAACCTTTCTGCAGACAACAGACCGAAATCTTTAGTTGCACGCTCGATGAAAAGCACATAAAGGTAAAGCGTTCTACAGGCCACTGACGGCGCAAAGGGTTCATACTTTTATATTCAAAAGTGAAGAGATGTTTCTGCTCGGTTTCGAACCGAGGACCTTTCGCGTGTTAGGCGAACGTGATGACCACTACACTACAGAAACCAAGCTGACAACCTGCTTTGTTTTCACACCTCTAGGCAGGCGAAGCCTGTGTAGCGTTGCCTAAGAACGCAACAGACCCCGACTTTAGCAAGCTTGGCAAAAGGTCACGTCTGTTTCCACCCAGTTTCGAACTGGGGACCTTTCGTGTTTGAGGCGAACGTGATAACCACGTTATTAGCAAGTTATCAGCAGCCAGAATTCTCCTGGAACTTCGAAAAGAGCTTATGCATTGCCTCAAAAGCAAACCTCTGTTTCTGCTCGCTTTCGAACCGAGGACCTTTCACGTGTTAAGCGAAATTGATGATCACTACAGTACAGAAACTACAAAATTGTACTCTCGTCCCCTTTTCAGGGAAAATCGATCCCGTAGTCTGCACTGCATGCAGATAAACAAACCCGCGTAAATCCCACACACAACAGGATAGAGTTCATTCGGCGTGGCAGTCTGCGCAGAGTCCCTTTAAAGCTTGCCTTCACCTACCTCGAAATTAAGGCCCTTGCAGCCTGGACCATCTGCTTACCAGACAGTCACTACACTAAGGAAACCTGTCTGCAGAAAACAGACCGAAATCTTTAGGTGCACGCTCTGCGAAAAGCATTCTAAAGGGCACTGACGGCGCAAAGGGTTCATACTTTTATATTCAAAAGGGAAGAGTTGTTTCTGTCCTTAAAAACCGGCCTTCACCTACCTCGAAATTAAGGCATTTGCAGCCTGGACCATCTGCTTACCAAACAATCATTTCAGCACAAATAGGACAAAAGCCTCCCTCTGTTTCCGCCCAGTTTCGAACTGGGGACCTTTCGCGCGTAAGGCGAACGTGATTACCTCTGCACTACGGAAACCTGCAGCCAGGGCAGGGTCTGACCTTTCCATCGCACGCTTCTTGGAACGAGACTCAAACTACAGATTGCGTTGCGCTGTTCAATTTTTAAGCACCTTCTATTTTTAGCTACAAAGCAAGCAGTTTTTTCCAGTGCTCTGTGGGACTCCTCAGTGGTCGTTTCTTTTTTATAGTTTTTTCGCTTCCTTTCAAATAATTATTATTCTTCTTTTTTTGGAAAATGCTACACCACTGATTGGGCCTTTGAGTGCACTAGCCACCTGTTCATCCAAATGACCTGGGTAATAGTACCGAGTCTGTCGGTGTGGTACTTACAGCTGCCTAGTGTGGCTTGATAATTGTCTTCACACCTGTGTAAAGAAAGACCTTCGTTGCGTAGTGCTGCTGCTAAACAGAGGGCCACTCAGAAAAAAAACGTATTTTGTGTTCCACAGAAGAAAGCCACGCAGGCCTGGAACGGTAGGAGTGTGTGTTAGGTTAAGGGCAAATGACTCCACCCTTTTTTGCATCAACTACACCTTTAGCGATTGTCTTCATTCATCTTGGCCGCAATGCATTTGTGGTGTTGAGTTCCTCCTCAACAGAAAGCCAATTGAACAATTGTGAAAAAGCCAGAGCGTGTTTCCACCCAGTTTCGAACTGGGGACCTTTCGCGTGTGAGGCGAACGTGATAACCTTTCTGCAGACAACAGACCGAAATCTTTAGTTGCACGCTCGATGAAAAGCACATAAAGGTAAAGCGTTCTACAGGCCACTGACGGCGCAAAGGGTTCATACTTTTATATTCAAAAGTGAAGAAATGTTTCTGCTCGGTTTCGAACCGAGGACCTTTCGCGTGTTAAGCGAACGTGATGACCACTACACTACAGAAACCAAGCTGACAACCTGCTTTGTTTTCACACCTCTAGGCAGGCGAAGCCTGTGTAGCGTTGCCTAAGTACGCAACAGACACCGACTTTAGCAAGCTTGGCAAAAGGTCACGTCTGTTTCCACCCAGTTTCGAACTGGGGACCTTTCGTGTTTGAGGCGAACGTGATAACCACGTTATTAGCAAGTTATCAGCAGCCAGAATTCTCCTGGAACTTCGAAAAGAGCTTATGCATTGCCTCAAAAGCAAACCTCTGTTTCTGCTCGCTTTCGAACCGAGGACCTTTCACGTGTTAAGCGAAATTGATGATCACTACAGTACAGAAACTACAAAATTGTACTCTCGTCCCCTTTTCAGGGAAAATCGATCCCGTAGTCTGCACTGCATGCAGATAAACAAACCCGCGTAAATCCCACACACAACAGGATAGAGTTCATTCGGCGTGGCAGTCTGCGCAGAGTCCCTTTAAAGCTTGCCTTCACCTACCTCGAAATTAAGGCCCTTGCAGCCTGGACCATCTGCTTACCAGACAGTCACAACACTAAGGAAACCTGTCTGCAGAAAACAGACCGAAATCTTTAGGTGCACGCTCTGCGAAAAGCATTCTAAAGGGCACTGACGGCGCAAAGGGTTCATACTTTTATATTCAAAAGGGAAGAGTTGTTTCTGTCCTTAAAAACCGGCCTTCACCTACCTCGAAATTAAGGCATTTGCAGCCTGGACCATCTGCTTACCAAACAATTATTTCAGCACAAATAGGACAAAAGCCTCCCTCTGTTTCCGCCCAGTTTCGAACTGGGGACCTTTCGCGCGTAAGGCGAACGTGATTACCTCTGCACTACGGAAACCTGCAGCCAGGGCAGGGTCTGACCTTTCCATCGCACGCTTCTTGGAACGAGACTCAAACTACAGATTGCGTTGCGCTGTTCAATTTTTAAGCACCTTCTATTTTTAGCTACAAAGCAAGCAGTTTTTTCCAGTGCTCTGTGGGACTCCTCAGTGGTCGTTTCTTTTTTATAGTTTTTTCGCTTCCTTTCAAATAATTATTATTCTTCTTTTTTTGGAAAATGCTACACCACTGATTGGGCCTTTGAGTGCACTAGCCACCTGTTCATCCAAATGACCTGGGTAATAGTACCGAGTCTGTCGGTGTGGTACTTACAGCTGCCTAGTGTGGCTTGATAATTGTCTTCACACCTGTGTAAAGAAAGACCTTCGTTGCGTAGTGCTGCTGCTAAACAGAGGGCCACTCAGAAAAAAAACGTATTTTGTGTTCCACAGAAGAAAGCCACGCAGGCCTGGAACGGTAGGAGTGTGTGTTAGGTTAAGGGCAAATGACTCCACCCTTTTTTGCATCAACTACACCTTTAGCGATTGTCTTCATTCATCTTGGCCGCAATGCATTTGTGGTGTTGAGTTCCTCCTCAACAGAAAGCCAATTGAACAATTGTGAAAAAGCCAGAGCGTGTTTCCACCCAGTTTCGAACTGGGGACCTTTCGCGTGTGAGGCGAACGTGATAACCTTTCTGCAGACAACAGACCGAAATCTTTAGTTGCACGCTCGATGAAAAGCACATAAAGGTAAAGCGTTCTACAGGCCACTGACGGCGCAAAGGGTTCATACTTTTATATTCAGAAGTGAAGAGATGTTTCTGCTCGGTTTCGAACCAAGGACCTTTCGCGTGTTAGGCGAACGTGATGACCACTACACTACAGAAACCAAGCTGACAACCTGCTTTGTTTTCACACCTCTAGGCAGGCGAAGCCTGTGTAGCGTTGCCTAAGAACGCAACAGACCCCGACTTTAGCAAGCTTGGCAAAAGGTCACGTCTGTTTCCACCCAGTTTCGAACTGGGGACCTTTCGTGTTTGAGGCGAACGTGATAACCACGTTATTAGCAAGTTATCAGCAGCCAGAATTCTCCTGGAACTTCGAAAAGAGCTTATGCATTGCCTCAAAAGCAAACCTCTGTTTCTGCTCGCTTTCGAACCGAGGACCTTTCACGTGTTAAGCGAAATTGATGATCACTACAGTACAGAAACTACAAAATTGTACTCTCGTCCCCTTTTCAGGGAAAATCGATCCCGTAGTCTGCACTGCATGCAGATAAACAAACCCGCGTAAATCCCACACACAACAGGATAGAGTTCATTCGGCGTGGCAGTCTGCGCAGAGTCCCTTTAAAGCTTGCCTTCACCTACCTCGAAATTAAGGCCCTTGCAGCCTGGACCATCTGCTTACCAGACAGTCACTACACTAAGGAAACCTGTCTGCAGAAAACAGACCGAAATCTTTAGGTGCACGCTATGCGAAAAGCATTCTAAAGGGCACTGACGGCGCAAAGGGTTCATACTTTTATATTCAAAAGGGAAGAGTTGTTTCTGTCCTTAAAAACCGGCCTTCACCTACCTCGAAATTAAGGCATTTGCAGCCTGGACCATCTGCTTACCAAACAATAATTTCAGCACAAATAGGACAAAAGTCTCCCTCTGTTTCCGCCCAGTTTCGAACTGGGGACCTTTCGCGCGTAAGGCGAACGTGATTACCTCTACACTACGGAAACCTGCAGCCAGGGCTGGGTCTGACCTTTCCATCGCACGCTTCTTGGAACGAGACTCAAACTACAGATTGCGTTGCGCTGTTCAATTTTTAAGCACCTTCTATTTTTAGCTACAAAGCAAGCAGTTTTTTCCAGTGCTCTGTGGGACTCCTCAGTGGTCGTTTCTTTTTTATAGTTTTTTCGCTTCCTTTCAAATAATTATTATTCTTCTTTTTTTGGAAAATGCTACACCACTGATTGGGCCTTTGAGTGCACTAGCCACCTGTTCATCCAAATGACCTGGGTAATAGTACCGAGTCTGTCGGTGTGGTACTTACAGCTGCCTAGTGTGGCTTGATAATTGTCTTCACACCTGTGTAAAGAAAGACCTTCGTTGCGTAGTGCTGCTGCTAAACAGAGGGCCACTCAGAAAAAAAACGTATTTTGTGTTCCACAGAAGAAAGCCACGCAGGCCTGGAACGGTAGGAGTGTGTGTTAGGTTAAGGGCAAATGACTCCACCCTTTTTTGCATCAACTACACCTTTAGCGATTGTCTTCATTCATCTTGGCCGCAATGCATTTGTGGTGTTGAGTTCCTCCTCAACAGAAAGCCAATTGAACAATTGTGAAAAAGCCAGAGCGTGTTTCCACCCAGTTTCGAACTGGGGACCTTTCGCGTGTGAGGCGAACGTGATAACCTTTCTGCAGACAACAGACCGAAATCTTTAGTTGCACGCTCGATGAAAAGCACATAAAGGTAAAGCGTTCTACAGGCCACTGACGGCGCAAAGGGTTCATACTTTTATATTCAAAAGTGAAGAGATGTTTCTGCTCGGTTTCGAACCGAGGACCTTTCGCGTGTTAGGCAAACGTGATGACCGCTACACTACAGAAACCAAGCTGACAACCTGCTTTGTTTTAACACCTCTAGGCAGGCGAAGCCTGTGTAGCGTTGCCTAAGAACGCAACAGACCCCGACTTTAGCAAGCTTGGCAAAAGGTCACGTCTGTTTCCACCCAGTTTCGAACTGGGGACCTTTCGTGTTTGAGGCGAACGTGATAACCACGTTATTAGCAAGTTATCAGCAGCAGAATTCTCCTGGAACTTCGAAAAGAGCTTATGCATTGCCTCAAAAGCAAACCTCTGTTTCTGCTCGCTTTCGAACCGAGGACCTTTCACGTGTTAAGCGAAATTGATGATCACTACAGTACAGAAACTACAAAATTGTACTCTCGTCCCCTTTTCAGGGAAAATCGATCCCGTAGTCTGCACTGCATGCAGATAAACAAACCCGCGTAAATCCCACACACAACAGGATAGAGTTCATTCGGCGTGGCAGTCTGCGCAGAGTCCCTTTAAAGCTTGCCTTCACCTACCTCGAAATTAAGGCCCTTGCAGCCTGGACCATCTGCTTACCAGACAGTCACTACACTAAGGAAACCTGTCTGCAGAAAACAGACCGAAATCTTTAGGTGCACGCTCTGCGAAAAGCATTCTAAAGGGCACTGACGGCGCAAAGGGTTCATACTTTTATATTCAAAAGGGAAGAGTTGTTTCTGTCCTTAAAAACCGGCCTTCACCTACCTCGAAATTAAGGCATTTGCAGCCTGGACCATCTGCTTACCAAACAATCATTTCAGCACAAATAGGACAAAAGCCTCCCTCTGTTTCCGCCCAGTTTCGAACTGGGGACCTTTCGCGCGTAAGGCGAACGTGATTACCTCTGCACTACGGAAACCTGCAGCCAGGGCTGGGTCTGACCTTTCCATCGCACGCTTCTTGGAACGAGACTCAAACTACAGATTGCGTTGCGCTGTTCAATTTTTAAGCACCTTCTATTTTTAGCTACAAAGCAAGCAGTTTTTTCCAGTGCTCTGTGGGACTCCTCAGTGGTCGTTTCTTTTTTATAGTTTTTTCGCTTCCTTTCAAATAATTATTATTCTTCTTTTTTTGGAAAATGCTACACCACTGATTGGGCCTTTGAGTGCACTAGCCACCTGTTCATCCAAATGACCTGGGTAATAGTACCGAGTCTGTCGGTGTGGTACTTACAGCTGCCTAGTGTGGCTTGATAATTGTCTTCACACCTGTGTAAAGAAAGACCTTCGTTGCGTAGTGCTGCTGCTAAACAGAGGGCCACTCAGAAAAAAAAACGTATTTTGTGTTCCACAGAAGAAAGCCACGCAGGCCTGGAACGGTAGGAGTGTGTGTTAGGTTAAGGGCAAATGACTCCACCCTTTTTTGCATCAACTACACCTTTAGCGATTGTCTTCATTCATCTTGGCCGCAATGCATTTGTGGTGTTGAGTTCCTCCTCAACAGAAAGCCAATTGAACAATTGTGAAAAAGCCAGAGCGTGTTTCCACCCAGTTTCGAACTGGGGACCTTTCGCGTGTGAGGCGAACGTGATAACCTTTCTGCAGACAACAGACCGAAATCTTTAGTTGCACGCTCGATGAAAAGCACATAAAGGTAAAGCGTTCTACAGGCCACTGACGGCGCAAAGGGTTCATACTTTTATATTCAAAAGTGAAGAGATGTTTCTGCTCGGTTTCGAACCGAGGACCTTTCGCGTGTTAGGCAAACGTGATGACCGCTACACTACAGAAACCAAGCTGACAACCTGCTTTGTTTTAACACCTCTAGGCAGGCGAAGCCTGTGTAGCGTTGCCTAAGAACGCAACAGACCCCGACTTTAGCAAGCTTGGCAAAAGGTCACGTCTGTTTCCACCCAGTTTCGAACTGGGGACCTTTCGTGTTTGAGGCGAACGTGATAACCACGTTATTAGCAAGTTATCAGCAGCCAGAATTCTCCTGGAACTTCGAAAAGAGCTTATGCATTGCCTCAAAAGCAAACCTCTGTTTCTGCTCGCTTTCGAACCGAGGACCTTTCACGTGTTAAGCGAAATTGATGATCACTACAGTACAGAAACTACAAAATTGTACTCTCGTCCCCTTTTCAGGGAAAATCGATCCCGTAGTCTGCACTGCATGCAGATAAACAAACCCGCGTAAATCCCACACACAACAGGATAGAGTTCATTCGGCGTGGCAGTCTGCGCAGAGTCCCTTTAAAGCTTGCCTTCACCTACCTCGAAATTAAGGCCCTTGCAGCCTGGACCATCTGCTTACCAGACAGTCACTACACTAAGGAAACCTGTCTGCAGAAAACAGACCGAAATCTTTAGGTGCACGCTCTGCGAAAAGCATTCTAAAGGGCACTGACGGCGCAAAGGGTTCATACTTTTATATTCAAAAGGGAAGAGTTGTTTCTGTCCTTAAAAACCGGCCTTCACCTACCTCGAAATTAAGGCATTTGCAGCCTGGACCATCTGCTTACCAAACAATCATTTCAGCACAAATAGGACAAAAGCCTCCCTCTGTTTCCGCCCAGTTTCGAACTGGGGACCTTTCGCGCGTAAGGCGAACGTGATTACCTCTGCACTACGGAAACCTGCAGCCAGGGCTGGGTCTGACCTTTCCATCGCACGCTTCTTGGAACGAGACTCAAACTACAGATTGCGTTGCGCTGTTCAATTTTTAAGCACCTTCTATTTTTAGCTACAAAGCAAGCAGTTTTTTCCAGTGCTCTGTGGGACTCCTCAGTGGTCGTTTCTTTTTTATAGTTTTTTCGCTTCCTTTCAAATAATTATTATTCTTCTTTTTTTGGAAAATGCTACACCACTGATTGGGCCTTTGAGTGCACTAGCCACCTGTTCATCCAAATGACCTGGGTAATAGTACCGAGTCTGTCGGTGTGGTACTTACAGCTGCCTAGTGTGGCTTGATAATTGTCTTCACACCTGTGTAAAGAAAGACCTTCGTTGCGTAGTGCTGCTGCTAAACAGAGGGCCACTCAGAAAAAAAACGTATTTTGTGTTCCACAGAAGAAAGCCACGCAGGCCTGGAACGGTAGGAGTGTGTGTTAGGTTAAGGGCAAATGACTCCACCCTTTTTTGCATCAACTACACCTTTAGCGATTGTCTTCATTCATCTTGGCCGCAATGCATTTGTGGTGTTGAGTTCCTCCTCAACAGAAAGCCAATTGAACAATTGTGAAAAAGCCAGAGCGTGTTTCCACCCAGTTTCGAACTGGGGACCTTTCGCGTGTGAGGCGAACGTGATAACCTTTCTGCAGACAACAGACCGAAATCTTTAGTTGCACGCTCGATGAAAAGCACATAAAGGTAAAGCGTTCTACAGGCCACTGACGGCGCAAAGGGTTCATACTTTTATATTCAAAAGTGAAGAGATGTTTCTGCTCGGTTTCGAACCAAGGACCTTTCGCGTGTTAGGCGAATGTGATGACCACTACACTACAGAAACCAAGCTGACAACCTGCTTTGTTTTCACACCTCTAGGCAGGCGAAGCCTGTGTAGCGTTGCCTAAGAACGCAACAGACCCCGACTTTAGCAAGCTTGGCAAAAGGTCACGTCTGTTTCCACCCAGTTTCGAACTGGGGACCTTTCGTGTTTGAGGCGAACGTGATAACCACGTTATTAGCAAGTTATCAGCAGCCAGAATTCTCCTGGAACTTCGAAAAGAGCTTATGCATTGCCTCAAAAGCAAACCTCTGTTTCTGCTCGCTTTCGAACCGAGGACCTTTCACGTGTTAAGCGAAATTGATGATCACTACAGTACAGAAACTACAAAATTGTACTCTCGTCCCCTTTTCAGGGAAAATCGATCCCGTAGTCTGCACTGCATGCAGATAAACAAACCCGCGTAAATCCCACACACAACAGGATAGAGTTCATTCGGCGTGGCAGTCTGCGCAGAGTCCCTTTAAAGCTTGCCTTCACCTACCTCGAAATTAAGGCCCTTGCAGCCTGGACCATCTGCTTACCAGACAGTCACTACACTAAGGAAACCTGTCTGCAGAAAACAGACCGAAATCTTTAGGTGCACGCTATGCGAAAAGCATTCTAAAGGGCACTGACGGCGCAAAGGGTTCATACTTTTATATTCAAAAGGGAAGAGTTGTTTCTGTCCTTAAAAACCGGCCTTCACCTACCTCGAAATTAAGGCATTTGCAGCCTGGACCATCTGCTTACCAAACAATCATTTCAGCACAAATAGGACAAAAGCCTCCCTCTGTTTCCGCCCAGTTTCGAACTGGGGACCTTTCGCGCGTAAGGCGAACGTGATTACCTCTGCACTACGGAAACCTGCAGCCAGGGCTGGGTCTGACCTTTCCATCGCACGCTTCTTGGAACGAGACTCAAACTACAGATTGCGTTGCGCTGTTCAATTTTTAAGCACCTTCTATTTTTAGCTACAAAGCAAGCAGTTTTTTCCAGTGCTCTGTGGGACTCCTCAGTGGTCGTTTCTTTTTTATAGTTTTTTCGCTTCCTTTCAAATAATTATTATTCTTCTTTTTTTGGAAAATGCTACACCACTGATTGGGCCTTTGAGTGCACTAGCCACCTGTTCATCCAAATGACCTGGGTAATAGTACCGAGTCTGTCGGTGTGGTACTTACAGCTGCCTAGTGTGGCTTGATAATTGTCTTCACACCTGTGTAAAGAAAGACCTTCGTTGCGTAGTGCTGCTGCTAAACAGAGGGCCACTCAGAAAAAAAACGTATTTTGTGTTCCACAGAAGAAAGCCACGCAGGCCTGGAACGGTAGGAGTGTGTGTTAGGTTAAGGGCAAATGACTCCACCCTTTTTTGCATCAACTACACCTTTAGCGATTGTCTTCATTCATCTTGGCCGCAATGCATTTGTGGTGTTGAGTTCCTCCTCAACAGAAAGCCAATTGAACAATTGTGAAAAAGCCAGAGCGTGTTTCCACCCAGTTTCGAACTGGGGACCTTTCGCATGTGAGGCGAACGTGATAACCACTACACTATGGAAACCTTTCTGCAGACAACAGACCGAAATCTTTAGTTGCACGCTCGATGAAAAGCACATAAAGGTAAAGCGTTCTACAGGCCACTGACGGCGCAAAGGGTTCATACTTTTATATTCAAAAGTGAAGAGATGTTTCTGCTCGGTTTCGAACCGAGGACCTTTCGCGTGTTAGGCGAACGTGATGACCGCTACACTACAGAAACCAAGCTGACAACCTGCTTTGTTTTCACACCTCTAGGCAGGCGAAGCCTGTGTAGCGTTGCCTAAGAACGCAACAGACCCCGACTTTAGCAAGCTTGGCAAAAGGTCACGTCTGTTTCCACCCAGTTTCGAACTGGGGACCTTTCGTGTTTGAGGCGAACGTGATAACCACGTTATTAGCAAGTTATCAGCAGCCAGAATTCTCCTGGAACTTCGAAAAGAGCTTATGCATTGCCTCAAAAGCAAACCTCTGTTTCTGCTCGCTTTCGAACCGAGGACCTTTCACGTGTTAAGCGAAATTGATGATCACTACAGTACAGAAACTACAAAATTGTACTCTCGTCCCCTTTTCAGGGAAAATCGATCCCGTAGTCTGCACTGCATGCAGATAAACAAACCCGCGTAAATCCCACACACAACAGGATAGAGTTCATTCGGCGTGGCAGTCTGCGCAGAGTCCCTTTAAAGCTTGCCTTCACCTACCTCGAAATTAAGGCCCTTGCAGCCTGGACCATCTGCTTACCAGACAGTCACTACACTAAGGAAACCTGTCTGCAGAAAACAGACCGAAATCTTTAGGTGCACGCTCTGCGAAAAGCATTCTAAAGGGCACTGACGGCGCAAAGGGTTCATACTTTTATATTCAAAAGGGAAGAGTTGTTTCTGTCCTTAAAAACCGGCCTTCACCTACCTCGAAATTAAGGCATTTGCAGCCTGGACCATCTGCTTACCAAACAATCATTTCAGCACAAATAGGACAAAAGCCTCCCTCTGTTTCTGCCCAGTTTCGAACTGGGGACCTTTCGCGCGTAAGGCGAACGTGATTACCTCTGCACTACGGAAACCTGCAGCCAGGGCTGGGTCTGACCTTTCCATCGCACGCTTCTTGGAACGAGACTCAAACTACAGATTGCGTTGCGCTGTTCAATTTTTAAGCACCTTCTATTTTTAGCTACAAAGCAAGCAGTTTTTTCCAGTGCTCTGTGGGACTCCTCAGTGGTCGTTTCTTTTTTATAGTTTTTTCGCTTCCTTTCAAATAATTATTATTCTTCTTTTTTTGGAAAATGCTACACCACTGATTGGGCCTTTGAGTGCACTAGCCACCTGTTCATCCAAATGACCTGGGTAATAGTACCGAGTCTGTCGGTGTGGTACTTACAGCTGCCTAGTGTGGCTTGATAATTGTCTTCACACCTGTGTAAAGAAAGACCTTCGTTGCGTAGTGCTGCTGCTAAACAGAGGGCCACTCAGAAAAAAAACGTATTTTGTGTTCCACAGAAGAAAGCCACGCAGGCCTGGAACGGTAGGAGTGTGTGTTAGGTTAAGGGCAAATGACTCCACCCTTTTTTGCATCAACTACACCTTTAGCGATTGTCTTCATTCATCTTGGCCGCAATGCATTTGTGGTGTTGAGTTCCTCCTCAACAGAAAGCCAATTGAACAATTGTGAAAAAGCCAGAGCGTGTTTCCACCCAGTTTCGAACTGGGGACCTTTCGCGTGTGAGGCGAACGTGATAACCTTTCTGCAGACAACAGACCGAAATCTTTAGTTGCACGCTCGATGAAAAGCACATAAAGGTAAAGCGTTCTACAGGCCACTGACGGCGCAAAGGGTTCATACTTTTATATTCAGAAGTGAAGAGATGTTTCTGCTCGGTTTCGAACCAAGGACCTTTCGCGTGTTAGGCGAACGTGATGACCACTACACTACAGAAACCAAGCTGACAACCTGCTTTGTTTTCACACCTCTAGGCAGGCGAAGCCTGTGTAGCGTTGCCTAAGAACGCAACAGACCCCGACTTTAGCAAGCTTGGCAAAAGGTCACGTCTGTTTCCACCCAGTTTCGAACTGGGGACCTTTCGTGTTTGAGGCGAACGTGATAACCACGTTATTAGCAAGTTATCAGCAGCCAGAATTCTCCTGGAACTTCGAAAAGAGCTTATGCATTGCCTCAAAAGCAAACCTCTGTTTCTGCTCGCTTTCGAACCGAGGACCTTTCACGTGTTAAGCGAAATTGATGATCACTACAGTACAGAAACTACAAAATTGTACTCTCGTCCCCTTTTCAGGGAAAATCGATCCCGTAGTCTGCACTGCATGCAGATAAACAAACCCGCGTAAATCCCACACACAACAGGATAGAGTTCATTCGGCGTGGCAGTCTGCGCAGAGTCCCTTTAAAGCTTGCCTTCACCTACCTCGAAATTAAGGCCCTTGCAGCCTGGACCATCTGCTTACCAGACAGTCACTACACTAAGGAAACCTGTCTGCAGAAAACAGACCGAAATCTTTAGGTGCACGCTATGCGAAAAGCATTCTAAAGGGCACTGACGGCGCAAAGGGTTCATACTTTTATATTCAAAAGGGAAGAGTTGTTTCTGTCCTTAAAAACCGGCCTTCACCTACCTCGAAATTAAGGCATTTGCAGCCTGGACCATCTGCTTACCAAACAATAATTTCAGCACAAATAGGACAAAAGTCTCCCTCTGTTTCCGCCCAGTTTCGAACTGGGGACCTTTCGCGCGTAAGGCGAACGTGATTACCTCTACACTACGGAAACCTGCAGCCAGGGCTGGGTCTGACCTTTCCATCGCACGCTTCTTGGAACGAGACTCAAACTACAGATTGCGTTGCGCTGTTCAATTTTTAAGCACCTTCTATTTTTAGCTACAAAGCAAGCAGTTTTTTCCAGTGCTCTGTGGGACTCCTCAGTGGTCGTTTCTTTTTTATAGTTTTTTCGCTTCCTTTCAAATAATTATTATTCTTCTTTTTTTGGAAAATGCTACACCACTGATTGGGCCTTTGAGTGCACTAGCCACCTGTTCATCCAAATGACCTGGGTAATAGTACCGAGTCTGTCGGTGTGGTACTTACAGCTGCCTAGTGTGGCTTGATAATTGTCTTCACACCTGTGTAAAGAAAGACCTTCGTTGCGTAGTGCTGCTGCTAAACAGAGGGCCACTCAGAAAAAAAACGTATTTTGTGTTCCACAGAAGAAAGCCACGCAGGCCTGGAACGGTAGGAGTGTGTGTTAGGTTAAGGGCAAATGACTCCACCCTTTTTTGCATCAACTACACCTTTAGCGATTGTCTTCATTCATCTTGGCCGCAATGCATTTGTGGTGTTGAGTTCCTCCTCAACAGAAAGCCAATTGAACAATTGTGAAAAAGCCAGAGCGTGTTTCCACCCAGTTTCGAACTGGGGACCTTTCGCGTGTGAGGCGAACGTGATAACCTTTCTGCAGACAACAGACCGAAATCTTTAGTTGCACGCTCGATGAAAAGCACATAAAGGTAAAGCGTTCTACAGGCCACTGACGGCGCAAAGGGTTCATACTTTTATATTCAAAAGTGAAGAGATGTTTCTGCTCGGTTTCGAACCGAGGACCTTTCGCGTGTTAGGCAAACGTGATGACCGCTACACTACAGAAACCAAGCTGACAACCTGCTTTGTTTTAACACCTCTAGGCAGGCGAAGCCTGTGTAGCGTTGCCTAAGAACGCAACAGACCCCGACTTTAGCAAGCTTGGCAAAAGGTCACGTCTGTTTCCACCCAGTTTCGAACTGGGGACCTTTCGTGTTTGAGGCGAACGTGATAACCACGTTATTAGCAAGTTATCAGCAGCCAGAATTCTCCTGGAACTTCGAAAAGAGCTTATGCATTGCCTCAAAAGCAAACCTCTGTTTCTGCTCGCTTTCGAACCGAGGACCTTTCACGTGTTAAGCGAAATTGATGATCACTACAGTACAGAAACTACAAAATTGTACTCTCGTCCCCTTTTCAGGGAAAATCGATCCCGTAGTCTGCACTGCATGCAGATAAACAAACCCGCGTAAATCCCACACACAACAGGATAGAGTTCATTCGGCGTGGCAGTCTGCGCAGAGTCCCTTTAAAGCTTGCCTTCACCTACCTCGAAATTAAGGCCCTTGCAGCCTGGACCATCTGCTTACCAGACAGTCACTACACTAAGGAAACCTGTCTGCAGAAAACAGACCGAAATCTTTAGGTGCACGCTCTGCGAAAAGCATTCTAAAGGGCACTGACGGCGCAAAGGGTTCATACTTTTATATTCAAAAGGGAAGAGTTGTTTCTGTCCTTAAAAACCGGCCTTCACCTACCTCGAAATTAAGGCATTTGCAGCCTGGACCATCTGCTTACCAAACAATCATTTCAGCACAAATAGGACAAAAGCCTCCCTCTGTTTCCGCCCAGTTTCGAACTGGGGACCTTTCGCGCGTAAGGCGAACGTGATTACCTCTGCACTACGGAAACCTGCAGCCAGGGCTGGGTCTGACCTTTCCATCGCACGCTTCTTGGAACGAGACTCAAACTACAGATTGCGTTGCGCTGTTCAATTTTTAAGCACCTTCTATTTTTAGCTACAAAGCAAGCAGTTTTTTCCAGTGCTCTGTGGGACTCCTCAGTGGTCGTTTCTTTTTTATAGTTTTTTCGCTTCCTTTCAAATAATTATTATTCTTCTTTTTTTGGAAAATGCTACACCACTGATTGGGCCTTTGAGTGCACTAGCCACCTGTTCATCCAAATGACCTGGGTAATAGTACCGAGTCTGTCGGTGTGGTACTTACAGCTGCCTAGTGTGGCTTGATAATTGTCTTCACACCTGTGTAAAGAAAGACCTTCGTTGCGTAGTGCTGCTGCTAAACAGAGGGCCACTCAGAAAAAAAACGTATTTTGTGTTCCACAGAAGAAAGCCACGCAGGCCTGGAACGGTAGGAGTGTGTGTTAGGTTAAGGGCAAATGACTCCACCCTTTTTTGCATCAACTACACCTTTAGCGATTGTCTTCATTCATCTTGGCCGCAATGCATTTGTGGTGTTGAGTTCCTCCTCAACAGAAAGCCAATTGAACAATTGTGAAAAAGCCAGAGCGTGTTTCCACCCAGTTTCGAACTGGGGACCTTTCGCGTGTGAGGCGAACGTGATAACCTTTCTGCAGACAACAGACCGAAATCTTTAGTTGCACGCTCGATGAAAAGCACATAAAGGTAAAGCGTTCTACAGGCCACTGACGGCGCAAAGGGTTCATACTTTTATATTCAAAAGTGAAGAGATGTTTCTGCTCGGTTTCGAACCGAGGACCTTTCGCGTGTTAGGCAAACGTGATGACCGCTACACTACAGAAACCAAGCTGACAACCTGCTTTGTTTTAACACCTCTAGGCAGGCGAAGCCTGTGTAGCGTTGCCTAAGAACGCAACAGACCCCGACTTTAGCAAGCTTGGCAAAAGGTCACGTCTGTTTCCACCCAGTTTCGAACTGGGGACCTTTCGTGTTTGAGGCGAACGTGATAACCACGTTATTAGCAAGTTATCAGCAGCCAGAATTCTCCTGGAACTTCGAAAAGAGCTTATGCATTGCCTCAAAAGCAAACCTCTGTTTCTGCTCGCTTTCGAACCGAGGACCTTTCACGTGTTAAGCGAAATTGATGATCACTACAGTACAGAAACTACAAAATTGTACTCTCGTCCCCTTTTCAGGGAAAATCGATCCCGTAGTCTGCACTGCATGCAGATAAACAAACCCGCGTAAATCCCACACACAACAGGATAGAGTTCATTCGGCGTGGCAGTCTGCGCAGAGTCCCTTTAAAGCTTGCCTTCACCTACCTCGAAATTAAGGCCCTTGCAGCCTGGACCATCTGCTTACCAGACAGTCACTACACTAAGGAAACCTGTCTGCAGAAAACAGACCGAAATCTTTAGGTGCACGCTCTGCGAAAAGCATTCTAAAGGGCACTGACGGCGCAAAGGGTTCATACTTTTATATTCAAAAGGGAAGAGTTGTTTCTGTCCTTAAAAACCGGCCTTCACCTACCTCGAAATTAAGGCATTTGCAGCCTGGACCATCTGCTTACCAAACAATCATTTCAGCACAAATAGGACAAAAGCCTCCCTCTGTTTCCGCCCAGTTTCGAACTGGGGACCTTTCGCGCGTAAGGCGAACGTGATTACCTCTGCACTACGGAAACCTGCAGCCAGGGCTGGGTCTGACCTTTCCATCGCACGCTTCTTGGAACGAGACTCAAACTACAGATTGCGTTGCGCTGTTCAATTTTTAAGCACCTTCTATTTTTAGCTACAAAGCAAGCAGTTTTTTCCAGTGCTCTGTGGGACTCCTCAGTGGTCGTTTCTTTTTTATAGTTTTTTCGCTTCCTTTCAAATAATTATTATTCTTCTTTTTTTGGAAAATGCTACACCACTGATTGGGCCTTTGAGTGCACTAGCCACCTGTTCATCCAAATGACCTGGGTAATAGTACCGAGTCTGTCGGTGTGGTACTTACAGCTGCCTAGTGTGGCTTGATAATTGTCTTCACACCTGTGTAAAGAAAGACCTTCGTTGCGTAGTGCTGCTGCTAAACAGAGGGCCACTCAGAAAAAAAACGTATTTTGTGTTCCACAGAAGAAAGCCACGCAGGCCTGGAACGGTAGGAGTGTGTGTTAGGTTAAGGGCAAATGACTCCACCCTTTTTTGCATCAACTACACCTTTAGCGATTGTCTTCATTCATCTTGGCCGCAATGCATTTGTGGTGTTGAGTTCCTCCTCAACAGAAAGCCAATTGAACAATTGTGAAAAAGCCAGAGCGTGTTTCCACCCAGTTTCGAACTGGGGACCTTTCGCGTGTGAGGCGAACGTGATAACCTTTCTGCAGACAACAGACCGAAATCTTTAGTTGCACGCTCGATGAAAAGCACATAAAGGTAAAGCGTTCTACAGGCCACTGACGGCGCAAAGGGTTCATACTTTTATATTCAAAAGTGAAGAGATGTTTCTGCTCGGTTTCGAACCAAGGACCTTTCGCGTGTTAGGCGAATGTGATGACCACTACACTACAGAAACCAAGCTGACAACCTGCTTTGTTTTCACACCTCTAGGCAGGCGAAGCCTGTGTAGCGTTGCCTAAGAACGCAACAGACCCCGACTTTAGCAAGCTTGGCAAAAGGTCACGTCTGTTTCCACCCAGTTTCGAACTGGGGACCTTTCGTGTTTGAGGCGAACGTGATAACCACGTTATTAGCAAGTTATCAGCAGCCAGAATTCTCCTGGAACTTCGAAAAGAGCTTATGCATTGCCTCAAAAGCAAACCTCTGTTTCTGCTCGCTTTCGAACCGAGGACCTTTCACGTGTTAAGCGAAATTGATGATCACTACAGTACAGAAACTACAAAATTGTACTCTCGTCCCCTTTTCAGGGAAAATCGATCCCGTAGTCTGCACTGCATGCAGATAAACAAACCCGCGTAAATCCCACACACAACAGGATAGAGTTCATTCGGCGTGGCAGTCTGCGCAGAGTCCCTTTAAAGCTTGCCTTCACCTACCTCGAAATTAAGGCCCTTGCAGCCTGGACCATCTGCTTACCAGACAGTCACTACACTAAGGAAACCTGTCTGCAGAAAACAGACCGAAATCTTTAGGTGCACGCTATGCGAAAAGCATTCTAAAGGGCACTGACGGCGCAAAGGGTTCATACTTTTATATTCAAAAGGGAAGAGTTGTTTCTGTCCTTAAAAACCGGCCTTCACCTACCTCGAAATTAAGGCATTTGCAGCCTGGACCATCTGCTTACCAAACAATCATTTCAGCACAAATAGGACAAAAGCCTCCCTCTGTTTCCGCCCAGTTTCGAACTGGGGACCTTTCGCGCGTAAGGCGAACGTGATTACCTCTGCACTACGGAAACCTGCAGCCAGGGCTGGGTCTGACCTTTCCATCGCACGCTTCTTGGAACGAGACTCAAACTACAGATTGCGTTGCGCTGTTCAATTTTTAAGCACCTTCTATTTTTAGCTACAAAGCAAGCAGTTTTTTCCAGTGCTCTGTGGGACTCCTCAGTGGTCGTTTCTTTTTTATAGTTTTTTCGCTTCCTTTCAAATAATTATTATTCTTCTTTTTTTGGAAAATGCTACACCACTGATTGGGCCTTTGAGTGCACTAGCCACCTGTTCATCCAAATGACCTGGGTAATAGTACCGAGTCTGTCGGTGTGGTACTTACAGCTGCCTAGTGTGGCTTGATAATTGTCTTCACACCTGTGTAAAGAAAGACCTTCGTTGCGTAGTGCTGCTGCTAAACAGAGGGCCACTCAGAAAAAAAACGTATTTTGTGTTCCACAGAAGAAAGCCACGCAGGCCTGGAACGGTAGGAGTGTGTGTTAGGTTAAGGGCAAATGACTCCACCCTTTTTTGCATCAACTACACCTTTAGCGATTGTCTTCATTCATCTTGGCCGCAATGCATTTGTGGTGTTGAGTTCCTCCTCAACAGAAAGCCAATTGAACAATTGTGAAAAAGCCAGAGCGTGTTTCCACCCAGTTTCGAACTGGGGACCTTTCGCATGTGAGGCGAACGTGATAACCACTACACTATGGAAACCTTTCTGCAGACAACAGACCGAAATCTTTAGTTGCACGCTCGATGAAAAGCACATAAAGGTAAAGCGTTCTACAGGCCACTGACGGCGCAAAGGGTTCATACTTTTATATTCAAAAGTGAAGAGATGTTTCTGCTCGGTTTCGAACCGAGGACCTTTCGCGTGTTAGGCGAACGTGATGACCGCTACACTACAGAAACCAAGCTGACAACCTGCTTTGTTTTCACACCTCTAGGCAGGCGAAGCCTGTGTAGCGTTGCCTAAGAACGCAACAGACCCCGACTTTAGCAAGCTTGGCAAAAGGTCACGTCTGTTTCCACCCAGTTTCGAACTGGGGACCTTTCGTGTTTGAGGCGAACGTGATAACCACGTTATTAGCAAGTTATCAGCAGCCAGAATTCTCCTGGAACTTCGAAAAGAGCTTATGCATTGCCTCAAAAGCAAACCTCTGTTTCTGCTCGCTTTCGAACCGAGGACCTTTCACGTGTTAAGCGAAATTGATGATCACTACAGTACAGAAACTACAAAATTGTACTCTCGTCCCCTTTTCAGGGAAAATCGATCCCGTAGTCTGCACTGCATGCAGATAAACAAACCCGCGTAAATCCCACACACAACAGGATAGAGTTCATTCGGCGTGGCAGTCTGCGCAGAGTCCCTTTAAAGCTTGCCTTCACCTACCTCGAAATTAAGGCCCTTGCAGCCTGGACCATCTGCTTACCAGACAGTCACTACACTAAGGAAACCTGTCTGCAGAAAACAGACCGAAATCTTTAGGTGCACGCTCTGCGAAAAGCATTCTAAAGGGCACTGACGGCGCAAAGGGTTCATACTTTTATATTCAAAAGGGAAGAGTTGTTTCTGTCCTTAAAAACCGGCCTTCACCTACCTCGAAATTAAGGCATTTGCAGCCTGGACCATCTGCTTACCAAACAATCATTTCAGCACAAATAGGACAAAAGCCTCCCTCTGTTTCTGCCCAGTTTCGAACTGGGGACCTTTCGCGCGTAAGGCGAACGTGATTACCTCTGCACTACGGAAACCTGCAGCCAGGGCTGGGTCTGACCTTTCCATCGCACGCTTCTTGGAACGAGACTCAAACTACAGATTGCGTTGCGCTGTTCAATTTTTAAGCACCTTCTATTTTTAGCTACAAAGCAAGCAGTTTTTTCCAGTGCTCTGTGGGACTCCTCAGTGGTCGTTTCTTTTTTATAGTTTTTTCGCTTCCTTTCAAATAATTATTATTCTTCTTTTTTTGGAAAATGCTACACCACTGATTGGGCCTTTGAGTGCACTAGCCACCTGTTCATCCAAATGACCTGGGTAATAGTACCGAGTCTGTCGGTGTGGTACTTACAGCTGCCTAGTGTGGCTTGATAATTGTCTTCACACCTGTGTAAAGAAAGACCTTCGTTGCGTAGTGCTGCTGCTAAACAGAGGGCCACTCAGAAAAAAAACGTATTTTGTGTTCCACAGAAGAAAGCCACGCAGGCCTGGAACGGTAGGAGTGTGTGTTAGGTTAAGGGCAAATGACTCCACCCTTTTTTGCATCAACTACACCTTTAGCGATTGTCTTCATTCATCTTGGCCGCAATGCATTTGTGGTGTTGAGTTCCTCCTCAACAGAAAGCCAATTGAACAATTGTGAAAAAGCCAGAGCGTGTTTCCACCCAGTTTCGAACTGGGGACCTTTCGCGTGTGAGGCGAACGTGATAACCACTACACTATGGAAACCTTTCTGCAGACAACAGACCGAAATCTTTAGTTGCACGCTCGATGAAAAGCACATAAAGGTAAAGCGTTCTACAGGCCACTGACGGCGCAAAGGGTTCATACTTTTATATTCAAAAGTGAAGAGATGTTTCTGCTCGGTTTCGAACCGAGGACCTTTCGCGTGTTAGGCGAACGTGATGACCGCTACACTACAGAAACCAAGCTGACAACCTGCTTTGTTTTCACACCTCTAGGCAGGCGAAGCCTGTGTAGCGTTGCCTAAGAACGCAACAGACCCCGACTTTAGCAAGCTTGGCAAAAGGTCACGTCTGTTTCCACCCAGTTTCGAACTGGGGACCTTTCGTGTTTGAGGCGAACGTGATAACCACGTTATTAGCAAGTTATCAGCAGCCAGAATTCTCCTGGAACTTCGAAAAGAGCTTATGCATTGCCTCAAAAGCAAACCTCTGTTTCTGCTCGCTTTCGAACCGAGGACCTTTCACGTGTTAAGCGAAATTGATGATCACTACAGTACAGAAACTACAAAATTGTACTCTCGTCCCCTTTTCAGGGAAAATCGATCCCGTAGTCTGCACTGCATGCAGATAAACAAACCCGCGTAAATCCCACACACAACAGGATAGAGTTCATTCGGCGTGGCAGTCTGCGCAGAGTCCCTTTAAAGCTTGCCTTCACCTACCTCGAAATTAAGGCCCTTGCAGCCTGGACCATCTGCTTACCAGACAGTCACTACACTAAGGAAACCTGTCTGCAGAAAACAGACCGAAATCTTTAGGTGCACGCTCTGCGAAAAGCATTCTAAAGGGCACTGACGGCGCAAAGGGTTCATACTTTTATATTCAAAAGGGAAGAGTTGTTTCTGTCCTTAAAAACCGGCCTTCACCTACCTCGAAATTAAGGCATTTGCAGCCTGGACCATCTGCTTACCAAACAATCATTTCAGCACAAATAGGACAAAAGCCTCCCTCTGTTTCCGCCCAGTTTCGAACTGGGGACCTTTCGCGCGTAAGGCGAACGTGATTACCTCTGCACTACGGAAACCTGCAGCCAGGGCAGGGTCTGACCTTTCCATCGCACGCTTCTTGGAACGAGACTCAAACTACAGATTGCGTTGCGCTGTTCAATTTTTAAGCACCTTCTATTTTTAGCTACAAAGCAAGCAGTTTTTTCCAGTGCTCTGTGGGACTCCTCAGTGGTCGTTTCTTTTTTATAGTTTTTTCGCTTCCTTTCAAATAATTATTATTCTTCTTTTTTTGGAAAATGCTACACCACTGATTGGGCCTTTGAGTGCACTAGCCACCTGTTCATCCAAATGACCTGGGTAATAGTACCGAGTCTGTCGGTGTGGTACTTACAGCTGCCTAGTGTGGCTTGATAATTGTCTTCACACCTGTGTAAAGAAAGACCTTCGTTGCGTAGTGCTGCTGCTAAACAGAGGGCCACTCAGAAAAAAAACGTATTTTGTGTTCCACAGAAGAAAGCCACGCAGGCCTGGAACGGTAGGAGTGTGTGTTAGGTTAAGGGCAAATGACTCCACCCTTTTTTGCATCAACTACACCTTTAGCGATTGTCTTCATTCATCTTGGCCGCAATGCATTTGTGGTGTTGAGTTCCTCCTCAACAGAAAGCCAATTGAACAATTGTGAAAAAGCCAGAGCGTGTTTCCACCCAGTTTCGAACTGCGGACCTTTCGCGTGTGAGGCGAACGTGATAACCTTTCTGCAGACAACAGACCGAAATCTTTAGTTGCACGCTCGATGAAAAGCACATAAAGGTAAAGCGTTCTACAGGCCACTGACGGCGCAAAGGGTTCATACTTTTATATTCAAAAGTGAAGAGATGTTTCTGCTCGGTTTCGAACCAAGGACCTTTCGCGTGTTAGGCGAACGTGATGACCACTACACTACAGAAACCAAGCTGACAACCTGCTTTGTTTTCACACCTCTAGGCAGGCGAAGCCTGTGTAGCGTTGCCTAAGAACGCAACAGACCCCGACTTTAGCAAGCTTGGCAAAAGGTCACGTCTGTTTCCACCCAGTTTCGAACTGGGGACCTTTCGTGTTTGAGGCGAACGTGATAACCACGTTATTAGCAAGTTATCAGCAGCCAGAATTCTCCTGGAACTTCGAAAAGAGCTTATGCATTGCCTCAAAAGCAAACCTCTGTTTCTGCTCGCTTTCGAACCGAGGACCTTTCACGTGTTAAGCGAAATTGATGATCACTACAGTACAGAAACTACAAAATTGTACTCTCGTCCCCTTTTCAGGGAAAATCGATCCCGTAGTCTGCACTGCATGCAGATAAACAAACCCGCGTAAATCCCACACACAACAGGATAGAGTTCATTCGGCGTGGCAGTCTGCGCAGAGTCCCTTTAAAGCTTGCCTTCACCTACCTCGAAATTAAGGCCCTTGCAGCCTGGACCATCTGCTTACCAGACAGTCACTACACTAAGGAAACCTGTCTGCAGAAAACAGACCGAAATCTTTAGGTGCACGCTATGCGAAAAGCATTCTAAAGGGCACTGACGGCGCAAAGGGTTCATACTTTTATATTCAAAAGGGAAGAGTTGTTTCTGTCCTTAAAAACCGGCCTTCACCTACCTCGAAATTAAGGCATTTGCAGCCTGGACCATCTGCTTACCAAACAATAATTTCAGCACAAATAGGACAAAAGTCTCCCTCTGTTTCCGCCCAGTTTCGAACTGGGGACCTTTCGCGCGTAAGGCGAACGTGATTACCTCTGCACTACGGAAACCTGCAGCCAGGGCTGGGTCTGACCTTTCCATCGCACGCTTCTTGGAACGAGACTCAAACTACAGATTGCGTTGCGCTGTTCAATTTTTAAGCACCTTCTATTTTTAGCTACAAAGCAAGCAGTTTTTTCCAGTGCTCTGTGGGACTCCTCAGTGGTCGTTTCTTTTTTATAGTTTTTTCGCTTCCTTTCAAATAATTATTATTCTTCTTTTTTTGGAAAATGCTACACCACTGATTGGGCCTTTGAGTGCACTAGCCACCTGTTCATCCAAATGACCTGGGTAATAGTACCGAGTCTGTCGGTGTGGTACTTACAGCTGCCTAGTGTGGCTTGATAATTGTCTTCACACCTGTGTAAAGAAAGACCTTCGTTGCGTAGTGCTGCTGCTAAACAGAGGGCCACTCAGAAAAAAAACGTATTTTGTGTTCCACAGAAGAAAGCCACGCAGGCCTGGAACGGTAGGAGTGTGTGTTAGGTTAAGGGCAAATGACTCCACCCTTTTTTGCATCAACTACACCTTTAGCGATTGTCTTCATTCATCTTGGCCGCAATGCATTTGTGGTGTTGAGTTCCTCCTCAACAGAAAGCCAATTGAACAATTGTGAAAAAGCCAGAGCGTGTTTCCACCCAGTTTCGAACTGGGGACCTTTCGCATGTGAGGCGAACGTGATAACCACTACACTATGGAAACCTTTCTGCAGACAACAGACCGAAATCTTTAGTTGCACGCTCGATGAAAAGCACATAAAGGTAAAGCGTTCTACAGGCCACTGACGGCGCAAAGGGTTCATACTTTTATATTCAAAAGTGAAGAGATGTTTCTGCTCGGTTTCGAACCGAGGACCTTTCGCGTGTTAGGCAAACGTGATGACCGCTACACTACAGAAACCAAGCTGACAACCTGCTTTGTTTTAACACCTCTAGGCAGGCGAAGCCTGTGTAGCGTTGCCTAAGAACGCAACAGACCCCGACTTTAGCAAGCTTGGCAAAAGGTCACGTCTGTTTCCACCCAGTTTCGAACTGGGGACCTTTCGTGTTTGAGGCGAACGTGATAACCACGTTATTAGCAAGTTATCAGCAGCCAGAATTCTCCTGGAACTTCGAAAAGAGCTTATGCATTGCCTCAAAAGCAAACCTCTGTTTCTGCTCGCTTTCGAACCGAGGACCTTTCACGTGTTAAGCGAAATTGATGATCACTACAGTACAGAAACTACAAAATTGTACTCTCGTCCCCTTTTCAGGGAAAATCGATCCCGTAGTCTGCACTGCATGCAGATAAACAAACCCGCGTAAATCCCACACACAACAGGATAGAGTTCATTCGGCGTGGCAGTCTGCGCAGAGTCCCTTTAAAGCTTGCCTTCACCTACCTCGAAATTAAGGCCCTTGCAGCCTGGACCATCTGCTTACCAGACAGTCACTACACTAAGGAAACCTGTCTGCAGAAAACAGACCGAAATCTTTAGGTGCACGCTCTGCGAAAAGCATTCTAAAGGGCACTGACGGCGCAAAGGGTTCATACTTTTATATTCAAAAGGGAAGAGTTGTTTCTGTCCTTAAAAACCGGCCTTCACCTACCTCGAAATTAAGGCATTTGCAGCCTGGACCATCTGCTTACCAAACAATCATTTCAGCACAAATAGGACAAAAGCCTCCCTCTGTTTCCGCCCAGTTTCGAACTGGGGACCTTTCGCGCGTAAGGCGAACGTGATTACCTCTGCACTACGGAAACCTGCAGCCAGGGCTGGGTCTGACCTTTCCATCGCACGCTTCTTGGAACGAGACTCAAACTACAGATTGCGTTGCGCTGTTCAATTTTTAAGCACCTTCTATTTTTAGCTACAAAGCAAGCAGTTTTTTCCAGTGCTCTGTGGGACTCCTCAGTGGTCGTTTCTTTTTTATAGTTTTTTCGCTTCCTTTCAAATAATTATTATTCTTCTTTTTTTGGAAAATGCTACACCACTGATTGGGCCTTTGAGTGCACTAGCCACCTGTTCATCCAAATGACCTGGGTAATAGTACCGAGTCTGTCGGTGTGGTACTTACAGCTGCCTAGTGTGGCTTGATAATTGTCTTCACACCTGTGTAAAGAAAGACCTTCGTTGCGTAGTGCTGCTGCTAAACAGAGGGCCACTCAGAAAAAAAACGTATTTTGTGTTCCACAGAAGAAAGCCACGCAGGCCTGGAACGGTAGGAGTGTGTGTTAGGTTAAGGGCAAATGACTCCACCCTTTTTTGCATCAACTACACCTTTAGCGATTGTCTTCATTCATCTTGGCCGCAATGCATTTGTGGTGTTGAGTTCCTCCTCAACAGAAAGCCAATTGAACAATTGTGAAAAAGCCAGAGCGTGTTTCCACCCAGTTTCGAACTGGGGACCTTTCGCATGTGAGGCGAACGTGATAACCACTACACTATGGAAACCTTTCTGCAGACAACAGACCGAAATCTTTAGTTGCACGCTCGATGAAAAGCACATAAAGGTAAAGCGTTCTACAGGCCACTGACGGCGCAAAGGGTTCATACTTTTATATTCAAAAGTGAAGAGATGTTTCTGCTCGGTTTCGAACCGAGGACCTTTCGCGTGTTAGGCGAACGTGATGACCGCTACACTACAGAAACCAAGCTGACAACCTGCTTTGTTTTCACACCTCTAGGCAGGCGAAGCCTGTGTAGCGTTGCCTAAGAACGCAACAGACCCCGACTTTAGCAAGCTTGGCAAAAGGTCACGTCTGTTTCCACCCAGTTTCGAACTGGGGACCTTTCGTGTTTGAGGCGAACGTGATAACCACGTTATTAGCAAGTTATCAGCAGCCAGAATTCTCCTGGAACTTCGAAAAGAGCTTATGCATTGCCTCAAAAGCAAACCTCTGTTTCTGCTCGCTTTCGAACCGAGGACCTTTCACGTGTTAAGCGAAATTGATGATCACTACAGTACAGAAACTACAAAATTGTACTCTCGTCCCCTTTTCAGGGAAAATCGATCCCGTAGTCTGCACTGCATGCAGATAAACAAACCCGCGTAAATCCCACACACAACAGGATAGAGTTCATTCGGCGTGGCAGTCTGCGCAGAGTCCCTTTAAAGCTTGCCTTCACCTACCTCGAAATTAAGGCCCTTGCAGCCTGGACCATCTGCTTACCAGACAGTCACTACACTAAGGAAACCTGTCTGCAGAAAACAGACCGAAATCTTTAGGTGCACGCTCTGCGAAAAGCATTCTAAAGGGCACTGACGGCGCAAAGGGTTCATACTTTTATATTCAAAAGGGAAGAGTTGTTTCTGTCCTTAAAAACCGGCCTTCACCTACCTCGAAATTAAGGCATTTGCAGCCTGGACCATCTGCTTACCAAACAATCATTTCAGCACAAATAGGACAAAAGCCTCCCTCTGTTTCCGCCCAGTTTCGAACTGGGGACCTTTCGCGCGTAAGGCGAACGTGATTACCTCTGCACTACGGAAACCTGCAGCCAGGGCTGGGTCTGACCTTTCCATCGCACGCTTCTTGGAACGAGACTCAAACTACAGATTGCGTTGCGCTGTTCAATTTTTAAGCACCTTCTATTTTTAGCTACAAAGCAAGCAGTTTTTTCCAGTGCTCTGTGGGACTCCTCAGTGGTCGTTTCTTTTTTATAGTTTTTTCGCTTCCTTTCAAATAATTATTATTCTTCTTTTTTTGGAAAATGCTACACCACTGATTGGGCCTTTGAGTGCACTAGCCACCTGTTCATCCAAATGACCTGGGTAATAGTACCGAGTCTGTCGGTGTGGTACTTACAGCTGCCTAGTGTGGCTTGATAATTGTCTTCACACCTGTGTAAAGAAAGACCTTCGTTGCGTAGTGCTGCTGCTAAACAGAGGGCCACTCAGAAAAAAAACGTATTTTGTGTTCCACAGAAGAAAGCCACGCAGGCCTGGAACGGTAGGAGTGTGTGTTAGGTTAAGGGCAAATGACTCCACCCTTTTTTGCATCAACTACACCTTTAGCGATTGTCTTCATTCATCTTGGCCGCAATGCATTTGTGGTGTTGAGTTCCTCCTCAACAGAAAGCCAATTGAACAATTGTGAAAAAGCCAGAGCGTGTTTCCACCCAGTTTCGAACTGGGGACCTTTCGCATGTGAGGCGAACGTGATAACCACTACACTATGGAAACCTTTCTGCAGACAACAGACCGAAATCTTTAGTTGCACGCTCGATGAAAAGCACATAAAGGTAAAGCGTTCTACAGGCCACTGACGGCGCAAAGGGTTCATACTTTTATATTCAAAAGTGAAGAGATGTTTCTGCTCGGTTTCGAACCGAGGACCTTTCGCGTGTTAGGCAAACGTGATGACCGCTACACTACAGAAACCAAGCTGACAACCTGCTTTGTTTTAACACCTCTAGGCAGGCGAAGCCTGTGTAGCGTTGCCTAAGAACGCAACAGACCCCGACTTTAGCAAGCTTGGCAAAAGGTCACGTCTGTTTCCACCCAGTTTCGAACTGGGGACCTTTCGTGTTTGAGGCGAACGTGATAACCACGTTATTAGCAAGTTATCAGCAGCCAGAATTCTCCTGGAACTTCGAAAAGAGCTTATGCATTGCCTCAAAAGCAAACCTCTGTTTCTGCTCGCTTTCGAACCGAGGACCTTTCACGTGTTAAGCGAAATTGATGATCACTACAGTACAGAAACTACAAAATTGTACTCTCGTCCCCTTTTCAGGGAAAATCGATCCCGTAGTCTGCACTGCATGCAGATAAACAAACCCGCGTAAATCCCACACACAACAGGATAGAGTTCATTCGGCGTGGCAGTCTGCGCAGAGTCCCTTTAAAGCTTGCCTTCACCTACCTCGAAATTAAGGCCCTTGCAGCCTGGACCATCTGCTTACCAGACAGTCACTACACTAAGGAAACCTGTCTGCAGAAAACAGACCGAAATCTTTAGGTGCACGCTCTGCGAAAAGCATTCTAAAGGGCACTGACGGCGCAAAGGGTTCATACTTTTATATTCAAAAGGGAAGAGTTGTTTCTGTCCTTAAAAACCGGCCTTCACCTACCTCGAAATTAAGGCATTTGCAGCCTGGACCATCTGCTTACCAAACAATCATTTCAGCACAAATAGGACAAAAGCCTCCCTCTGTTTCCGCCCAGTTTCGAACTGGGGACCTTTCGCGCGTAAGGCGAACGTGATTACCTCTGCACTACGGAAACCTGCAGCCAGGGCTGGGTCTGACCTTTCCATCGCACGCTTCTTGGAACGAGACTCAAACTACAGATTGCGTTGCGCTGTTCAATTTTTAAGCACCTTCTATTTTTAGCTACAAAGCAAGCAGTTTTTTCCAGTGCTCTGTGGGACTCCTCAGTGGTCGTTTCTTTTTTATAGTTTTTTCGCTTCCTTTCAAATAATTATTATTCTTCTTTTTTTGGAAAATGCTACACCACTGATTGGGCCTTTGAGTGCACTAGCCACCTGTTCATCCAAATGACCTGGGTAATAGTACCGAGTCTGTCGGTGTGGTACTTACAGCTGCCTAGTGTGGCTTGATAATTGTCTTCACACCTGTGTAAAGAAAGACCTTCGTTGCGTAGTGCTGCTGCTAAACAGAGGGCCACTCAGAAAAAAAACGTATTTTGTGTTCCACAGAAGAAAGCCACGCAGGCCTGGAACGGTAGGAGTGTGTGTTAGGTTAAGGGCAAATGACTCCACCCTTTTTTGCATCAACTACACCTTTAGCGATTGTCTTCATTCATCTTGGCCGCAATGCATTTGTGGTGTTGAGTTCCTCCTCAACAGAAAGCCAATTGAACAATTGTGAAAAAGCCAGAGCGTGTTTCCACCCAGTTTCGAACTGGGGACCTTTCGCATGTGAGGCGAACGTGATAACCACTACACTATGGAAACCTTTCTGCAGACAACAGACGGAAATCTTTAGTTGCACGCTCGATGAAAAGCACATAAAGGTAAAGCGTTCTACAGGCCACTGACGGCGCAAAGGGTTCATACTTTTATATTCAAAAGTGAAGAGATGTTTCTGCTCGGTTTCGAACCGAGGACCTTTCGCGTGTTAGGCAAACGTGATGACCGCTACACTACAGAAACCAAGCTGACAACCTGCTTTGTTTTAACACCTCTAGGCAGGCGAAGCCTGTGTAGCGTTGCCTAAGAACGCAACAGACCCCGACTTTAGCAAGCTTGGCAAAAGGTCACGTCTGTTTCCACCCAGTTTCGAACTGGGGACCTTTCGTGTTTGAGGCGAACGTGATAACCACGTTATTAGCAAGTTATCAGCAGCCAGAATTCTCCTGGAACTTCGAAAAGAGCTTATGCATTGCCTCAAAAGCAAACCTCTGTTTCTGCTCGCTTTCGAACCGAGGACCTTTCACGTGTTAAGCGAAATTGATGATCACTACAGTACAGAAACTACAAAATTGTACTCTCGTCCCCTTTTCAGGGAAAATCGATCCCGTAGTCTGCACTGCATGCAGATAAACAAACCCGCGTAAATCCCACACACAACAGGATAGAGTTCATTCGGCGTGGCAGTCTGCGCAGAGTCCCTTTAAAGCTTGCCTTCACCTACCTCGAAATTAAGGCCCTTGCAGCCTGGACCATCTGCTTACCAGACAGTCACTACACTAAGGAAACCTGTCTGCAGAAAACAGACCGAAATCTTTAGGTGCACGCTCTGCGAAAAGCATTCTAAAGGGCACTGACGGCGCAAAGGGTTCATACTTTTATATTCAAAAGGGAAGAGTTGTTTCTGTCCTTAAAAACCGGCCTTCACCTACCTCGAAATTAAGGCATTTGCAGCCTGGACCATCTGCTTACCAAACAATCATTTCAGCACAAATAGGACAAAAGCCTCCCTCTGTTTCCGCCCAGTTTCGAACTGGGGACCTTTCGCGCGTAAGGCGAACGTGATTACCTCTGCACTACGGAAACCTGCAGCCAGGGCTGGGTCTGACCTTTCCATCGCACGCTTCTTGGAACGAGACTCAAACTACAGATTGCGTTGCGCTGTTCAATTTTTAAGCACCTTCTATTTTTAGCTACAAAGCAAGCAGTTTTTTCCAGTGCTCTGTGGGACTCCTCAGTGGTCGTTTCTTTTTTATAGTTTTTTCGCTTCCTTTCAAATAATTATTATTCTTCTTTTTTTGGAAAATGCTACACCACTGATTGGGCCTTTGAGTGCACTAGCCACCTGTTCATCCAAATGACCTGGGTAATAGTACCGAGTCTGTCGGTGTGGTACTTACAGCTGCCTAGTGTGGCTTGATAATTGTCTTCACACCTGTGTAAAGAAAGACCTTCGTTGCGTAGTGCTGCTGCTAAACAGAGGGCCACTCAGAAAAAAAACGTATTTTGTGTTCCACAGAAGAAAGCCACGCAGGCCTGGAACGGTAGGAGTGTGTGTTAGGTTAAGGGCAAATGACTCCACCCTTTTTTGCATCAACTACACCTTTAGCGATTGTCTTCATTCATCTTGGCCGCAATGCATTTGTGGTGTTGAGTTCCTCCTCAACAGAAAGCCAATTGAACAATTGTGAAAAAGCCAGAGCGTGTTTCCACCCAGTTTCGAACTGGGGACCTTTCGCATGTGAGGCGAACGTGATAACCACTACACTATGGAAACCTTTCTGCAGACAACAGACCGAAATCTTTAGTTGCACGCTCGATGAAAAGCACATAAAGGTAAAGCGTTCTACAGGCCACTGACGGCGCAAAGGGTTCATACTTTTATATTCAAAAGTGAAGAGATGTTTCTGCTCGGTTTCGAACCGAGGACCTTTCGCGTGTTAGGCGAACGTGATGACCGCTACACTACAGAAACCAAGCTGACAACCTGCTTTGTTTTCACACCTCTAGGCAGGCGAAGCCTGTGTAGCGTTGCCTAAGAACGCAACAGACCCCGACTTTAGCAAGCTTGGCAAAAGGTCACGTCTGTTTCCACCCAGTTTCGAACTGGGGACCTTTCGTGTTTGAGGCGAACGTGATAACCACGTTATTAGCAAGTTATCAGCAGCCAGAATTCTCCTGGAACTTCGAAAAGAGCTTATGCATTGCCTCAAAAGCAAACCTCTGTTTCTGCTCGCTTTCGAACCGAGGACCTTTCACGTGTTAAGCGAAATTGATGATCACTACAGTACAGAAACTACAAAATTGTACTCTCGTCCCCTTTTCAGGGAAAATCGATCCCGTAGTCTGCACTGCATGCAGATAAACAAACCCGCGTAAATCCCACACACAACAGGATAGAGTTCATTCGGCGTGGCAGTCTGCGCAGAGTCCCTTTAAAGCTTGCCTTCACCTACCTCGAAATTAAGGCCCTTGCAGCCTGGACCATCTGCTTACCAGACAGTCACTACACTAAGGAAACCTGTCTGCAGAAAACAGACCGAAATCTTTAGGTGCACGCTCTGCGAAAAGCATTCTAAAGGGCACTGACGGCGCAAAGGGTTCATACTTTTATATTCAAAAGGGAAGAGTTGTTTCTGTCCTTAAAAACCGGCCTTCACCTACCTCGAAATTAAGGCATTTGCAGCCTGGACCATCTGCTTACCAAACAATCATTTCAGCACAAATAGGACAAAAGCCTCCCTCTGTTTCTGCCCAGTTTCGAACTGGGGACCTTTCGCGCGTAAGGCGAACGTGATTACCTCTGCACTACGGAAACCTGCAGCCAGGGCTGGGTCTGACCTTTCCATCGCACGCTTCTTGGAACGAGACTCAAACTACAGATTGCGTTGCGCTGTTCAATTTTTAAGCACCTTCTATTTTTAGCTACAAAGCAAGCAGTTTTTTCCAGTGCTCTGTGGGACTCCTCAGTGGTCGTTTCTTTTTTATAGTTTTTTCGCTTCCTTTCAAATAATTATTATTCTTCTTTTTTTGGAAAATGCTACACCACTGATTGGGCCTTTGAGTGCACTAGCCACCTGTTCATCCAAATGACCTGGGTAATAGTACCGAGTCTGTCGGTGTGGTACTTACAGCTGCCTAGTGTGGCTTGATAATTGTCTTCACACCTGTGTAAAGAAAGACCTTCGTTGCGTAGTGCTGCTGCTAAACAGAGGGCCACTCAGAAAAAAAACGTATTTTGTGTTCCACAGAAGAAAGCCACGCAGGCCTGGAACGGTAGGAGTGTGTGTTAGGTTAAGGGCAAATGACTCCACCCTTTTTTGCATCAACTACACCTTTAGCGATTGTCTTCATTCATCTTGGCCGCAATGCATTTGTGGTGTTGAGTTCCTCCTCAACAGAAAGCCAATTGAACAATTGTGAAAAAGCCAGAGCGTGTTTCCACCCAGTTTCGAACTGGGGACCTTTCGCGTGTGAGGCGAACGTGATAACCACTACACTATGGAAACCTTTCTGCAGACAACAGACCGAAATCTTTAGTTGCACGCTCGATGAAAAGCACATAAAGGTAAAGCGTTCTACAGGCCACTGACGGCGCAAAGGGTTCATACTTTTATATTCAAAAGTGAAGAGATGTTTCTGCTCGGTTTCGAACCGAGGACCTTTCGCGTGTTAGGCGAACGTGATGACCGCTACACTACAGAAACCAAGCTGACAACCTGCTTTGTTTTCACACCTCTAGGCAGGCGAAGCCTGTGTAGCGTTGCCTAAGAACGCAACAGACCCCGACTTTAGCAAGCTTGGCAAAAGGTCACGTCTGTTTCCACCCAGTTTCGAACTGGGGACCTTTCGTGTTTGAGGCGAACGTGATAACCACGTTATTAGCAAGTTATCAGCAGCCAGAATTCTCCTGGAACTTCGAAAAGAGCTTATGCATTGCCTCAAAAGCAAACCTCTGTTTCTGCTCGCTTTCGAACCGAGGACCTTTCACGTGTTAAGCGAAATTGATGATCACTACAGTACAGAAACTACAAAATTGTACTCTCGTCCCCTTTTCAGGGAAAATCGATCCCGTAGTCTGCACTGCATGCAGATAAACAAACCCGCGTAAATCCCACACACAACAGGATAGAGTTCATTCGGCGTGGCAGTCTGCGCAGAGTCCCTTTAAAGCTTGCCTTCACCTACCTCGAAATTAAGGCCCTTGCAGCCTGGACCATCTGCTTACCAGACAGTCACTACACTAAGGAAACCTGTCTGCAGAAAACAGACCGAAATCTTTAGGTGCACGCTCTGCGAAAAGCATTCTAAAGGGCACTGACGGCGCAAAGGGTTCATACTTTTATATTCAAAAGGGAAGAGTTGTTTCTGTCCTTAAAAACCGGCCTTCACCTACCTCGAAATTAAGGCATTTGCAGCCTGGACCATCTGCTTACCAAACAATCATTTCAGCACAAATAGGACAAAAGCCTCCCTCTGTTTCTGCCCAGTTTCGAACTGGGGACCTTTCGCGCGTAAGGCGAACGTGATTACCTCTGCACTACGGAAACCTGCAGCCAGGGCTGGGTCTGACCTTTCCATCGCACGCTTCTTGGAACGAGACTCAAACTACAGATTGCGTTGCGCTGTTCAATTTTTAAGCACCTTCTATTTTTAGCTACAAAGCAAGCAGTTTTTTCCAGTGCTCTGTGGGACTCCTCAGTGGTCGTTTCTTTTTTATAGTTTTTTCGCTTCCTTTCAAATAATTATTATTCTTCTTTTTTTGGAAAATGCTACACCACTGATTGGGCCTTTGAGTGCACTAGCCACCTGTTCATCCAAATGACCTGGGTAATAGTACCGAGTGTGTCGGTGTGGTACTTACAGCTGCCTAGTGTGGCTTGATAATTGTCTTCACACCTGTGTAAAGAAAGACCTTCGTTGCGTAGTGCTGCTGCTAAACAGAGGGCCACTCAGAAAAAAAACGTATTTTGTGTTCCACAGAAGAAAGCCACGCAGGCCTGGAACGGTAGGAGTGTGTGTTAGGTTAAGGGCAAATGACTCCACCCTTTTTTGCATCAACTACACCTTTAGCGATTGTCTTCATTCATCTTGGCCGCAATGCATTTGTGGTGTTGAGTTCCTCCTCAACAGAAAGCCAATTGAACAATTGTGAAAAAGCCAGAGCGTGTTTCCACCCAGTTTCGAACTGGGGACCTTTCGCGTGTGAGGCGAACGTGATAACCACTACACTATGGAAACCTTTCTGCAGACAACAGACCGAAATCTTTAGTTGCACGCTCGATGAAAAGCACATAAAGGTAAAGCGTTCTACAGGCCACTGACGGCGCAAAGGGTTCATACTTTTATATTCAAAAGTGAAGAGATGTTTCTGCTCGGTTTCGAACCGAGGACCTTTCGCGTGTTAGGCGAACGTGATGACCGCTACACTACAGAAACCAAGCTGACAACCTGCTTTGTTTTCACACCTCTAGGCAGGCGAAGCCTGTGTAGCGTTGCCTAAGAACGCAACAGACCCCGACTTTAGCAAGCTTGGCAAAAGGTCACGTCTGTTTCCACCCAGTTTCGAACTGGGGACCTTTCGTGTTTGAGGCGAACGTGATAACCACGTTATTAGCAAGTTATCAGCAGCCAGAATTCTCCTGGAACTTCGAAAAGAGCTTATGCATTGCCTCAAAAGCAAACCTCTGTTTCTGCTCGCTTTCGAACCGAGGACCTTTCACGTGTTAAGCGAAATTGATGATCACTACAGTACAGAAACTACAAAATTGTACTCTCGTCCCCTTTTCAGGGAAAATCGATCCCGTAGTCTGCACTGCATGCAGATAAACAAACCCGCGTAAATCCCACACACAACAGGATAGAGTTCATTCGGCGTGGCAGTCTGCGCAGAGTCCCTTTAAAGCTTGCCTTCACCTACCTCGAAATTAAGGCCCTTGCAGCCTGGACCATCTGCTTACCAGACAGTCACTACACTAAGGAAACCTGTCTGCAGAAAACAGACCGAAATCTTTAGGTGCACGCTCTGCGAAAAGCATTCTAAAGGGCACTGACGGCGCAAAGGGTTCATACTTTTATATTCAAAAGGGAAGAGTTGTTTCTGTCCTTAAAAACCGGCCTTCACCTACCTCGAAATTAAGGCATTTGCAGCCTGGACCATCTGCTTACCAAACAATCATTTCAGCACAAATAGGACAAAAGCCTCCCTCTGTTTCCGCCCAGTTTCGAACTGGGGACCTTTCGCGCGTAAGGCGAACGTGATTACCTCTGCACTACGGAAACCTGCAGCCAGGGCTGGGTCTGACCTTTCCATCGCACGCTTCTTGGAACGAGACTCAAACTACAGATTGCGTTGCGCTGTTCAATTTTTAAGCACCTTCTATTTTTAGCTACAAAGCAAGCAGTTTTTTCCAGTGCTCTGTGGGACTCCTCAGTGGTCGTTTCTTTTTTATAGTTTTTTCGCTTCCTTTCAAATAATTATTATTCTTCTTTTTTTGGAAAATGCTACACCACTGATTGGGCCTTTGAGTGCACTAGCCACCTGTTCATCCAAATGACCTGGGTAATAGTACCGAGTCTGTCGGTGTGGTACTTACAGCTGCCTAGTGTGGCTTGATAATTGTCTTCACACCTGTGTAAAGAAAGACCTTCGTTGCGTAGTGCTGCTGCTAAACAGAGGGCCACTCAGAAAAAAAACGTATTTTGTGTTCCACAGAAGAAAGCCACGCAGGCCTGGAACGGTAGGAGTGTGTGTTAGGTTAAGGGCAAATGACTCCACCCTTTTTTGCATCAACTACACCTTTAGCGATTGTCTTCATTCATCTTGGCCGCAATGCATTTGTGGTGTTGAGTTCCTCCTCAACAGAAAGCCAATTGAACAATTGTGAAAAGGCCAGAGCGTGTTTCCACCCAGTTTCGAACTGGGGACCTTTCGCGTGTGAGGCGAACGTGATAACCTTTCTGCAGACAACAGACCGAAATCTTTAGTTGCACGCTCGATGAAAAGCACATAAAGGTAAAGCGTTCTACAGGCCACTGACGGCGCAAAGGGTTCATACTTTTATATTCAAAAGTGAAGAGATGTTTCTGCTCGGTTTCGAACCGAGGACCTTTCGCGTGTTAGGCAAACGTGATGACCGCTACACTACAGAAACCAAGCTGACAACCTGCTTTGTTTTAACACCTCTAGGCAGGCGAAGCCTGTGTAGCGTTGCCTAAGAACGCAACAGACCCCGACTTTAGCAAGCTTGGCAAAAGGTCACGTCTGTTTCCACCCAGTTTCGAACTGGGGACCTTTCGTGTTTGAGGCGAACGTGATAACCACGTTATTAGCAAGTTATCAGCAGCCAGAATTCTCCTGGAACTTCGAAAAGAGCTTATGCATTGCCTCAAAAGCAAACCTCTGTTTCTGCTCGCTTTCGAACCGAGGACCTTTCACGTGTTAAGCGAAATTGATGATCACTACAGTACAGAAACTACAAAATTGTACTCTCGTCCCCTTTTCAGGGAAAATCGATCCCGTAGTCTGCACTGCATGCAGATAAACAAACCCGCGTAAATCCCACACACAACAGGATAGAGTTCATTCGGCGTGGCAGTCTGCGCAGAGTCCCTTTAAAGCTTGCCTTCACCTACCTCGAAATTAAGGCCCTTGCAGCCTGGACCATCTGCTTACCAGACAGTCACTACACTAAGGAAACCTGTCTGCAGAAAACAGACCGAAATCTTTAGGTGCACGCTCTGCGAAAAGCATTCTAAAGGGCACTGACGGCGCAAAGGGTTCATACTTTTATATTCAAAAGGGAAGAGTTGTTTCTGTCCTTAAAAACCGGCCTTCACCTACCTCGAAATTAAGGCATTTGCAGCCTGGACCATCTGCTTACCAAACAATCATTTCAGCACAAATAGGACAAAAGCCTCCCTCTGTTTCCGCCCAGTTTCGAACTGGGGACCTTTCGCGCGTAAGGCGAACGTGATTACCTCTGCACTACGGAAACCTGCAGCCAGGGCTGGGTCTGACCTTTCCATCGCACGCTTCTTGGAACGAGACTCAAACTACAGATTGCGTTGCGCTGTTCAATTTTTAAGCACCTTCTATTTTTAGCTACAAAGCAAGCAGTTTTTTCCAGTGCTCTGTGGGACTCCTCAGTGGTCGTTTCTTTTTTATAGTTTTTTCGCTTCCTTTCAAATAATTATTATTCTTCTTTTTTTGGAAAATGCTACACCACTGATTGGGCCTTTGAGTGCACTAGCCACCTGTTCATCCAAATGACCTGGGTAATAGTACCGAGTCTGTCGGTGTGGTACTTACAGCTGCCTAGTGTGGCTTGATAATTGTCTTCACACCTGTGTAAAGAAAGACCTTCGTTGCGTAGTGCTGCTGCTAAACAGAGGGCCACTCAGAAAAAAAACGTATTTTGTGTTCCACAGAAGAAAGCCACGCAGGCCTGGAACGGTAGGAGTGTGTGTTAGGTTAAGGGCAAATGACTCCACCCTTTTTTGCATCAACTACACCTTTAGCGATTGTCTTCATTCATCTTGGCCGCAATGCATTTGTGGTGTTGAGTTCCTCCTCAACAGAAAGCCAATTGAACAATTGTGAAAAAGCCAGAGCGTGTTTCCACCCAGTTTCGAACTGGGGACCTTTCGCGTGTGAGGCGAACGTGATAACCACTACACTATGGAAACCTTTCTGCAGACAACAGACCGAAATCTTTAGTTGCACGCTCGATGAAAAGCACATAAAGGTAAAGCGTTCTACAGGCCACTGACGGCGCAAAGGGTTCATACTTTTATATTCAAAAGTGAAGAGATGTTTCTGCTCGGTTTCGAACCGAGGACCTTTCGCGTGTTAGGCGAACGTGATGACCGCTACACTACAGAAACCAAGCTGACAACCTGCTTTGTTTTCACACCTCTAGGCAGGCGAAGCCTGTGTAGCGTTGCCTAAGAACGCAACAGACCCCGACTTTAGCAAGCTTGGCAAAAGGTCACGTCTGTTTCCACCCAGTTTCGAACTGGGGACCTTTCGTGTTTGAGGCGAACGTGATAACCACGTTATTAGCAAGTTATCAGCAGCCAGAATTCTCCTGGAACTTCGAAAAGAGCTTATGCATTGCCTCAAAAGCAAACCTCTGTTTCTGCTCGCTTTCGAACCGAGGACCTTTCACGTGTTAAGCGAAATTGATGATCACTACAGTACAGAAACTACAAAATTGTACTCTCGTCCCCTTTTCAGGGAAAATCGATCCCGTAGTCTGCACTGCATGCAGATAAACAAACCCGCGTAAATCCCACACACAACAGGATAGAGTTCATTCGGCGTGGCAGTCTGCGCAGAGTCCCTTTAAAGCTTGCCTTCACCTACCTCGAAATTAAGGCCCTTGCAGCCTGGACCATCTGCTTACCAGACAGTCACTACACTAAGGAAACCTGTCTGCAGAAAACAGACCGAAATCTTTAGGTGCACGCTCTGCGAAAAGCATTCTAAAGGGCACTGACGGCGCAAAGGGTTCATACTTTTATATTCAAAAGGGAAGAGTTGTTTCTGTCCTTAAAAACCGGCCTTCACCTACCTCGAAATTAAGGCATTTGCAGCCTGGACCATCTGCTTACCAAACAATCATTTCAGCACAAATAGGACAAAAGCCTCCCTCTGTTTCTGCCCAGTTTCGAACTGGGGACCTTTCGCGCGTAAGGCGAACGTGATTACCTCTGCACTACGGAAACCTGCAGCCAGGGCTGGGTCTGACCTTTCCATCGCACGCTTCTTGGAACGAGACTCAAACTACAGATTGCGTTGCGCTGTTCAATTTTTAAGCACCTTCTATTTTTAGCTACAAAGCAAGCAGTTTTTTCCAGTGCTCTGTGGGACTCCTCAGTGGTCGTTTCTTTTTTATAGTTTTTTCGCTTCCTTTCAAATAATTATTATTCTTCTTTTTTTGGAAAATGCTACACCACTGATTGGGCCTTTGAGTGCACTAGCCACCTGTTCATCCAAATGACCTGGGTAATAGTACCGAGTCTGTCGGTGTGGTACTTACAGCTGCCTAGTGTGGCTTGATAATTGTCTTCACACCTGTGTAAAGAAAGACCTTCGTTGCGTAGTGCTGCTGCTAAACAGAGGGCCACTCAGAAAAAAAACGTATTTTGTGTTCCACAGAAGAAAGCCACGCAGGCCTGGAACGGTAGGAGTGTGTGTTAGGTTAAGGGCAAATGACTCCACCCTTTTTTGCATCAACTACACCTTTAGCGATTGTCTTCATTCATCTTGGCCGCAATGCATTTGTGGTGTTGAGTTCCTCCTCAACAGAAAGCCAATTGAACAATTGTGAAAAAGCCAGAGCGTGTTTCCACCCAGTTTCGAACTGGGGACCTTTCGCGTGTGAGGCGAACGTGATAACCACTACACTATGGAAACCTTTCTGCAGACAACAGACCGAAATCTTTAGTTGCACGCTCGATGAAAAGCACATAAAGGTAAAGCGTTCTACAGGCCACTGACGGCGCAAAGGGTTCATACTTTTATATTCAAAAGTGAAGAGATGTTTCTGCTCGGTTTCGAACCGAGGACCTTTCGCGTGTTAGGCGAACGTGATGACCGCTACACTACAGAAACCAAGCTGACAACCTGCTTTGTTTTCACACCTCTAGGCAGGCGAAGCCTGTGTAGCGTTGCCTAAGAACGCAACAGACCCCGACTTTAGCAAGCTTGGCAAAAGGTCACGTCTGTTTCCACCCAGTTTCGAACTGGGGACCTTTCGTGTTTGAGGCGAACGTGATAACCACGTTATTAGCAAGTTATCAGCAGCCAGAATTCTCCTGGAACTTCGAAAAGAGCTTATGCATTGCCTCAAAAGCAAACCTCTGTTTCTGCTCGCTTTCGAACCGAGGACCTTTCACGTGTTAAGCGAAATTGATGATCACTACAGTACAGAAACTACAAAATTGTACTCTCGTCCCCTTTTCAGGGAAAATCGATCCCGTAGTCTGCACTGCATGCAGATAAACAAACCCGCGTAAATCCCACACACAACAGGATAGAGTTCATTCGGCGTGGCAGTCTGCGCAGAGTCCCTTTAAAGCTTGCCTTCACCTACCTCGAAATTAAGGCCCTTGCAGCCTGGACCATCTGCTTACCAGACAGTCACTACACTAAGGAAACCTGTCTGCAGAAAACAGACCGAAATCTTTAGGTGCACGCTCTGCGAAAAGCATTCTAAAGGGCACTGACGGCGCAAAGGGTTCATACTTTTATATTCAAAAGGGAAGAGTTGTTTCTGTCCTTAAAAACCGGCCTTCACCTACCTCGAAATTAAGGCATTTGCAGCCTGGACCATCTGCTTACCAAACAATCATTTCAGCACAAATAGGACAAAAGCCTCCCTCTCTTTCCGCCCAGTTTCGAACTGGGGACCTTTCGCGCGTAAGGCGAACGTGATTACCTCTGCACTACGGAAACCTGCAGCCAGGGCTGGGTCTGACCTTTCCATCGCACGCTTCTTGGAACGAGACTCAAACTACAGATTGCGTTGCGCTGTTCAATTTTTAAGCACCTTCTATTTTTAGCTACAAAGCAAGCAGTTTTTTCCAGTGCTCTGTGGGACTCCTCAGTGGTCGTTTCTTTTTTATAGTTTTTTCGCTTCCTTTCAAATAATTATTATTCTTCTTTTTTTGGAAAATGCTACACCACTGATTGGGCCTTTGAGTGCACTAGCCACCTGTTCATCCAAATGACCTGGGTAATAGTACCGAGTCTGTCGGTGTGGTACTTACAGCTGCCTAGTGTGGCTTGATAATTGTCTTCACACCTGTGTAAAGAAAGACCTTCGTTGCGTAGTGCTGCTGCTAAACAGAGGGCCACTCAGAAAAAAAACGTATTTTGTGTTCCACAGAAGAAAGCCACGCAGGCCTGGAACGGTAGGAGTGTGTGTTAGGTTAAGGGCAAATGACTCCACCCTTTTTTGCATCAACTACACCTTTAGCGATTGTCTTCATTCATCTTGGCCGCAATGCATTTGTGGTGTTGAGTTCCTCCTCAACAGAAAGCCAATTGAACAATTGTGAAAAAGCCAGAGCGTGTTTCCACCCAGTTTCGAACTGGGGACCTTTCGCGTGTGAGGCGAACGTGATAACCACTACACTATGGAAACCTTTCTGCAGACAACAGACCGAAATCTTTAGTTGCACGCTCGATGAAAAGCACATAAAGGTAAAGCGTTCTACAGGCCACTGACGGCGCAAAGGGTTCATACTTTTATATTCAAAAGGGAAGAGATGTTTCTGCTCGGTTTCGAACCGAGGACCTTTCGCGTGTTAGGCGAACGTGATGACCGCTACACTACAGAAACCAAGCTGACAACCTGCTTTGTTTTCACACCTCTAGGCAGGCGAAGCCTGTGTAGCGTTGCCTAAGAACGCAACAGACCCCGACTTTAGCAAGCTTGGCAAAAGGTCACGTCTGTTTCCACCCAGTTTCGAACTGGGGACCTTTCGTGTTTGAGGCGAACGTGATAACCACGTTATTAGCAAGTTATCAGCAGCCAGAATTCTCCTGGAACTTCGAAAAGAGCTTATGCATTGCCTCAAAAGCAAACCTCTGTTTCTGCTCGCTTTCGAACCGAGGACCTTTCACGTGTTAAGCGAAATTGATGATCACTACAGTACAGAAACTACAAAATTGTACTCTCGTCCCCTTTTCAGGGAAAATCGATCCCGTAGTCTGCACTGCATGCAGATAAACAAACCCGCGTAAATCCCACACACAACAGGATAGAGTTCATTCGGCGTGGCAGTCTGCGCAGAGTCCCTTTAAAGCTTGCCTTCACCTACCTCGAAATTAAGGCCCTTGCAGCCTGGACCATCTGCTTACCAGACAGTCACTACACTAAGGAAACCTGTCTGCAGAAAACAGACCGAAATCTTTAGGTGCACGCTCTGCGAAAAGCATTCTAAAGGGCACTGACGGCGCAAAGGGTTCATACTTTTATATTCAAAAGGGAAGAGTTGTTTCTGTCCTTAAAAACCGGCCTTCACCTACCTCGAAATTAAGGCATTTGCAGCCTGGACCATCTGCTTACCAAACAATCATTTCAGCACAAATAGGACAAAAGCCTCCCTCTGTTTCCGCCCAGTTTCGAACTGGGGACCTTTCGCGCGTAAGGCGAACGTGATTACCTCTGCACTACGGAAACCTGCAGCCAGGGCTGGGTCTGACCTTTCCATCGCACGCTTCTTGGAACGAGACTCAAACTACAGATTGCGTTGCGCTGTTCAATTTTTAAGCACCTTCTATTTTTAGCTACAAAGCAAGCAGTTTTTTCCAGTGCTCTGTGGGACTCCTCAGTGGTCGTTTCTTTTTTATAGTTTTTTCGCTTCCTTTCAAATAATTATTATTCTTCTTTTTTTGGAAAATGCTACACCACTGATTGGGCCTTTGAGTGCACTAGCCACCTGTTCATCCAAATGACCTGGGTAATAGTACCGAGTCTGTCGGTGTGGTACTTACAGCTGCCTAGTGTGGCTTGATAATTGTCTTCACACCTGTGTAAAGAAAGACCTTCGTTGCGTAGTGCTGCTGCTAAACAGAGGGCCACTCAGAAAAAAAACGTATTTTGTGTTCCACAGAAGAAAGCCACGCAGGCCTGGAACGGTAGGAGTGTGTGTTAGGATAAGGGCAAATGACTCCACCCTTTTTTGCATCAACTACACCTTTAGCGATTGTCTTCATTCATCTTGGCCGCAATGCATTTGTGGTGTTGAGTTCCTCCTCAACAGAAAGCCAATTGAACAATTGTGAAAAAGCCAGAGCGTGTTTCCACCCAGTTTCGAACTGGGGACCTTTCGCGTGTGAGGCGAACGTGATAACCACTACACTATGGAAACCTTTCTGCAGACAACAGACCGAAATCTTTAGTTGCACGCTCGATGAAAAGCACATAAAGGTAAAGCGTTCTACAGGCCACTGACGGCGCAAAGGGTTCATACTTTTATATTCAAAAGTGAAGAGATGTTTCTGCTCGGTTTCGAACCGAGGACCTTTCGCGTGTTAGGCGAACGTGATGACCGCTACACTACAGAAACCAAGCTGACAACCTGCTTTGTTTTCACACCTCTAGGCAGGCAAAGCCTGTGTAGCGTTGCCTAAGAACGCAACAGACCCCGACTTTAGCAAGCTTGGCAAAAGGTCACGTCTGTTTCCACCCAGTTTCGAACTGGGGACCTTTCGTGTTTGAGGCGAACGTGATAACCACGTTATTAGCAAGTTATCAGCAGCCAGAATTCTCCTGGAACTTCGAAAAGAGCTTATGCATTGCCTCAAAAGCAAACCTCTGTTTCTGCTCGCTTTCGAACCGAGGACCTTTCACGTGTTAAGCGAAATTGATGATCACTACAGTACAGAAACTACAAAATTGTACTCTCGTCCCCTTTTCAGGGAAAATCGATCCCGTAGTCTGCACTGCATGCAGATAAACAAACCCGCGTAAATCCCACACACAACAGGATAGAGTTCATTCGGCGTGGCAGTCTGCGCAGAGTCCCTTTAAAGCTTGCCTTCACCTACCTCGAAATTAAGGCCCTTGCAGCCTGGACCATCTGCTTACCAGACAGTCACTACACTAAGGAAACCTGTCTGCAGAAAACAGACCGAAATCTTTAGGTGCACGCTCTGCGAAAAGCATTCTAAAGGGCACTGACGGCGCAAAGGGTTCATACTTTTATATTCAAAAGGGAAGAGTTGTTTCTGTCCTTAAAAACCGGCCTTCACCTACCTCGAAATTAAGGCATTTGCAGCCTGGACCATCTGCTTACCAAACAATCATTTCAGCACAAATAGGACAAAAGCCTCCCTCTGTTTCCGCCCAGTTTCGAACTGGGGACCTTTCGCGCGTAAGGCGAACGTGATTACCTCTGCACTACGGAAACCTGCAGCCAGGGCTGGGTCTGACCTTTCCATCGCACGCTTCTTGGAACGAGACTCAAACTACAGATTGCGTTGCGCTGTTCAATTTTTAAGCACCTTCTATTTTTAGCTACAAAGCAAGCAGTTTTTTCCAGTGCTCTGTGGGACTCCTCAGTGGTCGTTTCTTTTTTATAGTTTTTTCGCTTCCTTTCAAATAATTATTATTCTTCTTTTTTTGGAAAATGCTACACCACTGATTGGGCCTTTGAGTGCACTAGCCACCTGTTCATCCAAATGACCTGGGTAATAGTACCGAGTCTGTCGGTGTGGTACTTACAGCTGCCTAGTGTGGCTTGATAATTGTCTTCACACCTGTGTAAAGAAAAACCTTCGTTGCGTAGTGCTGCTGCTAAACAGAGGGCCACTCAGAAAAAAAACGTATTTTGTGTTCCACAGAAGAAAGCCACGCAGGCCTGGAACGGTAGGAGTGTGTGTTAGGTTAAGGGCAAATGACTCCACCCTTTTTTGCATCAACTACACCTTTAGCGATTGTCTTCATTCATCTTGGCCGCAATGCATTTGTGGTGTTGAGTTCCTCCTCAACAGAAAGCCAATTGAACAATTGTGAAAAAGCCAGAGCGTGTTTCCACCCAGTTTCGAACTGGGGACCTTTCGCGTGTGAGGCGAACGTGATAACCACTACACTATGGAAACCTTTCTGCAGACAACAGACCGAAATCTTTAGTTGCACGCTCGATGAAAAGCACATAAAGGTAAAGCGTTCTACAGGCCACTGACGGCGCAAAGGGTTCATACTTTTATATTCAAAAGTGAAGAGATGTTTCTGCTCGGTTTCGAACCAAGGACCTTTCGCGTGTTAGGCAAACGTGATGACCGCTACACTACAGAAACCAAGCTGACAACCTGCTTTGTTTTCACACCTCTAGGCAGGCGAAGCCTGTGTAGCGTTGCCTAAGAACGCAACAGACCCCGACTTTAGCAAGCTTGGCAAAAGGTCACGTCTGTTTCCACCCAGTTTCGAACTGGGGACCTTTCGTGTTTGAGGCGAACGTGATAACCACGTTATTAGCAAGTTATCAGCAGCCAGAATTCTCCTGGAACTTCGAAAAGAGCTTATGCATTGCCTCAAAAGCAAACCTCTGTTTCTGCTCGCTTTCGAACCGAGGACCTTTCACGTGTTAAGCGAAATTGATGATCACTACAGTACAGAAACTACAAAATTGTACTCTCGTCCCCTTTTCAGGGAAAATCGATCCCGTAGTCTGCACTGCATGCAGATAAACAAACCCGCGTAAATCCCACACACAACAGGATAGAGTTCATTCGGCGTGGCAGTCTGCGCAGAGTCCCTTTAAAGCTTGCCTTCACCTACCTCGAAATTAAGGCCCTTGCAGCCTGGACCATCTGCTTACCAGACAGTCACTACACTAAGGAAACCTGTCTGCAGAAAACAGACCGAAATCTTTAGGTGCACGCTCTGCGAAAAGCATTCTAAAGGGCACTGACGGCGCAAAGGGTTCATACTTTTATATTCAAAAGGGAAGAGTTGTTTCTGTCCTTAAAAACCGGCCTTCACCTACCTCGAAATTAAGGCATTTGCAGCCTGGACCATCTGCTTACCAAACAATCATTTCAGCACAAATAGGACAAAAGCCTCCCTCTGTTTCCGCCCAGTTTCGAACTGGGGACCTTTCGCGCGTAAGGCGAACGTGATTACCTCTGCACTACGGAAACCTGCAGCCAGGGCTGGGTCTGACCTTTCCATCGCACGCTTCTTGGAACGAGACTCAAACTACAGATTGCGTTGCGCTGTTCAATTTTTAAGCACCTTCTATTTTTAGCTACAAAGCAAGCAGTTTTTTCCAGTGCTCTGTGGGACTCCTCAGTGGTCGTTTCTTTTTTATAGTTTTTTCGCTTCCTTTCAAATAATTATTATTCTTCTTTTTTTGGAAAATGCTACACCACTGATTGGGCCTTTGAGTGCACTAGCCACCTGTTCATCCAAATGACCTGGGTAATAGTACCGAGTCTGTCGGTGTGGTACTTACAGCTGCCTAGTGTGGCTTGATAATTGTCTTCACACCTGTGTAAAGAAAGACCTTCGTTGCGTAGTGCTGCTGCTAAACAGAGGGCCACTCAGAAAAAAAACGTATTTTGTGTTCCACAGAAGAAAGCCACGCAGGCCTGGAACGGTAGGAGTGTGTGTTAGGTTAAGGGCAAATGACTCCACCCTTTTTTGCATCAACTACACCTTTAGCGATTGTCTTCATTCATCTTGGCCGCAATGCATTTGTGGTGTTGAGTTCCTCCTCAACAGAAAGCCAATTGAACAATTGTGAAAAAGCCAGAGCGTGTTTCCACCCAGTTTCGAACTGGGGACCTTTCGCGTGTGAGGCGAACGTGATAACCACTACACTATGGAAACCTTTCTGCAGACAACAGACCGAAATCTTTAGTTGCACGCTCGATGAAAAGCACATAAAGGTAAAGCGTTCTACAGGCCACTGACGGCGCAAAGGGTTCATACTTTTATATTCAAAAGGGAAGAGATGTTTCTGCTCGGTTTCGAACCGAGGACCTTTCGCGTGTTAGGCGAACGTGATGACCGCTACACTACAGAAACCAAGCTGACAACCTGCTTTGTTTTCACACCTCTAGGCAGGCGAAGCCTGTGTAGCGTTGCCTAAGAACGCAACAGACCCCGACTTTAGCAAGCTTGGCAAAAGGTCACGTCTGTTTCCACCCAGTTTCGAACTGGGGACCTTTCGTGTTTGAGGCGAACGTGATAACCACGTTATTAGCAAGTTATCAGCAGCCAGAATTCTCCTGGAACTTCGAAAAGAGCTTATGCATTGCCTCAAAAGCAAACCTCTGTTTCTGCTCGCTTTCGAACCGAGGACCTTTCACGTGTTAAGCGAAATTGATGATCACTACAGTACAGAAACTACAAAATTGTACTCTCGTCCCCTTTTCAGGGAAAATCGATCCCGTAGTCTGCACTGCATGCAGATAAACAAACCCGCGTAAATCCCACACACAACAGGATAGAGTTCATTCGGCGTGGCAGTCTGCGCAGAGTCCCTTTAAAGCTTGCCTTCACCTACCTCGAAATTAAGGCCCTTGCAGCCTGGACCATCTGCTTACCAGACAGTCACTACACTAAGGAAACCTGTCTGCAGAAAACAGACCGAAATCTTTAGGTGCACGCTCTGCGAAAAGCATTCTAAAGGGCACTGACGGCGCAAAGGGTTCATACTTTTATATTCAAAAGGGAAGAGTTGTTTCTGTCCTTAAAAACCGGCCTTCACCTACCTCGAAATTAAGGCATTTGCAGCCTGGACCATCTGCTTACCAAACAATCATTTCAGCACAAATAGGACAAAAGCCTCCCTCTGTTTCTGCCCAGTTTCGAACTGGGGACCTTTCGCGCGTAAGGCGAACGTGATTACCTCTGCACTACGGAAACCTGCAGCCAGGGCTGGGTCTGACCTTTCCATCGCACGCTTCTTGGAACGAGACTCAAACTACAGATTGCGTTGCGCTGTTCAATTTTTAAGCACCTTCTATTTTTAGCTACAAAGCAAGCAGTTTTTTCCAGTGCTCTGTGGGACTCCTCAGTGGTCGTTTCTTTTTTATAGTTTTTTCGCTTCCTTTCAAATAATTATTATTCTTCTTTTTTTGGAAAATGCTACACCACTGATTGGGCCTTTGAGTGCACTAGCCACCTGTTCATCCAAATGACCTGGGTAATAGTACCGAGTCTGTCGGTGTGGTACTTACAGCTGCCTAGTGTGGCTTGATAATTGTCTTCACACCTGTGTAAAGAAAGACCTTCGTTGCGTAGTGCTGCTGCTAAACAGAGGGCCACTCAGAAAAAAAACGTATTTTGTGTTCCACAGAAGAAAGCCACGCAGGCCTGGAACGGTAGGAGTGTGTGTTAGGATAAGGGCAAATGACTCCACCCTTTTTTGCATCAACTACACCTTTAGCGATTGTCTTCATTCATCTTGGCCGCAATGCATTTGTGGTGTTGAGTTCCTCCTCAACAGAAAGCCAATTGAACAATTGTGAAAAAGCCAGAGCGTGTTTCCACCCAGTTTCGAACTGGGGACCTTTCGCGTGTGAGGCGAACGTGATAACCACTACACTATGGAAACCTTTCTGCAGACAACAGACCGAAATCTTTAGTTGCACGCTCGATGAAAAGCACATAAAGGTAAAGCGTTCTACAGGCCACTGACGGCGCAAAGGGTTCATACTTTTATATTCAAAAGTGAAGAGATGTTTCTGCTCGGTTTCGAACCGAGGACCTTTCGCGTGTTAGGCGAACGTGATGACCGCTACACTACAGAAACCAAGCTGACAACCTGCTTTGTTTTCACACCTCTAGGCAGGCAAAGCCTGTGTAGCGTTGCCTAAGAACGCAACAGACCCCGACTTTAGCAAGCTTGGCAAAAGGTCACGTCTGTTTCCACCCAGTTTCGAACTGGGGACCTTTCGTGTTTGAGGCGAACGTGATAACCACGTTATTAGCAAGTTATCAGCAGCCAGAATTCTCCTGGAACTTCGAAAAGAGCTTATGCATTGCCTCAAAAGCAAACCTCTGTTTCTGCTCGCTTTCGAACCGAGGACCTTTCACGTGTTAAGCGAAATTGATGATCACTACAGTACAGAAACTACAAAATTGTACTCTCGTCCCCTTTTCAGGGAAAATCGATCCCGTAGTCTGCACTGCATGCAGATAAACAAACCCGCGTAAATCCCACACACAACAGGATAGAGTTCATTCGGCGTGGCAGTCTGCGCAGAGTCCCTTTAAAGCTTGCCTTCACCTACCTCGAAATTAAGGCCCTTGCAGCCTGGACCATCTGCTTACCAGACAGTCACTACACTAAGGAAACCTGTCTGCAGAAAACAGACCGAAATCTTTAGGTGCACGCTCTGCGAAAAGCATTCTAAAGGGCACTGACGGCGCAAAGGGTTCATACTTTTATATTCAAAAGGGAAGAGTTGTTTCTGTCCTTAAAAACCGGCCTTCACCTACCTCGAAATTAAGGCATTTGCAGCCTGGACCATCTGCTTACCAAACAATCATTTCAGCACAAATAGGACAAAAGCCTCCCTCTGTTTCCGCCCAGTTTCGAACTGGGGACCTTTCGCGCGTAAGGCGAACGTGATTACCTCTGCACTACGGAAACCTGCAGCCAGGGCTGGGTCTGACCTTTCCATCGCACGCTTCTTGGAACGAGACTCAAACTACAGATTGCGTTGCGCTGTTCAATTTTTAAGCACCTTCTATTTTTAGCTACAAAGCAAGCAGTTTTTTCCAGTGCTCTGTGGGACTCCTCAGTGGTCGTTTCTTTTTTATAGTTTTTTCGCTTCCTTTCAAATAATTATTATTCTTCTTTTTTTGGAAAATGCTACACCACTGATTGGGCCTTTGAGTGCACTAGCCACCTGTTCATCCAAATGACCTGGGTAATAGTACCGAGTCTGTCGGTGTGGTACTTACAGCTGCCTAGTGTGGCTTGATAATTGTCTTCACACCTGTGTAAAGAAAAACCTTCGTTGCGTAGTGCTGCTGCTAAACAGAGGGCCACTCAGAAAAAAAACGTATTTTGTGTTCCACAGAAGAAAGCCACGCAGGCCTGGAACGGTAGGAGTGTGTGTTAGGTTAAGGGCAAATGACTCCACCCTTTTTTGCATCAACTACACCTTTAGCGATTGTCTTCATTCATCTTGGCCGCAATGCATTTGTGGTGTTGAGTTCCTCCTCAACAGAAAGCCAATTGAACAATTGTGAAAAAGCCAGAGCGTGTTTCCACCCAGTTTCGAACTGGGGACCTTTCGCGTGTGAGGCGAACGTGATAACCACTACACTATGGAAACCTTTCTGCAGACAACAGACCGAAATCTTTAGTTGCACGCTCGATGAAAAGCACATAAAGGTAAAGCGTTCTACAGGCCACTGACGGCGCAAAGGGTTCATACTTTTATATTCAAAAGTGAAGAGATGTTTCTGCTCGGTTTCGAACCAAGGACCTTTCGCGTGTTAGGCAAACGTGATGACCGCTACACTACAGAAACCAAGCTGACAACCTGCTTTGTTTTAACACCTCTAGGCAGGCGAAGCCTGTGTAGCGTTGCCTAAGAACGCAACAGACCCCGACTTTAGCAAGCTTGGCAAAAGGTCACGTCTGTTTCCACCCAGTTTCGAACTGGGGACCTTTCGTGTTTGAGGCGAACGTGATAACCACGTTATTAGCAAGTTATCAGCAGCCAGAATTCTCCTGGAACTTCGAAAAGAGCTTATGCATTGCCTCAAAAGCAAACCTCTGTTTCTGCTCGCTTTCGAACCGAGGACCTTTCACGTGTTAAGCGAAATTGATGATCACTACAGTACAGAAACTACAAAATTGTACTCTCGTCCCCTTTTCAGGGAAAATCGATCCCGTAGTCTGCACTGCATGCAGATAAACAAACCCGCGTAAATCCCACACACAACAGGATAGAGTTCATTCGGCGTGGCAGTCTGCGCAGAGTCCCTTTAAAGCTTGCCTTCACCTACCTCGAAATTAAGGCCCTTGCAGCCTGGACCATCTGCTTACCAGACAGTCACTACACTAAGGAAACCTGTCTGCAGAAAACAGACCGAAATCTTTAGGTGCACGCTCTGCGAAAAGCATTCTAAAGGGCACTGACGGCGCAAAGGGTTCATACTTTTATATTCAAAAGGGAAGAGTTGTTTCTGTCCTTAAAAACCGGCCTTCACCTACCTCGAAATTAAGGCATTTGCAGCCTGGACCATCTGCTTACCAAACAATCATTTCAGCACAAATAGGACAAAAGCCTCCCTCTGTTTCCGCCCAGTTTCGAACTGGGGACCTTTCGCGCGTAAGGCGAACGTGATTACCTCTGCACTACGGAAACCTGCAGCCAGGGCTGGGTCTGACCTTTCCATCGCACGCTTCTTGGAACGAGACTCAAACTACAGATTGCGTTGCGCTGTTCAATTTTTAAGCACCTTCTATTTTTAGCTACAAAGCAAGCAGTTTTTTCCAGTGCTCTGTGGGACTCCTCAGTGGTCGTTTCTTTTTTATAGTTTTTTCGCTTCCTTTCAAATAATTATTATTCTTCTTTTTTTGGAAAATGCTACACCACTGATTGGGCCTTTGAGTGCACTAGCCACCTGTTCATCCAAATGACCTGGGTAATAGTACCGAGTCTGTCGGTGTGGTACTTACAGCTGCCTAGTGTGGCTTGATAATTGTCTTCACACCTGTGTAAAGAAAGACCTTCGTTGCGTAGTGCTGCTGCTAAACAGAGGGCCACTCAGAAAAAAAACGTATTTTGTGTTCCACAGAAGAAAGCCACGCAGGCCTGGAACGGTAGGAGTGTGTGTTAGGTTAAGGGCAAATGACTCCACCCTTTTTTGCATCAACTACACCTTTAGCGATTGTCTTCATTCATCTTGGCCGCAATGCATTTGTGGTGTTGAGTTCCTCCTCAACAGAAAGCCAATTGAACAATTGTGAAAAAGCCAGAGCGTGTTTCCACCCAGTTTCGAACTGGGGACCTTTCGCGTGTGAGGCGAACGTGATAACCACTACACTATGGAAACCTTTCTGCAGACAACAGACCGAAATCTTTAGTTGCACGCTCGATGAAAAGCACATAAAGGTAAAGCGTTCTACAGGCCACTGACGGCGCAAAGGGTTCATACTTTTATATTCAAAAGTGAAGAGATGTTTCTGCTCGGTTTCGAACCGAGGACCTTTCGCGTGTTAGGCGAACGTGATGACCGCTACACTACAGAAACCAAGCTGACAACCTGCTTTGTTTTCACACCTCTAGGCAGGCGAAGCCTGTGTAGCGTTGCCTAAGAACGCAACAGACCCCGACTTTAGCAAGCTTGGCAAAAGGTCACGTCTGTTTCCACCCAGTTTCGAACTGGGGACCTTTCGTGTTTGAGGCGAACGTGATAACCACGTTATTAGCAAGTTATCAGCAGCCAGAATTCTCCTGGAACTTCGAAAAGAGCTTATGCATTGCCTCAAAAGCAAACCTCTGTTTCTGCTCGCTTTCGAACCGAGGACCTTTCACGTGTTAAGCGAAATTGATGATCACTACAGTACAGAAACTACAAAATTGTACTCTCGTCCCCTTTTCAGGGAAAATCGATCCCGTAGTCTGCACTGCATGCAGATAAACAAACCCGCGTAAATCCCACACACAACAGGATAGAGTTCATTCGGCGTGGCAGTCTGCGCAGAGTCCCTTTAAAGCTTGCCTTCACCTACCTCGAAATTAAGGCCCTTGCAGCCTGGACCATCTGCTTACCAGACAGTCACTACACTAAGGAAACGTGTCTGCAGAAAACAGACCGAAATCTTTAGGTGCACGCTCTGCGAAAAGCATTCTAAAGGGCACTGACGGCGCAAAGGGTTCATACTTTTATATTCAAAAGGGAAGAGTTGTTTCTGTCCTTAAAAACCGGCCTTCACCTACCTCGAAATTAAGGCATTTGCAGCCTGGACCATCTGCTTACCAAACAATCATTTCAGCACAAATAGGACAAAAGCCTCCCTCTGTTTCCGCCCAGTTTCGAACTGGGGACCTTTCGCGCGTAAGGCGAACGTGATTACCTCTGCACTACGGAAACCTGCAGCCAGGGCTGGGTCTGACCTTTCCATCGCACGCTTCTTGGAACGAGACTCAAACTACAGATTGCGTTGCGCTGTTCAATTTTTAAGCGTGTTTCCACCCAGTTTCGAACTGGGGACCTTTCGCGTGTGAGGCGAACGTGATAACCACTACACTATGGAAACCTGTCTGCGGACAACAGACCGAAATCTTTAGTTGCACGCTCGATGAAAAGCACATAAAGGTAAAGCGTTCTACAGGCCACTGACGGCGCAAAGGGTTCATACTTTTATATCCAAAAGCGAAGAGATGTTTCTGCTCGGTTTCGAACCGAGGACCTTTCGCGTGTTAGGCGAACGTGATGACCACTACACTACAGAAACCAAGCTGACAACCTGCTTTGTTTTCACACCTCTAGGCAGGCGAAGCCTGTGTAGCGTTGCCTAAGAACGCAACAGACCCCGACTTTAGCAAGCTTGGCAAAAGGTCACGTCTGTTTCCACCCAGTTTCGAACTGGGGACCTTTCGTGTTTGAGGCGAACGTGATAACCACGTTATTAGCAAGTTATCAGCAGCCAGAATTCTCCTGGAACTTCGAAAAGAGCTTATGCATTGCCTCAAAAGCAAACCTCTGTTTCTGCTCGCTTTCGAACCGAGGACCTTTCACGTGTTAAGCGAAATTGATGATCACTACAGTACAGAAACTACAAAATTGTACTCTCGTCCCCTTTTCAGGGAAAATCGATCCCGTAGTCTGCACTGCATGCAGATAAACAAACCCGCGTAAATCCCACACACAACAGGACAGAGTTCATTCGGCGTGGCAGTCTGCGCAGAGTCCCTTTAAAGCTTGCCTTCACCTACCTCGAAATTAAGGCCCTTGCAGCCTGGACCATCTGCTTACCAGACAGTCACTACACTAAGGAAACCTGTCTGCAGAAAACAGACCGAAATCTTTAGGTGCACGCTCTGCGAAAAGCATTCTAAAGGGCACTGACGGCGCAAAGGGTTCATACTTTTATATTCAAAAGGGAAGAGTTGTTTCTGTCCTTAAAAATCGGCCTTCACCTACCTCGAAATTAAGGCATTTGCAGCCTGGACCATCTGCTTACCAAACAATCATTTCAGCACAAATAGGACAAAAGCCTCCCTCTGTTTCCGCCCAGTTTCGAACTGGGGACCTTTCGCGTGTAAGGCGAACGTGATTACCTCTACACTACGGAAACCTGCAGCCAGGGCTGGGTCTGACCTTTCCATCGCACGCTTCTTGGAACGAGACTCAAACTACAGATTGCGTTGCGCTGTTCAATTTTTAAGCACCTTCTATTTTTAGCTACAAAGCAAGCAGTTTTTTCCAGTGCTCTGTGGGACTCCTCAGTGGTCGTTTCTTTTTTATAGTTTTTTCGCTTCCTTTCAAATAATTATTATTCTTCTTTTTTTGGAAAATGCTACACCACTGATTGGGCCTTTGAGTGCACTAGCCACCTGTTCATCCAAATGACCTGGGTAATAGTACCGAGTCTGTCGGTGTGGTACTTACAGCTGCCTAGTGTGGCTTGATAATTGTCTTCACACCTGTGTAAAGAAAGACCTTCGTTGCGTAGTGCTGCTGCTAAACAGAGGGCCACTCAGAAAAAAAACGTATTTTGTGTTCCACAGAAGAAAGCCACGCAGGCCTGGAACGGTAGGAGTGTGTGTTAGGTTAAGGGCAAATGACTCCACCCTTTTTTGCATCAACTACACCTTTAGCGATTGTCTTCATTCATCTTGGCCGCAATGCATTTGTGGTGTTGAGTTCCTCCTCAACAGAAAGCCAATTGAACAATTGTGAAAAAGCCAGAGCGTGTTTCCACCCAGTTTCGAACTGGGGACCTTTCGCGTGTGAGGCGAACGTGATAACCACTACACTATGGAAACCTGTCTGCGGACAACAGACCGAAATCTTTAGTTGCACGCTCGATGAAAAGCACATAAAGGTAAAGCGTTCTACAGGCCGCTGACGGCGCAAAGGGTTCATACTTTTATATCCAAAAGCGAAGAGATGTTTCTGCTCGGTTTCGAACCGAGGACCTTTCGCGTGTTAGGCGAACGTGATGACCACTACACTACAGAAACCAAGCTGACAACCTGCTTTGTTTTCACACCTCTAGGCAGGCGAAGCCTGTGTAGCGTTGCCTAAGAACGCAACAGACCCCGACTTTAGCAAGCTTGGCAAAAGGTCACGTCTGTTTCCACCCAGTTTCGAACTGGGGACCTTTCGTGTTTGAGGCGAACGTGATAACCACGTTATTAGCAAGTTATCAGCAGCCAGAATTCTCCTGGAACTTCGAAAAGAGCTTATGCATTGCCTCAAAAGCAAACCTCTGTTTCTGCTCGCTTTCGAACCGAGGACCTTTCACGTGTTAAGCGAAATTGATGATCACTACAGTACAGAAACTACAAAATTGTACTCTCGTCCCCTTTTCAGGGAAAATCGATCCCGTAGTCTGCACTGCATGCAGATAAACAAACCCGCGTAAATCCCACACACAACAGGACAGAGTTCATTCGGCGTGGCAGTCTGCGCAGAGTCCCTTTAAAGCTTGCCTTCACCTACCTCGAAATTAAGGCCCTTGCAGCCTGGACCATCTGCTTACCAGACAGTCACTACACTAAGGAAACCTGTCTGCAGAAAACAGACCGAAATCTTTAGGTGCACGCTCTGCGAAAAGCATTCTAAAGGGCACTGACGGCGCAAAGGGTTCATACTTTTATATTCAAAAGGGAAGAGTTGTTTCTGTCCTTAAAAATCGGCCTTCACCTACCTCGAAATTAAGGCATTTGCAGCCTGGACCATCTGCTTACCAAACAATCATTTCAGCACAAATAGGACAAAAGCCTCCCTCTGTTTCCGCCCAGTTTCGAACTGGGGACCTTTCGCGTGTAAGGCGAACGTGATTACCTCTACACTACGGAAACCTGCAGCCAGGGCTGGGTCTGACCTTTCCATCGCACGCTTCTTGGAACGAGACTCAAACTACAGATTGCGTTGCGCTGTTCAATTTTTAAGCACCTTCTATTTTTAGCTACAAAGCAAGCAGTTTTTTCCAGTGCTCTGTGGGACTCCTCAGTGGTCGTTTCTTTTTTATAGTTTTTTCGCTTCCTTTCAAATAATTATTATTCTTCTTTTTTTGGAAAATGCTACACCACTGATTGGGCCTTTGAGTGCACTAGCCACCTGTTCATCCAAATGACCTGGGTAATAGTACCGAGTCTGTCGGTGTGGTACTTACAGCTGCCTAGTGTGGCTTGATAATTGTCTTCACACCTGTGTAAAGAAAGACCTTCGTTGCGTAGTGCTGCTGCTAAACAGAGGGCCACTCAGAAAAAAAACGTATTTTGTGTTCCACAGAAGAAAGCCACGCAGGCCTGGAACGGTAGGAGTGTGTGTTAGGTTAAGGGCAAATGACTCCACCCTTTTTTGCATCAACTACACCTTTAGCGATTGTCTTCATTCATCTTGGCCGCAATGCATTTGTGGTGTTGAGTTCCTCCTCAACAGAAAGCCAATTGAACAATTGTGAAAAAGCCAGAGCGTGTTTCCACCCAGTTTCGAATTGGGGACCTTTCGCGTGTGAGGCGAACGTGATAACCACTACACTATGGAAACCTGTCTGCGGACAACAGACCGAAATCTTTAGTTGCACGCTCGATGAAAAGCACATAAAGGTAAAGCGTTCTACAGGCCACTGACGGCGCAAAGGGTTCATACTTTTATATCCAAAAGTGAAGAGATGTTTCTGCTCGGTTTCGAACCGAGGACCTTTTGCGTGTTAGGCGAACGTGATGACCACTACACTACAGAAACCAAGCTGACAACCTGCTCTGTTTTCACACCTCTACGCAGGCGAAGCCTGTGTAGCGTTGCCTAAGAACGCAACAGACCCCGACTTTAGCAAGCTTGGCAAAAGGTCACGTCTGTTTCCACCCAGTTTCGAACTGGGGACCTTTCGTGTTTGAGGCGAACGTGATAACCACGTTATTAGCAAGTTATCAGCAGCCAGAATTCTCCTGGAACTTCGAAAAGAGCTTATGCATTGCCTCAAAAGCAAACCTCTGTTTCTGCTCGCTTTCGAACCGAGGACCTTTCACGTGTTAAGCGAAATTGATGATCACTACAGTACAGAAACTACAAAATTGTACTCTCGTCCCCTTTTCAGGGAAAATCGATCCCGTAGTCTGCACTGCATGCAGATAAACAAACCCGCGTAAATCCCACACACAACAGGATAGAGTTCATTCGGCGTGGCAGTCTGCGCAGAGTCCCTTTAAAGCTTGCCTTCACCTACCTCGAAATTAAGGCCCTTGCAGCCTGGACCATCTGCTTACCAGACAGTCACTACACTAAGGAAACCTGTCTGCAGAAAACAGACCGAAATCTTTAGGTGCACGCTCTGCGAAAAGCATTCTAAAGGGCACTGACGGCGCAAAGGGTTCATACTTTTATATTCAAAAGGGAAGAGTTGTTTCTGTCCTTAAAAACCGGCCTTCACCTACCTCGAAATTAAGGCATTTGCAGCCTGGACCATCTGCTTACCAAACAATCATTTCAGCACAAATAGGACAAAAGCCTCCCTCTGTTTCCGCCCAGTTTCGAACTGGGGACCTTTCGCGCGTAAGGCGAACGTGATTACCTCTGCACTACGGAAACCTGCAGCCAGGGCTGGGTCTGACCTTTCCATCGCACGCTTCTTGGAACGAGACTCAAACTACAGATTGCGTTGCGCTGTTCAATTTTTAAGCACCTTCTATTTTTAGCTACAAAGCAAGCAGTTTTTTCCAGTGCTCTGTGGGACTCCTCAGTGGTCGTTTCTTTTTTATAGTTTTTTCGCTTCCTTTCAAATAATTATTATTCTTCTTTTTTTGGAAAATGCTACACCACTGATTGGGCCTTTGAGTGCACTAGCCACCTGTTCATCCAAATGACCTGGGTAATAGTACCGAGTCTGTCGGTGTGGTACTTACAGCTGCCTAGTGTGGCTTGATAATTGTCTTCACACCTGTGTAAAGAAAGACCTTCGTTGCGTAGTGCTGCTGCTAAACAGAGGGCCACTCAGAAAAAAAACGTATTTTGTGTTCCACAGAAGAAAGCCACGCAGGCCTGGAACGGTAGGAGTGTGTGTTAGGTTAAGGGCAAATGACTCCACCCTTTTTTGCATCAACTACACCTTTAGCGATTGTCTTCATTCATCTTGGCCGCAATGCATTTGTGGTGTTGAGTTCCTCCTCAACAGAAAGCCAATTGAACAATTGTGAAAAAGCCAGAGCGTGTTTCCACCCAGTTTCGAATTGGGGACCTTTCGCGTGTGAGGCGAACGTGATAACCACTACACTATGGAAACCTGTCTGCGGACAACAGACCGAAATCTTTAGTTGCACGCTCGATGAAAAGCACATAAAGGTAAAGCGTTCTACAGGCCACTGACGGCGCAAAGGGTTCATACTTTTATATCCAAAAGTGAAGAGATGTTTCTGCTCGGTTTCGAACCGAGGACCTTTCGCGTGTTAGGCGAACGTGATGACCACTACACTACAGAAACCAAGCTGACAACCTGCTCTGTTTTCACACCTCTACGCAGGCGAAGCCTGTGTAGCGTTGCCTAAGAACGCAACAGATCCCGACTTTAGCAAGCTTGGCAAAAGGTCACGTCTGTTTCCACCCAGTTTCGAACTGGGGACCTTTCGTGTTTGAGGCGAACGTGATAACCACGCTATTAGCAAGTTATCAGCAGCCAGAATTCTCCTGGAACTTCGAAAAGAGCTTATGCATTGCCTCAAAAGCAAACCTCTGTTTCTGCTCGCTTTCGAACCGAGGACCTTTCACGTGTTAAGCGAAATTGATGATCACTACAGTACAGAAACTACAAAATTGTACTCTCGTCCCCTTTTCAGGGAAAATCGATCCCGTAGTCTGCACTGCATGCAGATAAACAAACCCGCGTAAATCCCACACACAACAGGATAGAGTTCATTCGGCGTGGCAGTCTGCGCAGAGTCCCTTTAAAGCTTGCCTTCACCTACCTCGAAATTAAGGCCCTTGCAGCCTGGACCATCTGCTTACCAGACAGTCACTACACTAAGGAAACCTGTCTGCAGAAAACAGACCGAAATCTTTAGGTGCACGCTCTGCGAAAAGCATTCTAAAGGGCACTGACGGCGCAAAGGGTTCATACTTTTATATTCAAAAGGGAAGAGTTGTTTCTGTCCTTAAAAACCGGCCTTCACCTACCTCGAAATTAAGGCATTTGCAGCCTGGACCATCTGCTTACCAAACAATCATTTCAGCACAAATAGGACAAAAGCCTCCCTCTGTTTCCGCCCAGTTTCGAACTGGGGACCTTTCGCGCGTAAGGCGAACGTGATTACCTCTGCACTACGGAAACCTGCAGCCAGGGCTGGGTCTGACCTTTCCATCGCACGCTTCTTGGAACGAGACTCAAACTACAGATTGCGTTGCGCTGTTCAATTTTTAAGCACCTTCTATTTTTAGCTACAAAGCAAGCAGTTTTTTCCAGTGCTCTGTGGGACTCCTCAGTGGTCGTTTCTTTTTTATAGTTTTTTCGCTTCCTTTCAAATAATTATTATTCTTCTTTTTTTGGAAAATGCTACACCACTGATTGGGCCTTTGAGTGCACTAGCCACCTGTTCATCCAAATGACCTGGGTAATAGTACCGAGTCTGTCGGTGTGGTACTTACAGCTGCCTAGTGTGGCTTGATAATTGTCTTCACACCTGTGTAAAGAAAGACCTTCGTTGCGTAGTGCTGCTGCTAAACAGAGGGCCACTCAGAAAAAAAACGTATTTTGTGTTCCACAGAAGAAAGCCACGCAGGCCTGGAACGGTAGGAGTGTGTGTTAGGTTAAGGGCAAATGACTCCACCCTTTTTTGCATCAACTACACCTTTAGCGATTGTCTTCATTCATCTTGGCCGCAATGCATTTGTGGTGTTGAGTTCCTCCTCAACAGAAAGCCAATTGAACAATTGTGAAAAAGCCAGAGCGTGTTTCCACCCAGTTTCGAATTGGGGACCTTTCGCGTGTGAGGCGAACGTGATAACCACTACACTATGGAAACCTGTCTGCGGACAACAGACCGAAATCTTTAGTTGCACGCTCGATGAAAAGCACATAAAGGTAAAGCGTTCTACAGGCCACTGACGGCGCAAAGGGTTCATACTTTTATATCCAAAAGTGAAGAGATGTTTCTGCTCGGTTTCGAACCGAGGACCTTTCGCGTGTTAGGCGAACGTGATGACCACTACACTACAGAAACCAAGCTGACAACCTGCTCTGTTTTCACACCTCTACGCAGGCGAAGCCTGTGTAGCGTTGCCTAAGAACGCAACAGATCCCGACTTTAGCAAGCTTGGCAAAAGGTCACGTCTGTTTCCACCCAGTTTCGAACTGGGGACCTTTCGTGTTTGAGGCGAACGTGATAACCACGCTATTAGCAAGTTATCAGCAGCCAGAATTCTCCTGGAACTTCGAAAAGAGCTTATGCATTGCCTCAAAAGCAAACCTCTGTTTCTGCTCGCTTTCGAACCGAGGACCTTTCACGTGTTAAGCGAAATTGATGATCACTACAGTACAGAAACTACAAAATTGTACTCTCGTCCCCTTTTCAGGGAAAATCGATCCCGTAGTCTGCACTGCATGCAGATAAACAAACCCGCGTAAATCCCACACACAACAGGATAGAGTTCATTCGGCGTGGCAGTCTGCGCAGAGTCCCTTTAAAGCTTGCCTTCACCTACCTCGAAATTAAGGCCCTTGCAGCCTGGACCATCTGCTTACCAGACAGTCACTACACTAAGGAAACCTGTCTGCAGAAAACAGACCGAAATCTTTAGGTGCACGCTCTGCGAAAAGCATTCTAAAGGGCACTGACGGCGCAAAGGGTTCATACTTTTATATTCAAAAGGGAAGAGTTGTTTCTGTCCTTAAAAACCGGCCTTCACCTACCTCGAAATTAAGGCATTTGCAGCCTGGACCATCTGCTTACCAAACAATCATTTCAGCACAAATAGGACAAAAGCCTCCCTCTGTTTCCGCCCAGTTTCGAACTGGGGACCTTTCGCGCGTAAGGCGAACGTGATTACCTCTGCACTACGGAAACCTGCAGCCAGGGCTGGGTCTGACCTTTCCATCGCACGCTTCTTGGAACGAGACTCAAACTACAGATTGCGTTGCGCTGTTCAATTTTTAAGCACCTTCTATTTTTAGCTACAAAGCAAGCAGTTTTTTCCAGTGCTCTGTGGGACTCCTCAGTGGTCGTTTCTTTTTTATAGTTTTTTCGCTTCCTTTCAAATAATTATTATTCTTCTTTTTTTGGAAAATGCTACACCACTGATTGGGCCTTTGAGTGCACTAGCCACCTGTTCATCCAAATGACCTGGGTAATAGTACCGAGTCTGTCGGTGTGGTACTTACAGCTGCCTAGTGTGGCTTGATAATTGTCTTCACACCTGTGTAAAGAAAGACCTTCGTTGCGTAGTGCTGCTGCTAAACAGAGGGCCACTCAGAAAAAAAACGTATTTTGTGTTCCACAGAAGAAAGCCACGCAGGCCTGGAACGGTAGGAGTGTGTGTTAGGTTAAGGGCAAATGACTCCACCCTTTTTTGCATCAACTACACCTTTAGCGATTGTCTTCATTCATCTTGGCCGCAATGCATTTGTGGTGTTGAGTTCCTCCTCAACAGAAAGCCAATTGAACAATTGTGAAAAAGCCAGAGCGTGTTTCCACCCAGTTTCGAATTGGGGACCTTTCGCGTGTGAGGCAAACGTGATAACCACTACACTATGGAAACCTGTCTGCGGACAACAGACCGAAATCTTTAGTTGCACGCTCGATGAAAAGCACATAAAGGTAAAGCGTTCTACAGGCCACTGACGGCGCAAAGGGTTCATACTTTTATATCCAAAAGTGAAGAGATGTTTCTGCTCGGTTTCGAACCGAGGACCTTTCGCGTGTTAGGCGAACGTGATGACCACTACACTACAGAAACCAAGCTGACAACCTGCTCTGTTTTCACACCTCTACGCAGGCGAAGCCTGTGTAGCGTTGCCTAAGAACGCAACAGACCCCGACTTTAGCAAGCTTGGCAAAAGGTCACGTCTGTTTCCACCCAGTTTCGAACTGGGGACCTTTCGTGTTTGAGGCGAACGTGATAACCACGTTATTAGCAAGTTATCAGCAGCCAGAATTCTCCTGGAACTTCGAAAAGAGCTTATGCATTGCCTCAAAAGCAAACCTCTGTTTCTGCTCGCTTTCGAACCGAGGACCTTTCACGTGTTAAGCGAAATTGATGATCACTACAGTACAGAAACTACAAAATTGTACTCTCGTCCCCTTTTCAGGGAAAATCGATCCCGTAGTCTGCACTGCATGCAGATAAACAAACCCGCGTAAATCCCACACACAACAGGATAGAGTTCATTCGGCGTGGCAGTCTGCGCAGAGTCCCTTTAAAGCTTGCCTTCACCTACCTCGAAATTAAGGCCCTTGCAGCCTGGACCATCTGCTTACCAGACAGTCACTACACTAAGGAAACCTGTCTGCAGAAAACAGACCGAAATCTTTAGGTGCACGCTCTGCGAAAAGCATTCTAAAGGGCACTGACGGCGCAAAGGGTTCATACTTTTATATTCAAAAGGGAAGAGTTGTTTCTGTCCTTAAAAACCGGCCTTCACCTACCTCGAAATTAAGGCATTTGCAGCCTGGACCATCTGCTTACCAAACAATAATTTCAGCACAAATAGGACAAAAGTCTCCCTCTGTTTCCGCCCAGTTTCGAACTGGGGACTTTTCGCGCGTAAGGCGAACGTGATTACCTCTGCACTACGGAAACCTGCAGCCAGGGCTGGGTCTGACCTTTCCATCGCACGCTTCTTGGAACGAGACTCAAACTACAGATTGCGTTGCGCTGTTCAATTTTTAAGCACCTTCTATTTTTAGCTACAAAGCAAGCAGTTTTTTCCAGTGCTCTGTGGGACTCCTCAGTGGTCGTTTCTTTTTTATAGTTTTTTCGCTTCCTTTCAAATAATTATTATTCTTCTTTTTTTGGAAAATGCTACACCACTGATTGGGCCTTTGAGTGCACTAGCCACCTGTTCATCCAAATGACCTGGGTAATAGTACCGAGTCTGTCGGTGTGGTACTTACAGCTGCCTAGTGTGGCTTGATAATTGTCTTCACACCTGTGTAAAGAAAGACCTTCGTTGCGTAGTGCTGCTGCTAAACAGAGGGCCACTCAGAAAAAAAACGTATTTTGTGTTCCACAGAAGAAAGCCACGCAGGCCTGGAACGGTAGGAGTGTGTGTTAGGTTAAGGGCAAATGACTCCACCCTTTTTTGCATCAACTACACCTTTAGCGATTGTCTTCATTCATCTTGGCCGCAATGCATTTGTGGTGTTGAGTTCCTCCTCAACAGAAAGCCAATTGAACAATTGTGAAAAAGCCAGAGCGTGTTTCCACCCAGTTTCGAACTGGGGACCTTTCGCGTGTGAGGCGAACGTGATAACCTTTCTGCAGACAACAGACCGAAATCTTTAGTTGCACGCTCGATGAAAAGCACATAAAGGTAAAGCGTTCTACAGGCCACTGACGGCGCAAAGGGTTCATACTTTTATATTCAAAAGTGAAGAGATGTTTCTGCTCGGTTTCGAACCGAGGACCTTTCGCGTGTTAGGCGAACGTGATGACCACTACACTACAGAAACCAAGCTGACAACCTGCTTTGTTTTCACACCTCTAGGCAGGCGAAGCCTGTGTAGCGTTGCCTAAGAACGCAACAGACCCCGACTTTAGCAAGCTTGGCAAAAGGTCACGTCTGTTTCCACCCAGTTTCGAACTGGGGACCTTTCGTGTTTGAGGCGAACGTGATAACCACGTTATTAGCAAGTTATCAGCAGCCAGAATTCTCCTGGAACTTCGAAAAGAGCTTATGCATTGCCTCAAAAGCAAACCTCTGTTTCTGCTCGCTTTCGAACCGAGGACCTTTCACGTGTTAAGCGAAATTGATGATCACTACAGTACAGAAACTACAAAATTGTACTCTCGTCCCCTTTTCAGGGAAAATCGATCCCGTAGTCTGCACTGCATGCAGATAAACAAACCCGCGTAAATCCCACACACAACAGGATAGAGTTCATTCGGCGTGGCAGTCTGCGCAGAGTCCCTTTAAAGCTTGCCTTCACCTACCTCGAAATTAAGGCCCTTGCAGCCTGGACCATCTGCTTACCAGACAGTCACTACACTAAGGAAACCTGTCTGCAGAAAACAGACCGAAATCTTTAGGTGCACGCTATGCGAAAAGCATTCTAAAGGGCACTGACGGCGCAAAGGGTTCATACTTTTATATTCAAAAGGGAAGAGTTGTTTCTGTCCTTAAAAACCGGCCTTCACCTACCTCGAAATTAAGGCATTTGCAGCCTGGACCATCTGCTTACCAAACAATAATTTCAGCACAAATAGGACAAAAGCCTCCCTCTGTTTCCGCCCAGTTTCGAACTGGGGACCTTTCGCGTGTAAGGCGAACGTGATTACCTCTGCACTACGGAAACCTGCAGCCAGGGCTGGGTCTGACCTTTCCATCGCACGCTTCTTGGAACGAGACTCAAACTACAGATTGCGTTGCGCTGTTCAATTTTTAAGCACCTTCTATTTTTAGCTACAAAGCAAGCAGTTTTTTCCAGTGCTCTGTGGGACTCCTCAGTGGTCGTTTCTTTTTTATAGTTTTTTCGCTTCCTTTCAAATAATTATTATTCTTCTTTTTTTGGAAAATGCTACACCACTGATTGGGCCTTTGAGTGCACTAGCCACCTGTTCATCCAAATGACCTGGGTAATAGTACCGAGTCTGTCGGTGTGGTACTTACAGCTGCCTAGTGTGGCTTGATAATTGTCTTCACACCTGTGTAAAGAAAGACCTTCGTTGCGTAGTGCTGCTGCTAAACAGAGGGCCACTCAGAAAAAAAACGTATTTTGTGTTCCACAGAAGAAAGCCACGCAGGCCTGGAACGGTAGGAGTGTGTGTTAGGTTAAGGGCAAATGACTCCACCCTTTTTTGCATCAACTACACCTTTAGCGATTGTCTTCATTCATCTTGGCCGCAATGCATTTGTGGTGTTGAGTTCCTCCTCAACAGAAAGCCAATTGAACAATTGTGAAAAAGCCAGAGCGTGTTTCCACCCAGTTTCGAACTGGGGACCTTTCGCGTGTGAGGCGAACGTGATAACCACTACACTATGGAAACCTTTCTGCAGACAACAGACCGAAATCTTTAGTTGCACGCTCGATGAAAAGCACATAAAGGTAAAGCGTTCTACAGGCCACTGACGGCGCAAAGGGTTCATACTTTTATATTCAAAAGTGAAGAGATGTTTCTGCTCGGTTTCGAACCGAGGACCTTTCGCGTGTTAGGCGAACGTGATGACCACTACACTACAGAAACCAAGCTGACAACCTGCTTTGTTTTCACACCTCTAGGCAGGCGAAGCCTGTGTAGCGTTGCCTAAGAACGCAACAGACCCCGACTTTAGCAAGCTTGGCAAAAGGTCACGTCTGTTTCCACCCAGTTTCGAACTGGGGACCTTTCGTGTTTGAGGCGAACGTGATAACCACGTTATTAGCAAGTTATCAGCAGCCAGAATTCTCCTGGAACTTCGAAAAGAGCTTATGCATTGCCTCAAAAGCAAACCTCTGTTTCTGCTCGCTTTCGAACCGAGGACCTTTCACGTGTTAAGCGAAATTGATGATCACTACAGTACAGAAACTACAAAATTGTACTCTCGTCCCCTTTTCAGGGAAAATCGATCCCGTAGTCTGCACTGCATGCAGATAAACAAACCCGCGTAAATCCCACACACAACAGGATAGAGTTCATTCGGCGTGGCAGTCTGCGCAGAGTCCCTTTAAAGCTTGCCTTCACCTACCTCGAAATTAAGGCCCTTGCAGCCTGGACCATCTGCTTACCAGACAGTCACTACACTAAGGAAACCTGTCTGCAGAAAACAGACCGAAATCTTTAGGTGCACGCTATGCGAAAAGCATTCTAAAGGGCACTGACGGCGCAAAGGGTTCATACTTTTATATTCAAAAGGGAAGAGTTGTTTCTGTCCTTAAAAACCGGCCTTCACCTACCTCGAAATTAAGGCATTTGCAGCCTGGACCATCTGCTTACCAAACAATAATTTCAGCACAAATAGGACAAAAGTCTCCCTCTGTTTCCGCCCAGTTTCGAACTGGGGACCTTTCGCGCGTAAGGCGAACGTGATTACCTCTGCACTACGGAAACCTGCAGCCAGGGCTGGGTCTGACCTTTCCATCGCACGCTTCTTGGAACGAGACTCAAACTACAGATTGCGTTGCGCTGTTCAATTTTTAAGCACCTTCTATTTTTAGCTACAAAGCAAGCAGTTTTTTCCAGTGCTCTGTGGGACTCCTCAGTGGTCGTTTCTTTTTTATAGTTTTTTCGCTTCCTTTCAAATAATTATTATTCTTCTTTTTTTGGAAAATGCTACACCACTGATTGGGCCTTTGAGTGCACTAGCCACCTGTTCATCCAAATGACCTGGGTAATAGTACCGAGTCTGTCGGTGTGGTACTTACAGCTGCCTAGTGTGGCTTGATAATTGTCTTCACACCTGTGTAAAGAAAGACCTTCGTTGCGTAGTGCTGCTGCTAAACAGAGGGCCACTCAGAAAAAAAACGTATTTTGTGTTCCACAGAAGAAAGCCACGCAGGCCTGGAACGGTAGGAGTGTGTGTTAGGTTAAGGGCAAATGACTCCACCCTTTTTTGCATCAACTACACCTTTAGCGATTGTCTTCATTCATCTTGGCCGCAATGCATTTGTGGTGTTGAGTTCCTCCTCAACAGAAAGCCAATTGAACAATTGTGAAAAAGCCAGAGCGTGTTTCCACCCAGTTTCGAACTGGGGACCTTTCGCGTGTGAGGCGAACGTGATAACCACTACACTATGGAAACCTTTCTGCAGACAACAGACCGAAATCTTTAGTTGCACGCTCGATGAAAAGCACATAAAGGTAAAGCGTTCTACAGGCCACTGACGGCGCAAAGGGTTCATACTTTTATATTCAAAAGTGAAGAGATGTTTCTGCTCGGTTTCGAACCGAGGACCTTTCGCGTGTTAGGCGAACGTGATGACCGCTACACTACAGAAACCAAGCTGACAACCTGCTTTGTTTTCACACCTCTAGGCAGGCGAAGCCTGTGTAGCGTTGCCTAAGAACGCAACAGACCCCGACTTTAGCAAGCTTGGCAAAAGGTCACGTCTGTTTCCACCCAGTTTCGAACTGGGGACCTTTCGTGTTTGAGGCGAACGTGATAACCACGTTATTAGCAAGTTATCAGCAGCCAGAATTCTCCTGGAACTTCGAAAAGAGCTTATGCATTGCCTCAAAAGCAAACCTCTGTTTCTGCTCGCTTTCGAACCGAGGACCTTTCACGTGTTAAGCGAAATTGATGATCACTACAGTACAGAAACTACAAAATTGTACTCTCGTCCCCTTTTCAGGGAAAATCGATCCCGTAGTCTGCACTGCATGCAGATAAACAAACCCGCGTAAATCCCACACACAACAGGATAGAGTTCATTCGGCGTGGCAGTCTGCGCAGAGTCCCTTTAAAGCTTGCCTTCACCTACCTCGAAATTAAGGCCCTTGCAGCCTGGACCATCTGCTTACCAGACAGTCACTACACTAAGGAAACCTGTCTGCAGAAAACAGACCGAAATCTTTAGGTGCACGCTCTGCGAAAAGCATTCTAAAGGGCACTGACGGCGCAAAGGGTTCATACTTTTATATTCAAAAGGGAAGAGTTGTTTCTGTCCTTAAAAACCGGCCTTCACCTACCTCGAAATTAAGGCATTTGCAGCCTGGACCATCTGCTTACCAAACAATCATTTCAGCACAAATAGGACAAAAGCCTCCCTCTGTTTCCGCCCAGTTTCGAACTGGGGACCTTTCGCGCGTAAGGCGAACGTGATTACCTCTGCACTACGGAAACCTGCAGCCAGGGCTGGGTCTGACCTTTCCATCGCACGCTTCTTGGAACGAGACTCAAACTACAGATTGCGTTGCGCTGTTCAATTTTTAAGCACCTTCTATTTTTAGCTACAAAGCAAGCAGTTTTTTCCAGTGCTCTGTGGGACTCCTCAGTGGTCGTTTCTTTTTTATAGTTTTTTCGCTTCCTTTCAAATAATTATTATTCTTCTTTTTTTGGAAAATGCTACACCACTGATTGGGCCTTTGAGTGCACTAGCCACCTGTTCATCCAAATGACCTGGGTAATAGTACCGAGTCTGTCGGTGTGGTACTTACAGCTGCCTAGTGTGGCTTGATAATTGTCTTCACACCTGTGTAAAGAAAGACCTTCGTTGCGTAGTGCTGCTGCTAAACAGAGGGCCACTCAGAAAAAAAACGTATTTTGTGTTCCACAGAAGAAAGCCACGCAGGCCTGGAACGGTAGGAGTGTGTGTTAGGTTAAGGGCAAATGACTCCACCCTTTTTTGCATCAACTACACCTTTAGCGATTGTCTTCATTCATCTTGGCCGCAATGCATTTGTGGTGTTGAGTTCCTCCTCAACAGAAAGCCAATTGAACAATTGTGAAAAAGCCAGAGCGTGTTTCCACCCAGTTTCGAACTGGGGACCTTTCGCGTGTGAGGCGAACGTGATAACCACTACACTATGGAAACCTTTCTGCAGACAACAGACCGAAATCTTTAGTTGCACGCTCGATGAAAAGCACATAAAGGTAAAGCGTTCTACAGGCCACTGACGGCGCAAAGGGTTCATACTTTTATATTCAAAAGTGAAGAGATGTTTCTGCTCGGTTTCGAACCGAGGACCTTTCGCGTGTTAGGCGAACGTGATGACCGCTACACTACAGAAACCAAGCTAACAACCTGCTTTGTTTTCACACCTCTAGGCAGGCGAAGCCTGTGTAGCGTTGCCTAAGAACGCAACAGACCCCGACTTTAGCAAGCTTGGCAAAAGGTCACGTCTGTTTCCACCCAGTTTCGAACTGGGGACCTTTCGTGTTTGAGGCGAACGTGATAACCACGTTATTAGCAAGTTATCAGCAGCCAGAATTCTCCTGGAACTTCGAAAAGAGCTTATGCATTGCCTCAAAAGCAAACCTCTGTTTCTGCTCGCTTTCGAACCGAGGACCTTTCACGTGTTAAGCGAAATTGATGATCACTACAGTACAGAAACTACAAAATTGTACTCTCGTCCCCTTTTCAGGGAAAATCGATCCCGTAGTCTGCACTGCATGCAGATAAACAAACCCGCGTAAATCCCACACACAACAGGATAGAGTTCATTCGGCGTGGCAGTCTGCGCAGAGTCCCTTTAAAGCTTGCCTTCACCTACCTCGAAATTAAGGCCCTTGCAGCCTGGACCATCTGCTTACCAGACAGTCACTACACTAAGGAAACCTGTCTGCAGAAAACAGACCGAAATCTTTAGGTGCAAGCTCTGCGAAAAGCATTCTAAAGGGCACTGACGGCGCAAAGGGTTCATACTTTTATATTCAAAAGGGAAGAGTTGTTTCTGTCCTTAAAAACCGGCCTTCACCTACCTCGAAATTAAGGCATTTGCAGCCTGGACCATCTGCTTACCAAACAATCATTTCAGCACAAATAGGACAAAAGCCTCCCTCTGTTTCCGCCCAGTTTCGAACTGGGGACCTTTCGCGCGTAAGGCAAACGTGATTACCTCTGCACTACGGAAACCTGCAGCCAGGGCTGGGTCTGACCTTTCCATCGCACGCTTCTTGGAACGAGACTCAAACTACAGATTGCGTTGCGCTGTTCAATTTTTAAGCACCTTCTATTTTTAGCTACAAAGCAAGCAGTTTTTTCCAGTGCTCTGTGGGACTCCTCAGTGGTCGTTTCTTTTTTATAGTTTTTTCGCTTCCTTTCAAATAATTATTATTCTTCTTTTTTTGGAAAATGCTACACCACTGATTGGGCCTTTGAGTGCACTAGCCACCTGTTCATCCAAATGACCTGGGTAATAGTACCGAGTCTGTCGGTGTGGTACTTACAGCTGCCTAGTGTGGCTTGATAATTGTCTTCACACCTGTGTAAAGAAAGACCTTCGTTGCGTAGTGCTGCTGCTAAACAGAGGGCCACTCAGAAAAAAAACGTATTTTGTGTTCCACAGAAGAAAGCCACGCAGGCCTGGAACGGTAGGAGTGTGTGTTAGGTTAAGGGCAAATGACTCCACCCTTTTTTGCATCAACTACACCTTTAGCGATTGTCTTCATTCATCTTGGCCGCAATGCATTTGTGGTGTTGAGTTCCTCCTCAACAGAAAGCCAATTGAACAATTGTGAAAAAGACAGAGCGTGTTTCCACCCAGTTTCGAACTGGGGACCTTTCGCGTGTGAGGCTAACATGATAACCACTACACTATGGAAAACTGTCTGCGGACAACAGACCGAAATCTTTAGTTGCACGCTCGATGAAAAGCACATAAAGGTAAAGCGTTCTACAGGCCACTGACGGCGCAAAGGGTTCATACTTTTATATCCAAAAGTGAAGAGATGTTTCTGCTCGGTTTCGAACCGAGGACCTTTCGCGGGCGGGAGCCGAATATAGTTGAGCTTAACTTCCCTTAACTTTTCCCATTCATTCTCTATGGTAGTGCTTAACACTACGGATGTAATATATTTTTGGCCACGCGTATACTTCCTGGCGCTGTTTCGTCTTTTCCGTGGCGGGTAATTTAAAAAGCCGAGTATCATCTGTCAATCATTCGCGTTCGCAGTGTACTTACTGTACTGTACTTACTGTATTGCATATACATTATGATTAATATATTAATATATTTTATCATTTAAATTGCATGTATATTATCATATAATCGGATTGCCAGTTGTGTTGAATGGTTTGACGTTAGGAAACAGTAAACCAAACTATTATAAAAAATAAAAACTCTTATAAAATACAGCTGTTATTTTATAAGAGTATCTTTGTTTGTAAAGGTGAATGTTTCATCATTAATCTCTCACTATGTACTTAAATAAAATATTTAAAATATATATATATGTCAACAGTGCATGATGTAGTTGTAATTAATATATATTACACTCACACATTTAAATTACAAACAAATTGATTACAAAAATGTGTGTTTATTATGAAAAAATAGATAATCAAACACAATAGTCTGTGAAAGAGGATATTGTGAAATATATTAATAAATGTTGTGTTTTCATGGACTTCTAGAAAATAAATAGATGCATTTAATTATTGATATTTATTTAATAAATTATGAATTACATTTAATCATTATTTAATTATTTCAGAATAATCTGTTTCATTTAATTGTTGTTTTATTTATTAAGTAATAAAATCATATAAATCAGAATAGAAGTGTGTTAATTAATTGTGTATTATTTTTTAAGTAATAAAAAATATTGTGAAATATTTTTACAATTTAAAATAACTGTTTTCTATTTGAATATATTTTAAAATGCATTAATGCAATTAATTTCTTTGTTTACTTTGGAATGATATGTTGACTCCATGCAGGATTGTAAAATGTAAAAAGTCTGCTTAACTTTTACTGTGTTATATATGCATCATTTTCTATTTATCAGTGGAATTTTTTTACCATTCTTTCAAAACATTTTCAAAACTCTATGATTATTTAGATGTTGGAAAGCATATAATATTTCTTAAGCATGTTGTTCTGTTGTTCTTACATTTTATTAGTTTATTACTTATGGCACAATCATATTCATAACTGTACTATATACATGCACATGGACAGTATCATCTGTTTAACTGAAAAAAGTACTGTGTAGCCTCTTTCTAAAAAAGCATGTCCTTTTTTTCTTGCTTTTTTCCTGTTCTCCACAACTATTGATTTTATTACTATTATTATTATTAATATTGTTTTTGTTGTTGTTTAATCTATAAATGTAAATTTGTTCTTTAAAATATCAAGTATTGGCCTTGTTTGCATTGCATTTTAGTGTGTTTTTTAAATTAAATTTATTCACTTGCATTATTTTATTTTGATTTGTAAACACTAAATATTAATAACTCTTACTATTAAACATACATAATTGTACATACTTATTTAATTTAAAATTCTTGTTTTTTTCTGTGTTCTTCACAACTTTAGATTTTATTATTATTATTATTGTTGTTTAATCTATAACTATTTAATGTATATTTATTCAGTTATTATATGTTTTGGTTAGTACTGTACTGTAGCTATTACCTTTTTTCAGTTTTATATAATATGTATATTATTGTACTATAAATAAAACGAGAGACTTTCTATTTTTTATTGTTTATTGGTTGTATTTCATATTTCATATTACATTTTCTGTACATAGTTATACAAATATAAAGCAAACGTCTCTTTAAAAATAAATGTCTAAAACAAAATAAAAAAATGAATGTCAAAATGTTCTTTTCAATTAATCACATTCACATTTTCTATATTAGCGATAACTATACCCTATTATAATGTAAATGTTTATTAAGATCGTTGCACATTTTGTACATCCTACACAAGAACAGTTATTGCAAGATTTATTTTATCTTTGTGCACAAAGTTCGTTTATTATATGTTAATTGTACTTAAAGTGTATCTAGATGAAAAACGAATAAAAATTAATATTATATTATTTGTGGCCGAGGCGGGATTCGAACCTCTAATTGTGTGTATTTTACTCGTCCCGCCTCCCTGGAATTTCCTTCGCTCCTATTGGCTAGTCAGCGCTCTACACCTATCCACGGCTGGCCCGCGGGCGTCAGTGGCCTGTAGAACGCTTTACCTTTATGTGCTTTTCATCGAGCGTGGAACTAAAGATTTCGGTCTGTTGTCCGCAGACAGGTTTCCTTAGTGTAGTGACTGTCTGGTAAGCAGATGGTCCAGGCTGCAAGGGCCTTAATTTCGAGGTAGGTGAAGGCAAGCTTTAAAGGGACTCTGCGCAGACTGCCACGCCGAATGAACTCTGTCCTGTTGTGTGTGGGATTTACGCGGGTTTGTTTATCTGCATGCAGTGCAGACTACGGGATCGATTTTCCCTGAAAAGGGGACGAGAGTACAATTTTGTAGTTTCTGTACTGTAGTGATCATCAATTTCGCTTAACACGTGAAAGGTCCTCGGTTCGAAAGCGAGCAGAAACAGAGGTTTGCTTTTGAGGCAATGCATAAGCTCTTTTCGAAGTTCCAGGAGAATTCTGGCTGCTGATAACTTGCTAATAACGTGGTTATCACGTTCGCCTCAAACACGAAAGGTCCCCAGTTCGAAACTGGGTGGAAACAGACGTGACCTTTTGCCAAGCTTGCTAAAGTCGGGGTCTGTTGCGTTCTTAGGCAACGCTACACAGGCTTCGCCTGCCTAGAGGTGTGAAAACAAAGCAGGTTGTCAGCTTGGTTTCTGTAGTGTAGTGGTCATCACGTTCGCCTAACACGCGAAAGGTCCTCGGTTCGAAACCGAGCAGAAACCTCTCTTCACTTTTGGATATAAAAGTATGAACCCTTTGCGCCGTCAGTGGCCTGTAGAACGCTTTACCTTTATGTGCTTTTCATCGAGCGTGCAACTAAAGATTTCGGTCTGTTTTCTGCAGACAGGTTTCCATAGTGTAGTGGTTATCACGTTCGCCTCACACGCGAAAGGTCCCCAGTTCGAAACTGGGTGGAAACACGCTCTGGCTTTTTCACAATTGTTCAATTGGCTTTCTGTTGAGGAGGAACTCAACACCACAAATGCATTGCGGCCAAGATGAATGAAGACAATCGCTAAAGGTGTAGTTGATGCAAAAAAGGGTGGAGTCATTTGCCCTTAACCTAACACACACTCCTACCGTTCCAGGCCTGCGTGGCTTTCTTCTGTGGAACACAAAATACGTTTTTTTTCTGAGTGGCCCTCTGTTTAGCAGCAGCACTACGCAACGAAGGTCTTTCTTTACACAGGTGTGAAGACAATTATCAAGCCACACTAGGCAGCTGTAAGTACCACACCGACAGACTCGGTACTATTACCCAGGTCATTTGGATGAACAGGTGGCTAGTGCACTCAAAGGCCCTATCAGTGGTGTAGCATTTTCCAAAAAAAGAAGAATAATAATTATTTGAAAGGAAGCGAAAAAACTATAAAAAAGAAACGACCACTGAGGAGTCCCACAGAGCACTGGAAAAAACTGCTTGCTTTGTAGCTAAAAATAGAAGGTGCTTAAAAATTGAACAGCGCAACGCAATCTGTAGTTTGAGTCTCGTTCCAAGAAGCGTGCGATGGAAAGGTCAGACCCAGCCCTGGCTGCAGGTTTCCGTAGTGTAGAGGTAATCACGTTCGCCTTACACGCGAAAGGTCCCCAGTTCGAAACTGGGCGGAAACAGAGGGAGGCTTTTGTCCTATTTGTGCTGAAATGATTGTTTGGTAAGCAGATGGTCCAGGCTGCAAATGCCTTAATTTCGAGGTAGGTGAAGGCCGGTTTTTAAGGACAGAAACAACTCTTCCCTTTTGAATATAAAAGTATGAACCCTTTGCGCCGTCAGTGCCCTTTAGAATGCTTTTCGCAGAGCGTGCACCTAAAGATTTCGGTCTGTTTTCTGCAGACAGGTTTCCTTAGTGTAGTGACTGTCTGGTAAGCAGATGGTCCAGGCTGCAAGGGCCTTAATTTCGAGGTAGGTGAAGGCAAGCTTTAAAGGGACTCTGCGCAGACTGCCACGCCGAATGAACTCTGTCCTGTTGTGTGTGGGATTTACGCGGGTTTGTTTATCTGCATGCAGTGCAGACTACGGGATCGATTTTCCCTGAAAAGGGGACGAGAGTACAATTTTGTAGTTTCTGTACTGTAGTGATCATCAATTTCGCTTAACACGTGAAAGGTCCTCGGTTCGAAAGCGAGCAGAAACAGAGGTTTGCTTTTGAGGCAATGCATAAGCTCTTTTCGAAGTTCCAGGAGAATTCTGGCTGCTGATAACTTGCTAATAACGTGGTTATCACGTTCGCCTCAAACACGAAAGGTCCCCAGTTCGAAACTGGGTGGAAACAGACGTGACCTTTTGCCAAGCTTGCTAAAGTCGGGGTCTGTTGCGTTCTTAGGCAACGCTACACAGGCTTCGCCTGCCTAGAGGTGTGAAAACAAAGCAGGTTGTCAGCTTGGTTTCTGTAGTGTAGTGGTCATCACGTTCGCCTAACACGCGAAAGGTCCTCGGTTCGAAACCGAGCAGAAACATCTCTTCGCTTTTGGATATAAAAGTATGAACCCTTTGCGCCGTCAGCGGCCTGTAGAACGCTTTACCTTTATGTGCTTTTCATCGAGCGTGCAACTAAAGATTTCGGTCTGTTGTCCGCAGACAGGTTTCCATAGTGTAGTGGTTATCACGTTCGCCTCACACGCGAAAGGTCCCCAGTTCGAAACTGGGTGGAAACACGCTCTGGCTTTTTCACAATTGTTCAATTGGCTTTCTGTTGAGGAGGAACTCAACACCACAAATGCATTGCGGCCAAGATGAATGAAGACAATCGCTAAAGGTGTAGTTGATGCAAAAAAGGGTGGAGTCATTTGCCCTTAACCTAACACACACTCCTACCGTTCCAGGCCTGCGTGGCTTTCTTCTGTGGAACACAAAATACGTTTTTTTTCTGAGTGGCCCTCTGTTTAGCAGCAGCACTACGCAACGAAGGTCTTTCTTTACACAGGTGTGAAGACAATTATCAAGCCACACTAGGCAGCTGTAAGTACCACACCGACAGACTCGGTACTATTACCCAGGTCATTTGGATGAACAGGTGGCTAGTGCACTCAAAGGCCCAATCAGTGGTGTAGCATTTTCCAAAAAAAGAAGAATAATAATTATTTGAAAGGAAGCGAAAAAACTATAAAAAAGAAACGACCACTGAGGAGTCCCACAGAGCACTGGAAAAAACTGCTTGCTTTGTAGCTAAAAATAGAAGGTGCTTAAAAATTGAACAGCGCAACGCAATCTGTAGTTTGAGTCTCGTTCCAAGAAGCGTGCGATGGAAAGGTCAGACCCAGCCCTGGCTGCAGGTTTCCGTAGTGTAGAGGTAATCACGTTCGCCTTACACGCGAAAGGTCCCCAGTTCGAAACTGGGCGGAAACAGAGGGAGGCTTTTGTCCTATTTGTGCTGAAATGATTGTTTGGTAAGCAGATGGTCCAGGCTGCAAATGCCTTAATTTCGAGGTAGGTGAAGGACGGTTTTTAAGGACAGAAACAACTCTTCCCTTTTGAATATAAAAGTATGAACCCTTTGCGCCGTCAGTGCCCTTTAGAATGCTTTTCGCAGAGCGTGCACCTAAAGATTTCGGTCTGTTTTCTGCAGACAGGTTTCCTTAGTGTAGTGACTGTCTGGTAAGCAGATGGTCCAGGCTGCAAGGGCCTTAATTTCGAGGTAGGTGAAGGCAAGCTTTAAAGGGACTCTGCGCAGACTGCCACGCCGAATGAACTCTGTCCTGTTGTGTGTGGGATTTACGCGGGTTTGTTTATCTGCATGCAGTGCAGACTACGGGATCGATTTTCCCTGAAAAGGGGACGAGAGTACAATTTTGTAGTTTCTGTACTGTAGTGATCATCAATTTCGCTTAACACGTGAAAGGTCCTCGGTTCGAAAGCGAGCAGAAACAGAGGTTTGCTTTTGAGGCAATGCATAAGCTCTTTTCGAAGTTCCAGGAGAATTCTGGCTGCTGATAACTTGCTAATAACGTGGTTATCACGTTCGCCTCAAACACGAAAGGTCCCCAGTTCGAAACTGGGTGGAAACAGACGTGACCTTTTGCCAAGCTTGCTAAAGTCGGGGTCTGTTGCGTTCTTAGGCAACGCTACACAGGCTTCGCCTGCCTAGAGGTGTGAAAACAAAGCAGGTTGTCAGCTTGGTTTCTGTAGTGTAGTGGTCATCACGTTCGCCTAACACGCGAAAGGTCCTCGGTTCGAAACCGAGCAGAAACATCTCTTCGCTTTTGGATATAAAAGTATGAACCCTTTGCGCCGTCAGCGGCCTGTAGAACGCTTTACCTTTATGTGCTTTTCATCGAGCGTGCAACTAAAGATTTCGGTCTGTTGTCCGCAGACAGGTTTCCATAGTGTAGTGGTTATCACGTTCGCCTCACACGCGAAAGGTCCCCAGTTCGAAACTGGGTGGAAACACGCTCTGGCTTTTTCACAATTGTTCAATTGGCTTTCTGTTGAGGAGGAACTCAACACCACAAATGCATTGCGGCCAAGATGAATGAAGACAATCGCTAAAGGTGTAGTTGATGCAAAAAAGGGTGGAGTCATTTGCCCTTAACCTAACACACACTCCTACCGTTCCAGGCCTGCGTGGCTTTCTTCTGTGGAACACAAAATACGTTTTTTTTCTGAGTGGCCCTCTGTTTAGCAGCAGCACTACGCAACGAAGGTCTTTCTTTACACAGGTGTGAAGACAATTATCAAGCCACACTAGGCAGCTGTAAGTACCACACCGACAGACTCGGTACTATTACCCAGGTCATTTGGATGAACAGGTGGCTAGTGCACTCAAAGGCCCAATCAGTGGTGTAGCATTTTCCAAAAAAAGAAGAATAATAATTATTTGAAAGGAAGCGAAAAAACTATAAAAAAGAAACGACCACTGAGGAGTCCCACAGAGCACTGGAAAAAACTGCTTGCTTTGTAGCTAAAAATAGAAGGTGCTTAAAAATTGAACAGCGCAACGCAATCTGTAGTTTGAGTCTCGTTCCAAGAAGCGTGCGATGGAAAGGTCAGACCCAGCCCTGGCTGCAGGTTTCCGTAGTGTAGAGGTAATCACGTTCGCCTTACACGCGAAAGGTCCCCAGTTCGAAACTGGGCGGAAACAGAGGGAGGCTTTTGTCCTATTTGTGCTGAAATGATTGTTTGGTAAGCAGATGGTCCAGGCTGCAAATGCCTTAATTTCGAGGTAGGTGAAGGCCGATTTTTAAGGACAGAAACAACTCTTCCCTTTTGAATATAAAAGTATGAACCCTTTGCGCCGTCAGTGCCCTTTAGAATGCTTTTCGCAGAGCGTGCACCTAAAGATTTCGGTCTGTTTTCTGCAGACAGGTTTCCTTAGTGTAGTGACTGTCTGGTAAGCAGATGGTCCAGGCTGCAAGGGCCTTAATTTCGAGGTAGGTGAAGGCAAGCTTTAAAGGGACTCTGCGCAGACTGCCACGCCGAATGAACTCTGTCCTGTTGTGTGTGGGATTTACGCGGGTTTGTTTATCTGCATGCAGTGCAGACTACGGGATCGATTTTCCCTGAAAAGGGGACGAGAGTACAATTTTGTAGTTTCTGTACTGTAGTGATCATCAATTTCGCTTAACACGTGAAAGGTCCTCGGTTCGAAAGCGAGCAGAAACAGAGGTTTGCTTTTGAGGCAATGCATAAGCTCTTTTCGAAGTTCCAGGAGAATTCTGGCTGCTGATAACTTGCTAATAACGTGGTTATCACGTTCGCCTCAAACACGAAAGGTCCCCAGTTCGAAACTGGGTGGAAACAGACGTGACCTTTTGCCAAGCTTGCTAAAGTCGGGGTCTGTTGCGTTCTTAGGCAACGCTACACAGGCTTCGCCTGCCTAGAGGTGTGAAAACAAAGCAGGTTGTCAGCTTGGTTTCTGTAGTGTAGTGGTCATCACGTTCGCCTAACACGCGAAAGGTCCTCGGTTCGAAACCGAGCAGAAACATCTCTTCGCTTTTGGATATAAAAGTATGAACCCTTTGCGCCGTCAGTGGCCTGTAGAACGCTTTACCTTTATGTGCTTTTCATCGAGCGTGCAACTAAAGATTTCGGTCTGTTGTCCGCAGACAGGTTTCCATAGTGTAGTGGTTATCACGTTCGCCTCACACGCGAAAGGTCCCCAGTTCGAAACTGGGTGGAAACACGCTCTGGCTTTTTCACAATTGTTCAATTGGCTTTCTGTTGAGGAGAAACTCAACACCACAAATGCATTGCGGCCAAGATGAATGAAGACAATCGCTAAAGGTGTAGTTGATGCAAAAAAGGGTGGAGTCATTTGCCCTTAACCTAACACACACTCCTACCGTTCCAGGCCTGCGTGGCTTTCTTCTGTGGAACACAAAATACTTTTTTTTTTCTGAGTGGCCCTCTGTTTAGCAGCAGCACTACGCAACGAAGGTCTTTCTTTACACAGGTGTGAAGACAATTATCAAGCCACACTAGGCAGCTGTAAGTACCACACCGACAGACTCGGTACTATTACCCAGGTCATTTGGATGAACAGGTGGCTAGTGCACTCAAAGGCCCAATCAGTGGTGTAGCATTTTCCAAAAAAAGAAGAATAATAATTATTTGAAAGGAAGCGAAAAAACTATAAAAAAGAAACGACCACTGAGGAGTCCCACAGAGCACTGGAAAAAACTGCTTGCTTTGTAGCTAAAAATAGAAGGTGCTTAAAAATTGAACAGCGCAACGCAATCTGTAGTTTGAGTCTCGTTCCAAGAAGCGTGCGATGGAAAGGTCAGACCCAGCCCTGGCTGCAGGTTTCCGTAGTGTAGAGGTAATCACGTTCGCCTTACACGCGAAAGGTCCCCAGTTCGAAACTGGGCGGAAACAGAGGGAGGCTTTTGTCCTATTTGTGCTGAAATGATTGTTTGGTAAGCAGATGGTCCAGGCTGCAAATGCCTTAATTTCGAGGTAGGTGAAGGCCGGTTTTTAAGGACAGAAACAACTCTTCCCTTTTGAATATAAAAGTATGAACCCTTTGCGCCGTCAGTGCCCTTTAGAATGCTTTTCGCAGAGCGTGCACCTAAAGATTTCGGTCTGTTTTCTGCAGACAGGTTTCCTTAGTGTAGTGACTGTCTGGTAAGCAGATGGTCCAGGCTGCAAGGGCCTTAATTTCGAGGTAGGTGAAGGCAAGCTTTAAAGGGACTCTGCGCAGACTGCCACGCCGAATGAACTCTGTCCTGTTGTGTGTGGGATTTACGCGGGTTTGTTTATCTGCATGCAGTGCAGACTACGGGATCGATTTTCCCTGAAAAGGGGACGAGAGTACAATTTTGTAGTTTCTGTACTGTAGTGATCATCAATTTCGCTTAACACGTGAAAGGTCCTCGGTTCGAAAGCGAGCAGAAACAGAGGTTTGCTTTTGAGGCAATGCATAAGCTCTTTTCGAAGTTCCAGGAGAATTCTGGCTGCTGATAACTTGCTAATAACGTGGTTATCACGTTCGCCTCAAACACGAAAGGTCCCCAGTTCGAAACTGGGTGGAAACAGACGTGACCTTTTGCCAAGCTTGCTAAAGTCGGGGTCTGTTGCGTTCTTAGGCAACGCTACACAGGCTTCGCCTGCCTAGAGGTGTGAAAACAAAGCAGGTTGTCAGCTTGGTTTCTGTAGTGTAGTGGTCATCACGTTCGCCTAACACGCGAAAGGTCCTCGGTTCGAAACCGAGCAGAAACATCTCTTCGCTTTTGGATATAAAAGTATGAACCCTTTGCGCCGTCAGTGGCCTGTAGAACGCTTTACCTTTATGTGCTTTTCATCGAGCGTGCAACTAAAGATTTCGGTCTGTTGTCCGCAGACAGGTTTCCATAGTGTAGTGGTTATCACGTTCGCCTCACACGCGAAAGGTCCCCAGTTCGAAACTGGGTGGAAACACGCTCTGGCTTTTTCACAATTGTTCAATTGGCTTTCTGTTGAGGAGGAACTCAACACCACAAATGCATTGCGGCCAAGATGAATGAAGACAATCGCTAAAGGTGTAGTTGATGCAAAAAAGGGTGGAGTCATTTGCCCTTAACCTAACACACACTCCTACCGTTCCAGGCCTGCGTGGCTTTCTTCTGTGGAACACAAAATACGTTTTTTTTCTGAGTGGCCCTCTGTTTAGCAGCAGCACTACGCAACGAAGGTCTTTCTTTACACAGGTGTGAAGACAATTATCAAGCCACACTAGGCAGCTGTAAGTACCACACCGACAGACTCGGTACTATTACCCAGGTCATTTGGATGAACAGGTGGCTAGTGCACTCAAAGGCCCAATCAGTGGTGTAGCATTTTCCAAAAAAAGAAGAATAATAATTATTTGAAAGGAAGCGAAAAAACTATAAAAAAGAAACGACCACTGAGGAGTCCCACAGAGCACTGGAAAAAACTGCTTGCTTTGTAGCTAAAAATAGAAGGTGCTTAAAAATTGAACAGCGCAACGCAATCTGTAGTTTGAGTCTCGTTCCAAGAAGCGTGCGATGGAAAGGTCAGACCCAGCCCTGGCTGCAGGTTTCCGTAGTGTAGAGGTAATCACGTTCGCCTTACACGCGAAAGGTCCCCAGTTCGAAACTGGGCGGAAACAGAGGGAGGCTTTTGTCCTATTTGTGCTGAAATGATTGTTTGGTAAGCAGATGGTCCAGGCTGCAAATGCCTTAATTTCGAGGTAGGTGAAGGCCGGTTTTTAAGGACAGAAACAACTCTTCCCTTTTGAATATAAAAGTATGAACCCTTTGCGCCGTCAGTGCCCTTTAGAATGCTTTTCGCAGAGCGTGCACCTAAAGATTTCGGTCTGTTTTCTGCAGACAGGTTTCCTTAGTGTAGTGACTGTCTGGTAAGCAGATGGTCCAGGCTGCAAGGGCCTTAATTTCGAGGTAGGTGAAGGCAAGCTTTAAAGGGACTCTGCGCAGACTGCCACGCCGAATGAACTCTGTCCTGTTGTGTGTGGGATTTACGCGGGTTTGTTTATCTGCATGCAGTGCAGACTACGGGATCGATTTTCCCTGAAAAGGGGACGAGAGTACAATTTTGTAGTTTCTGTACTGTAGTGATCATCAATTTCGCTTAACACGTGAAAGGTCCTCGGTTCGAAAGCGAGCAGAAACAGAGGTTTGCTTTTGAGGCAATGCATAAGCTCTTTTCGAAGTTCCAGGAGAATTCTGGCTGCTGATAACTTGCTAATAACGTGGTTATCACGTTCGCCTCAAACACGAAAGGTCCCCAGTTCGAAACTGGGTGGAAACAGACGTGACCTTTTGCCAAGCTTGCTAAAGTCGGGGTCTGTTGCGTTCTTAGGCAACGCTACACAGGCTTCGCCTGCCTAGAGGTGTGAAAACAAAGCAGGTTGTCAGCTTGGTTTCTGTAGTGTAGTGGTCATCACGTTCGCCTAACACGCGAAAGGTCCTCGGTTCGAAACCGAGCAGAAACATCTCTTCACTTTTGGATATAAAAGTATGAACCCTTTGCGCCGTCAGTGGCCTGTAGAACGCTTTACCTTTATGTGCTTTTCATCGAGCGTGCAACTAAAGATTTCGGTCTGTTGTCCGCAGACAGGTTTCCATAGTGTAGTGGTTATCACGTTCGCCTCACACGCGAAAGGTCCCCAGTTCGAAACTGGGTGGAAACACGCTCTGGCTTTTTCACAATTGTTCAATTGGCTTTCTGTTGAGGAGGAACTCAACACCACAAATGCATTGCGGCCAAGATGAATGAAGACAATCGCTAAAGGTGTAGTTGATGCAAAAAAGGGTGGAGTCATTTGCCCTTAACCTAACACACACTCCTACCGTTCCAGGCCTGCGTGGCTTTCTTCTGTGGAACACAAAATACGTTTTTTTTCTGAGTGGCCCTCTGTTTAGCAGCAGCACTACGCAACGAAGGTCTTTCTTTACACAGGTGTGAAGACAATTATCAAGCCACACTAGGCAGCTGTAAGTACCACACCGACAGACTCGGTACTATTACCCAGGTCATTTGGATGAACAGGTGGCTAGTGCACTCAAAGGCCCAATCAGTGGTGTAGCATTTTCCAAAAAAAGAAGAATAATAATTATTTGAAAGGAAGCGAAAAAACTATAAAAAAGAAACGACCACTGAGGAGTCCCACAGAGCACTGGAAAAAACTGCTTGCTTTGTAGCTAAAAATAGAAGGTGCTTAAAAATTGAACAGCGCAACGCAATCTGTAGTTTGAGTCTCGTTCCAAGAAGCGTGCGATGGAAAGGTCAGACCCAGCCCTGGCTGCAGGTTTCCGTAGTGCAGAGGTAATCACGTTCGCCTTACGCGCGAAAGGTCCCCAGTTCGAAACTGGGCGGAAACAGAGGGAGGCTTTTGTCCTATTTGTGCTGAAATGATTGTTTGTTAAGCAGATGGTCCAGGCTGCAAATGCCTTAATTTCGAGGTAGGTGAAGGCCGGTTTTTAAGGACAGAAACAACTCTTCCCTTTTGAATATAAAAGTATGAACCCTTTGCGCCGTCAGTGCCCTTTAGAATGCTTTTCGCAGAGCGTGCACCTAAAGATTTCGGTCTGTTTTCTGCAGACAGGTTTCCTTAGTGTAGTGACTGTCTGGTAAGCAGATGGTCCAGGCTGCAAGGGCCTTAATTTCGAGGTAGGTGAAGGCAAGCTTTAAAGGGACTCTGCGCAGACTGCCACGCCGAATGAACTCTGTCCTGTTGTGTGTGGGATTTACGCGGGTTTGTTTATCTGCATGCAGTGCAGACTACGGGATCGATTTTCCCTGAAAAGGGGACGAGAGTACAATTTTGTAGTTTCTGTACTGTAGTGATCATCAATTTCGCTTAACACGTGAAAGGTCCTCGGTTCGAAAGCGAGCAGAAACAGAGGTTTGCTTTTGAGGCAATGCATAAGCTCTTTTCGAAGTTCCAGGAGAATTCTGGCTGCTGATAACTTGCTAATAACGTGGTTATCACGTTCGCCTCAAACACGAAAGGTCCCCAGTTCGAAACTGGGTGGAAACAGACGTGACCTTTTGCCAAGCTTGCTAAAGTCGGGGTCTGTTGCGTTCTTAGGCAACGCTACACAGGCTTCGCCTGCCTAGAGGTGTGAAAACAAAGCAGGTTGTCAGCTTGGTTTCTGTAGTGTAGTGGTCATCACGTTCGCCTAACACGCGAAAGGTCCTCGGTTCGAAACCGAGCAGAAACATCTCTTCGCTTTTGGATATAAAAGTATGAACCCTTTGCGCCGTCAGTGGCCTGTAGAACGCTTTACCTTTATGTGCTTTTCATCGAGCGTGCAACTAAAGATTTCGGTCTGTTGTCCGCAGACAGGTTTCCATAGTGTAGTGGTTATCACGTTCGCCTCACACGCGAAAGGTCCCCAGTTCGAAACTGGGTGGAAACACGCTCTGGCTTTTTCACAATTGTTCAATTGGCTTTCTGTTGAGGAGGAACTCAACACCACAAATGCATTGCGGCCAAGATGAATGAAGACAATCGCTAAAGGTGTAGTTGATGCAAAAAAGGGTGGAGTCATTTGCCCTTAACCTAACACACACTCCTACCGTTCCAGGCCTGCGTGGCTTTCTTCTGTGGAACACAAAATACGTTTTTTTTCTGAGTGGCCCTCTGTTTAGCAGCAGCACTACGCAACGAAGGTCTTTCTTTACACAGGTGTGAAGACAATTATCAAGCCACACTAGGCAGCTGTAAGTACCACACCGACAGACTCGGTACTATTACCCAGGTCATTTGGATGAACAGGTGGCTAGTGCACTCAAAGGCCCAATCAGTGGTGTAGCATTTTCCAAAAAAAGAAGAATAATAATTATTTGAAAGGAAGCGAAAAAACTATAAAAAAGAAACGACCACTGAGGAGTCCCACAGAGCACTGGAAAAAACTGCTTGCTTTGTAGCTAAAAATAGAAGGTGCTTAAAAATTGAACAGCGCAACGCAATCTGTAGTTTGAGTCTCGTTCCAAGAAGCGTGCGATGGAAAGGTCAGACCCAGCCCTGGCTGCAGGTTTCCGTAGTGTAGAGGTAATCACGTTCGCCTTACACGCGAAAGGTCCCCAGTTCGAAACTGGGCGGAAACAGAGGGAGGCTTTTGTCCTATTTGTGCTGAAATGATTGTTTGGTAAGCAGATGGTCCAGGCTGCAAATGCCTTAATTTCGAGGTAGGTGAAGGCCGGTTTTTAAGGACAGAAACAACTCTTCCCTTTTGAATATAAAAGTATGAACCCTTTGCGCCGTCAGTGCCCTTTAGAATGCTTTTCGCAGAGCGTGCACCTAAAGATTTCGGTCTGTTTTCTGCAGACAGGTTTCCTTAGTGTAGTGACTGTCTGGTAAGCAGATGGTCCAGGCTGCAAGGGCCTTAATTTCGAGGTAGGTGAAGGCAAGCTTTAAAGGGACTCTGCGCAGACTGCCACGCCGAATGAACTCTGTCCTGTTGTGTGTGGGATTTACGCGGGTTTGTTTATCTGCATGCAGTGCAGACTACGGGATCGATTTTCCCTGAAAAGGGGACGAGAGTACAATTTTGTAGTTTCTGTACTGTAGTGATCATCAATTTCGCTTAACACGTGAAAGGTCCTCGGTTCGAAAGCGAGCAGAAACAGAGGTTTGCTTTTGAGGCAATGCATAAGCTCTTTTCGAAGTTCCAGGAGAATTCTGGCTGCTGATAACTTGCTAATAACGTGGTTATCACGTTCGCCTCAAACACGAAAGGTCCCCAGTTCGAAACTGGGTGGAAACAGACGTGACCTTTTGCCAAGCTTGCTAAAGTCGGGGTCTGTTGCGTTCTTAGGCAACGCTACACAGGCTTCGCCTGCCTAGAGGTGTGAAAACAAAGCAGGTTGTCAGCTTGGTTTCTGTAGTGTAGTGGTCATCACGTTCGCCTAACACGCGAAAGGTCCTCGGTTCGAAACCGAGCAGAAACATCTCTTCACTTTTGGATATAAAAGTATGAACCCTTTGCGCCGTCAGTGGCCTGTAGAACGCTTTACCTTTATGTGCTTTTCATCGAGCGTGCAACTAAAGATTTCGGTCTGTTGTCCGCAGACAGGTTTCCATAGTGTAGTGGTTATCACGTTCGCCTCACACGCGAAAGGTCCCCAGTTCGAAACTGGGTGGAAACACGCTCTGGCTTTTTCACAATTGTTCAATTGGCTTTCTGTTGAGGAGGAACTCAACACCACAAATGCATTGCGGCCAAGATGAATGAAGACAATCGCTAAAGGTGTAGTTGATGCAAAAAAGGGTGGAGTCATTTGCCCTTAACCTAACACACACTCCTACCGTTCCAGGCCTGCGTGGCTTTCTTCTGTGGAACACAAAATACGTTTTTTTTCTGAGTGGCCCTCTGTTTAGCAGCAGCACTACGCAACGAAGGTCTTTCTTTACACAGGTGTGAAGACAATTATCAAGCCACACTAGGCAGCTGTAAGTACCACACCGACAGACTCGGTACTATTACCCAGGTCATTTGGATGAACAGGTGGCTAGTGCACTCAAAGGCCCAATCAGTGGTGTAGCATTTTCCAAAAAAAGAAGAATAATAATTATTTGAAAGGAAGCGAAAAAACTATAAAAAAGAAACGACCACTGAGGAGTCCCACAGAGCACTGGAAAAAACTGCTTGCTTTGTAGCTAAAAATAGAAGGTGCTTAAAAATTGAACAGCGCAACGCAATCTGTAGTTTGAGTCTCGTTCCAAGAAGCGTGCGATGGAAAGGTCAGACCCAGCCCTGGCTGCAGGTTTCCGTAGTGCAGAGGTAATCACGTTCGCCTTACGCGCGAAAGGTCCCCAGTTCGAAACTGGGCGGAAACAGAGGGAGGCTTTTGTCCTATTTGTGCTGAAATGATTGTTTGTTAAGCAGATGGTCCAGGCTGCAAATGCCTTAATTTCGAGGTAGGTGAAGGCCGGTTTTTAAGGACAGAAACAACTCTTCCCTTTTGAATATAAAAGTATGAACCCTTTGCGCCGTCAGTGCCCTTTAGAATGCTTTTCGCAGAGCGTGCACCTAAAGATTTCGGTCTGTTTTCTGCAGACAGGTTTCCTTAGTGTAGTGACTGTCTGGTAAGCAGATGGTCCAGGCTGCAAGGGCCTTAATTTCGAGGTAGGTGAAGGCAAGCTTTAAAGGGACTCTGCGCAGACTGCCACGCCGAATGAACTCTGTCCTGTTGTGTGTGGGATTTACGCGGGTTTGTTTATCTGCATGCAGTGCAGACTACGGGATCGATTTTCCCTGAAAAGGGGACGAGAGTACAATTTTGTAGTTTCTGTACTGTAGTGATCATCAATTTCGCTTAACACGTGAAAGGTCCTCGGTTCGAAAGCGAGCAGAAACAGAGGTTTGCTTTTGAGGCAATGCATAAGCTCTTTTCGAAGTTCCAGGAGAATTCTGGCTGCTGATAACTTGCTAATAACGTGGTTATCACGTTCGCCTCAAACACGAAAGGTCCCCAGTTCGAAACTGGGTGGAAACAGACGTGACCTTTTGCCAAGCTTGCTAAAGTCGGGGTCTGTTGCGTTCTTAGGCAACGCTACACAGGCTTCGCCTGCCTAGAGGTGTGAAAACAAAGCAGGTTGTCAGCTTGGTTTCTGTAGTGTAGTGGTCATCACGTTCGCCTAACACGCGAAAGGTCCTCGGTTCGAAACCGAGCAGAAACATCTCTTCACTTTTGGATATAAAAGTATGAACCCTTTGCGCCGTCAGTGGCCTGTAGAACGCTTTACCTTTATGTGCTTTTCATCGAGCGTGCAACTAAAGATTTCGGTCTGTTGTCCGCAGACAGGTTTCCATAGTGTAGTGGTTATCACGTTCGCCTCACACGCGAAAGGTCCCCAGTTCGAAACTGGGTGGAAACACGCTCTGGCTTTTTCACAATTGTTCAATTGGCTTTCTGTTGAGGAGGAACTCAACACCACAAATGCATTGCGGCCAAGATGAATGAAGACAATCGCTAAAGGTGTAGTTGATGCAAAAAAGGGTGGAGTCATTTGCCCTTAACCTAACACACACTCCTACCGTTCCAGGCCTGCGTGGCTTTCTTCTGTGGAACACAAAATACGTTTTTTTTCTGAGTGGCCCTCTGTTTAGCAGCAGCACTACGCAACGAAGGTCTTTCTTTACACAGGTGTGAAGACAATTATCAAGCCACACTAGGCAGCTGTAAGTACCACACCGACAGACTTGGTACTATTACCCAGGTCATTTGGATGAACAGGTGGCTAGTGCACTCAAAGGCCCAATCAGTGGTGTAGCATTTTCCAAAAAAAGAAGAATAATAATTATTTGAAAGGAAGCGAAAAAACTATAAAAAAGAAACGACCACTGAGGAGTCCCACAGAGCACTGGAAAAAACTGCTTGCTTTGTAGCTAAAAATAGAAGGTGCTTAAAAATTGAACAGCGCAACGCAATCTGTAGTTTGAGTCTCGTTCCAAGAAGCGTGCGATGGAAAGGTCAGACCCAGCCCTGGCTGCAGGTTTCCGTAGTGCAGAGGTAATCACGTTCGCCTTACGCGCGAAAGGTCCCCAGTTCGAAACTGGGCGGAAACAGAGGGAGGCTTTTGTCCTATTTGTGCTGAAATGATTGTTTGTTAAGCAGATGGTCCAGGCTGCAAATGCCTTAATTTCGAGGTAGGTGAAGGCCGGTTTTTAAGGACAGAAACAACTCTTCCCTTTTGAATATAAAAGTATGAACCCTTTGCGCCGTCAGTGCCCTTTAGAATGCTTTTCGCAGAGCGTGCACCTAAAGATTTCGGTCTGTTTTCTGCAGACAGGTTTCCTTAGTGTAGTGACTGTCTGGTAAGCAGATGGTCCAGGCTGCAAGGGCCTTAATTTCGAGGTAGGTGAAGGCAAGCTTTAAAGGGACTCTGCGCAGACTGCCACGCCGAATGAACTCTGTCCTGTTGTGTGTGGGATTTACGCGGGTTTGTTTATCTGCATGCAGTGCAGACTACGGGATCGATTTTCCCTGAAAAGGGGACGAGAGTACAATTTTGTAGTTTCTGTACTGTAGTGATCATCAATTTCGCTTAACACGTGAAAGGTCCTCGGTTCGAAAGCGAGCAGAAACAGAGGTTTGCTTTTGAGACAATGCATAAGCTCTTTTCGAAGTTCCAGGAGAATTCTGGCTGCTGATAACTTGCTAATAACGTGGTTATCACGTTCGCCTCAAACACGAAAGGTCCCCAGTTCGAAACTGGGTGGAAACAGACGTGACCTTTTGCCAAGCTTGCTAAAGTCGGGGTCTGTTGCGTTCTTAGGCAACGCTACACAGGCTTCGCCTGCCTAGAGGTGTGAAAACAAAGCAGCTTGTCAGCTTGGTTTCTGTAGTGTAGTGGTCATCACGTTCGCCTAACACGCGAAAGGTCCTCGGTTCGAAACCGAGCAGAAACATCTCTTCACTTTTGGATATAAAAGTATGAACCCTTTGCGCCGTCAGTGGCCTGTAGAACGCTTTACCTTTATGTGCTTTTCATCGAGCGTGCAACTAAAGATTTCGGTCTGTTGTCCGCAGACAGGTTTCCATAGTGTAGTGGTTATCACGTTCGCCTCACACGCGAAAGGTCCCCAGTTCGAAACTGGGTGGAAACACGCTCTGGCTTTTTCACAATTGTTCAATTGGCTTTCTGTTGAGGAGGAACTCAACACCACAAATGCATTGCGGCCAAGATGAATGAAGACAATCGCTAAAGGTGTAGTTGATGCAAAAAAGGGTGGAGTCATTTGCCCTTAACCTAACACACACTCCTACCGTTCCAGGCCTGCGTGGCTTTCTTCTGTGGAACACAAAATACGTTTTTTTTCTGAGTGGCCCTCTGTTTAGCAGCAGCACTACGCAACGAAGGTCTTTCTTTACACAGGTGTGAAGACAATTATCAAGCCACACTAGGCAGCTGTAAGTACCACACCGACAGACTCGGTACTATTACCCAGGTCATTTGGATGAACAGGTGGCTAGTGCACTCAAAGGCCCAATCAGTGGTGTAGCATTTTCCAAAAAAAGAAGAATAATAATTATTTGAAAGGAAGCGAAAAAACTATAAAAAAGAAACGACCACTGAGGAGTCCCACAGAGCACTGGAAAAAACTGCTTGCTTTGTAGCTAAAAATAGAAGGTGCTTAAAAATTGAACAGCGCAACGCAATCTGTAGTTTGAGTCTCGTTCCAAGAAGCGTGCGATGGAAAGGTCAGACCCAGCCCTGGCTGCAGGTTTCCGTAGTGCAGAGGTAATCACGTTCGCCTTACGCGCGAAAGGTCCCCAGTTCGAAACTGGGCGGAAACAGAGGGAGGCTTTTGTCCTATTTGTGCTGAAATGATTGTTTGTTAAGCAGATGGTCCAGGCTGCAAATGCCTTAATTTCGAGGTAGGTGAAGGCCGGTTTTTAAGGACAGAAACAACTCTTCCCTTTTGAATATAAAAGTATGAACCCTTTGCGCCGTCAGTGCCCTTTAGAATGCTTTTCGCAGAGCGTGCACCTAAAGATTTCGGTCTGTTTTCTGCAGACAGGTTTCCTTAGTGTAGTGACTGTCTGGTAAGCAGATGGTCCAGGCTGCAAGGGCCTTAATTTCGAGGTAGGTGAAGGCAAGCTTTAAAGGGACTCTGCGCAGACTGCCACGCCGAATGAACTCTGTCCTGTTGTGTGTGGGATTTACGCGGGTTTGTTTATCTGCATGCAGTGCAGACTACGGGATCGATTTTCCCTGAAAAGGGGACGAGAGTACAATTTTGTAGTTTCTGTACTGTAGTGATCATCAATTTCGCTTAACACGTGAAAGGTCCTCGGTTCGAAAGCGAGCAGAAACAGAGGTTTGCTTTTGAGGCAATGCATAAGCTCTTTTCGAAGTTCCAGGAGAATTCTGGCTGCTGATAACTTGCTAATAACGTGGTTATCACGTTCGCCTCAAACACGAAAGGTCCCCAGTTCGAAACTGGGTGGAAACAGACGTGACCTTTTGCCAAGCTTGCTAAAGTCGGGGTCTGTTGCGTTCTTAGGCAACGCTACACAGGCTTCGCCTGCCTAGAGGTGTGAAAACAAAGCAGGTTGTCAGCTTGGTTTCTGTAGTGTAGTGGTCATCACGTTCGCCTAACACGCGAAAGGTCCTCGGTTCGAAACCGAGCAGAAACATCTCTTCACTTTTGGATATAAAAGTATGAACCCTTTGCGCCGTCAGTGGCCTGTAGAACGCTTTACCTTTATGTGCTTTTCATCGAGCGTGCAACTAAAGATTTCGGTCTGTTGTCCGCAGACAGGTTTCCATAGTGTAGTGGTTATCACGTTCGCCTCACACGCGAAAGGTCCCCAGTTCGAAACTGGGTGGAAACACGCTCTGGCTTTTTCACAATTGTTCAATTGGCTTTCTGTTGAGGAGGAACTCAACACCACAAATGCATTGCGGCCAAGATGAATGAAGACAATCGCTAAAGGTGTAGTTGATGCAAAAAAGGGTGGAGTCATTTGCCCTTAACCTAACACACACTCCTACCGTTCCAGGCCTGCGTGGCTTTCTTCTGTGGAACACAAAATACGTTTTTTTTCTGAGTGGCCCTCTGTTTAGCAGCAGCACTACGCAACGAAGGTCTTTCTTTACACAGGTGTGAAGACAATTATCAAGCCACACTAGGCAGCTGTAAGTACCACACCGACAGACTCGGTACTATTACCCAGGTCATTTGGATGAACAGGTGGCTAGTGCACTCAAAGGCCCAATCAGTGGTGTAGCATTTTCCAAAAAAAGAAGAATAATAATTATTTGAAAGGAAGCGAAAAAACTATAAAAAAGAAACGACCACTGAGGAGTCCCACAGAGCACTGGAAAAAACTGCTTGCTTTGTAGCTAAAAATAGAAGGTGCTTAAAAATTGAACAGCGCAACGCAATCTGTAGTTTGAGTCTCGTTCCAAGAAGCGTGCGATGGAAAGGTCAGACCCAGCCCTGGCTGCAGGTTTCCGTAGTGCAGAGGTAATCACGTTCGCCTTACGCGCGAAAGGTCCCCAGTTCGAAACTGGGCGGAAACAGAGGGAGGCTTTTGTCCTATTTGTGCTGAAATGATTGTTTGTTAAGCAGATGGTCCAGGCTGCAAATGCCTTAATTTCGAGGTAGGTGAAGGCCGGTTTTTAAGGACAGAAACAACTCTTCCCTTTTGAATATAAAAGTATGAACCCTTTGCGCCGTCAGTGCCCTTTAGAATGCTTTTCGCAGAGCGTGCACCTAAAGATTTCGGTCTGTTTTCTGCAGACAGGTTTCCTTAGTGTAGTGACTGTCTGGTAAGCAGATGGTCCAGGCTGCAAGGGCCTTAATTTCGAGGTAGGTGAAGGCAAGCTTTAAAGGGACTCTGCGCAGACTGCCACGCCGAATGAACTCTGTCCTGTTGTGTGTGGGATTTACGCGGGTTTGTTTATCTGCATGCAGTGCAGACTACGGGATCGATTTTCCCTGAAAAGGGGACGAGAGTACAATTTTGTAGTTTCTGTACTGTAGTGATCATCAATTTCGCTTAACACGTGAAAGGTCCTCGGTTCGAAAGCGAGCAGAAACAGAGGTTTGCTTTTGAGGCAATGCATAAGCTCTTTTCGAAGTTCCAGGAGAATTCTGGCTGCTGATAACTTGCTAATAACGTGGTTATCACGTTCGCCTCAAACACGAAAGGTCCCCAGTTCGAAACTGGGTGGAAACAGACGTGACCTTTTGCCAAGCTTGCTAAAGTCGGGGTCTGTTGCGTTCTTAGGCAACGCTACACAGGCTTCGCCTGCCTAGAGGTGTGAAAACAAAGCAGGTTGTCAGCTTGGTTTCTGTAGTGTAGTGGTCATCACGTTCGCCTAACACGCGAAAGGTCCTCGGTTCGAAACCGAGCAGAAACATCTCTTCACTTTTGGATATAAAAGTATGAACCCTTTGCGCCGTCAGTGGCCTGTAGAACGCTTTACATTTATGTGCTTTTCATCGAGCGTGCAACTAAAGATTTCGGTCTGTTGTCCGCAGACAGGTTTCCATAGTGTAGTGGTTATCACGTTCGCCTCACACGCGAAAGGTCCCCAGTTCGAAAGTGGGTGGAAACACGCTCTGGCTTTTTCACAATTGTTCAATTGGCTTTCTGTTGAGGAGGAACTCAACACCACAAATGCATTGCGGCCAAGATGAATGAAGACAATCGCTAAAGGTGTAGTTGATGCAAAAAAGGGTGGAGTCATTTGCCCTTAACCTAACACACACTCCTACCGTTCCAGGCCTGCGTGGCTTTCTTCTGTGGAACACAAAATACGTTTTTTTTCTGAGTGGCCCTCTGTTTAGCAGCAGCACTACGCAACGAAGGTCTTTCTTTACACAGGTGTGAAGACAATTATCAAGCCACACTAGGCAGCTTTAAGTACCACACCGACAGACTCGGTACTATTACCCAGGTCATTTGGATGAACAGGTGGCTAGTGCACTCAAAGGCCCTATCAGTGGTGTAGCATTTTCCAAAAAAAGAAGAATAATAATTATTTGAAAGGAAGCGAAAAAACTATAAAAAAGAAACGACCACTGAGGAGTCCCACAGAGCACTGGAAAAAACTGCTTGCTTTGTAGCTAAAAATAGAAGGTGCTTAAAAATTGAACAGCGCAACGCAATCTGTAGTTTGAGTCTCGTTCCAAGAAGCGTGCGATGGAAAGGTCAGACCCAGCCCTGGCTGCAGGTTTCCGTAGTGTAGAGGTAATCACGTTCGCCTTACACGCGAAAGGTCCCCAGTTCGAAACTGGGCGGAAACAGAGGGAGGCTTTTGTCCTATTTGTGCTGAAATGATTGTTTGGTAAGCAGATGGTCCAGGCTGCAAATGCCTTAATTTCGAGGTAGGTGAAGGCCGGTTTTTAAGGACAGAAACAACTCTTCCCTTTTGAATATAAAAGTATGAACCCTTTGCGCCGTCAGTGCCCTTTAGAATGCTTTTCGCAGAGCGTGCACCTAAAGATTTCGGTCTGTTTTCTGCAGACAGGTTTCCTTAGTGTAGTGACTGTCTGGTAAGCAGATGGTCCAGGCTGCAAGGGCCTTAATTTCGAGGTAGGTGAAGGCAAGCTTTAAAGGGACTCTGCGCAGACTGCCACGCCGAATGAACTCTGTCCTGTTGTGTGTGGGATTTACGCGGGTTTGTTTATCTGCATGCAGTGCAGACTACGGGATCGATTTTCCCTGAAAAGGGGACGAGAGTACAATTTTGTAGTTTCTGTACTGTAGTGATCATCAATTTCGCTTAACACGTGAAAGGTCCTCGGTTCGAAAGCGAGCAGAAACAGAGGTTTGCTTTTGAGGCAATGCATAAGCTCTTTTCGAAGTTCCAGGAGAATTCTGGCTGCTGATAACTTGCTAATAACGTGGTTATCACGTTCGCCTCAAACACGAAAGGTCCCCAGTTCGAAACTGGGTGGAAACAGACGTGACCTTTTGCCAAGCTTGCTAAAGTCGGGGTCTGTTGCGTTCTTAGGCAACGCTACACAGGCTTCGCCTGCCTAGAGGTGTGAAAACAAAGCAGGTTGTCAGCTTGGTTTCTGTAGTGTAGTGGTCATCACGTTCGCCTAACACGCGAAAGGTCCTCGGTTCGAAACCGAGCAGAAACATCTCTTCACTTTTGGATATAAAAGTATGAACCCTTTGCGCCGTCAGTGGCCTGTAGAACGCTTTACCTTTATGTGCTTTTCATCGAGCGTGCAACTAAAGATTTCGGTCTGTTGTCCGCAGACAGGTTTCCATAGTGTAGTGGTTATCACGTTCGCCTCACACGCGAAAGGTCCCCAGTTCGAAACTGGGTGGAAACACGCTCTGGCTTTTTCACAATTGTTCAATTGGCTTTCTGTTGAGGAGGAACTCAACACCACAAATGCATTGCGGCCAAGATGAATGAAGACAATCGCTAAAGGTGTAGTTGATGCAAAAAAGGGTGGAGTCATTTGCCCTTAACCTAACACACACTCCTACCGTTCCAGGCCTGCGTGGCTTTCTTCTGTGGAACACAAAATACGTTTTTTTTCTGAGTGGCCCTCTGTTTAGCAGCAGCACTACGCAACGAAGGTCTTTCTTTACACAGGTGTGAAGACAATTATCAAGCCACACTAGGCAGCTGTAAGTACCACACCGACAGACTCGGTACTATTACCCAGGTCATTTGGATGAACAGGTGGCTAGTGCACTCAAAGGCCCAATCAGTGGTGTAGCATTTTCCAAAAAAAGAAGAATAATAATTATTTGAAAGGAAGCGAAAAAACTATAAAAAAGAAACGACCACTGAGGAGTCCCACAGAGCACTGGAAAAAACTGCTTGCTTTGTAGCTAAAAATAGAAGGTGCTTAAAAATTGAACAGCGCAACGCAATCTGTAGTTTGAGTCTCGTTCCAAGAAGCGTGCGATGGAAAGGTCAGACCCAGCCCTGGCTGCAGGTTTCCGTAGTGCAGAGGTAATCACGTTCGCCTTACGCGCGAAAGGTCCCCAGTTCGAAACTGGGCGGAAACAGAGGGAGGCTTTTGTCCTATTTGTGCTGAAATGATTGTTTGTTAAGCAGATGGTCCAGGCTGCAAATGCCTTAATTTCGAGGTAGGTGAAGGCCGGTTTTTAAGGACAGAAACAACTCTTCCCTTTTGAATATAAAAGTATGAACCCTTTGCGCCGTCAGTGCCCTTTAGAATGCTTTTCGCAGAGCGTGCACCTAAAGATTTCGGTCTGTTTTCTGCAGACAGGTTTCCTTAGTGTAGTGACTGTCTGGTAAGCAGATGGTCCAGGCTGCAAGGGCCTTAATTTCGAGGTAGGTGAAGGCAAGCTTTAAAGGGACTCTGCGCAGACTGCCACGCCGAATGAACTCTGTCCTGTTGTGTGTGGGATTTACGCGGGTTTGTTTATCTGCATGCAGTGCAGACTACGGGATCGATTTTCCCTGAAAAGGGGACGAGAGTACAATTTTGTAGTTTCTGTACTGTAGTGATCATCAATTTCGCTTAACACGTGAAAGGTCCTCGGTTCGAAAGCGAGCAGAAACAGAGGTTTGCTTTTGAGGCAATGCATAAGCTCTTTTCGAAGTTCCAGGAGAATTCTGGCTGCTGATAACTTGCTAATAACGTGGTTATCACGTTCGCCTCAAACACGAAAGGTCCCCAGTTCGAAACTGGGTGGAAACAGACGTGACCTTTTGCCAAGCTTGCTAAAGTCGGGGTCTGTTGCGTTCTTAGGCAACGCTACACAGGCTTCGCCTGCCTAGAGGTGTGAAAACAAAGCAGGTTGTCAGCTTGGTTTCTGTAGTGTAGTGGTCATCACGTTCGCCTAACACGCGAAAGGTCCTCGGTTCGAAACCGAGCAGAAACATCTCTTCACTTTTGGATATAAAAGTATGAACCCTTTGCGCCGTCAGTGGCCTGTAGAACGCTTTACATTTATGTGCTTTTCATCGAGCGTGCAACTAAAGATTTCGGTCTGTTGTCCGCAGACAGGTTTCCATAGTGTAGTGGTTATCACGTTCGCCTCACACGCGAAAGGTCCCCAGTTCGAAACTGGGTGGAAACACGCTCTGGCTTTTTCACAATTGTTCAATTGGCTTTCTGTTGAGGAGGAACTCAACACCACAAATGCATTGCGGCCAAGATGAATGAAGACAATCGCTAAAGGTGTAGTTGATGCAAAAAAGGGTGGAGTCATTTGCCCTTAACCTAACACACACTCCTACCGTTCCAGGCCTGCGTGGCTTTCTTCTGTGGAACACAAAATACGTTTTTTTTCTGAGTGGCCCTCTGTTTAGCAGCAGCACTACGCAACGAAGGTCTTTCTTTACACAGGTGTGAAGACAATTATCAAGCCACACTAGGCAGCTGTAAGTACCACACCGACAGACTCGGTACTATTACCCAGGTCATTTGGATGAACAGGTGGCTAGTGCACTCAAAGGCCCAATCAGTGGTGTAGCATTTTCCAAAAAAAGAAGAATAATAATTATTTGAAAGGAAGCGAAAAAACTATAAAAAAGAAACGACCACTGAGGAGTCCCACAGAGCACTGGAAAAAACTGCTTGCTTTGTAGCTAAAAATAGAAGGTGCTTAAAAATTGAACAGCGCAACGCAATCTGTAGTTTGAGTCTCGTTCCAAGAAGCGTGCGATGGAAAGGTCAGACCCAGCCCTGGCTGCAGGTTTCCGTAGTGTAGAGGTAATCACGTTCGCCTTACACGCGAAAGGTCCCCAGTTCGAAACTGGGCGGAAACAGAGGGAGGCTTTTGTCCTATTTGTGCTGAAATGATTGTTTGGTAAGCAGATGGTCCAGGCTGCAAATGCCTTAATTTCGAGGTAGGTGAAGGCCGGTTTTTAAGGACAGAAACAACTCTTCCCTTTTGAATATAAAAGTATGAACCCTTTGCGCCGTCAGTGCCCTTTAGAATGCTTTTCGCAGAGCGTGCACCTAAAGATTTCGGTCTGTTTTCTGCAGACAGGTTTCCTTAGTGTAGTGACTGTCTGGTAAGCAGATGGTCCAGGCTGCAAGGGCCTTAATTTCGAGGTAGGTGAAGGCAAGCTTTAAAGGGACTCTGCGCAGACTGCCACGCCGAATGAACTCTGTCCTGTTGTGTGTGGGATTTACGCGGGTTTGTTTATCTGCATGCAGTGCAGACTACGGGATCGATTTTCCCTGAAAAGGGGACGAGAGTACAATTTTGTAGTTTCTGTACTGTAGTGATCATCAATTTCGCTTAACACGTGAAAGGTCCTCGGTTCGAAAGCGAGCAGAAACAGAGGTTTGCTTTTGAGGCAATGCATAAGCTCTTTTCGAAGTTCCAGGAGAATTCTGGCTGCTGATAACTTGCTAATAACGTGGTTATCACGTTCGCCTCAAACACGAAAGGTCCCCAGTTCGAAACTGGGTGGAAACAGACGTGACCTTTTGCCAAGCTTGCTAAAGTCGGGGTCTGTTGCGTTCTTAGGCAATGCTACACAGGCTTCGCCTGCCTAGAGGTGTGAAAACAAAGCAGGTTGTCAGCTTGGTTTCTGTAGTGTAGTGGTCATCACGTTCGCCTAACACGCGAAAGGTCCTTGGTTCGAAACCGAGCAGAAACATCTCTTCACTTTTGGATATAAAAGTATGAACCCTTTGCGCCGTCAGTGGCCTGTAGAACGCTTTACCTTTATGTGCTTTTCATCGAGCGTGCAACTAAAGATTTCGGTCTGTTGTCCGCAGACAGGTTTCCATAGTGTAGTGGTTATCACGTTCGCCTCACACGCGAAAGGTCCCCAGTTCGAAACTGGGTGGAAACACGCTCTGGCTTTTTCACAATTGTTCAATTGGCTTTCTGTTGAGGAGGAACTCAACACCACAAATGCATTGCGGCCAAGATGAATGAAGACAATCGCTAAAGGTGTAGTTGATGCAAAAAAGGGTGGAGTCATTTGCCCTTAACCTAACACACACTCCTACCGTTCCAGGCCTGCGTGGCTTTCTTCTGTGGAACACAAAATACGTTTTTTTTCTGAGTGGCCCTCTGTTTAGCAGCAGCACTACGCAACGAAGGTCTTTCTTTACACAGGTGTGAAGACAATTATCAAGCCACACTAGGCAGCTTTAAGTACCACACCGACAGACTCGGTACTATTACCCAGGTCATTTGGATGAACAGGTGGCTAGTGCACTCAAAGGCCCTATCAGTGGTGTAGCATTTTCCAAAAAAAGAAGAATAATAATTATTTGAAAGGAAGCGAAAAAACTATAAAAAAGAAACGACCACTGAGGAGTCCCACAGAGCACTGGAAAAAACTGCTTGCTTTGTAGCTAAAAATAGAAGGTGCTTAAAAATTGAACAGCGCAACGCAATCTGTAGTTTGAGTCTCGTTCCAAGAAGCGTGCGATGGAAAGGTCAGACCCAGCCCTGGCTGCAGGTTTCCGTAGTGTAGAGGTAATCACGTTCGCCTTACACGCGAAAGGTCCCCAGTTCGAAACTGGGCGGAAACAGAGGGAGGCTTTTGTCCTATTTGTGCTGAAATGATTGTTTGGTAAGCAGATGGTCCAGGCTGCAAATGCCTTAATTTCGAGGTAGGTGAAGGCCGGTTTTTAAGGACAGAAACAACTCTTCCCTTTTGAATATAAAAGTATGAACCCTTTGCGCCGTCAGTGCCCTTTAGAATGCTTTTCGCAGAGCGTGCACCTAAAGATTTCGGTCTGTTTTCTGCAGACAGGTTTCCTTAGTGTAGTGACTGTCTGGTAAGCAGATGGTCCAGGCTGCAAGGGCCTTAATTTCGAGGTAGGTGAAGGCAAGCTTTAAAGGGACTCTGCGCAGACTGCCACGCCGAATGAACTCTGTCCTGTTGTGTGTGGGATTTACGCGGGTTTGTTTATCTGCATGCAGTGCAGACTACGGGATCGATTTTCCCTGAAAAGGGGACGAGAGTACAATTTTGTAGTTTCTGTACTGTAGTGATCATCAATTTCGCTTAACACGTGAAAGGTCCTCGGTTCGAAAGCGAGCAGAAACAGAGGTTTGCTTTTGAGGCAATGCATAAGCTCTTTTCGAAGTTCCAGGAGAATTCTGGCTGCTGATAACTTGCTAATAACGTGGTTATCACGTTCGCCTCAAACACGAAAGGTCCCCAGTTCGAAACTGGGTGGAAACAGACGTGACCTTTTGCCAAGCTTGCTAAAGTCGGGGTCTGTTGCGTTCTTAGGCAACGCTACACAGGCTTCGCCTGCCTAGAGGTGTGAAAACAAAGCAGGTTGTCAGCTTGGTTTCTGTAGTGTAGTGGTCATCACGTTCGCCTAACACGCGAAAGGTCCTCGGTTCGAAACCGAGCAGAAACATCTCTTCGCTTTTGGATATAAAAGTATGAACCCTTTGCGCCGTCAGTGGCCTGTAGAACGCTTTACCTTTATGTGCTTTTCATCGAGCGTGCAACTAAAGATTTCGGTCTGTTGTCCGCAGACAGGTTTCCATAGTGTAGTGGTTATCACGTTCGCCTCACACGCGAAAGGTCCCCAGTTCGAAACTGGGTGGAAACACGCTCTGGCTTTTTCACAATTGTTCAATTGGCTTTCTGTTGAGGAGGAACTCAACACCACAAATGCATTGCGGCCAAGATGAATGAAGACAATCGCTAAAGGTGTAGTTGATGCAAAAAAGGGTGGAGTCATTTGCCCTTAACCTAACACACACTCCTACCGTTCCAGGCCTGCGTGGCTTTCTTCTGTGGAACACAAAATACGTTTTTTTTCTGAGTGGCCCTCTGTTTAGCAGCAGCACTACGCAACGAAGGTCTTTCTTTACACAGGTGTGAAGACAATTATCAAGCCACACTAGGCAGCTGTAAGTACCACACCGACAGACTCGGTACTATTACCCAGGTCATTTGGATGAACAGGTGGCTAGTGCACTCAAAGGCCCAATCAGTGGTGTAGCATTTTCCAAAAAAAGAAGAATAATAATTATTTTAAAGGAAGCGAAAAAACTATAAAAAAGAAACGACCACTGAGGAGTCCCACAGAGCACTGGAAAAAACTGCTTGCTTTGTAGCTAAAAATAGAAGGTGCTTAAAAATTGAACAGCGCAACGCAATCTGTAGTTTGAGTCTCGTTCCAAGAAGCGTGCGATGGAAAGGTCAGACCCAGCCCTGGCTGCAGGTTTCCGTAGTGCAGAGGTAATCACGTTCGCCTTACGCGCGAAAGGTCCCCAGTTCGAAACTGGGCGGAAACAGAGGGAGGCTTTTGTCCTATTTGTGCTGAAATGATTGTTTGTTAAGCAGATGGTCCAGGCTGCAAATGCCTTAATTTCGAGGTAGGTGAAGGCCGGTTTTTAAGGACAGAAACAACTCTTCCCTTTTGAATATAAAAGTATGAACCCTTTGCGCCGTCAGTGCCCTTTAGAATGCTTTTCGCAGAGCGTGCACCTAAAGATTTCGGTCTGTTTTCTGCAGACAGGTTTCCTTAGTGTAGTGACTGTCTGGTAAGCAGATGGTCCAGGCTGCAAGGGCCTTAATTTCGAGGTAGGTGAAGGCAAGCTTTAAAGGGACTCTGCGCAGACTGCCACGCCGAATGAACTCTGTCCTGTTGTGTGTGGGATTTACGCGGGTTTGTTTATCTGCATGCAGTGCAGACTACGGGATCGATTTTCCCTGAAAAGGGGACGAGAGTACAATTTTGTAGTTTCTGTACTGTAGTGATCATCAATTTCGCTTAACACGTGAAAGGTCCTCGGTTCGAAAGCGAGCAGAAACAGAGGTTTGCTTTTGAGGCAATGCATAAGCTCTTTTCGAAGTTCCAGGAGAATTCTGGCTGCTGATAACTTGCTAATAACGTGGTTATCACGTTCGCCTCAAACACGAAAGGTCCCCAGTTCGAAACTGGGTGGAAACAGACGTGACCTTTTGCCAAGCTTGCTAAAGTCGGGGTCTGTTGCGTTCTTAGGCAACGCTACACAGGCTTCGCCTGCCTAGAGGTGTGAAAACAAAGCAGGTTGTCAGCTTGGTTTCTGTAGTGTAGTGGTCATCACGTTCGCCTAACACGCGAAAGGTCCTCGGTTCGAAACCGAGCAGAAACATCTCTTCGCTTTTGGATATAAAAGTATGAACCCTTTGCGCCGTCAGTGGCCTGTAGAACACTTTACCTTTATGTGCTTTTCATCGAGCGTGCAACTAAAGATTTCGGTCTGTTGTCCGGAGACAGGTTTCCATAGTGTAGTGGTTATCACGTTCGCCTCACACGCGAAAGGTCCCCAGTTCGAAACTGGGTGGAAACACGCTCTGGCTTTTTCACAATTGTTCAATTGGCTTTCTGTTGAGGAGGAACTCAACACCACAAATGCATTGCGGCCAAGATGAATGAAGACAATCGCTAAAGGTGTAGTTGATGCAAAAAAGGGTGGAGTCATTTGCCCTTAACCTAACACACACTCCTACCGTTCCAGGCCTGCGTGGCTTTCTTCTGTGGAACACAAAATACGTTTTTTTTCTGAGTGGCCCTCTGTTTAGCAGCAGCACTACGCAACGAAGGTCTTTCTTTACACAGGTGTGAAGACAATTAGCAAGCCACACTAGGCAGCTGTAAGTACCACACCGACAGACTCGGTACTATTACCCAGGTCATTTGGATGAACAGGTGGCTAGTGCACTCAAAGGCCCAATCAGTGGTGTAGCATTTTCCAAAAAAAGAAGAATAATAATTATTTGAAAGGAAGCGAAAAAACTATAAAAAAGAAACGACCACTGAGGAGTCCCACAGAGCACTGGAAAAAACTGCTTGCTTTGTAGCTAAAAATAGAAGGTGCTTAAAAATTGAACAGCGCAACGCAATCTGTAGTTTGAGTCTCGTTCCAAGAAGCGTGCGATGGAAAGGTCAGACCCAGCCCTGGCTGCAGGTTTCCGTAGTGTAGAGGTAATCACGTTCGCCTTACACGCGAAAGGTCCCCAGTTCGAAACTGGGCGGAAACAGAGGGAGGCTTTTGTCCTATTTGTGCTGAAATGATTGTTTGGTAAGCAGATGGTCCAGGCTGCAAATGCCTTAATTTCGAGGTAGGTGAAGGCCGGTTTTTAAGGACAGAAACAACTCTTCCCTTTTGAATATAAAAGTATGAACCCTTTGCGCCGTCAGTGCCCTTTAGAATGCTTTTCGCAGAGCGTGCACCTAAAGATTTCGGTCTGTTTTCTGCAGACAGGTTTCCTTAGTGTAGTGACTGTCTGGTAAGCAGATGGTCCAGGCTGCAAGGGCCTTAATTTCGAGGTAGGTGAAGGCAAGCTTTAAAGGGACTCTGCGCAGACTGCCACGCCGAATGAACTCTGTCCTGTTGTGTGTGGGATTTACGCGGGTTTGTTTATCTGCATGCAGTGCAGACTACGGGATCGATTTTCCCTGAAAAGGGGACGAGAGTACAATTTTGTAGTTTCTGTACTGTAGTGATCATCAATTTCGCTTAACACGTGAAAGGTCCTCGGTTCGAAAGCGAGCAGAAACAGAGGTTTGCTTTTGAGGCAATGCATAAGCTCTTTTCGAAGTTCCAGGAGAATTCTGGCTGCTGATAACTTGCTAATAACGTGGTTATCACGTTCGCCTCAAACACGAAAGGTCCCCAGTTCGAAACTGGGTGGAAACAGACGTGACCTATTGCCAAGCTTGCTAAAGTCGGGGTCTGTTGCGTTCTTAGGCAACGCTACACAGGCTTCGCCTGCCTAGAGGTGTGAAAACAAAGCAGGTTGTCAGCTTGGTTTCTGTAGTGTAGTGGTCATCACGTTCGCCTAACACGCGAAAGGTCCTCGGTTCGAAACCGAGCAGAAACATCTCTTCGCTTTTGGATATAAAAGTATGAACCCTTTGCGCCGTCAGTGGCCTGTAGAACGCTTTACCTTTATGTGCTTTTCATCGAGCGTGCAACTAAAGATTTCGGTCTGGTGTCCGCAGACAGGTTTCCATAGTGTAGTGGTTATCACGTTCGCCTCACACGCGAAAGGTCCCCAGTTCGAAACTGGGTGGAAACACGCTCTGGCTTTTTCACAATTGTTCAATTGGCTTTCTGTTGAGGAGGAACTCAACACCACAAATGCATTGCGGCCAAGATGAATGAAGACAATCGCTAAAGGTGTAGTTGATGCAAAAAAGGGTGGAGTCATTTGCCCTTAACCTAACACACACTCCTACCGTTCCAGGCCTGCGTGGCTTTCTTCTGTGGAACACAAAATACGTTTTTTTTCTGAGTGGCCCTCTGTTTAGCAGCAGCACTACGCAACGAAGGTCTTTCTTTACACAGGTGTGAAGACAATTATCAAGCCACACTAGGCAGCTGTAAGTACCACACCGACAGACTCGGTACTATTACCCAGGTCATTTGGATGAACAGGTGGCTAGTGCACTCAAAGGCCCAATCAGTGGTGTAGCATTTTCCAAAAAAAGAAGAATAATAATTATTTGAAAGGAAGCGAAAAAACTATAAAAAAGAAACGACCACTGAGGAGTCCCACAGAGCACTGGAAAAAACTGCTTGCTTTGTAGCTAAAAATAGAAGGTGCTTAAAAATTGAACAGCGCAACGCAATCTGTAGTTTGAGTCTCGTTCCAAGAAGCGTGCGATGGAAAGGTCAGACCCAGCCCTGGCTGCAGGTTTCCGTAGTGTAGAGGTAATCACGTTCGCCTTACACGCGAAAGGTCCCCAGTTCGAAACTGGGCGGAAACAGAGGGAGGCTTTTGTCCTATTTGTGCTGAAATGATTGTTTGGTAAGCAGATGGTCCAGGCTGCAAATGCCTTAATTTCGAGGTAGGTGAAGGCCGGTTTTTAAGGACAGAAACAACTCTTCCCTTTTGAATATAAAAGTATGAACCCTTTGCGCCGTCAGTGCCCTTTAGAATGCTTTTCGCAGAGCGTGCACCTAAAGATTTCGGTCTGTTTTCTGCAGACAGGTTTCCTTAGTGTAGTGACTGTCTGGTAAGCAGATGGTCCAGGCTGCAAGGGCCTTAATTTCGAGGTAGGTGAAGGCAAGCTTTAAAGGGACTCTGCGCAGACTGCCACGCCGAATGAACTCTGTCCTGTTGTGTGTGGGATTTACGCGGGTTTGTTTATCTGCATGCAGTGCAGACTACGGGATCGATTTTCCCTGAAAAGGGGACGAGAGTACAATTTTGTAGTTTCTGTACTGTAGTGATCATCAATTTCGCTTAACACGTGAAAGGTCCTCGGTTCGAAAGCGAGCAGAAACAGAGGTTTGCTTTTGAGGCAATGCATAAGCTCTTTTCGAAGTTCCAGGAGAATTCTGGCTGCTGATAACTTGCTAATAACGTGGTTATCACGTTCGCCTCAAACACGAAAGGTCCCCAGTTCGAAACTGGGTGGAAACAGACGTGACCTTTTGCCAAGCTTGCTAAAGTCGGGGTCTGTTGCGTTCTTAGGCAATGCTACACAGGCTTCGCCTGCCTAGAGGTGTGAAAACAAAGCAGGTTGTCAGCTTGGTTTCTGTAGTGTAGTGGTCATCACGTTCGCCTAACACGCGAAAGGTCCTCGGTTCGAAACCGAGCAGAAACATCTCTTCACTTTTGGATATAAAAGTATGAACCCTTTGCGCCGTCAGTGGCCTGTAGAACGCTTTACCTTTATGTGCTTTTCATCGAGCGTGCAACTAAAGATTTCGGTCTGTTGTCCGCAGACAGGTTTCCATAGTGTAGTGGTTATCACGTTCGCCTCACACGCGAAAGGTCCCCAGTTCGAAACTGGGTGGAAACACGCTCTGGCTTTTTCACAATTGTTCAATTGGCTTTCTGTTGAGGAGGAACTCAACACCACAAATGCATTGCGGCCAAGATGAATGAAGACAATCGCTAAAGGTGTAGTTGATGCAAAAAAGGGTGGAGTCATTTGCCCTTAACCTAACACACACTCCTACCGTTCCAGGCCTGCGTGGCTTTCTTCTGTGGAACACAAAATACGTTTTTTTTCTGAGTGGCCCTCTGTTTAGCAGCAGCACTACGCAACGAAGGTCTTTCTTTACACAGGTGTGAAGACAATTATCAAGCCACACTAGGCAGCTGTAAGTACCACACCGACAGACTCGGTACTATTACCCAGGTCATTTGGATGAACAGGTGGCTAGTGCACTCAAAGGCCCAATCAGTGGTGTAGCATTTTCCAAAAAAAGAAGAATAATAATTATTTGAAAGGAAGCGAAAAAACTATAAAAAAGAAACGACCACTGAGGAGTCCCACAGAGCACTGGAAAAAACTGCTTGCTTTGTAGCTAAAAATAGAAGGTGCTTAAAAATTGAACAGCGCAACGCAATCTGTAGTTTGAGTCTCGTTCCAAGAAGCGTGCGATGGAAAGGTCAGACCCAGCCCTGGCTGCAGGTTTCCGTAGTGCAGAGGTAATCACGTTCGCCTTACGCGCGAAAGGTCCCCAGTTCGAAACTGGGCGGAAACAGAGGGAGGCTTTTGTCCTATTTGTGCTGAAATGATTGTTTGTTAAGCAGATGGTCCAGGCTGCAAATGCCTTAATTTCGAGGTAGGTGAAGGCCGGTTTTTAAGGACAGAAACAACTCTTCCCTTTTGAATATAAAAGTATGAACCCTTTGCGCCGTCAGTGCCCTTTAGAATGCTTTTCGCAGAGCGTGCACCTAAAGATTTCGGTCTGTTTTCTGCAGACAGGTTTCCTTAGTGTAGTGACTGTCTGGTAAGCAGATGGTCCAGGCTGCAAGGGCCTTAATTTCGAGGTAGGTGAAGGCAAGCTTTAAAGGGACTCTGCGCAGACTGCCACGCCGAATGAACTCTGTCCTGTTGTGTGTGGGATTTACGCGGGTTTGTTTATCTGCATGCAGTGCAGACTACGGGATCGATTTTCCCTGAAAAGGGGACGAGAGTACAATTTTGTAGTTTCTGTACTGTAGTGATCATCAATTTCGCTTAACACGTGAAAGGTCCTCGGTTCGAAAGCGAGCAGAAACAGAGGTTTGCTTTTGAGGCAATGCATAAGCTCTTTTCGAAGTTCCAGGAGAATTCTGGCTGCTGATAACTTGCTAATAACGTGGTTATCACGTTCGCCTCAAACACGAAAGGTCCCCAGTTCGAAACTGGGTGGAAACAGACGTGACCTTTTGCCAAGCTTGCTAAAGTCGGGGTCTGTTGCGTTCTTAGGCAATGCTACACAGGCTTCGCCTGCCTAGAGGTGTGAAAACAAAGCAGGTTGTCAGCTTGGTTTCTGTAGTGTAGTGGTCATCACGTTCGCCTAACACGCGAAAGGTCCTCGGTTCGAAACCGAGCAGAAACATCTCTTCACTTTTGGATATAAAAGTATGAACCCTTTGCGCCGTCAGTGGCCTGTAGAACGCTTTACCTTTATGTGCTTTTCATCGAGCGTGCAACTAAAGATTTCGGTCTGTTGTCCGCAGACAGGTTTCCATAGTGTAGTGGTTATCACGTTCGCCTCACACGCGAAAGGTCCCCAGTTCGAAACTGGGTGGAAACACGCTCTGGCTTTTTCACAATTGTTCAATTGGCTTTCTGTTGAGGAGGAACTCAACACCACAAATGCATTGCGGCCAAGATGAATGAAGACAATCGCTAAAGGTGTAGTTGATGCAAAAAAGGGTGGAGTCATTTGCCCTTAACCTAACACACACTCCTACCGTTCCAGGCCTGCGTGGCTTTCTTCTGTGGAACACAAAATACGTTTTTTTTCTGAGTGGCCCTCTGTTTAGCAGCAGCACTACGCAACGAAGGTCTTTCTTTACACAGGTGTGAAGACAATTATCAAGCCACACTAGGCAGCTTTAAGTACCACACCGACAGACTCGGTACTATTACCCAGGTCATTTGGATGAACAGGTGGCTAGTGCACTCAAAGGCCCTATCAGTGGTGTAGCATTTTCCAAAAAAAGAAGAATAATAATTATTTGAAAGGAAGCGAAAAAACTATAAAAAAGAAACGACCACTGAGGAGTCCCACAGAGCACTGGAAAAAACTGCTTGCTTTGTAGCTAAAAATAGAAGGTGCTTAAAAATTGAACAGCGCAACGCAATCTGTAGTTTGAGTCTCGTTCCAAGAAGCGTGCGATGGAAAGGTCAGACCCAGCCCTGGCTGCAGGTTTCCGTAGTGTAGAGGTAATCACGTTCGCCTTACACGCGAAAGGTCCCCAGTTCGAAACTGGGCGGAAACAGAGGGAGGCTTTTGTCCTATTTGTGCTGAAATGATTGTTTGGTAAGCAGATGGTCCAGGCTGCAAATGCCTTAATTTCGAGGTAGGTGAAGGCCGGTTTTTAAGGACAGAAACAACTCTTCCCTTTTGAATATAAAAGTATGAACCCTTTGCGCCGTCAGTGCCCTTTAGAATGCTTTTCGCAGAGCGTGCACCTAAAGATTTCGGTCTGTTTTCTGCAGACAGGTTTCCTTAGTGTAGTGACTGTCTGGTAAGCAGATGGTCCAGGCTGCAAGGGCCTTAATTTCGAGGTAGGTGAAGGCAAGCTTTAAAGGGACTCTGCGCAGACTGCCACGCCGAATGAACTCTGTCCTGTTGTGTGTGGGATTTACGCGGGTTTGTTTATCTGCATGCAGTGCAGACTACGGGATCGATTTTCCCTGAAAAGGGGACGAGAGTACAATTTTGTAGTTTCTGTACTGTAGTGATCATCAATTTCGCTTAACACGTGAAAGGTCCTCGGTTCGAAAGCGAGCAGAAACAGAGGTTTGCTTTTGAGGCAATGCATAAGCTCTTTTCGAAGTTCCAGGAGAATTCTGGCTGCTGATAACTTGCTAATAACGTGGTTATCACGTTCGCCTCAAACACGAAAGGTCCCCAGTTCGAAACTGGGTGGAAACAGACGTGACCTATTGCCAAGCTTGCTAAAGTCGGGGTCTGTTGCGTTCTTAGGCAACGCTACACAGGCTTCGCCTGCCTAGAGGTGTGAAAACAAAGCAGGTTGTCAGCTTGGTTTCTGTAGTGTAGTGGTCATCACGTTCGCCTAACACGCGAAAGGTCCTCGGTTCGAAACCGAGCAGAAACATCTCTTCGCTTTTGGATATAAAAGTATGAACCCTTTGCGCCGTCAGTGGCCTGTAGAACGCTTTACCTTTATGTGCTTTTCATCGAGCGTGCAACTAAAGATTTCGGTCTGTTGTCCGCAGACAGGTTTCCATAGTGTAGTGGTTATCACGTTCGCCTCACACGCGAAAGGTCCCCAGTTCGAAACTGGGTGGAAACACGCTCTGGCTTTTTCACAATTGTTCAATTGGCTTTCTGTTGAGGAGGAACTCAACACCACAAATGCATTGCGGCCAAGATGAATGAAGACAATCGCTAAAGGTGTAGTTGATGCAAAAAAGGGTGGAGTCATTTGCCCTTAACCTAACACACACTCCTACCGTTCCAGGCCTGCGTGGCTTTCTTCTGTGGAACACAAAATACGTTTTTTTTCTGAGTGGCCCTCTGTTTAGCAGCAGCACTACGCAACGAAGGTCTTTCTTTACACAGGTGTGAAGACAATTATCAAGCCACACTAGGCAGCTGTAAGTACCACACCGACAGACTCGGTACTATTACCCAGGTCATTTGGATGAACAGGTGGCTAGTGCACTCAAAGGCCCAATCAGTGGTGTAGCATTTTCCAAAAAAAGAAGAATAATAATTATTTGAAAGGAAGCGAAAAAACTATAAAAAAGAAACGACCACTGAGGAGTCCCACAGAGCACTGGAAAAAACTGCTTGCTTTGTAGCTAAAAATAGAAGGTGCTTAAAAATTGAACAGCGCAACGCAATCTGTAGTTTGAGTCTCGTTCCAAGAAGCGTGCGATGGAAAGGTCAGACCCAGCCCTGGCTGCAGGTTTCCGTAGTGTAGAGGTAATCACGTTCGCCTTACACGCGAAAGGTCCCCAGTTCAAAACTGGGCGGAAACAGAGGGAGGCTTTTGTCCTATTTGTGCTGAAATGATTGTTTGGTAAGCAGATGGTCCAGGCTGCAAATGCCTTAATTTCGAGGTAGGTGAAGGCCGGTTTTTAAGGACAGAAACAACTCTTCCCTTTTGAATATAAAAGTATGAACCCTTTGCGCCGTCAGTGCCCTTTAGAATGCTTTTCGCAGAGCGTGCACCTAAAGATTTCGGTCTGTTTTCTGCAGACAGGTTTCCTTAGTGTAGTGACTGTCTGGTAAGCAGATGGTCCAGGCTGCAAGGGCCTTAATTTCGAGGTAGGTGAAGGCAAGCTTTAAAGGGACTCTGCGCAGACTGCCACGCCGAATGAACTCTGTCCTGTTGTGTGTGGGATTTACGCGGGTTTGTTTATCTGCATGCAGTGCAGACTACGGGATCGATTTTCCCTGAAAAGGGGACGAGAGTACAATTTTGTAGTTTCTGTACTGTAGTGATCATCAATTTCGCTTAACACGTGAAAGGTCCTCGGTTCGAAAGCGAGCAGAAACAGAGGTTTGCTTTTGAGGCAATGCATAAGCTCTTTTCGAAGTTCCAGGAGAATTCTGGCTGCTGATAACTTGCTAATAACGTGGTTATCACGTTCGCCTCAAACACGAAAGGTCCCCAGTTCGAAACTGGGTGGAAACAGACGTGACCTTTTGCCAAGCTTGCTAAAGTCGGGGTCTGTTGCGTTCTTAGGCAACGCTACACAGGCTTCGCCTGCCTAGAGGTGTGAAAACAAAGCAGGTTGTCAGCTTGGTTTCTGTAGTGTAGTGGTCATCACGTTCGCCTAACACGCGAAAGGTCCTCGGTTCGAAACCGAGCAGAAACATCTCTTCGCTTTTGGATATAAAAGTATGAACCCTTTGCGCCGTCAGTGGCCTGTAGAACACTTTACCTTTATGTGCTTTTCATCGAGCGTGCAACTAAAGATTTCGGTCTGTTGTCCGGAGACAGGTTTCCATAGTGTAGTGGTTATCACGTTCGCCTCACACGCGAAAGGTCCCCAGTTCGAAACTGGGTGGAAACACGCTCTGGCTTTTTCACAATTGTTCAATTGGCTTTCTGTTGAGGAGGAACTCAACACCACAAATGCATTGCGGCCAAGATGAATGAAGACAATCGCTAAAGGTGTAGTTGATGCAAAAAAGGGTGGAGTCATTTGCCCTTAACCTAACACACACTCCTACCGTTCCAGGCCTGCGTGGCTTTCTTCTGTGGAACACAAAATACGTTTTTTTTCTGAGTGGCCCTCTGTTTAGCAGCAGCACTACGCAACGAAGGTCTTTCTTTACACAGGTGTGAAGACAATTAGCAAGCCACACTAGGCAGCTGTAAGTACCACACCGACAGACTCGGTACTATTACCCAGGTCATTTGGATGAACAGGTGGCTAGTGCACTCAAAGGCCCAATCAGTGGTGTAGCATTTTCCAAAAAAAGAAGAATAATAATTATTTGAAAGGAAGCGAAAAAACTATAAAAAAGAAACGACCACTGAGGAGTCCCACAGAGCACTGGAAAAAACTGCTTGCTTTGTAGCTAAAAATAGAAGGTGCTTAAAAATTGAACAGCGCAACGCAATCTGTAGTTTGAGTCTCGTTCCAAGAAGCGTGCGATGGAAAGGTCAGACCCAGCCCTGGCTGCAGGTTTCCGTAGTGTAGAGGTAATCACGTTCGCCTTACACGCGAAAGGTCCCCAGTTCGAAACTGGGCGGAAACAGAGGGAGGCTTTTGTCCTATTTGTGCTGAAATGATTGTTTGGTAAGCAGATGGTCCAGGCTGCAAATGCCTTAATTTCGAGGTAGGTGAAGGCCGGTTTTTAAGGACAGAAACAACTCTTCCCTTTTGAATATAAAAGTATGAACCCTTTGCGCCGTCAGTGCCCTTTAGAATGCTTTTCGCAGAGCGTGCACCTAAAGATTTCGGTCTGTTTTCTGCAGACAGGTTTCCTTAGTGTAGTGACTGTCTGGTAAGCAGATGGTCCAGGCTGCAAGGGCCTTAATTTCGAGGTAGGTGAAGGCAAGCTTTAAAGGGACTCTGCGCAGACTGCCACGCCGAATGAACTCTGTCCTGTTGTGTGTGGGATTTACGCGGGTTTGTTTATCTGCATGCAGTGCAGACTACGGGATCGATTTTCCCTGAAAAGGGGACGAGAGTACAATTTTGTAGTTTCTGTACTGTAGTGATCATCAATTTCGCTTAACACGTGAAAGGTCCTCGGTTCGAAAGCGAGCAGAAACAGAGGTTTGCTTTTGAGGCAATGCATAAGCTCTTTTCGAAGTTCCAGGAGAATTCTGGCTGCTGATAACTTGCTAATAACGTGGTTATCACGTTCGCCTCAAACACGAAAGGTCCCCAGTTCGAAACTGGGTGGAAACAGACGTGACCTATTGCCAAGCTTGCTAAAGTCGGGGTCTGTTGCGTTCTTAGGCAACGCTACACAGGCTTCGCCTGCCTAGAGGTGTGAAAACAAAGCAGGTTGTCAGCTTGGTTTCTGTAGTGTAGTGGTCATCACGTTCGCCTAACACGCGAAAGGTCCTCGGTTCGAAACCGAGCAGAAACATCTCTTCGCTTTTGGATATAAAAGTATGAACCCTTTGCGCCGTCAGTGGCCTGTAGAACGCTTTACCTTTATGTGCTTTTCATCGAGCGTGCAACTAAAGATTTCGGTCTGTTGTCCGCAGACAGGTTTCCATAGTGTAGTGGTTATCACGTTCGCCTCACACGCGAAAGGTCCCCAGTTCGAAACTGGGTGGAAACACGCTCTGGCTTTTTCACAATTGTTCAATTGGCTTTCTGTTGAGGAGGAACTCAACACCACAAATGCATTGCGGCCAAGATGAATGAAGACAATCGCTAAAGGTGTAGTTGATGCAAAAAAGGGTGGAGTCATTTGCCCTTAACCTAACACACACTCCTACCGTTCCAGGCCTGCGTGGCTTTCTTCTGTGGAACACAAAATACGTTTTTTTTCTGAGTGGCCCTCTGTTTAGCAGCAGCACTACGCAACGAAGGTCTTTCTTTACACAGGTGTGAAGACAATTATCAAGCCACACTAGGCAGCTGTAAGTACCACACCGACAGACTCGGTACTATTACCCAGGTCATTTGGATGAACAGGTGGCTAGTGCACTCAAAGGCCCAATCAGTGGTGTAGCATTTTCCAAAAAAAGAAGAATAATAATTATTTGAAAGGAAGCGAAAAAACTATAAAAAAGAAACGACCACTGAGGAGTCCCACAGAGCACTGGAAAAAACTGCTTGCTTTGTAGCTAAAAATAGAAGGTGCTTAAAAATTGAACAGCGCAACGCAATCTGTAGTTTGAGTCTCGTTCCAAGAAGCGTGCGATGGAAAGGTCAGACCCAGCCCTGGCTGCAGGTTTCCGTAGTGTAGAGGTAATCACGTTCGCCTTACACGCGAAAGGTCCCCAGTTCAAAACTGGGCGGAAACAGAGGGAGGCTTTTGTCCTATTTGTGCTGAAATGATTGTTTGGTAAGCAGATGGTCCAGGCTGCAAATGCCTTAATTTCGAGGTAGGTGAAGGCCGGTTTTTAAGGACAGAAACAACTCTTCCCTTTTGAATATAAAAGTATGAACCCTTTGCGCCGTCAGTGCCCTTTAGAATGCTTTTCGCAGAGCGTGCACCTAAAGATTTCGGTCTGTTTTCTGCAGACAGGTTTCCTTAGTGTAGTGACTGTCTGGTAAGCAGATGGTCCAGGCTGCAAGGGCCTTAATTTCGAGGTAGGTGAAGGCAAGCTTTAAAGGGACTCTGCGCAGACTGCCACGCCGAATGAACTCTGTCCTGTTGTGTGTGGGATTTACGCGGGTTTGTTTATCTGCATGCAGTGCAGACTACGGGATCGATTTTCCCTGAAAAGGGGACGAGAGTACAATTTTGTAGTTTCTGTACTGTAGTGATCATCAATTTCGCTTAACACGTGAAAGGTCCTCGGTTCGAAAGCGAGCAGAAACAGAGGTTTGCTTTTGAGGCAATGCATAAGCTCTTTTCGAAGTTCCAGGAGAATTCTGGCTGCTGATAACTTGCTAATAACGTGGTTATCACGTTCGCCTCAAACACGAAAGGTCCCCAGTTCGAAACTGGGTGGAAACAGACGTGACCTTTTGCCAAGCTTGCTAAAGTCGGGGTCTGTTGCGTTCTTAGGCAACGCTACACAGGCTTCGCCTGCCTAGAGGTGTGAAAACAAAGCAGGTTGTCAGCTTGGTTTCTGTAGTGTAGTGGTCATCACGTTCGCCTAACACGCGAAAGGTCCTCGGTTCGAAACCGAGCAGAAACATCTCTTCGCTTTTGGATATAAAAGTATGAACCCTTTGCGCCGTCAGTGGCCTGTAGAACACTTTACCTTTATGTGCTTTTCATCGAGCGTGCAACTAAAGATTTCGGTCTGTTGTCCGGAGACAGGTTTCCATAGTGTAGTGGTTATCACGTTCGCCTCACACGCGAAAGGTCCCCAGTTCGAAACTGGGTGGAAACACGCTCTGGCTTTTTCACAATTGTTCAATTGGCTTTCTGTTGAGGAGGAACTCAACACCACAAATGCATTGCGGCCAAGATGAATGAAGACAATCGCTAAAGGTGTAGTTGATGCAAAAAAGGGTGGAGTCATTTGCCCTTAACCTAACACACACTCCTACCGTTCCAGGCCTGCGTGGCTTTCTTCTGTGGAACACAAAATACGTTTTTTTTCTGAGTGGCCCTCTGTTTAGCAGCAGCACTACGCAACGAAGGTCTTTCTTTACACAGGTGTGAAGACAATTAGCAAGCCACACTAGGCAGCTGTAAGTACCACACCGACAGACTCGGTACTATTACCCAGGTCATTTGGATGAACAGGTGGCTAGTGCACTCAAAGGCCCAATCAGTGGTGTAGCATTTTCCAAAAAAAGAAGAATAATAATTATTTGAAAGGAAGCGAAAAAACTATAAAAAAGAAACGACCACTGAGGAGTCCCACAGAGCACTGGAAAAAACTGCTTGCTTTGTAGCTAAAAATAGAAGGTGCTTAAAAATTGAACAGCGCAACGCAATCTGTAGTTTGAGTCTCGTTCCAAGAAGCGTGCGATGGAAAGGTCAGACCCAGCCCTGGCTGCAGGTTTCCGTAGTGTAGAGGTAATCACGTTCGCCTTACACGCGAAAGGTCCCCAGTTCGAAACTGGGCGGAAACAGAGGGAGGCTTTTGTCCTATTTGTGCTGAAATGATTGTTTGGTAAGCAGATGGTCCAGGCTGCAAATGCCTTAATTTCGAGGTAGGTGAAGGCCGGTTTTTAAGGACAGAAACAACTCTTCCCTTTTGAATATAAAAGTATGAACCCTTTGCGCCGTCAGTGCCCTTTAGAATGCTTTTCGCAGAGCGTGCACCTAAAGATTTCGGTCTGTTTTCTGCAGACAGGTTTCCTTAGTGTAGTGACTGTCTGGTAAGCAGATGGTCCAGGCTGCAAGGGCCTTAATTTCGAGGTAGGTGAAGGCAAGCTTTAAAGGGACTCTGCGCAGACTGCCACGCCGAATGAACTCTGTCCTGTTGTGTGTGGGATTTACGCGGGTTTGTTTATCTGCATGCAGTGCAGACTACGGGATCGATTTTCCCTGAAAAGGGGACGAGAGTACAATTTTGTAGTTTCTGTACTGTAGTGATCATCAATTTCGCTTAACACGTGAAAGGTCCTCGGTTCGAAAGCGAGCAGAAACAGAGGTTTGCTTTTGAGGCAATGCATAAGCTCTTTTCGAAGTTCCAGGAGAATTCTGGCTGCTGATAACTTGCTAATAACGTGGTTATCACGTTCGCCTCAAACACGAAAGGTCCCCAGTTCGAAACTGGGTGGAAACAGACGTGACCTATTGCCAAGCTTGCTAAAGTCGGGGTCTGTTGCGTTCTTAGGCAACGCTACACAGGCTTCGCCTGCCTAGAGGTGTGAAAACAAAGCAGGTTGTCAGCTTGGTTTCTGTAGTGTAGTGGTCATCACGTTCGCCTAACACGCGAAAGGTCCTCGGTTCGAAACCGAGCAGAAACATCTCTTCGCTTTTGGATATAAAAGTATGAACCCTTTGCGCCGTCAGTGGCCTGTAGAACGCTTTACCTTTATGTGCTTTTCATCGAGCGTGCAACTAAAGATTTCGGTCTGTTGTCCGCAGACAGGTTTCCATAGTGTAGTGGTTATCACGTTCGCCTCACACGCGAAAGGTCCCCAGTTCGAAACTGGGTGGAAACACGCTCTGGCTTTTTCACAATTGTTCAATTGGCTTTCTGTTGAGGAGGAACTCAACACCACAAATGCATTGCGGCCAAGATGAATGAAGACAATCGCTAAAGGTGTAGTTGATGCAAAAAAGGGTGGAGTCATTTGCCCTTAACCTAACACACACTCCTACCGTTCCAGGCCTGCGTGGCTTTCTTCTGTGGAACACAAAATACGTTTTTTTTCTGAGTGGCCCTCTGTTTAGCAGCAGCACTACGCAACGAAGGTCTTTCTTTACACAGGTGTGAAGACAATTATCAAGCCACACTAGGCAGCTGTAAGTACCACACCGACAGACTCGGTACTATTACCCAGGTCATTTGGATGAACAGGTGGCTAGTGCACTCAAAGGCCCAATCAGTGGTGTAGCATTTTCCAAAAAAAGAAGAATAATAATTATTTGAAAGGAAGCGAAAAAACTATAAAAAAGAAACGACCACTGAGGAGTCCCACAGAGCACTGGAAAAAACTGCTTGCTTTGTAGCTAAAAATAGAAGGTGCTTAAAAATTGAACAGCGCAACGCAATCTGTAGTTTGAGTCTCGTTCCAAGAAGCGTGCGATGGAAAGGTCAGACCCAGCCCTGGCTGCAGGTTTCCGTAGTGTAGAGGTAATCACGTTCGCCTTACACGCGAAAGGTCCCCAGTTCGAAACTGGGCGGAAACAGAGGGAGGCTTTTGTCCTATTTGTGCTGAAATGATTGTTTGGTAAGCAGATGGTCCAGGCTGCAAATGCCTTAATTTCGAGGTAGGTGAAGGCCGGTTTTTAAGGACAGAAACAACTCTTCCCTTTTGAATATAAAAGTATGAACCCTTTGCGCCGTCAGTGCCCTTTAGAATGCTTTTCGCAGAGCGTGCACCTAAAGATTTCGGTCTGTTTTCTGCAGACAGGTTTCCTTAGTGTAGTGACTGTCTGGTAAGCAGATGGTCCAGGCTGCAAGGGCCTTAATTTCGAGGTAGGTGAAGGCAAGCTTTAAAGGGACTCTGCGCAGACTGCCACGCCGAATGAACTCTGTCCTGTTGTGTGTGGGATTTACGCGGGTTTGTTTATCTGCATGCAGTGCAGACTACGGGATCGATTTTCCCTGAAAAGGGGACGAGAGTACAATTTTGTAGTTTCTGTACTGTAGTGATCATCAATTTCGCTTAACACGTGAAAGGTCCTCGGTTCGAAAGCGAGCAGAAACAGAGGTTTGCTTTTGAGGCAATGCATAAGCTCTTTTCGAAGTTCCAGGAGAATTCTGGCTGCTGATAACTTGCTAATAACGTGGTTATCACGTTCGCCTCAAACACGAAAGGTCCCCAGTTCGAAACTGGGTGGAAACAGACGTGACCTTTTGCCAAGCTTGCTAAAGTCGGGGTCTGTTGCGTTCTTAGGCAACGCTACACAGGCTTCGCCTGCCTAGAGGTGTGAAAACAAAGCAGGTTGTCAGCTTGGTTTCTGTAGTGTAGTGGTCATCACGTTCGCCTAACACGCGAAAGGTCCTCGGTTCGAAACCGAGCAGAAACATCTCTTCGCTTTTGGATATAAAAGTATGAACCCTTTGCGCCGTCAGTGGCCTGTAGAACACTTTACCTTTATGTGCTTTTCATCGAGCGTGCAACTAAAGATTTCGGTCTGTTGTCCGGAGACAGGTTTCCATAGTGTAGTGGTTATCACGTTCGCCTCACACGCGAAAGGTCCCCAGTTCGAAACTGGGTGGAAACACGCTCTGGCTTTTTCACAATTGTTCAATTGGCTTTCTGTTGAGGAGGAACTCAACACCACAAATGCATTGCGGCCAAGATGAATGAAGACAATCGCTAAAGGTGTAGTTGATGCAAAAAAGGGTGGAGTCATTTGCCCTTAACCTAACACACACTCCTACCGTTCCAGGCCTGCGTGGCTTTCTTCTGTGGAACACACAATACGTTTTTTTTCTGAGTGGCCCTCTGTTTAGCAGCAGCACTACGCAACGAAGGTCTTTCTTTACACAGGTGTGAAGACAATTAGCAAGCCACACTAGGCAGCTGTAAGTACCACACCGACAGACTCGGTACTATTACCCAGGTCATTTGGATGAACAGGTGGCTAGTGCACTCAAAGGCCCAATCAGTGGTGTAGCATTTTCCAAAAAAAGAAGAATAATAATTATTTGAAAGGAAGCGAAAAAACTATAAAAAAGAAACGACCACTGAGGAGTCCCACAGAGCACTGGAAAAAACTGCTTGTTTTGTAGCTAAAAATAGAAGGTGCTTAAAAATTGAACAGCGCAACGCAATCTGTAGTTTGAGTCTCGTTCCAAGAAGCGTGCGATGGAAAGGTCAGACCCAGCCCTGGCTGCAGGTTTCCGTAGTGTAGAGGTAATCACGTTCGCCTTACACGCGAAAGGTCCCCAGTTCGAAACTGGGCGGAAACAGAGGGAGGCTTTTGTCCTATTTGTGCTGAAATGATTGTTTGGTAAGCAGATGGTCCAGGCTGCAAATGCCTTAATTTCGAGGTAGGTGAAGGCCGGTTTTTAAGGACAGAAACAACTCTTCCCTTTTGAATATAAAAGTATGAACCCTTTGCGCCGTCAGTGCCCTTTAGAATGCTTTTCGCAGAGCGTGCACCTAAAGATTTCGGTCTGTTTTCTGCAGACAGGTTTCCTTAGTGTAGTGACTGTCTGGTAAGCAGATGGTCCAGGCTGCAAGGGCCTTAATTTCGAGGTAGGTGAAGGCAAGCTTTAAAGGGACTCTGCGCAGACTGCCACGCCGAATGAACTCTGTCCTGTTGTGTGTGGGATTTACGCGGGTTTGTTTATCTGCATGCAGTGCAGACTACGGGATCGATTTTCCCTGAAAAGGGGACGAGAGTACAATTTTGTAGTTTCTGTACTGTAGTGATCATCAATTTCGCTTAACACGTGAAAGGTCCTCGGTTCGAAAGCGAGCAGAAACAGAGGTTTGCTTTTGAGGCAATGCATAAGCTCTTTTCGAAGTTCCAGGAGAATTCTGGCTGCTGATAACTTGCTAATAACGTGGTTATCACGTTCGCCTCAAACACGAAAGGTCCCCAGTTCGAAACTGGGTGGAAACAGACGTGACCTTTTGCCAAGCTTGCTAAAGTCGGGGTCTGTTGCGTTCTTAGGCAACGCTACACAGGCTTCGCCTGCCTAGAGGTGTGAAAACAAAGCAGGTTGTCAGCTTGGTTTCTGTAGTGTAGTGGTCATCACGTTCGCCTAACACGCGAAAGGTCCTCGGTTCGAAACCGAGCAGAAACATCTCTTCGCTTTTGGATATAAAAGTATGAACCCTTTGCGCCGTCAGTGGCCTGTAGAACACTTTACCTTTATGTGCTTTTCATCGAGCGTGCAACTAAAGATTTCGGTCTGTTGTCCGGAGACAGGTTTCCATAGTGTAGTGGTTATCACGTTCGCCTCACACGCGAAAGGTCCCCAGTTCGAAACTGGGTGGAAACACGCTCTGGCTTTTTCACAATTGTTCAATTGGCTTTCTGTTGAGGAGGAACTCAACACCACAAATGCATTGCGGCCAAGATGAATGAAGACAATCGCTAAAGGTGTAGTTGATGCAAAAAAGGGTGGAGTCATTTGCCCTTAACCTAACACACACTCCTACCGTTCCAGGCCTGCGTGGCTTTCTTCTGTGGAACACAAAATACGTTTTTTTTCTGAGTGGCCCTCTGTTTAGCAGCAGCACTACGCAACGAAGGTCTTTCTTTACACAGGTGTGAAGACAATTAGCAAGCCACACTAGGCAGCTGTAAGTACCACACCGACAGACTCGGTACTATTACCCAGGTCATTTGGATGAACAGGTGGCTAGTGCACTCAAAGGCCCAATCAGTGGTGTAGCATTTTCCAAAAAAAGAAGAATAATAATTATTTGAAAGGAAGCGAAAAAACTATAAAAAAGAAACGACCACTGAGGAGTCCCACAGAGCACTGGAAAAAACTGCTTGCTTTGTAGCTAAAAATAGAAGGTGCTTAAAAATTGAACAGCGCAACGCAATCTGTAGTTTGAGTCTCGTTCCAAGAAGCGTGCGATGGAAAGGTCAGACCCAGCCCTGGCTGCAGGTTTCCGTAGTGTAGAGGTAATCACGTTCGCCTTACACGCGAAAGGTCCCCAGTTCGAAACTGGGCGGAAACAGAGGGAGGCTTTTGTCCTATTTGTGCTGAAATGATTGTTTGGTAAGCAGATGGTCCAGGCTGCAAATGCCTTAATTTCGAGGTAGGTGAAGGCCGGTTTTTAAGGACAGAAACAACTCTTCCCTTTTGAATATAAAAGTATGAACCCTTTGCGCCGTCAGTGCCCTTTAGAATGCTTTTCGCAGAGCGTGCACCTAAAGATTTCGGTCTGTTTTCTGCAGACAGGTTTCCTTAGTGTAGTGACTGTCTGGTAAGCAGATGGTCCAGGCTGCAAGGGCCTTAATTTCGAGGTAGGTGAAGGCAAGCTTTAAAGGGACTCTGCGCAGACTGCCACGCCGAATGAACTCTGTCCTGTTGTGTGTGGGATTTACGCGGGTTTGTTTATCTGCATGCAGTGCAGACTACGGGATCGATTTTCCCTGAAAAGGGGACGAGAGTACAATTTTGTAGTTTCTGTACTGTAGTGATCATCAATTTCGCTTAACACGTGAAAGGTCCTCGGTTCGAAAGCGAGCAGAAACAGAGGTTTGCTTTTGAGGCAATGCATAAGCTCTTTTCGAAGTTCCAGGAGAATTCTGGCTGCTGATAACTTGCTAATAACGTGGTTATCACGTTCGCCTCAAACACGAAAGGTCCCCAGTTCGAAACTGGGTGGAAACAGACGTGACCTATTGCCAAGCTTGCTAAAGTCGGGGTCTGTTGCGTTCTTAGGCAACGCTACACAGGCTTCGCCTGCCTAGAGGTGTGAAAACAAAGCAGGTTGTCAGCTTGGTTTCTGTAGTGTAGTGGTCATCACGTTCGCCTAACACGCGAAAGGTCCTCGGTTCGAAACCGAGCAGAAACATCTCTTCGCTTTTGGATATAAAAGTATGAACCCTTTGCGCCGTCAGTGGCCTGTAGAACGCTTTACCTTTATGTGCTTTTCATCGAGCGTGCAACTAAAGATTTCGGTCTGTTGTCCGCAGACAGGTTTCCATAGTGTAGTGGTTATCACGTTCGCCTCACACGCGAAAGGTCCCCAGTTCGAAACTGGGTGGAAACACGCTCTGGCTTTTTCACAATTGTTCAATTGGCTTTCTGTTGAGGAGGAACTCAACACCACAAATGCATTGCGGCCAAGATGAATGAAGACAATCGCTAAAGGTGTAGTTGATGCAAAAAAGGGTGGAGTCATTTGCCCTTAACCTAACACACACTCCTACCGTTCCAGGCCTGCGTGGCTTTCTTCTGTGGAACACAAAATACGTTTTTTTTCTGAGTGGCCCTCTGTTTAGCAGCAGCACTACGCAACGAAGGTCTTTCTTTACACAGGTGTGAAGACAATTATCAAGCCACACTAGGCAGCTGTAAGTACCACACCGACAGACTCGGTACTATTACCCAGGTCATTTGGATGAACAGGTGGCTAGTGCACTCAAAGGCCCAATCAGTGGTGTAGCATTTTCCAAAAAAAGAAGAATAATAATTATTTGAAAGGAAGCGAAAAAACTATAAAAAAGAAACGACCACTGAGGAGTCCCACAGAGCACTGGAAAAAACTGCTTGCTTTGTAGCTAAAAATAGAAGGTGCTTAAAAATTGAACAGCGCAACGCAATCTGTAGTTTGAGTCTCGTTCCAAGAAGCGTGCGATGGAAAGGTCAGACCCAGCCCTGGCTGCAGGTTTCCGTAGTGTAGAGGTAATCACGTTCGCCTTACACGCGAAAGGTCCCCAGTTCGAAACTGGGCGGAAACAGAGGGAGGCTTTTGTCCTATTTGTGCTGAAATGATTGTTTGGTAAGCAGATGGTCCAGGCTGCAAATGCCTTAATTTCGAGGTAGGTGAAGGCCGGTTTTTAAGGACAGAAACAACTCTTCCCTTTTGAATATAAAAGTATGAACCCTTTGCGCCGTCAGTGCCCTTTAGAATGCTTTTCGCAGAGCGTGCACCTAAAGATTTCGGTCTGTTTTCTGCAGACAGGTTTCCTTAGTGTAGTGACTGTCTGGTAAGCAGATGGTCCAGGCTGCAAGGGCCTTAATTTCGAGGTAGGTGAAGGCAAGCTTTAAAGGGACTCTGCGCAGACTGCCACGCCGAATGAACTCTGTCCTGTTGTGTGTGGGATTTACGCGGGTTTGTTTATCTGCATGCAGTGCAGACTACGGGATCGATTTTCCCTGAAAAGGGGACGAGAGTACAATTTTGTAGTTTCTGTACTGTAGTGATCATCAATTTCGCTTAACACGTGAAAGGTCCTCGGTTCGAAAGCGAGCAGAAACAGAGGTTTGCTTTTGAGGCAATGCATAAGCTCTTTTCGAAGTTCCAGGAGAATTCTGGCTGCTGATAACTTGCTAATAACGTGGTTATCACGTTCGCCTCAAACACGAAAGGTCCCCAGTTCGAAACTGGGTGGAAACAGACGTGACCTTTTGCCAAGCTTGCTAAAGTCGGGGTCTGTTGCGTTCTTAGGCAACGCTACACAGGCTTCGCCTGCCTAGAGGTGTGAAAACAAAGCAGGTTGTCAGCTTGGTTTCTGTAGTGTAGTGGTCATCACGTTCGCCTAACACGCGAAAGGTCCTCGGTTCGAAACCGAGCAGAAACATCTCTTCGCTTTTGGATATAAAAGTATGAACCCTTTGCGCCGTCAGTGGCCTGTAGAACACTTTACCTTTATGTGCTTTTCATCGAGCGTGCAACTAAAGATTTCGGTCTGTTGTCCGGAGACAGGTTTCCATAGTGTAGTGGTTATCACGTTCGCCTCACACGCGAAAGGTCCCCAGTTCGAAACTGGGTGGAAACACGCTCTGGCTTTTTCACAATTGTTCAATTGGCTTTCTGTTGAGGAGGAACTCAACACCACAAATGCATTGCGGCCAAGATGAATGAAGACAATCGCTAAAGGTGTAGTTGATGCAAAAAAGGGTGGAGTCATTTGCCCTTAACCTAACACACACTCCTACCGTTCCAGGCCTGCGTGGCTTTCTTCTGTGGAACACACAATACGTTTTTTTTCTGAGTGGCCCTCTGTTTAGCAGCAGCACTACGCAACGAAGGTCTTTCTTTACACAGGTGTGAAGACAATTAGCAAGCCACACTAGGCAGCTGTAAGTACCACACCGACAGACTCGGTACTATTACCCAGGTCATTTGGATGAACAGGTGGCTAGTGCACTCAAAGGCCCAATCAGTGGTGTAGCATTTTCCAAAAAAAGAAGAATAATAATTATTTGAAAGGAAGCGAAAAAACTATAAAAAAGAAACGACCACTGAGGAGTCCCACAGAGCACTGGAAAAAACTGCTTGTTTTGTAGCTAAAAATAGAAGGTGCTTAAAAATTGAACAGCGCAACGCAATCTGTAGTTTGAGTCTCGTTCCAAGAAGCGTGCGATGGAAAGGTCAGACCCAGCCCTGGCTGCAGGTTTCCGTAGTGTAGAGGTAATCACGTTCGCCTTACACGCGAAAGGTCCCCAGTTCGAAACTGGGCGGAAACAGAGGGAGGCTTTTGTCCTATTTGTGCTGAAATGATTGTTTGGTAAGCAGATGGTCCAGGCTGCAAATGCCTTAATTTCGAGGTAGGTGAAGGCCGGTTTTTAAGGACAGAAACAACTCTTCCCTTTTGAATATAAAAGTATGAACCCTTTGCGCCGTCAGTGCCCTTTAGAATGCTTTTCGCAGAGCGTGCACCTAAAGATTTCGGTCTGTTTTCTGCAGACAGGTTTCCTTAGTGTAGTGACTGTCTGGTAAGCAGATGGTCCAGGCTGCAAGGGCCTTAATTTCGAGGTAGGTGAAGGCAAGCTTTAAAGGGACTCTGCGCAGACTGCCACGCCGAATGAACTCTGTCCTGTTGTGTGTGGGATTTACGCGGGTTTGTTTATCTGCATGCAGTGCAGACTACGGGATCGATTTTCCCTGAAAAGGGGACGAGAGTACAATTTTGTAGTTTCTGTACTGTAGTGATCATCAATTTCGCTTAACACGTGAAAGGTCCTCGGTTCGAAAGCGAGCAGAAACAGAGGTTTGCTTTTGAGGCAATGCATAAGCTCTTTTCGAAGTTCCAGGAGAATTCTGGCTGCTGATAACTTGCTAATAACGTGGTTATCACGTTCGCCTCAAACACGAAAGGTCCCCAGTTCGAAACTGGGTGGAAACAGACGTGACCTATTGCCAAGCTTGCTAAAGTCGGGGTCTGTTGCGTTCTTAGGCAACGCTACACAGGCTTCGCCTGCCTAGAGGTGTGAAAACAAAGCAGGTTGTCAGCTTGGTTTCTGTAGTGTAGTGGTCATCACGTTCGCCTAACACGCGAAAGGTCCTCGGTTCGAAACCGAGCAGAAACATCTCTTCGCTTTTGGATATAAAAGTATGAACCCTTTGCGCCGTCAGTGGCCTGTAGAACGCTTTACCTTTATGTGCTTTTCATCGAGCGTGCAACTAAAGATTTCGGTCTGTTGTCCGCAGACAGGTTTCCATAGTGTAGTGGTTATCACGTTCGCCTCACACGCGAAAGGTCCCCAGTTCGAAACTGGGTGGAAACACGCTCTGGCTTTTTCACAATTGTTCAATTGGCTTTCTGTTGAGGAGGAACTCAACACCACAAATGCATTGCGGCCAAGATGAATGAAGACAATCGCTAAAGGTGTAGTTGATGCAAAAAAGGGTGGAGTCATTTGCCCTTAACCTAACACACACTCCTACCGTTCCAGGCCTGCGTGGCTTTCTTCTGTGGAACACAAAATACGTTTTTTTTCTGAGTGGCCCTCTGTTTAGCAGCAGCACTACGCAACGAAGGTCTTTCTTTACACAGGTGTGAAGACAATTATCAAGCCACACTAGGCAGCTGTAAGTACCACACCGACAGACTCGGTACTATTACCCAGGTCATTTGGATGAACAGGTGGCTAGTGCACTCAAAGGCCCAATCAGTGGTGTAGCATTTTCCAAAAAAAGAAGAATAATAATTATTTGAAAGGAAGCGAAAAAACTATAAAAAAGAAACGACCACTGAGGAGTCCCACAGAGCACTGGAAAAAACTGCTTGCTTTGTAGCTAAAAATAGAAGGTGCTTAAAAATTGAACAGCGCAACGCAATCTGTAGTTTGAGTCTCGTTCCAAGAAGCGTGCGATGGAAAGGTCAGACCCAGCCCTGGCTGCAGGTTTCCGTAGTGTAGAGGTAATCACGTTCGCCTTACACGCGAAAGGTCCCCAGTTCGAAACTGGGCGGAAACAGAGGGAGGCTTTTGTCCTATTTGTGCTGAAATGATTGTTTGGTAAGCAGATGGTCCAGGCTGCAAATGCCTTAATTTCGAGGTAGGTGAAGGCCGGTTTTTAAGGACAGAAACAACTCTTCCCTTTTGAATATAAAAGTATGAACCCTTTGCGCCGTCAGTGCCCTTTAGAATGCTTTTCGCAGAGCGTGCACCTAAAGATTTCGGTCTGTTTTCTGCAGACAGGTTTCCTTAGTGTAGTGACTGTCTGGTAAGCAGATGGTCCAGGCTGCAAGGGCCTTAATTTCGAGGTAGGTGAAGGCAAGCTTTAAAGGGACTCTGCGCAGACTGCCACGCCGAATGAACTCTGTCCTGTTGTGTGTGGGATTTACGCGGGTTTGTTTATCTGCATGCAGTGCAGACTACGGGATCGATTTTCCCTGAAAAGGGGACGAGAGTACAATTTTGTAGTTTCTGTACTGTAGTGATCATCAATTTCGCTTAACACGTGAAAGGTCCTCGGTTCGAAAGCGAGCAGAAACAGAGGTTTGCTTTTGAGGCAATGCATAAGCTCTTTTCGAAGTTCCAGGAGAATTCTGGCTGCTGATAACTTGCTAATAACGTGGTTATCACGTTCGCCTCAAACACGAAAGGTCCCCAGTTCGAAACTGGGTGGAAACAGACGTGACCTTTTGCCAAGCTTGCTAAAGTCGGGGTCTGTTGCGTTCTTAGGCAACGCTACACAGGCTTCGCCTGCCTAGAGGTGTGAAAACAAAGCAGGTTGTCAGCTTGGTTTCTGTAGTGTAGTGGTCATCACGTTCGCCTAACACGCGAAAGGTCCTCGGTTCGAAACCGAGCAGAAACATCTCTTCGCTTTTGGATATAAAAGTATGAACCCTTTGCGCCGTCAGTGGCCTGTAGAACGCTTTACCTTTATGTGCTTTTCATCGAGCGTGCAACTAAAGATTTCGGTCTGTTGTCCGCAGACAGGTTTCCATAGTGTAGTGGTTATCACGTTCGCCTCACACGCGAAAGGTCCCCAGTTCGAAACTGGGTGGAAACACGCTCTGGCTTTTTCACAATTGTTCAATTGGCTTTCTGTTGAGGAGGAACTCAACACCACAAATGCATTGCGGCCAAGATGAATGAAGACAATCGCTAAAGGTGTAGTTGATGCAAAAAAGGGTGGAGTCATTTGCCCTTAACCTAACACACACTCCTACCGTTCCAGGCCTGCGTGGCTTTCTTCTGTGGAACACAAAATACGTTTTTTTTCTGAGTGGCCCTCTGTTTAGCAGCAGCACTACGCAACGAAGGTCTTTCTTTACACAGGTGTGAAGACAATTATCAAGCCACACTAGGCAGCTGTAAGTACCACACCGACAGACTCGGTACTATTACCCAGGTCATTTGGATGAACAGGTGGCTAGTGCACTCAAAGGCCCAATCAGTGGTGTAGCATTTTCCAAAAAAAGAAGAATAATAATTATTTGAAAGGAAGCGAAAAAACTATAAAAAAGAAACGACCACTGAGGAGTCCCACAGAGCACTGGAAAAAACTGCTTGCTTTGTAGCTAAAAATAGAAGGTGCTTAAAAATTGAACAGCGCAACGCAATCTGTAGTTTGAGTCTCGTTCCAAGAAGCGTGCGATGGAAAGGTCAGACCCAGCCCTGGCTGCAGGTTTCCGTAGTGTAGAGGTAATCACGTTCGCCTTACACGCGAAAGGTCCCCAGTTCGAAACTGGGCGGAAACAGAGGGAGGCTTTTGTCCTATTTGTGCTGAAATGATTGTTTGGTAAGCAGATGGTCCAGGCTGCAAATGCCTTAATTTCGAGGTAGGTGAAGGCCGGTTTTTAAGGACAGAAACAACTCTTCCCTTTTGAATATAAAAGTATGAACCCTTTGCGCCGTCAGTGCCCTTTAGAATGCTTTTCGCAGAGCGTGCACCTAAAGATTTCGGTCTGTTTTCTGCAGACAGGTTTCCTTAGTGTAGTGACTGTCTGGTAAGCAGATGGTCCAGGCTGCAAGGGCCTTAATTTCGAGGTAGGTGAAGGCAAGCTTTAAAGGGACTCTGCGCAGACTGCCACGCCGAATGAACTCTGTCCTGTTGTGTGTGGGATTTACGCGGGTTTGTTTATCTGCATGCAGTGCAGACTACGGGATCGATTTTCCCTGAAAAGGGGACGAGAGTACAATTTTGTAGTTTCTGTACTGTAGTGATCATCAATTTCGCTTAACACGTGAAAGGTCCTCGGTTCGAAAGCGAGCAGAAACAGAGGTTTGCTTTTGAGGCAATGCATAAGCTCTTTTCGAAGTTCCAGGAGAATTCTGGCTGCTGATAACTTGCTAATAACGTGGTTATCACGTTCGCCTCAAACACGAAAGGTCCCCAGTTCGAAACTGGGTGGAAACAGACGTGACCTTTTGCCAAGCTTGCTAAAGTCGGGGTCTGTTGCGTTCTTAGGCAACGCTACACAGGCTTCGCCTGCCTAGAGGTGTGAAAACAAAGCAGGTTGTCAGCTTGGTTTCTGTAGTGTAGTGGTCATCACGTTCGCCTAACACGCGAAAGGTCCTCGGTTCGAAACCGAGCAGAAACATCTCTTCGCTTTTGGATATAAAAGTATGAACCCTTTGCGCCGTCAGTGGCCTGTAGAACGCTTTACCTTTATGTGCTTTTCATCGAGCGTGCAACTAAAGATTTCGGTCTGTTGTCCGCAGACAGGTTTCCATAGTGTAGTGGTTATCACGTTCGCCTCACACGCGAAAGGTCCCCAGTTCGAAACTGGGTGGAAACACGCTCTGGCTTTTTCACAATTGTTCAATTGGCTTTCTGTTGAGGAGGAACTCAACACCACAAATGCATTGCGGCCAAGATGAATGAAGACAATCGCTAAAGGTGTAGTTGATGCAAAAAAGGGTGGAGTCATTTGCCCTTAACCTAACACACACTCCTACCGTTCCAGGCCTGCGTGGCTTTCTTCTGTGGAACACAAAATACGTTTTTTTTCTGAGTGGCCCTCTGTTTAGCAGCAGCACTACGCAACGAAGGTCTTTCTTTACACAGGTGTGAAGACAATTATCAAGCCACACTAGGCAGCTGTAAGTACCACACCGACAGACTCGGTACTATTACCCAGGTCATTTGGATGAACAGGTGGCTAGTGCACTCAAAGGCCCAATCAGTGGTGTAGCATTTTCCAAAAAAAGAAGAATAATAATTATTTGAAAGGAAGCGAAAAAACTATAAAAAAGAAACGACCACTGAGGAGTCCCACAGAGCACTGGAAAAAACTGCTTGCTTTGTAGCTAAAAATAGAAGGTGCTTAAAAATTGAACAGCGCAACGCAATCTGTAGTTTGAGTCTCGTTCCAAGAAGCGTGCGATGGAAAGGTCAGACCCAGCCCTGGCTGCAGGTTTCCGTAGTGTAGAGGTAATCACGTTCGCCTTACACGCGAAAGGTCCCCAGTTCGAAACTGGGCGGAAACAGAGGGAGGCTTTTGTCCTATTTGTGCTGAAATGATTGTTTGGTAAGCAGATGGTCCAGGCTGCAAATGCCTTAATTTCGAGGTAGGTGAAGGCCGGTTTTTAAGGACAGAAACAACTCTTCCCTTTTGAATATAAAAGTATGAACCCTTTGCGCCGTCAGTGCCCTTTAGAATGCTTTTCGCAGAGCGTGCACCTAAAGATTTCGGTCTGTTTTCTGCAGACAGGTTTCCTTAGTGTAGTGACTGTCTGGTAAGCAGATGGTCCAGGCTGCAAGGGCCTTAATTTCGAGGTAGGTGAAGGCAAGCTTTAAAGGGACTCTGCGCAGACTGCCACGCCGAATGAACTCTGTCCTGTTGTGTGTGGGATTTACGCGGGTTTGTTTATCTGCATGCAGTGCAGACTACGGGATCGATTTTCCCTGAAAAGGGGACGAGAGTACAATTTTGTAGTTTCTGTACTGTAGTGATCATCAATTTCGCTTAACACGTGAAAGGTCCTCGGTTCGAAAGCGAGCAGAAACAGAGGTTTGCTTTTGAGGCAATGCATAAGCTCTTTTCGAAGTTCCAGGAGAATTCTGGCTGCTGATAACTTGCTAATAACGTGGTTATCACGTTCGCCTCAAACACGAAAGGTCCCCAGTTCGAAACTGGGTGGAAACAGACGTGACCTTTTGCCAAGCTTGCTAAAGTCGGGGTCTGTTGCGTTCTTAGGCAACGCTACACAGGCTTCGCCTGCCTAGAGGTGTGAAAACAAAGCAGGTTGTCAGCTTGGTTTCTGTAGTGTAGTGGTCATCACGTTCGCCTAACACGCGAAAGGTCCTCGGTTCGAAACCGAGCAGAAACATCTCTTCGCTTTTGGATATAAAAGTATGAACCCTTTGCGCCGTCAGTGGCCTGTAGAACGCTTTACCTTTATGTGCTTTTCATCGAGCGTGCAACTAAAGATTTCGGTCTGTTGTCCGCAGACAGGTTTCCATAGTGTAGTGGTTATCACGTTCGCCTCACACGCGAAAGGTCCCCAGTTCGAAACTGGGTGGAAACACGCTCTGGCTTTTTCACAATTGTTCAATTGGCTTTCTGTTGAGGAGGAACTCAACACCACAAATGCATTGCGGCCAAGATGAATGAAGACAATCGCTAAAGGTGTAGTTGATGCAAAAAAGGGTGGAGTCATTTGCCCTTAACCTAACACACACTCCTACCGTTCCAGGCCTGCGTGGCTTTCTTCTGTGGAACACAAAATACGTTTTTTTTCTGAGTGGCCCTCTGTTTAGCAGCAGCACTACGCAACGAAGGTCTTTCTTTACACAGGTGTGAAGACAATTATCAAGCCACACTAGGCAGCTGTAAGTACCACACCGACAGACTCGGTACTATTACCCAGGTCATTTGGATGAACAGGTGGCTAGTGCACTCAAAGGCCCAATCAGTGGTGTAGCATTTTCCAAAAAAAGAAGAATAATAATTATTTGAAAGGAAGCGAAAAAACTATAAAAAAGAAACGACCACTGAGGAGTCCCACAGAGCACTGGAAAAAACTGCTTGCTTTGTAGCTAAAAATAGAAGGTGCTTAAAAATTGAACAGCGCAACGCAATCTGTAGTTTGAGTCTCGTTCCAAGAAGCGTGCGATGGAAAGGTCAGACCCAGCCCTGGCTGCAGGTTTCCGTAGTGTAGAGGTAATCACGTTCGCCTTACACGCGAAAGGTCCCCAGTTCGAAACTGGGCGGAAACAGAGGGAGGCTTTTGTCCTATTTGTGCTGAAATGATTGTTTGGTAAGCAGATGGTCCAGGCTGCAAATGCCTTAATTTCGAGGTAGGTGAAGGCCGGTTTTTAAGGACAGAAACAACTCTTCCCTTTTGAATATAAAAGTATGAACCCTTTGCGCCGTCAGTGCCCTTTAGAATGCTTTTCGCAGAGCGTGCACCTAAAGATTTCGGTCTGTTTTCTGCAGACAGGTTTCCTTAGTGTAGTGACTGTCTGGTAAGCAGATGGTCCAGGCTGCAAGGGCCTTAATTTCGAGGTAGGTGAAGGCAAGCTTTAAAGGGACTCTGCGCAGACTGCCACGCCGAATGAACTCTGTCCTGTTGTGTGTGGGATTTACGCGGGTTTGTTTATCTGCATGCAGTGCAGACTACGGGATCGATTTTCCCTGAAAAGGGGACGAGAGTACAATTTTGTAGTTTCTGTACTGTAGTGATCATCAATTTCGCTTAACACGTGAAAGGTCCTCGGTTCGAAAGCGAGCAGAAACAGAGGTTTGCTTTTGAGGCAATGCATAAGCTCTTTTCGAAGTTCCAGGAGAATTCTGGCTGCTGATAACTTGCTAATAACGTGGTTATCACGTTCGCCTCAAACACGAAAGGTCCCCAGTTCGAAACTGGGTGGAAACAGACGTGACCTTTTGCCAAGCTTGCTAAAGTCGGGGTCTGTTGCGTTCTTAGGCAACGCTACACAGGCTTCGCCTGCCTAGAGGTGTGAAAACAAAGCAGGTTGTCAGCTTGGTTTCTGTAGTGTAGTGGTCATCACGTTCGCCTAACACGCGAAAGGTCCTCGGTTCGAAACCGAGCAGAAACATCTCTTCGCTTTTGGATATAAAAGTATGAACCCTTTGCGCCGTCAGTGGCCTGTAGAACGCTTTACCTTTATGTGCTTTTCATCGAGCGTGCAACTAAAGATTTCGGTCTGTTGTCCGCAGACAGGTTTCCATAGTGTAGTGGTTATCACGTTCGCCTCACACGCGAAAGGTCCCCAGTTCGAAACTGGGTGGAAACACGCTCTGGCTTTTTCACAATTGTTCAATTGGCTTTCTGTTGAGGAGGAACTCAACACCACAAATGCATTGCGGCCAAGATGAATGAAGACAATCGCTAAAGGTGTAGTTGATGCAAAAAAGGGTGGAGTCATTTGCCCTTAACCTAACACACACTCCTACCGTTCCAGGCCTGCGTGGCTTTCTTCTGTGGAACACAAAATACGTTTTTTTTCTGAGTGGCCCTCTGTTTAGCAGCAGCACTACGCAACGAAGGTCTTTCTTTACACAGGTGTGAAGACAATTATCAAGCCACACTAGGCAGCTGTAAGTACCACACCGACAGACTCGGTACTATTACCCAGGTCATTTGGATGAACAGGTGGCTAGTGCACTCAAAGGCCCTATCAGTGGTGTAGCATTTTCCAAAAAAGAAGAATAATAATTATTTGAAAGGAAGCGAAAAAACTATAAAAAAGAAACGACCACTGAGGAGTCCCACAGAGCACTGGAAAAAACTGCTTGCTTTGTAGCTAAAAATAGAAGGTGCTTAAAAATTGAACAGCGCAACGCAATCTGTAGTTTGAGTCTCGTTCCAAGAAGCGTGCGATGGAAAGGTCAGACCCAGCCCTGGCTGCAGGTTTCCGTAGTGTAGAGGTAATCACGTTCGCCTTACACGCGAAAGGTCCCCAGTTCGAAACTGGGCGGAAACAGAGGGAGGCTTTTGTCCTATTTGTGCTGAAATGATTGTTTGGTAAGCAGATGGTCCAGGCTGCAAATGCCTTAATTTCGAGGTAGGTGAAGGCCGGTTTTTAAGGACAGAAACAACTCTTCCCTTTTGAATATAAAAGTATGAACCCTTTGCGCCGTCAGTGCCCTTTAGAATGCTTTTCGCAGAGCGTGCACCTAAAGATTTCGGTCTGTTTTCTGCAGACAGGTTTCCTTAGTGTAGTGACTGTCTGGTAAGCAGATGGTCCAGGCTGCAAGGGCCTTAATTTCGAGGTAGGTGAAGGCAAGCTTTAAAGGGACTCTGCGCAGACTGCCACGCCGAATGAACTCTGTCCTGTTGTGTGTGGGATTTACGCGGGTTTGTTTATCTGCATGCAGTGCAGACTACGGGATCGATTTTCCCTGAAAAGGGGACGAGAGTACAATTTTGTAGTTTCTGTACTGTAGTGATCATCAATTTCGCTTAACACGTGAAAGGTCCTCGGTTCGAAAGCGAGCAGAAACAGAGGTTTGCTTTTGAGGCAATGCATAAGCTCTTTTCGAAGTTCCAGGAGAATTCTGGCTGCTGATAACTTGCTAATAACGTGGTTATCACGTTCGCCTCAAACACGAAAGGTCCCCAGTTCGAAACTGGGTGGAAACAGACGTGACCTTTTGCCAAGCTTGCTAAAGTCGGGGTCTGTTGCGTTCTTAGGCAACGCTACACAGGCTTCGCCTGCCTAGAGGTGTGAAAACAAAGCAGGTTGTCAGCTTGGTTTCTGTAGTGTAGAGGTCATCACGTTCGCCTAACACGCGAAAGGTCCTCGGTTCGAAACCGAGCAGAAACATCTCTTCGCTTTTGGATATAAAAGTATGAACCCTTTGCGCCGTCAGTGGCCTGTAGAACGCTTTACCTTTATGTGCTTTTCATCGAGCGTGCAACTAAAGATTTCGGTCTGTTGTCCGCAGACAGGTTTCCATAGTGTAGTGGTTATCACGTTCGCCTCACACGCGAAAGGTCCCCAGTTCGAAACTGGGTGGAAACACGCTCTGGCTTTTTCACAATTGTTCAATTGGCTTTCTGTTGAGGAGGAACTCAACACCACAAATGCATTGCGGCCAAGATGAATGAAGAGAATCGCTAAAGGTGTAGTTGATGCAAAAAAGGGTGGAGTCATTTGCCCTTAACCTAACACACACTCCTACCGTTCCAGGCCTGCGTGGCTTTCTTCTGTGGAACACAAAATACGTTTTTTTTCTGAGTGGCCCTCTGTTTAGCAGCAGCACTACGCAACGAAGGTCTTTCTTTACACAGGTGTGAAGACAATTATCAAGCCACACTAGGCAGCTGTAAGTACCACACCGACAGACTCGGTACTATTACCCAGGTCATTTGGATGAACAGGTGGCTAGTGCACTCAAAGGCCCAATCAGTGGTGTAGCATTTTCCAAAAAAAGAAGAATAATAATTATTTGAAAGGAAGCGAAAAAACTATAAAAAAGAAACGACCACTGAGGAGTCCCACAGAGCACTGGAAAAAACTGCTTGCTTTGTAGCTAAAAATAGAAGGTGCTTAAAAATTGAACAGCGCAACGCAATCTGTAGTTTGAGTCTCGTTCCAAGAAGCGTGCGATGGAAAGGTCAGACCCAGCCCTGGCTGCAGGTTTCCGTAGTGTAGAGGTAATCACGTTCGCCTTACACGCGAAAGGTCCCCAGTTCGAAACTGGGCGGAAACAGAGGGAGGCTTTTGTCCTATTTGTGCTGAAATGATTGTTTGGTAAGCAGATGGTCCAGGCTGCAAATGCCTTAATTTCGAGGTAGGTGAAGGCCGGTTTTTAAGGACAGAAACAACTCTTCCCTTTTGAATATAAAAGTATGAACCCTTTGCGCCGTCAGTGCCCTTTAGAATGCTTTTCGCAGAGCGTGCACCTAAAGATTTCGGTCTGTTTTCTGCAGACAGGTTTCCTTAGTGTAGTGACTGTCTGGTAAGCAGATGGTCCAGGCTGCAAGGGCCTTAATTTCGAGGTAGGTGAAGGCAAGCTTTAAAGGGACTCTGCGCAGACTGCCACGCCGAATGAACTCTGTCCTGTTGTGTGTGGGATTTACGCGGGTTTGTTTATCTGCATGCAGTGCAGACTACGGGATCGATTTTCCCTGAAAAGGGGACGAGAGTACAATTTTGTAGTTTCTGTACTGTAGTGATCATCAATTTCGCTTAACACGTGAAAGGTCCTCGGTTCGAAAGCGAGCAGAAACAGAGGTTTGCTTTTGAGGCAATGCATAAGCTCTTTTCGAAGTTCCAGGAGAATTCTGGCTGCTGATAACTTGCTAATAACGTGGTTATCACGTTCGCCTCAAACACGAAAGGTCCCCAGTTCGAAACTGGGTGGAAACAGACGTGACCTTTTGCCAAGCTTGCTAAAGTCGGGGTCTGTTGCGTTCTTAGGCAACGCTACACAGGCTTCGCCTGCCTAGAGGTGTGAAAACAAAGCAGGTTGTCAGCTTGGTTTCTGTAGTGTAGTGGTCATCACGTTCGCCTAACACGCGAAAGGTCCTCGGTTCGAAACCGAGCAGAAACATCTCTTCGCTTTTGGATATAAAAGTATGAACCCTTTGCGCCGTCAGTGGCCTGTAGAACGCTTTACCTTTATGTGCTTTTCATCGAGCGTGCAACTAAAGATTTCGGTCTGTTGTCCGCAGACAGGTTTCCATAGTGTAGTGGTTATCACGTTCGCCTCACACGCGAAAGGTCCCCAGTTCGAAACTGGGTGGAAACACGCTCTGGCTTTTTCACAATTGTTCAATTGGCTTTCTGTTGAGGAGGAACTCAACACCACAAATGCATTGCGGCCAAGATGAATGAAGACAATCGCTAAAGGTGTAGTTGATGCAAAAAAGGGTGGAGTCATTTGCCCTTAACCTAACACACACTCCTACCGTTCCAGGCCTGCGTGGCTTTCTTCTGTGGAACACAAAATACGTTTTTTTTCTGAGTGGCCCTCTGTTTAGCAGCAGCACTACGCAACGAAGGTCTTTCTTTACACAGGTGTGAAGACAATTATCAAGCCACACTAGGCAGCTGTAAGTACCACACCGACAGACTCGGTACTATTACCCAGGTCATTTGGATGAACAGGTGGCTAGTGCACTCAAAGGCCCTATCAGTGGTGTAGCATTTTCCAAAAAAGAAGAATAATAATTATTTGAAAGGAAGCGAAAAAACTATAAAAAAGAAACGACCACTGAGGAGTCCCACAGAGCACTGGAAAAAACTGCTTGCTTTGTAGCTAAAAATAGAAGGTGCTTAAAAATTGAACAGCGCAACGCAATCTGTAGTTTGAGTCTCGTTCCAAGAAGCGTGCAATGGAAAGGTCAGACCCAGCCCTGGCTGCAGGTTTCCGTAGTGTAGAGGTAATCACGTTCGCCTTACACGCGAAAGGTCCCCAGTTCGAAACTGGGCGGAAACAGAGGGAGGCTTTTGTCCTATTTGTGCTGAAATGATTGTTTGGTAAGCAGATGGTCCAGGCTGCAAATGCCTTAATTTCGAGGTAGGTGAAGGCCGGTTTTTAAGGACAGAAACAACTCTTCCCTTTTGAATATAAAAGTATGAACCCTTTGCGCCGTCAGTGCCCTTTAGAATGCTTTTCGCAGAGCGTGCACCTAAAGATTTCGGTCTGTTTTCTGCAGACAGGTTTCCTTAGTGTAGTGACTGTCTGGTAAGCAGATGGTCCAGGCTGCAAGGGCCTTAATTTCGAGGTAGGTGAAGGCAAGCTTTAAAGGGACTCTGCGCAGACTGCCACGCCGAATGAACTCTGTCCTGTTGTGTGTGGGATTTACGCGGGTTTGTTTATCTGCATGCAGTGCAGACTACGGGATCGATTTTCCCTGAAAAGGGGACGAGAGTACAATTTTGTAGTTTCTGTACTGTAGTGATCATCAATTTCGCTTAACACGTGAAAGGTCCTCGGTTCGAAAGCGAGCAGAAACAGAGGTTTGCTTTTGAGGCAATGCATAAGCTCTTTTCGAAGTTCCAGGAGAATTCTGGCTGCTGATAACTTGCTAATAACGTGGTTATCACGTTCGCCTCAAACACGAAAGGTCCCCAGTTCGAAACTGGGTGGAAACAGACGTGACCTTTTGCCAAGCTTGCTAAAGTCGGGGTCTGTTGCGTTCTTAGGCAACGCTACACAGGCTTCGCCTGCCTAGAGGTGTGAAAACAAAGCAGGTTGTCAGCTTGGTTTCAGTAGTGTAGAGGTCATCACGTTCGCCTAACACGCGAAAGGTCCTCGGTTCGAAACCGAGCAGAAACATCTCTTCGCTTTTGGATATAAAAGTATGAACCCTTTGCGCCGTCAGTGGCCTGTAGAACGCTTTACCTTTATGTGCTTTTCATCGAGCGTGCAACTAAAGATTTCGGTCTGTTGTCCGCAGACAGGTTTCCATAGTGTAGTGGTTATCACGTTCGCCTCACACGCGAAAGGTCCCCAGTTCGAAACTGGGTGGAAACACGCTCTGGCTTTTTCACAATTGTTCAATTGGCTTTCTGTTGAGGAGGAACTCAACACCACAAATGCATTGCGGCCAAGATGAATGAAGAGAATCGCTAAAGGTGTAGTTGATGCAAAAAAGGGTGGAGTCATTTGCCCTTAACCTAACACACACTCCTACCGTTCCAGGCCTGCGTGGCTTTCTTCTGTGGAACACAAAATACGTTTTTTTTCTGAGTGGCCCTCTGTTTAGCAGCAGCACTACGCAACGAAGGTCTTTCTTTACACAGGTGTGAAGACAATTATCAAGCCACACTAGGCAGCTGTAAGTACCACACCGACAGACTCGGTACTATTACCCAGGTCATTTGGATGAACAGGTGGCTAGTGCACTCAAAGGCCCAATCAGTGGTGTAGCATTTTCCAAAAAAAGAAGAATAATAATTATTTGAAAGGAAGCGAAAAAACTATAAAAAAGAAACGACCACTGAGGAGTCCCACAGAGCACTGGAAAAAACTGCTTGCTTTGTAGCTAAAAATAGAAGGTGCTTAAAAATTGAACAGCGCAACGCAATCTGTAGTTTGAGTCTCGTTCCAAGAAGCGTGCGATGGAAAGGTCAGACCCAGCCCTGGCTGCAGGTTTCCGTAGTGTAGAGGTAATCACGTTCGCCTTACACGCGAAAGGTCCCCAGTTCGAAACTGGGCGGAAACAGAGGGAGGCTTTTGTCCTATTTGTGCTGAAATGATTGTTTGGTAAGCAGATGGTCCAGGCTGCAAATGCCTTAATTTCGAGGTAGGTGAAGGCCGGTTTTTAAGGACAGAAACAACTCTTCCCTTTTGAATATAAAAGTATGAACCCTTTGCGCCGTCAGTGCCCTTTAGAATGCTTTTCGCAGAGCGTGCACCTAAAGATTTCGGTCTGTTTTCTGCAGACAGGTTTCCTTAGTGTAGTGACTGTCTGGTAAGCAGATGGTCCAGGCTGCAAGGGCCTTAATTTCGAGGTAGGTGAAGGCAAGCTTTAAAGGGACTCTGCGCAGACTGCCACGCCGAATGAACTCTGTCCTGTTGTGTGTGGGATTTACGCGGGTTTGTTTATCTGCATGCAGTGCAGACTACGGGATCGATTTTCCCTGAAAAGGGGACGAGAGTACAATTTTGTAGTTTCTGTACTGTAGTGATCATCAATTTCGCTTAACACGTGAAAGGTCCTCGGTTCGAAAGCGAGCAGAAACAGAGGTTTGCTTTTGAGGCAATGCATAAGCTCTTTTCGAAGTTCCAGGAGAATTCTGGCTGCTGATAACTTGCTAATAACGTGGTTATCACGTTCGCCTCAAACACGAAAGGTCCCCAGTTCGAAACTGGGTGGAAACAGACGTGACCTTTTGCCAAGCTTGCTAAAGTCGGGGTCTGTTGCGTTCTTAGGCAACGCTACACAGGCTTCGCCTGCCTAGAGGTGTGAAAACAAAGCAGGTTGTCAGCTTGGTTTCTGTAGTGTAGTGGTCATCACGTTCGCCTAACACGCGAAAGGTCCTCGGTTCGAAACCGAGCAGAAACATCTCTTCGCTTTTGGATATAAAAGTATGAACCCTTTGCGCCGTCAGTGGCCACCCTTTTTTTCCCTTTTTTTCTGCAGACAGGTTTCCTTAGTGTAGTGACTGTCTGGTAAGCAGATGGTCCAGGCTGCAAGGGCCTTAATTTCGAGGTAGGTGAAGGCAAGCTTTAAAGGGACTCTGCGCAGACTGCCACGCCGAATGAACTCTGTCCTGTTGTGTGTGGGATTTACGCGGGTTTGTTTATCTGCATGCAGTGCAGACTACGGGATCGATTTTCCCTGAAAAGGGGACGAGAGTACAATTTTGTAGTTTCTGTACTGTAGTGATCATCAATTTCGCTTAACACGTGAAAGGTCCTCGGTTCGAAAGCGAGCAGAAACAGAGGTTTGCTTTTGAGGCAATGCATAAGCTCTTTTCGAAGTTCCAGGAGAATTCTGGCTGCTGATAACTTGCTAATAACGTGGTTATCACGTTCGCCTCAAACACGAAAGGTCCCCAGTTCGAAACTGGGTGGAAACAGACGTGACCTTTTGCCAAGCTTGCTAAAGTCGGGGTCTGTTGCGTTCTTAGGCAACGCTACACAGGCTTCGCCTGCCTAGAGGTGTGAAAACAAAGCAGGTTGTCAGCTTGGTTTCTGTAGTGTAGTGGTCATCACGTTCGCCTAACACGCGAAAGGTCCTCGGTTCGAAACCGAGCAGAAACATCTCTTCGCTTTTGGATATAAAAGTATGAACCCTTTGCGCCGTCAGTGGCCTGTAGAACGCTTTACCTTTATGTGCTTTTCATCGAGCGTGCAACTAAAGATTTCGGTCTGTTGTCCGCAGACAGGTTTCCATAGTGTAGTGGTTATCACGTTCGCCTCACACGCGAAAGGTCCCCAGTTCGAAACTGGGTGGAAACACGCTCTGGCTTTTTCACAATTGTTCAATTGGCTTTCTGTTGAGGAGGAACTCAACACCACAAATGCATTGCGGCCAAGATGAATGAAGAGAATCGCTAAAGGTGTAGTTGATGCAAAAAAGGGTGGAGTCATTTGCCCTTAACCTAACACACACTCCTACCGTTCCAGGCCTGCGTGGCTTTCTTCTGTGGAACACAAAATACGTTTTTTTTCTGAGTGGCCCTCTGTTTAGCAGCAGCACTACGCAACGAAGGTCTTTCTTTACACAGGTGTGAAGACAATTATCAAGCCACACTAGGCAGCTGTAAGTACCACACCGACAGACTCGGTACTATTACCCAGGTCATTTGGATGAACAGGTGGCTAGTGCACTCAAAGGCCCAATCAGTGGTGTAGCATTTTCCAAAAAAAGAAGAATAATAATTATTTGAAAGGAAGCGAAAAAACTATAAAAAAGAAACGACCACTGAGGAGTCCCACAGAGCACTGGAAAAAACTGCTTGCTTTGTAGCTAAAAATAGAAGGTGCTTAAAAATTGAACAGCGCAACGCAATCTGTAGTTTGAGTCTCGTTCCAAGAAGCGTGCGATGGAAAGGTCAGACCCAGCCCTGGCTGCAGGTTTCCGTAGTGTAGAGGTAATCACGTTCGCCTTACACGCGAAAGGTCCCCAGTTCGAAACTGGGCGGAAACAGAGGGAGGCTTTTGTCCTATTTGTGCTGAAATGATTGTTTGGTAAGCAGATGGTCCAGGCTGCAAATGCCTTAATTTCGAGGTAGGTGAAGGCCGGTTTTTAAGGACAGAAACAACTCTTCCCTTTTGAATATAAAAGTATGAACCCTTTGCGCCGTCAGTGCCCTTTAGAATGCTTTTCGCAGAGCGTGCACCTAAAGATTTCGGTCTGTTTTCTGCAGACAGGTTTCCTTAGTGTAGTGACTGTCTGGTAAGCAGATGGTCCAGGCTGCAAGGGCCTTAATTTCGAGGTAGGTGAAGGCAAGCTTTAAAGGGACTCTGCGCAGACTGCCACGCCGAATGAACTCTGTCCTGTTGTGTGTGGGATTTACGCGGGTTTGTTTATCTGCATGCAGTGCAGACTACGGGATCGATTTTCCCTGAAAAGGGGACGAGAGTACAATTTTGTAGTTTCTGTACTGTAGTGATCATCAATTTCGCTTAACACGTGAAAGGTCCTCGGTTCGAAAGCGAGCAGAAACAGAGGTTTGCTTTTGAGGCAATGCATAAGCTCTTTTCGAAGTTCCAGGAGAATTCTGGCTGCTGATAACTTGCTAATAACGTGGTTATCACGTTCGCCTCAAACACGAAAGGTCCCCAGTTCGAAACTGGGTGGAAACAGACGTGACGTTTTGCCAAGCTTGCTAAAGTCGGGGTCTGTTGCGTTCTTAGGCAACGCTACACAGGCTTCGCCTGCCTAGAGGTGTGAAAACAAAGCAGGTTGTCAGCTTGGTTTCTGTAGTGTAGTGGTCATCACGTTCGCCTAACACGCGAAAGGTCCTCGGTTCGAAACCGAGCAGAAACATCTCTTCGCTTTTGGATATAAAAGTATGAACCCTTTGCGCCGTCAGTGGCCACCCTTTTTTTCCCTTTTTTTCTGCAGACAGGTTTCCTTAGTGTAGTGACTGTCTGGTAAGCAGATGGTCCAGGCTGCAAGGGCCTTAATTTCGAGGTAGGTGAAGGCAAGCTTTAAAGGGACTCTGCGCAGACTGCCACGCCGAATGAACTCTGTCCTGTTGTGTGTGGGATTTACGCGGGTTTGTTTATCTGCATGCAGTGCAGACTACGGGATCGATTTTCCCTGAAAAGGGGACGAGAGTACAATTTTGTAGTTTCTGTACTGTAGTGATCATCAATTTCGCTTAACACGTGAAAGGTCCTCGGTTCGAAAGCGAGCAGAAACAGAGGTTTGCTTTTGAGGCAATGCATAAGCTCTTTTCGAAGTTCCAGGAGAATTCTGGCTGCTGATAACTTGCTAATAACGTGGTTATCACGTTCGCCTCAAACACGAAAGGTCCCCAGTTCGAAACTGGGTGGAAACAGACGTGACCTTTTGCCAAGCTTGCTAAAGTCGGGGTCTGTTGCGTTCTTAGGCAACGCTACACAGGCTTCGCCTGCCTAGAGGTGTGAAAACAAAGCAGGTTGTCAGCTTGGTTTCTGTAGTGTAGTGGTCATCACGTTCGCCTAACACGCGAAAGGTCCTCGGTTCGAAACCGAGCAGAAACATCTCTTCGCTTTTGGATATAAAAGTATGAACCCTTTGCGCCGTCAGTGGCCTGTAGAACGCTTTACCTTTATGTGCTTTTCATCGAGCGTGCAACTAAAGATTTCGGTCTGTTGTCCGCAGACAGGTTTCCATAGTGTAGTGGTTATCACGTTCGCCTCACACGCGAAAGGTCCCCAGTTCGAAACTGGGTGGAAACACGCTCTGGCTTTTTCACAATTGTTCAATTGGCTTTCTGTTGAGGAGGAACTCAACACCACAAATGCATTGCGGCCAAGATGAATGAAGACAATCGCTAAAGGTGTAGTTGATGCAAAAAAGGGTGGAGTCATTTGCCCTTAACCTAACACACACTCCTACCGTTCCAGGCCTGCGTGGCTTTCTTCTGTGGAACACAAAATACGTTTTTTTTCTGAGTGGCCCTCTGTTTAGCAGCAGCACTACGCAACGAAGGTCTTTCTTTACACAGGTGTGAAGACAATTATCAAGCCACACTAGGCAGCTGTAAGTACCACACCGACAGACTCGGTACTATTACCCAGGTCATTTGGATGAACAGGTGGCTAGTGCACTCAAAGGCCCAATCAGTGGTGTAGCATTTTCCAAAAAAAGAAGAATAATAATTATTTGAAAGGAAGCGAAAAAACTATAAAAAAGAAACGACCACTGAGGAGTCCCACAGAGCACTGGAAAAAACTGCTTGCTTTGTAGCTAAAAATAGAAGGTGCTTAAAAATTGAACAGCGCAACGCAATCTGTAGTTTGAGTCTCGTTCCAAGAAGCGTGCGATGGAAAGGTCAGACCCAGCCCTGGCTGCAGGTTTCCGTAGTGTAGAGGTAATCACGTTCGCCTTACACGCGAAAGGTCCCCAGTTCGAAACTGGGCGGAAACAGAGGGAGGCTTTTGTCCTATTTGTGCTGAAATGATTGTTTGGTAAGCAGATGGTCCAGGCTGCAAATGCCTTAATTTCGAGGTAGGTGAAGGCCGGTTTTTAAGGACAGAAACAACTCTTCCCTTTTGAATATAAAAGTATGAACCCTTTGCGCCGTCAGTGCCCTTTAGAATGCTTTTCGCAGAGCGTGCACCTAAAGATTTCGGTCTGTTTTCTGCAGACAGGTTTCCTTAGTGTAGTGACTGTCTGGTAAGCAGATGGTCCAGGCTGCAAGGGCCTTAATTTCGAGGTAGGTGAAGGCAAGCTTTAAAGGGACTCTGCGCAGACTGCCACGCCGAATGAACTCTGTCCTGTTGTGTGTGGGATTTACGCGGGTTTGTTTATCTGCATGCAGTGCAGACTACGGGATCGATTTTCCCTGAAAAGGGGACGAGAGTACAATTTTGTAGTTTCTGTACTGTAGTGATCATCAATTTCGCTTAACACGTGAAAGGTCCTCGGTTCGAAAGCGAGCAGAAACAGAGGTTTGCTTTTGAGGCAATGCATAAGCTCTTTTCGAAGTTCCAGGAGAATTCTGGCTGCTGATAACTTGCTAATAACGTGGTTATCACGTTCGCCTCAAACACGAAAGGTCCCCAGTTCGAAACTGGGTGGAAACAGACGTGACCTTTTGCCAAGCTTGCTAAAGTCGGGGTCTGTTGCGTTCTTAGGCAACGCTACACAGGCTTCGCCTGCCTAGAGGTGTGAAAACAAAGCAGGTTGTCAGCTTGGTTTCTGTAGTGTAGTGGTCATCACGTTCGCCTAACACGCGAAAGGTCCTCGGTTCGAAACCGAGCAGAAACATCTCTTCGCTTTTGGATATAAAAGTATGAACCCTTTGCGCCGTCAGTGGCCTGTAGAACGCTTTACCTTTATGTGCTTTTCATCGAGCGTGCAACTAAAGATTTCGGTCTGTTGTCCGCAGACAGGTTTCCATAGTGTAGTGGTTATCACGTTCGCCTCACACGCGAAAGGTCCCCAGTTCGAAACTGGGTGGAAACACGCTCTGGCTTTTTCACAATTGTTCAATTGGCTTTCTGTTGAGGAGGAACTCAACACCACAAATGCATTGCGGCCAAGATGAATGAAGACAATCGCTAAAGGTGTAGTTGATGCAAAAAAGGGTGGAGTCATTTGCCCTTAACCTAACACACACTCCTACCGTTCCAGGCCTGCGTGGCTTTCTTCTGTGGAACACAAAATACGTTTTTTTTCTGAGTGGCCCTCTGTTTAGCAGCAGCACTACGCAACGAAGGTCTTTCTTTACACAGGTGTGAAGACAATTATCAAGCCACACTAGGCAGCTGTAAGTACCACACCGACAGACTCGGTACTATTACCCAGGTCATTTGGATGAACAGGTGGCTAGTGCACTCAAAGGCCCAATCAGTGGTGTAGCATTTTCCAAAAAAAGAAGAATAATAATTATTTGAAAGGAAGCGAAAAAACTATAAAAAAGAAACGACCACTGAGGAGTCCCACAGAGCACTGGAAAAAACTGCTTGCTTTGTAGCTAAAAATAGAAGGTGCTTAAAAATTGAACAGCGCAACGCAATCTGTAGTTTGAGTCTCGTTCCAAGAAGCGTGCGATGGAAAGGTCAGACCCAGCCCTGGCTGCAGGTTTCCGTAGTGTAGAGGTAATCACGTTCGCCTTACACGCGAAAGGTCCCCAGTTCGAAACTGGGCGGAAACAGAGGGAGGCTTTTGTCCTATTTGTGCTGAAATGATTGTTTGGTAAGCAGATGGTCCAGGCTGCAAATGCCTTAATTTCGAGGTAGGTGAAGGCCGGTTTTTAAGGACAGAAACAACTCTTCCCTTTTGAATATAAAAGTATGAACCCTTTGCGCCGTCAGTGCCCTTTAGAATGCTTTTCGCAGAGCGTGCACCTAAAGATTTCGGTCTGTTTTCTGCAGACAGGTTTCCTTAGTGTAGTGACTGTCTGGTAAGCAGATGGTCCAGGCTGCAAGGGCCTTAATTTCGAGGTAGGTGAAGGCAAGCTTTAAAGGGACTCTGCGCAGACTGCCACGCCGAATGAACTCTGTCCTGTTGTGTGTGGGATTTACGCGGGTTTGTTTATCTGCATGCAGTGCAGACTACGGGATCGATTTTCCCTGAAAAGGGGACGAGAGTACAATTTTGTAGTTTCTGTACTGTAGTGATCATCAATTTCGCTTAACACGTGAAAGGTCCTCGGTTCGAAAGCGAGCAGAAACAGAGGTTTGCTTTTGAGGCAATGCATAAGCTCTTTTCGAAGTTCCAGGAGAATTCTGGCTGCTGATAACTTGCTAATAACGTGGTTATCACGTTCGCCTCAAACACGAAAGGTCCCCAGTTCGAAACTGGGTGGAAACAGACGTGACCTTTTGCCAAGCTTGCTAAAGTCGGGGTCTGTTGCGTTCTTAGGCAACGCTACACAGGCTTCGCCTGCCTAGAGGTGTGAAAACAAAGCAGGTTGTCAGCTTGGTTTCTGTAGTGTAGTGGTCATCACGTTCGCCTAACACGCGAAAGGTCCTCGGTTCGAAACCGAGCAGAAACATCTCTTCGCTTTTGGATATAAAAGTATGAACCCTTTGCGCCGTCAGTGGCCTGTAGAACGCTTTACCTTTATGTGCTTTTCATCGAGCGTGCAACTAAAGATTTCGGTCTGTTGTCCGCAGACAGGTTTCCATAGTGTAGTGGTTATCACGTTCGCCTCACACGCGAAAGGTCCCCAGTTCGAAACTGGGTGGAAACACGCTCTGGCTTTTTCACAATTGTTCAATTGGCTTTCTGTTGAGGAGGAACTCAACACCACAAATGCATTGCGGCCAAGATGAATGAAGACAATCGCTAAAGGTGTAGTTGATGCAAAAAAGGGTGGAGTCATTTGCCCTTAACCTAACACACACTCCTACCGTTCCAGGCCTGCGTGGCTTTCTTCTGTGGAACACAAAATACGTTTTTTTTCTGAGTGGCCCTCTGTTTAGCAGCAGCACTACGCAACGAAGGTCTTTCTTTACACAGGTGTGAAGACAATTATCAAGCCACACTAGGCAGCTGTAAGTACCACACCGACAGACTCGGTACTATTACCCAGGTCATTTGGATGAACAGGTGGCTAGTGCACTCAAAGGCCCAATCAGTGGTGTAGCATTTTCCAAAAAAAGAAGAATAATAATTATTTGAAAGGAAGCGAAAAAACTATAAAAAAGAAACGACCACTGAGGAGTCCCACAGAGCACTGGAAAAAACTGCTTGCTTTGTAGCTAAAAATAGAAGGTGCTTAAAAATTGAACAGCGCAACGCAATCTGTAGTTTGAGTCTCGTTCCAAGAAGCGTGCGATGGAAAGGTCAGACCCAGCCCTGGCTGCAGGTTTCCGTAGTGTAGAGGTAATCACGTTCGCCTTACACGCGAAAGGTCCCCAGTTCGAAACTGGGCGGAAACAGAGGGAGGCTTTTGTCCTATTTGTGCTGAAATGATTGTTTGGTAAGCAGATGGTCCAGGCTGCAAATGCCTTAATTTCGAGGTAGGTGAAGGCCGGTTTTTAAGGACAGAAACAACTCTTCCCTTTTGAATATAAAAGTATGAACCCTTTGCGCCGTCAGTGCCCTTTAGAATGCTTTTCGCAGAGCGTGCACCTAAAGATTTCGGTCTGTTTTCTGCAGACAGGTTTCCTTAGTGTAGTGACTGTCTGGTAAGCAGATGGTCCAGGCTGCAAGGGCCTTAATTTCGAGGTAGGTGAAGGCAAGCTTTAAAGGGACTCTGCGCAGACTGCCACGCCGAATGAACTCTGTCCTGTTGTGTGTGGGATTTACGCGGGTTTGTTTATCTGCATGCAGTGCAGACTACGGGATCGATTTTCCCTGAAAAGGGGACGAGAGTACAATTTTGTAGTTTCTGTACTGTAGTGATCATCAATTTCGCTTAACACGTGAAAGGTCCTCGGTTCGAAAGCGAGCAGAAACAGAGGTTTGCTTTTGAGGCAATGCATAAGCTCTTTTCGAAGTTCCAGGAGAATTCTGGCTGCTGATAACTTGCTAATAACGTGGTTATCACGTTCGCCTCAAACACGAAAGGTCCCCAGTTCGAAACTGGGTGGAAACAGACGTGACCTTTTGCCAAGCTTGCTAAAGTCGGGGTCTGTTGCGTTCTTAGGCAACGCTACACAGGCTTCGCCTGCCTAGAGGTGTGAAAACAAAGCAGGTTGTCAGCTTGGTTTCTGTAGTGTAGTGGTCATCACGTTCGCCTAACACGCGAAAGGTCCTCGGTTCGAAACCGAGCAGAAACATCTCTTCGCTTTTGGATATAAAAGTATGAACCCTTTGCGCCGTCAGTGGCCACCCTTTTTTTCCCTTTTTTTCTGCAGACAGGTTTCCTTAGTGTAGTGACTGTCTGGTAAGCAGATGGTCCAGGCTGCAAGGGCCTTAATTTCGAGGTAGGTGAAGGCAAGCTTTAAAGGGACTCTGCGCAGACTGCCACGCCGAATGAACTCTGTCCTGTTGTGTGTGGGATTTACGCGGGTTTGTTTATCTGCATGCAGTGCAGACTACGGGATCGATTTTCCCTGAAAAGGGGACGAGAGTACAATTTTGTAGTTTCTGTACTGTAGTGATCATCAATTTCGCTTAACACGTGAAAGGTCCTCGGTTCGAAAGCGAGCAGAAACAGAGGTTTGCTTTTGAGGCAATGCATAAGCTCTTTTCGAAGTTCCAGGAGAATTCTGGCTGCTGATAACTTGCTAATAACGTGGTTATCACGTTCGCCTCAAACACGAAAGGTCCCCAGTTCGAAACTGGGTGGAAACAGACGTGACCTTTTGCCAAGCTTGCTAAAGTCGGGGTCTGTTGCGTTCTTAGGCAACGCTACACAGGCTTCGCCTGCCTAGAGGTGTGAAAACAAAGCAGGTTGTCAGCTTGGTTTCTGTAGTGTAGTGGTCATCACGTTCGCCTAACACGCGAAAGGTCCTCGGTTCGAAACCGAGCAGAAACATCTCTTCGCTTTTGGATATAAAAGTATGAACCCTTTGCGCCGTCAGTGGCCACCCTTTTTTTCCCTTTTTTTCTGCAGACAGGTTTCCTTAGTGTAGTGACTGTCTGGTAAGCAGATGGTCCAGGCTGCAAGGGCCTTAATTTCGAGGTAGGTGAAGGCAAGCTTTAAAGGGACTCTGCGCAGACTGCCACGCCGAATGAACTCTGTCCTGTTGTGTGTGGGATTTACGCGGGTTTGTTTATCTGCATGCAGTGCAGACTACGGGATCGATTTTCCCTGAAAAGGGGACGAGAGTACAATTTTGTAGTTTCTGTACTGTAGTGATCATCAATTTCGCTTAACACGTGAAAGGTCCTCGGTTCGAAAGCGAGCAGAAACAGAGGTTTGCTTTTGAGGCAATGCATAAGCTCTTTTCGAAGTTCCAGGAGAATTCTGGCTGCTGATAACTTGCTAATAACGTGGTTATCACGTTCGCCTCAAACACGAAAGGTCCCCAGTTCGAAACTGGGTGGAAACAGACGTGACCTTTTGCCAAGCTTGCTAAAGTCGGGGTCTGTTGCGTTCTTAGGCAACGCTACACAGGCTTCGCCTGCCTAGAGGTGTGAAAACAAAGCAGGTTGTCAGCTTGGTTTCTGTAGTGTAGTGGTCATCACGTTCGCCTAACACGCGAAAGGTCCTCGGTTCGAAACCGAGCAGAAACATCTCTTCGCTTTTGGATATAAAAGTATGAACCCTTTGCGCCGTCAGTGGCCTGTAGAACGCTTTACCTTTATGTGCTTTTCATCGAGCGTGCAACTAAAGATTTCGGTCTGTTGTCCGCAGACAGGTTTCCATAGTGTAGTGGTTATCACGTTCGCCTCACACGCGAAAGGTCCCCAGTTCGAAACTGGGTGGAAACACGCTCTGGCTTTTTCACAATTGTTCAATTGGCTTTCTGTTGAGGAGGAACTCAACACCACAAATGCATTGCGGCCAAGATGAATGAAGAGAATCGCTAAAGGTGTAGTTGATGCAAAAAAGGGTGGAGTCATTTGCCCTTAACCTAACACACACTCCTACCGTTCCAGGCCTGCGTGGCTTTCTTCTGTGGAACACAAAATACGTTTTTTTTCTGAGTGGCCCTCTGTTTAGCAGCAGCACTACGCAACGAAGGTCTTTCTTTACACAGGTGTGAAGACAATTATCAAGCCACACTAGGCAGCTGTAAGTACCACACCGACAGACTCGGTACTATTACCCAGGTCATTTGGATGAACAGGTGGCTAGTGCACTCAAAGGCCCAATCAGTGGTGTAGCATTTTCCAAAAAAAGAAGAATAATAATTATTTGAAAGGAAGCGAAAAAACTATAAAAAAGAAACGACCACTGAGGAGTCCCACAGAGCACTGGAAAAAACTGCTTGCTTTGTAGCTAAAAATAGAAGGTGCTTAAAAATTGAACAGCGCAACGCAATCTGTAGTTTGAGTCTCGTTCCAAGAAGCGTGCGATGGAAAGGTCAGACCCAGCCCTGGCTGCAGGTTTCCGTAGTGTAGAGGTAATCACGTTCGCCTTACACGCGAAAGGTCCCCAGTTCGAAACTGGGCGGAAACAGAGGGAGGCTTTTGTCCTATTTGTGCTGAAATGATTGTTTGGTAAGCAGATGGTCCAGGCTGCAAATGCCTTAATTTCGAGGTAGGTGAAGGCCGGTTTTTAAGGACAGAAACAACTCTTCCCTTTTGAATATAAAAGTATGAACCCTTTGCGCCGTCAGTGCCCTTTAGAATGCTTTTCGCAGAGCGTGCACCTAAAGATTTCGGTCTGTTTTCTGCAGACAGGTTTCCTTAGTGTAGTGACTGTCTGGTAAGCAGATGGTCCAGGCTGCAAGGGCCTTAATTTCGAGGTAGGTGAAGGCAAGCTTTAAAGGGACTCTGCGCAGACTGCCACGCCGAATGAACTCTGTCCTGTTGTGTGTGGGATTTACGCGGGTTTGTTTATCTGCATGCAGTGCAGACTACGGGATCGATTTTCCCTGAAAAGGGGACGAGAGTACAATTTTGTAGTTTCTGTACTGTAGTGATCATCAATTTCGCTTAACACGTGAAAGGTCCTCGGTTCGAAAGCGAGCAGAAACAGAGGTTTGCTTTTGAGGCAATGCATAAGCTCTTTTCGAAGTTCCAGGAGAATTCTGGCTGCTGATAACTTGCTAATAACGTGGTTATCACGTTCGCCTCAAACACGAAAGGTCCCCAGTTCGAAACTGGGTGGAAACAGACGTGACGTTTTGCCAAGCTTGCTAAAGTCGGGGTCTGTTGCGTTCTTAGGCAACGCTACACAGGCTTCGCCTGCCTAGAGGTGTGAAAACAAAGCAGGTTGTCAGCTTGGTTTCTGTAGTGTAGTGGTCATCACGTTCGCCTAACACGCGAAAGGTCCTCGGTTCGAAACCGAGCAGAAACATCTCTTCGCTTTTGGATATAAAAGTATGAACCCTTTGCGCCGTCAGTGGCCACCCTTTTTTTCCCTTTTTTTCTGCAGACAGGTTTCCTTAGTGTAGTGACTGTCTGGTAAGCAGATGGTCCAGGCTGCAAGGGCCTTAATTTCGAGGTAGGTGAAGGCAAGCTTTAAAGGGACTCTGCGCAGACTGCCACGCCGAATGAACTCTGTCCTGTTGTGTGTGGGATTTACGCGGGTTTGTTTATCTGCATGCAGTGCAGACTACGGGATCGATTTTCCCTGAAAAGGGGACGAGAGTACAATTTTGTAGTTTCTGTACTGTAGTGATCATCAATTTCGCTTAACACGTGAAAGGTCCTCGGTTCGAAAGCGAGCAGAAACAGAGGTTTGCTTTTGAGGCAATGCATAAGCTCTTTTCGAAGTTCCAGGAGAATTCTGGCTGCTGATAACTTGCTAATAACGTGGTTATCACGTTCGCCTCAAACACGAAAGGTCCCCAGTTCGAAACTGGGTGGAAACAGACGTGACCTTTTGCCAAGCTTGCTAAAGTCGGGGTCTGTTGCGTTCTTAGGCAACGCTACACAGGCTTCGCCTGCCTAGAGGTGTGAAAACAAAGCAGGTTGTCAGCTTGGTTTCTGTAGTGTAGTGGTCATCACGTTCGCCTAACACGCGAAAGGTCCTCGGTTCGAAACCGAGCAGAAACATCTCTTCGCTTTTGGATATAAAAGTATGAACCCTTTGCGCCGTCAGTGGCCTGTAGAACGCTTTACCTTTATGTGCTTTTCATCGAGCGTGCAACTAAAGATTTCGGTCTGTTGTCCGCAGACAGGTTTCCATAGTGTAGTGGTTATCACGTTCGCCTCACACGCGAAAGGTCCCCAGTTCGAAACTGGGTGGAAACACGCTCTGGCTTTTTCACAATTGTTCAATTGGCTTTCTGTTGAGGAGGAACTCAACACCACAAATGCATTGCGGCCAAGATGAATGAAGACAATCGCTAAAGGTGTAGTTGATGCAAAAAAGGGTGGAGTCATTTGCCCTTAACCTAACACACACTCCTACCGTTCCAGGCCTGCGTGGCTTTCTTCTGTGGAACACAAAATACGTTTTTTTTCTGAGTGGCCCTCTGTTTAGCAGCAGCACTACGCAACGAAGGTCTTTCTTTACACAGGTGTGAAGACAATTATCAAGCCACACTAGGCAGCTGTAAGTACCACACCGACAGACTCGGTACTATTACCCAGGTCATTTGGATGAACAGGTGGCTAGTGCACTCAAAGGCCCAATCAGTGGTGTAGCATTTTCCAAAAAAAGAAGAATAATAATTATTTGAAAGGAAGCGAAAAAACTATAAAAAAGAAACGACCACTGAGGAGTCCCACAGAGCACTGGAAAAAACTGCTTGCTTTGTAGCTAAAAATAGAAGGTGCTTAAAAATTGAACAGCGCAACGCAATCTGTAGTTTGAGTCTCGTTCCAAGAAGCGTGCGATGGAAAGGTCAGACCCAGCCCTGGCTGCAGGTTTCCGTAGTGTAGAGGTAATCACGTTCGCCTTACACGCGAAAGGTCCCCAGTTCGAAACTGGGCGGAAACAGAGGGAGGCTTTTGTCCTATTTGTGCTGAAATGATTGTTTGGTAAGCAGATGGTCCAGGCTGCAAATGCCTTAATTTCGAGGTAGGTGAAGGCCGGTTTTTAAGGACAGAAACAACTCTTCCCTTTTGAATATAAAAGTATGAACCCTTTGCGCCGTCAGTGCCCTTTAGAATGCTTTTCGCAGAGCGTGCACCTAAAGATTTCGGTCTGTTTTCTGCAGACAGGTTTCCTTAGTGTAGTGACTGTCTGGTAAGCAGATGGTCCAGGCTGCAAGGGCCTTAATTTCGAGGTAGGTGAAGGCAAGCTTTAAAGGGACTCTGCGCAGACTGCCACGCCGAATGAACTCTGTCCTGTTGTGTGTGGGATTTACGCGGGTTTGTTTATCTGCATGCAGTGCAGACTACGGGATCGATTTTCCCTGAAAAGGGGACGAGAGTACAATTTTGTAGTTTCTGTACTGTAGTGATCATCAATTTCGCTTAACACGTGAAAGGTCCTCGGTTCGAAAGCGAGCAGAAACAGAGGTTTGCTTTTGAGGCAATGCATAAGCTCTTTTCGAAGTTCCAGGAGAATTCTGGCTGCTGATAACTTGCTAATAACGTGGTTATCACGTTCGCCTCAAACACGAAAGGTCCCCAGTTCGAAACTGGGTGGAAACAGACGTGACCTTTTGCCAAGCTTGCTAAAGTCGGGGTCTGTTGCGTTCTTAGGCAACGCTACACAGGCTTCGCCTGCCTAGAGGTGTGAAAACAAAGCAGGTTGTCAGCTTGGTTTCTGTAGTGTAGTGGTCATCACGTTCGCCTAACACGCGAAAGGTCCTCGGTTCGAAACCGAGCAGAAACATCTCTTCGCTTTTGGATATAAAAGTATGAACCCTTTGCGCCGTCAGTGGCCTGTAGAACGCTTTACCTTTATGTGCTTTTCATCGAGCGTGCAACTAAAGATTTCGGTCTGTTGTCCGCAGACAGGTTTCCATAGTGTAGTGGTTATCACGTTCGCCTCACACGCGAAAGGTCCCCAGTTCGAAACTGGGTGGAAACACGCTCTGGCTTTTTCACAATTGTTCAATTGGCTTTCTGTTGAGGAGGAACTCAACACCACAAATGCATTGCGGCCAAGATGAATGAAGACAATCGCTAAAGGTGTAGTTGATGCAAAAAAGGGTGGAGTCATTTGCCCTTAACCTAACACACACTCCTACCGTTCCAGGCCTGCGTGGCTTTCTTCTGTGGAACACAAAATACGTTTTTTTTCTGAGTGGCCCTCTGTTTAGCAGCAGCACTACGCAACGAAGGTCTTTCTTTACACAGGTGTGAAGACAATTATCAAGCCACACTAGGCAGCTGTAAGTACCACACCGACAGACTCGGTACTATTACCCAGGTCATTTGGATGAACAGGTGGCTAGTGCACTCAAAGGCCCAATCAGTGGTGTAGCATTTTCCAAAAAAAGAAGAATAATAATTATTTGAAAGGAAGCGAAAAAACTATAAAAAAGAAACGACCACTGAGGAGTCCCACAGAGCACTGGAAAAAACTGCTTGCTTTGTAGCTAAAAATAGAAGGTGCTTAAAAATTGAACAGCGCAACGCAATCTGTAGTTTGAGTCTCGTTCCAAGAAGCGTGCGATGGAAAGGTCAGACCCAGCCCTGGCTGCAGGTTTCCGTAGTGTAGAGGTAATCACGTTCGCCTTACACGCGAAAGGTCCCCAGTTCGAAACTGGGCGGAAACAGAGGGAGGCTTTTGTCCTATTTGTGCTGAAATGATTGTTTGGTAAGCAGATGGTCCAGGCTGCAAATGCCTTAATTTCGAGGTAGGTGAAGGCCGGTTTTTAAGGACAGAAACAACTCTTCCCTTTTGAATATAAAAGTATGAACCCTTTGCGCCGTCAGTGCCCTTTAGAATGCTTTTCGCAGAGCGTGCACCTAAAGATTTCGGTCTGTTTTCTGCAGACAGGTTTCCTTAGTGTAGTGACTGTCTGGTAAGCAGATGGTCCAGGCTGCAAGGGCCTTAATTTCGAGGTAGGTGAAGGCAAGCTTTAAAGGGACTCTGCGCAGACTGCCACGCCGAATGAACTCTGTCCTGTTGTGTGTGGGATTTACGCGGGTTTGTTTATCTGCATGCAGTGCAGACTACGGGATCGATTTTCCCTGAAAAGGGGACGAGAGTACAATTTTGTAGTTTCTGTACTGTAGTGATCATCAATTTCGCTTAACACGTGAAAGGTCCTCGGTTCGAAAGCGAGCAGAAACAGAGGTTTGCTTTTGAGGCAATGCATAAGCTCTTTTCGAAGTTCCAGGAGAATTCTGGCTGCTGATAACTTGCTAATAACGTGGTTATCACGTTCGCCTCAAACACGAAAGGTCCCCAGTTCGAAACTGGGTGGAAACAGACGTGACCTTTTGCCAAGCTTGCTAAAGTCGGGGTCTGTTGCGTTCTTAGGCAACGCTACACAGGCTTCGCCTGCCTAGAGGTGTGAAAACAAAGCAGGTTGTCAGCTTGGTTTCTGTAGTGTAGTGGTCATCACGTTCGCCTAACACGCGAAAGGTCCTCGGTTCGAAACCGAGCAGAAACATCTCTTCGCTTTTGGATATAAAAGTATGAACCCTTTGCGCCGTCAGTGGCCTGTAGAACGCTTTACCTTTATGTGCTTTTCATCGAGCGTGCAACTAAAGATTTCGGTCTGTTGTCCGCAGACAGGTTTCCATAGTGTAGTGGTTATCACGTTCGCCTCACACGCGAAAGGTCCCCAGTTCGAAACTGGGTGGAAACACGCTCTGGCTTTTTCACAATTGTTCAATTGGCTTTCTGTTGAGGAGGAACTCAACACCACAAATGCATTGCGGCCAAGATGAATGAAGACAATCGCTAAAGGTGTAGTTGATGCAAAAAAGGGTGGAGTCATTTGCCCTTAACCTAACACACACTCCTACCGTTCCAGGCCTGCGTGGCTTTCTTCTGTGGAACACAAAATACGTTTTTTTTCTGAGTGGCCCTCTGTTTAGCAGCAGCACTACGCAACGAAGGTCTTTCTTTACACAGGTGTGAAGACAATTATCAAGCCACACTAGGCAGCTGTAAGTACCACACCGACAGACTCGGTACTATTACCCAGGTCATTTGGATGAACAGGTGGCTAGTGCACTCAAAGGCCCAATCAGTGGTGTAGCATTTTCCAAAAAAAGAAGAATAATAATTATTTGAAAGGAAGCGAAAAAACTATAAAAAAGAAACGACCACTGAGGAGTCCCACAGAGCACTGGAAAAAACTGCTTGCTTTGTAGCTAAAAATAGAAGGTGCTTAAAAATTGAACAGCGCAACGCAATCTGTAGTTTGAGTCTCGTTCCAAGAAGCGTGCGATGGAAAGGTCAGACCCAGCCCTGGCTGCAGGTTTCCGTAGTGTAGAGGTAATCACGTTCGCCTTACACGCGAAAGGTCCCCAGTTCGAAACTGGGCGGAAACAGAGGGAGGCTTTTGTCCTATTTGTGCTGAAATGATTGTTTGGTAAGCAGATGGTCCAGGCTGCAAATGCCTTAATTTCGAGGTAGGTGAAGGCCGGTTTTTAAGGACAGAAACAACTCTTCCCTTTTGAATATAAAAGTATGAACCCTTTGCGCCGTCAGTGCCCTTTAGAATGCTTTTCGCAGAGCGTGCACCTAAAGATTTCGGTCTGTTTTCTGCAGACAGGTTTCCTTAGTGTAGTGACTGTCTGGTAAGCAGATGGTCCAGGCTGCAAGGGCCTTAATTTCGAGGTAGGTGAAGGCAAGCTTTAAAGGGACTCTGCGCAGACTGCCACGCCGAATGAACTCTGTCCTGTTGTGTGTGGGATTTACGCGGGTTTGTTTATCTGCATGCAGTGCAGACTACGGGATCGATTTTCCCTGAAAAGGGGACGAGAGTACAATTTTGTAGTTTCTGTACTGTAGTGATCATCAATTTCGCTTAACACGTGAAAGGTCCTCGGTTCGAAAGCGAGCAGAAACAGAGGTTTGCTTTTGAGGCAATGCATAAGCTCTTTTCGAAGTTCCAGGAGAATTCTGGCTGCTGATAACTTGCTAATAACGTGGTTATCACGTTCGCCTCAAACACGAAAGGTCCCCAGTTCGAAACTGGGTGGAAACAGACGTGACCTTTTGCCAAGCTTGCTAAAGTCGGGGTCTGTTGCGTTCTTAGGCAACGCTACACAGGCTTCGCCTGCCTAGAGGTGTGAAAACAAAGCAGGTTGTCAGCTTGGTTTCTGTAGTGTAGTGGTCATCACGTTCGCCTAACACGCGAAAGGTCCTCGGTTCGAAACCGAGCAGAAACATCTCTTCGCTTTTGGATATAAAAGTATGAACCCTTTGCGCCGTCAGTGGCCTGTAGAACGCTTTACCTTTATGTGCTTTTCATCGAGCGTGCAACTAAAGATTTCGGTCTGTTGTCCGCAGACAGGTTTCCATAGTGTAGTGGTTATCACGTTCGCCTCACACGCGAAAGGTCCCCAGTTCGAAACTGGGTGGAAACACGCTCTGGCTTTTTCACAATTGTTCAATTGGCTTTCTGTTGAGGAGGAACTCAACACCACAAATGCATTGCGGCCAAGATGAATGAAGACAATCGCTAAAGGTGTAGTTGATGCAAAAAAGGGTGGAGTCATTTGCCCTTAACCTAACACACACTCCTACCGTTCCAGGCCTGCGTGGCTTTCTTCTGTGGAACACAAAATACGTTTTTTTTCTGAGTGGCCCTCTGTTTAGCAGCAGCACTACGCAACGAAGGTCTTTCTTTACACAGGTGTGAAGACAATTATCAAGCCACACTAGGCAGCTGTAAGTACCACACCGACAGACTCGGTACTATTACCCAGGTCATTTGGATGAACAGGTGGCTAGTGCACTCAAAGGCCCAATCAGTGGTGTAGCATTTTCCAAAAAAAGAAGAATAATAATTATTTGAAAGGAAGCGAAAAAACTATAAAAAAGAAACGACCACTGAGGAGTCCCACAGAGCACTGGAAAAAACTGCTTGCTTTGTAGCTAAAAATAGAAGGTGCTTAAAAATTGAACAGCGCAACGCAATCTGTAGTTTGAGTCTCGTTCCAAGAAGCGTGCGATGGAAAGGTCAGACCCAGCCCTGGCTGCAGGTTTCCGTAGTGTAGAGGTAATCACGTTCGCCTTACACGCGAAAGGTCCCCAGTTCGAAACTGGGCGGAAACAGAGGGAGGCTTTTGTCCTATTTGTGCTGAAATGATTGTTTGGTAAGCAGATGGTCCAGGCTGCAAATGCCTTAATTTCGAGGTAGGTGAAGGCCGGTTTTTAAGGACAGAAACAACTCTTCCCTTTTGAATATAAAAGTATGAACCCTTTGCGCCGTCAGTGCCCTTTAGAATGCTTTTCGCAGAGCGTGCACCTAAAGATTTCGGTCTGTTTTCTGCAGACAGGTTTCCTTAGTGTAGTGACTGTCTGGTAAGCAGATGGTCCAGGCTGCAAGGGCCTTAATTTCGAGGTAGGTGAAGGCAAGCTTTAAAGGGACTCTGCGCAGACTGCCACGCCGAATGAACTCTGTCCTGTTGTGTGTGGGATTTACGCGGGTTTGTTTATCTGCATGCAGTGCAGACTACGGGATCGATTTTCCCTGAAAAGGGGACGAGAGTACAATTTTGTAGTTTCTGTACTGTAGTGATCATCAATTTCGCTTAACACGTGAAAGGTCCTCGGTTCGAAAGCGAGCAGAAACAGAGGTTTGCTTTTGAGGCAATGCATAAGCTCTTTTCGAAGTTCCAGGAGAATTCTGGCTGCTGATAACTTGCTAATAACGTGGTTATCACGTTCGCCTCAAACACGAAAGGTCCCCAGTTCGAAACTGGGTGGAAACAGACGTGACCTTTTGCCAAGCTTGCTAAAGTCGGGGTCTGTTGCGTTCTTAGGCAACGCTACACAGGCTTCGCCTGCCTAGAGGTGTGAAAACAAAGCAGGTTGTCAGCTTGGTTTCTGTAGTGTAGTGGTCATCACGTTCGCCTAACACGCGAAAGGTCCTCGGTTCGAAACCGAGCAGAAACATCTCTTCGCTTTTGGATATAAAAGTATGAACCCTTTGCGCCGTCAGTGGCCTGTAGAACGCTTTACCTTTATGTGCTTTTCATCGAGCGTGCAACTAAAGATTTCGGTCTGTTGTCCGCAGACAGGTTTCCATAGTGTAGTGGTTATCACGTTCGCCTCACACGCGAAAGGTCCCCAGTTCGAAACTGGGTGGAAACACGCTCTGGCTTTTTCACAATTGTTCAATTGGCTTTCTGTTGAGGAGGAACTCAACACCACAAATGCATTGCGGCCAAGATGAATGAAGACAATCGCTAAAGGTGTAGTTGATGCAAAAAAGGGTGGAGTCATTTGCCCTTAACCTAACACACACTCCTACCGTTCCAGGCCTGCGTGGCTTTCTTCTGTGGAACACAAAATACGTTTTTTTTCTGAGTGGCCCTCTGTTTAGCAGCAGCACTACGCAACGAAGGTCTTTCTTTACACAGGTGTGAAGACAATTATCAAGCCACACTAGGCAGCTGTAAGTACCACACCGACAGACTCGGTACTATTACCCAGGTCATTTGGATGAACAGGTGGCTAGTGCACTCAAAGGCCCAATCAGTGGTGTAGCATTTTCCAAAAAAAGAAGAATAATAATTATTTGAAAGGAAGCGAAAAAACTATAAAAAAGAAACGACCACTGAGGAGTCCCACAGAGCACTGGAAAAAACTGCTTGCTTTGTAGCTAAAAATAGAAGGTGCTTAAAAATTGAACAGCGCAACGCAATCTGTAGTTTGAGTCTCGTTCCAAGAAGCGTGCGATGGAAAGGTCAGACCCAGCCCTGGCTGCAGGTTTCCGTAGTGTAGAGGTAATCACGTTCGCCTTACACGCGAAAGGTCCCCAGTTCGAAACTGGGCGGAAACAGAGGGAGGCTTTTGTCCTATTTGTGCTGAAATGATTGTTTGGTAAGCAGATGGTCCAGGCTGCAAATGCCTTAATTTCGAGGTAGGTGAAGGCCGGTTTTTAAGGACAGAAACAACTCTTCCCTTTTGAATATAAAAGTATGAACCCTTTGCGCCGTCAGTGCCCTTTAGAATGCTTTTCGCAGAGCGTGCACCTAAAGATTTCGGTCTGTTTTCTGCAGACAGGTTTCCTTAGTGTAGTGACTGTCTGGTAAGCAGATGGTCCAGGCTGCAAGGGCCTTAATTTCGAGGTAGGTGAAGGCAAGCTTTAAAGGGACTCTGCGCAGACTGCCACGCCGAATGAACTCTGTCCTGTTGTGTGTGGGATTTACGCGGGTTTGTTTATCTGCATGCAGTGCAGACTACGGGATCGATTTTCCCTGAAAAGGGGACGAGAGTACAATTTTGTAGTTTCTGTACTGTAGTGATCATCAATTTCGCTTAACACGTGAAAGGTCCTCGGTTCGAAAGCGAGCAGAAACAGAGGTTTGCTTTTGAGGCAATGCATAAGCTCTTTTCGAAGTTCCAGGAGAATTCTGGCTGCTGATAACTTGCTAATAACGTGGTTATCACGTTCGCCTCAAACACGAAAGGTCCCCAGTTCGAAACTGGGTGGAAACAGACGTGACCTTTTGCCAAGCTTGCTAAAGTCGGGGTCTGTTGCGTTCTTAGGCAACGCTACACAGGCTTCGCCTGCCTAGAGGTGTGAAAACAAAGCAGGTTGTCAGCTTGGTTTCTGTAGTGTAGTGGTCATCACGTTCGCCTAACACGCGAAAGGTCCTCGGTTCGAAACCGAGCAGAAACATCTCTTCACTTTTGGATATAAAAGTATGAACCCTTTGCGCCGTCAGTGGCCTGTAGAACGCTTTACCTTTATGTGCTTTTCATCGAGCGTGCAACTAAAGATTTCGGTCTGTTGTCCGCAGACAGGTTTCCATAGTGTAGTGGTTATCACGTTCGCCTCACACGCGAAAGGTCCCCAGTTCGAAACTGGGTGGAAACACGCTCTGGCTTTTTCACAATTGTTCAATTGGCTTTCTGTTGAGGAGGAACTCAACACCACAAATGCATTGCGGCCAAGATGAATGAAGACAATCGCTAAAGGTGTAGTTGATGCAAAAAAGGGTGGAGTCATTTGCCCTTAACCTAACACACACTCCTACCGTTCCAGGCCTGCGTGGCTTTCTTCTGTGGAACACAAAATACGTTTTTTTTCTGAGTGGCCCTCTGTTTAGCAGCAGCACTACGCAACGAAGGTCTTTCTTTACACAGGTGTGAAGACAATTATCAAGCCACACTAGGCAGCTGTAAGTACCACACCGACAGACTCGGTACTATTACCCAGGTCATTTGGATGAACAGGTGGCTAGTGCACTCAAAGGCCCAATCAGTGGTGTAGCATTTTCCAAAAAAAGAAGAATAATAATTATTTGAAAGGAAGCGAAAAAACTATAAAAAAGAAACGACCACTGAGGAGTCCCACAGAGCACTGGAAAAAACTGCTTGCTTTGTAGCTAAAAATAGAAGGTGCTTAAAAATTGAACAGCGCAACGCAATCTGTAGTTTGAGTCTCGTTCCAAGAAGCGTGCGATGGAAAGGTCAGACCCAGCCTTGGCTGCAGGTTTCCGTAGTGTAGAGGTAATCACGTTCGCCTTACACGCGAAAGGTCCCCAGTTCGAAACTGGGCGGAAACAGAGGGAGGCTTTTGTCCTATTTGTGCTGAAATGATTGTTTGGTAAGCAGATGGTCCAGGCTGCAAATGCCTTAATTTCGAGGTAGGTGAAGGCCGGTTTTTAAGGACAGAAACAACTCTTCCCTTTTGAATATAAAAGTATGAACCCTTTGCGCCGTCAGTGCCCTTTAGAATGCTTTTCGCAGAGCGTGCACCTAAAGATTTCGGTCTGTTTTCTGCAGACAGGTTTCCTTAGTGTAGTGACTGTCTGGTAAGCAGATGGTCCAGGCTGCAAGGGCCTTAATTTCGAGGTAGGTGAAGGCAAGCTTTAAAGGGACTCTGCGCAGACTGCCACGCCGAATGAACTCTGTCCTGTTGTGTGTGGGATTTACGCGGGTTTGTTTATCTGCATGCAGTGCAGACTACGGGATCGATTTTCCCTGAAAAGGGGACGAGAGTACAATTTTGTAGTTTCTGTACTGTAGTGATCATCAATTTCGCTTAACACGTGAAAGGTCCTCGGTTCGAAAGCGAGCAGAAACAGAGGTTTGCTTTTGAGGCAATGCATAAGCTCTTTTCGAAGTTCCAGGAGAATTCTGGCTGCTGATAACTTGCTAATAACGTGGTTATCACGTTCGCCTCAAACACGAAAGGTCCCCAGTTCGAAACTGGGTGGAAACAGACGTGACCTTTTGCCAAGCTTGCTAAAGTCGGGGTCTGTTGCGTTCTTAGGCAACGCTACACAGGCTTCGCCTGCCTAGAGGTGTGAAAACAAAGCAGGTTGTCAGCTTGGTTTTTGTAGTGTAGTGGTCATCACGTTCGCCTAACACGCGAAAGGTCCTCGGTTCGAAACCGAGCAGAAACATCTCTTCGCTTTTGGATATAAAAGTATGAACCCTTTGCGCCGTCAGTGGCCTGTAGAACGCTTTACCTTTATGTGCTTTTCATCGAGCGTGCAACTAAAGATTTCGGTCTGTTGTCCGCAGACAGGTTTCCATAGTGTAGTGGTTATCACGTTCGCCTCACACGCGAAAGGTCCCCAGTTCGAAACTGGGTGGAAACACGCTCTGGCTTTTTCACAATTGTTCAATTGGCTTTCTGTTGAGGAGGAACTCAACACCACAAATGCATTGCGGCCAAGATGAATGAAGACAATCGCTAAAGGTGTAGTTGATGCAAAAAAGGGTGGAGTCATTTGCCCTTAACCTAACACACACTCCTACCGTTCCAGGCCTGCGTGGCTTTCTTCTGTGGAACACAAAATACGTTTTTTTTCTGAGTGGCCCTCTGTTTAGCAGCAGCACTACGCAACGAAGGTCTTTCTTTACACAGGTGTGAAGACAATTATCAAGCCACACTAGGCAGCTGTAAGTACCACACCGACAGACTCGGTACTATTACCCAGGTCATTTGGATGAACAGGTGGCTAGTGCACTCAAAGGCCCAATCAGTGGTGTAGCATTTTCCAAAAAAAGAAGAATAATAATTATTTGAAAGGAAGCGAAAAAACTATAAAAAAGAAACGACCACTGAGGAGTCCCACAGAGCACTGGAAAAAACTGCTTGCTTTGTAGCTAAAAATAGAAGGTGCTTAAAAATTGAACAGCGCAACGCAATCTGTAGTTTGAGTCTCGTTCCAAGAAGCGTGCGATGGAAAGGTCAGACCCAGCCCTGGCTGCAGGTTTCCGTAGTGTAGAGGTAATCACGTTCGCCTTACACGCGAAAGGTCCCCAGTTCGAAACTGGGCGGAAACAGAGGGAGGCTTTTGTCCTATTTGTGCTGAAATGATTGTTTGGTAAGCAGATGGTCCAGGCTGCAAATGCCTTAATTTCGAGGTAGGTGAAGGCCGGTTTTTAAGGACAGAAACAACTCTTCCCTTTTGAATATAAAAGTATGAACCCTTTGCGCCGTCAGTGCCCTTTAGAATGCTTTTCGCAGAGCGTGCACCTAAAGATTTCGGTCTGTTTTCTGCAGACAGGTTTCCTTAGTGTAGTGACTGTCTGGTAAGCAGATGGTCCAGGCTGCAAGGGCCTTAATTTCGAGGTAGGTGAAGGCAAGCTTTAAAGGGACTCTGCGCAGACTGCCACGCCGAATGAACTCTGTCCTGTTGTGTGTGGGATTTACGCGGGTTTGTTTATCTGCATGCAGTGCAGACTACGGGATCGATTTTCCCTGAAAAGGGGACGAGAGTACAATTTTGTAGTTTCTGTACTGTAGTGATCATCAATTTCGCTTAACACGTGAAAGGTCCTCGGTTCGAAAGCGAGCAGAAACAGAGGTTTGCTTTTGAGGCAATGCATAAGCTCTTTTCGAAGTTCCAGGAGAATTCTGGCTGCTGATAACTTGCTAATAACGTGGTTATCACGTTCGCCTCAAACACGAAAGGTCCCCAGTTCGAAACTGGGTGGAAACAGACGTGACCTTTTGCCAAGCTTGCTAAAGTCGGGGTCTGTTGCGTTCTTAGGCAACGCTACACAGGCTTCGCCTGCCTAGAGGTGTGAAAACAAAGCAGGTTGTCAGCTTGGTTTCTGTAGTGTAGTGGTCATCACGTTCGCCTAACACGCGAAAGGTCCTCGGTTCGAAACCGAGCAGAAACATCTCTTCGCTTTTGGATATAAAAGTATGAACCCTTTGCGCCGTCAGTGGCCTGTAGAACGCTTTACCTTTATGTGCTTTTCATCGAGCGTGCAACTAAAGATTTCGGTCTGTTGTCCGCAGACAGGTTTCCATAGTGTAGTGGTTATCACGTTCGCCTCACACGCGAAAGGTCCCCAGTTCGAAACTGGGTGGAAACACGCTCTGGCTTTTTCACAATTGTTCAATTGGCTTTCTGTTGAGGAGGAACTCAACACCACAAATGCATTGCGGCCAAGATGAATGAAGACAATCGCTAAAGGTGTAGTTGATGCAAAAAAGGGTGGAGTCATTTGCCCTTAACCTAACACACACTCCTACCGTTCCAGGCCTGCGTGGCTTTCTTCTGTGGAACACAAAATACGTTTTTTTTCTGAGTGGCCCTCTGTTTAGCAGCAGCACTACGCAACGAAGGTCTTTCTTTACACAGGTGTGAAGACAATTATCAAGCCACACTAGGCAGCTGTAAGTACCACACCGACAGACTCGGTACTATTACCCAGGTCATTTGGATGAACAGGTGGCTAGTGCACTCAAAGGCCCAATCAGTGGTGTAGCATTTTCCAAAAAAAGAAGAATAATAATTATTTGAAAGGAAGCGAAAAAACTATAAAAAAGAAACGACCACTGAGGAGTCCCACAGAGCACTGGAAAAAACTGCTTGCTTTGTAGCTAAAAATAGAAGGTGCTTAAAAATTGAACAGCGCAACGCAATCTGTAGTTTGAGTCTCGTTCCAAGAAGCGTGCGATGGAAAGGTCAGACCCAGCCCTGGCTGCAGGTTTCCGTAGTGTAGAGGTAATCACGTTCGCCTTACACGCGAAAGGTCCCCAGTTCGAAACTGGGCGGAAACAGAGGGAGGCTTTTGTCCTATTTGTGCTGAAATGATTGTTTGGTAAGCAGATGGTCCAGGCTGCAAATGCCTTAATTTCGAGGTAGGTGAAGGCCGGTTTTTAAGGACAGAAACAACTCTTCCCTTTTGAATATAAAAGTATGAACCCTTTGCGCCGTCAGTGCCCTTTAGAATGCTTTTCGCAGAGCGTGCACCTAAAGATTTCGGTCTGTTTTCTGCAGACAGGTTTCCTTAGTGTAGTGACTGTCTGGTAAGCAGATGGTCCAGGCTGCAAGGGCCTTAATTTCGAGGTAGGTGAAGGCAAGCTTTAAAGGGACTCTGCGCAGACTGCCACGCCGAATGAACTCTGTCCTGTTGTGTGTGGGATTTACGCGGGTTTGTTTATCTGCATGCAGTGCAGACTACGGGATCGATTTTCCCTGAAAAGGGGACGAGAGTACAATTTTGTAGTTTCTGTACTGTAGTGATCATCAATTTCGCTTAACACGTGAAAGGTCCTCGGTTCGAAAGCGAGCAGAAACAGAGGTTTGCTTTTGAGGCAATGCATAAGCTCTTTTCGAAGTTCCAGGAGAATTCTGGCTGCTGATAACTTGCTAATAACGTGGTTATCACGTTCGCCTCAAACACGAAAGGTCCCCAGTTCGAAACTGGGTGGAAACAGACGTGACCTTTTGCCAAGCTTGCTAAAGTCGGGGTCTGTTGCGTTCTTAGGCAACGCTACACAGGCTTCGCCTGCCTAGAGGTGTGAAAACAAAGCAGGTTGTCAGCTTGGTTTCTGTAGTGTAGTGGTCATCACGTTCGCCTAACACGCGAAAGGTCCTCGGTTCGAAACCGAGCAGAAACATCTCTTCGCTTTTGGATATAAAAGTATGAACCCTTTGCGCCGTCAGTGGCCTGTAGAACGCTTTACCTTTATGTGCTTTTCATCGAGCGTGCAACTAAAGATTTCGGTCTGTTGTCCGCAGACAGGTTTCCATAGTGTAGTGGTTATCACGTTCGCCTCACACGCGAAAGGTCCCCAGTTCGAAACTGGGTGGAAACACGCTCTGGCTTTTTCACAATTGTTCAATTGGCTTTCTGTTGAGGAGGAACTCAACACCACAAATGCATTGCGGCCAAGATGAATGAAGACAATCGCTAAAGGTGTAGTTGATGCAAAAAAGGGTGGAGTCATTTGCCCTTAACCTAACACACACTCCTACCGTTCCAGGCCTGCGTGGCTTTCTTCTGTGGAACACAAAATACGTTTTTTTTCTGAGTGGCCCTCTGTTTAGCAGCAGCACTACGCAACGAAGGTCTTTCTTTACACAGGTGTGAAGACAATTATCAAGCCACACTAGGCAGCTGTAAGTACCACACCGACAGACTCGGTACTATTACCCAGGTCATTTGGATGAACAGGTGGCTAGTGCACTCAAAGGCCCAATCAGTGGTGTAGCATTTTCCAAAAAAAGAAGAATAATAATTATTTGAAAGGAAGCGAAAAAACTATAAAAAAGAAACGACCACTGAGGAGTCCCACAGAGCACTGGAAAAAACTGCTTGCTTTGTAGCTAAAAATAGAAGGTGCTTAAAAATTGAACAGCGCAACGCAATCTGTAGTTTGAGTCTCGTTCCAAGAAGCGTGCGATGGAAAGGTCAGACCCAGCCCTGGCTGCAGGTTTCCGTAGTGTAGAGGTAATCACGTTCGCCTTACACGCGAAAGGTCCCCAGTTCGAAACTGGGCGGAAACAGAGGGAGGCTTTTGTCCTATTTGTGCTGAAATGATTGTTTGGTAAGCAGATGGTCCAGGCTGCAAATGCCTTAATTTCGAGGTAGGTGAAGGCCGGTTTTTAAGGACAGAAACAACTCTTCCCTTTTGAATATAAAAGTATGAACCCTTTGCGCCGTCAGTGCCCTTTAGAATGCTTTTCGCAGAGCGTGCACCTAAAGATTTCGGTCTGTTTTCTGCAGACAGGTTTCCTTAGTGTAGTGACTGTCTGGTAAGCAGATGGTCCAGGCTGCAAGGGCCTTAATTTCGAGGTAGGTGAAGGCAAGCTTTAAAGGGACTCTGCGCAGACTGCCACGCCGAATGAACTCTGTCCTGTTGTGTGTGGGATTTACGCGGGTTTGTTTATCTGCATGCAGTGCAGACTACGGGATCGATTTTCCCTGAAAAGGGGACGAGAGTACAATTTTGTAGTTTCTGTACTGTAGTGATCATCAATTTCGCTTAACACGTGAAAGGTCCTCGGTTCGAAAGCGAGCAGAAACAGAGGTTTGCTTTTGAGGCAATGCATAAGCTCTTTTCGAAGTTCCAGGAGAATTCTGGCTGCTGATAACTTGCTAATAACGTGGTTATCACGTTCGCCTCAAACACGAAAGGTCCCCAGTTCGAAACTGGGTGGAAACAGACGTGACCTTTTGCCAAGCTTGCTAAAGTCGGGGTCTGTTGCGTTCTTAGGCAACGCTACACAGGCTTCGCCTGCCTAGAGGTGTGAAAACAAAGCAGGTTGTCAGCTTGGTTTCTGTAGTGTAGTGGTCATCACGTTCGCCTAACACGCGAAAGGTCCTCGGTTCGAAACCGAGCAGAAACATCTCTTCGCTTTTGGATATAAAAGTATGAACCCTTTGCGCCGTCAGTGGCCTGTAGAACGCTTTACCTTTATGTGCTTTTCATCGAGCGTGCAACTAAAGATTTCGGTCTGTTGTCCGCAGACAGGTTTCCATAGTGTAGTGGTTATCACGTTCGCCTCACACGCGAAAGGTCCCCAGTTCGAAACTGGGTGGAAACACGCTCTGGCTTTTTCACAATTGTTCAATTGGCTTTCTGTTGAGGAGGAACTCAACACCACAAATGCATTGCGGCCAAGATGAATGAAGACAATCGCTAAAGGTGTAGTTGATGCAAAAAAGGGTGGAGTCATTTGCCCTTAACCTAACACACACTCCTACCGTTCCAGGCCTGCGTGGCTTTCTTCTGTGGAACACAAAATACGTTTTTTTTCTGAGTGGCCCTCTGTTTAGCAGCAGCACTACGCAACGAAGGTCTTTCTTTACACAGGTGTGAAGACAATTATCAAGCCACACTAGGCAGCTGTAAGTACCACACCGACAGACTCGGTACTATTACCCAGGTCATTTGGATGAACAGGTGGCTAGTGCACTCAAAGGCCCAATCAGTGGTGTAGCATTTTCCAAAAAAAGAAGAATAATAATTATTTGAAAGGAAGCGAAAAAACTATAAAAAAGAAACGACCACTGAGGAGTCCCACAGAGCACTGGAAAAAACTGCTTGCTTTGTAGCTAAAAATAGAAGGTGCTTAAAAATTGAACAGCGCAACGCAATCTGTAGTTTGAGTCTCGTTCCAAGAAGCGTGCGATGGAAAGGTCAGACCCAGCCCTGGCTGCAGGTTTCCGTAGTGTAGAGGTAATCACGTTCGCCTTACACGCGAAAGGTCCCCAGTTCGAAACTGGGCGGAAACAGAGGAAGGCTTTTGTCCTGTTTGTGCTGAAATGATTGTTTGGTAAGCAGATGGTCCAGGCTGCAAATGCCTTAATTTCGAGGTAGGTGAAGGCCGGTTTTTAAGGACAGAAACAACTCTTCCCTTTTGAATATAAAAGTATGAACCCTTTGCGCCGTCAGTGCCCTTTAGAATGCTTTTCGCAGAGCGTGCACCTAAAGATTTCGGTCTGTTTTTTGCAGACAGGTTTCCTTAGTGTAGTGACTGTCTGGTAAGCAGATGGTCCAGGCTGCAAGGGCCTTAATTTCGAGGTAGGTGAAGGCAAGCTTTAAAGGGACTCTGCGCAGACTGCCACGCCGAATGAACTCTGTCCTGTTGTGTGTGGGATTTACGCGGGTTTGTTTATCTGCATGCAGTGCAGACTACGGGATCGATTTTCCCTGAAAAGGGGACGAGAGTACAATTTTGTAGTTTCTGTACTGTAGTGATCATCAATTTCGCTTAACACGTGAAAGGTCCTCGGTTTGAAAGCGAGCAGAAACAGAGGTTTGCTTTTGAGGCGATGCATAAGCTCTTTTCGAAGTTCCAGGAGAATTCTGGCTGCTGATAACTTGCTAATAACGTGGTTATCACGTTCGCCTCAAACACGAAAGGTCCCCAGTTCGAAACTGGGTGGAAACAGACGTGACCTTTTGCCAAGCTTGCTAAAGTCGGGGTCTGTTGCGTTCTTAGGCAACGCTACACAGGCTTCGCCTGCCTAGAGGTGTGAAAACAAAGCAGGTTGTCAGCTTGGTTTCTGTAGTGTAGTGGTCATCACGTTCGCCTAACACGCAAAAGGTCCTCGGTTCGAAACCGAGCAGAAACATCTCTTCGCTTTTGGATATAAAAGTATGAACCCTTTGCGCCGTCAGTGGCCTGTAGAACGCTTTACCTTTATGTGCTTTTCATCGAGCGTGCAACTAAAGATTTCGGTCTGTTGTCCGCAGACAGGTTTCCATAGTGTAGTGGTTATCACGTTCGCCTCACACGCGAAAGGTCCCCAGTTCGAAACTGGGTGGAAACACGCTCTGGCTTTTTCACAATTGTTCAATTGGCTTTCTGTTGAGGAGGAACTCAACACCACAAATGCATTGCGGCCAAGATGAATGAAGACAATCGCTAAAGGTGTAGTTGATGCAAAAAAGGGTGGAGTCATTTGCCCTTAACCTAACACACACTCCTACCGTTCCAGGCCTGCGTGGCTTTCTTCTGTGGAACACAAAATACGTTTTTTTTCTGAGTGGCCCTCTGTTTAGCAGCAGCACTACGCAACGAAGGTCTTTCTTTACACAGGTGTGAAGACAATTATCAAGCCACACTAGGCAGCTGTAAGTACCACACCGACAGACTCGGTACTATTACCCAGGTCATTTGGATGAACAGGTGGCTAGTGCACTCAAAGGCCCAATCAGTGGTGTAGCATTTTCCAAAAAAAGAAGAATAATAATTATTTGAAAGGAAGCGAAAAAACTATAAAAAAGAAACGACCACTGAGGAGTCCCACAGAGCACTGGAAAAAACTGCTTGCTTTGTAGCTAAAAATAGAAGGTGCTTAAAAATTGAACAGCGCAACGCAATCTGTAGTTTGAGTCTCGTTCCAAGAAGCGTGCGATGGAAAGGTCAGACCCAGCCCTGGCTGCAGGTTTCCGTAGTGTAGAGGTAATCACGTTCGCCTTACACGCGAAAGGTCCCCAGTTCGAAACTGGGCGGAAACAGAGGGAGGCTTTTGTCCTATTTGTGCTGAAATGATTGTTTGGTAAGCAGATGGTCCAGGCTGCAAATGCCTTAATTTCGAGGTAGGTGAAGGCCGGTTTTTAAGGACAGAAACAACTCTTCCCTTTTGAATATAAAAGTATGAACCCTTTGCGCCGTCAGTGCCCTTTAGAATGCTTTTCGCAGAGCGTGCACCTAAAGATTTCGGTCTGTTTTCTGCAGACAGGTTTCCTTAGTGTAGTGACTGTCTGGTAAGCAGATGGTCCAGGCTGCAAGGGCCTTAATTTCGAGGTAGGTGAAGGCAAGCTTTAAAGGGACTCTGCGCAGACTGCCACGCCGAATGAACTCTGTCCTGTTGTGTGTGGGATTTACGCGGGTTTGTTTATCTGCATGCAGTGCAGACTACGGGATCGATTTTCCCTGAAAAGGGGACGAGAGTACAATTTTGTAGTTTCTGTACTGTAGTGATCATCAATTTCGCTTAACACGTGAAAGGTCCTCGGTTCGAAAGCGAGCAGAAACAGAGGTTTGCTTTTGAGGCAATGCATAAGCTCTTTTCGAAGTTCCAGGAGAATTCTGGCTGCTGATAACTTGCTAATAACGTGGTTATCACGTTCGCCTCAAACACGAAAGGTCCCCAGTTCGAAACTGGGTGGAAACAGACGTGACCTTTTGCCAAGCTTGCTAAAGTCGGGGTCTGTTGCGTTCTTAGGCAACGCTACACAGGCTTCGCCTGCCTAGAGGTGTGAAAACAAAGCAGGTTGTCAGCTTGGTTTCTGTAGTGTAGTGGTCATCACGTTCGCCTAACACGCGAAAGGTCCTCGGTTCGAAACCGAGCAGAAACATCTCTTCGCTTTTGGATATAAAAGTATGAACCCTTTGCGCCGTCAGTGGCCTGTAGAACGCTTTACCTTTATGTGCTTTTCATCGAGCGTGCAACTAAAGATTTCGGTCTGTTGTCCGCAGACAGGTTTCCATAGTGTAGTGGTTATCACGTTCGCCTCACACGCGAAAGGTCCCCAGTTCGAAACTGGGTGGAAACACGCTCTGGCTTTTTCACAATTGTTCAATTGGCTTTCTGTTGAGGAGGAACTCAACACCACAAATGCATTGCGGCCAAGATGAATGAAGACAATCGCTAAAGGTGTAGTTGATGCAAAAAAGGGTGGAGTCATTTGCCCTTAACCTAACACACACTCCTACCGTTCCAGGCCTGCGTGGCTTTCTTCTGTGGAACACAAAATACGTTTTTTTTCTGAGTGGCCCTCTGTTTAGCAGCAGCACTACGCAACGAAGGTCTTTCTTTACACAGGTGTGAAGACAATTATCAAGCCACACTAGGCAGCTGTAAGTACCACACCGACAGACTCGGTACTATTACCCAGGTCATTTGGATGAACAGGTGGCTAGTGCACTCAAAGGCCCAATCAGTGGTGTAGCATTTTCCAAAAAAAGAAGAATAATAATTATTTGAAAGGAAGCGAAAAAACTATAAAAAAGAAACGACCACTGAGGAGTCCCACAGAGCACTGGAAAAAACTGCTTGCTTTGTAGCTAAAAATAGAAGGTGCTTAAAAATTGAACAGCGCAACGCAATCTGTAGTTTGAGTCTCGTTCCAAGAAGCGTGCGATGGAAAGGTCAGACCCAGCCCTGGCTGCAGGTTTCCGTAGTGTAGAGGTAATCACGTTCGCCTTACACGCGAAAGGTCCCCAGTTCGAAACTGGGCGGAAACAGAGGGAGGCTTTTGTCCTATTTGTGCTGAAATGATTGTTTGGTAAGCAGATGGTCCAGGCTGCAAATGCCTTAATTTCGAGGTAGGTGAAGGCCGGTTTTTAAGGACAGAAACAACTCTTCCCTTTTGAATATAAAAGTATGAACCCTTTGCGCCGTCAGTGCCCTTTAGAATGCTTTTCGCAGAGCGTGCACCTAAAGATTTCGGTCTGTTTTCTGCAGACAGGTTTCCTTAGTGTAGTGACTGTCTGGTAAGCAGATGGTCCAGGCTGCAAGGGCCTTAATTTCGAGGTAGGTGAAGGCAAGCTTTAAAGGGACTCTGCGCAGACTGCCACGCCGAATGAACTCTGTCCTGTTGTGTGTGGGATTTACGCGGGTTTGTTTATCTGCATGCAGTGCAGACTACGGGATCGATTTTCCCTGAAAAGGGGACGAGAGTACAATTTTGTAGTTTCTGTACTGTAGTGATCATCAATTTCGCTTAACACGTGAAAGGTCCTCGGTTCGAAAGCGAGCAGAAACAGAGGTTTGCTTTTGAGGCAATGCATAAGCTCTTTTCGAAGTTCCAGGAGAATTCTGGCTGCTGATAACTTGCTAATAACGTGGTTATCACGTTCGCCTCAAACACGAAAGGTCCCCAGTTCGAAACTGGGTGGAAACAGACGTGACCTTTTGCCAAGCTTGCTAAAGTCGGGGTCTGTTGCGTTCTTAGGCAACGCTACACAGGCTTCGCCTGCCTAGAGGTGTGAAAACAAAGCAGGTTGTCAGCTTGGTTTCTGTAGTGTAGTGGTCATCACGTTCGCCTAACACGCGAAAGGTCCTCGGTTCGAAACCGAGCAGAAACATCTCTTCGCTTTTGGATATAAAAGTATGAACCCTTTGCGCCGTCAGTGGCCTGTAGAACGCTTTACCTTTATGTGCTTTTCATCGAGCGTGCAACTAAAGATTTCGGTCTGTTGTCCGCAGACAGGTTTCCATAGTGTAGTGGTTATCACGTTCGCCTCACACGCGAAAGGTCCCCAGTTCGAAACTGGGTGGAAACACGCTCTGGCTTTTTCACAATTGTTCAATTGGCTTTCTGTTGAGGAGGAACTCAACACCACAAATGCATTGCGGCCAAGATGAATGAAGACAATCGCTAAAGGTGTAGTTGATGCAAAAAAGGGTGGAGTCATTTGCCCTTAACCTAACACACACTCCTACCGTTCCAGGCCTGCGTGGCTTTCTTCTGTGGAACACAAAATACGTTTTTTTTCTGAGTGGCCCTCTGTTTAGCAGCAGCACTACGCAACGAAGGTCTTTCTTTACACAGGTGTGAAGACAATTATCAAGCCACACTAGGCAGCTGTAAGTACCACACCGACAGACTCGGTACTATTACCCAGGTCATTTGGATGAACAGGTGGCTAGTGCACTCAAAGGCCCTATCAGTGGTGTAGCATTTTCCAAAAAAAGAAGAATAATAATTATTTGAAAGGAAGCGAAAAAACTATAAAAAAGAAACGACCACTGAGGAGTCCCACAGAGCACTGGAAAAAACTGCTTGCTTTGTAGCTAAAAATAGAAGGTGCTTAAAAATTGAACAGCGCAAGGCAATCTGTAGTTTGAGTCTCGTTCCAAGAAGCGTGCGATGGAAAGGTCAGACCCAGCCCTGGCTGCAGGTTTCCGTAGTGTAGAGGTAATCACGTTAGCCTTACACGCGAAAGGTCCCCAGTTCGAAACTGGGCGGAAACAGAGGGAGGCTTTTGTCCTATTTGTGCTGAAATGATTGTTTGGTAAGCAGATGGTCCAGGCTGCAAATGCCTTAATTTCGAGGTAGGTGAAGGCCGGTTTTTAAGGACAGAAACAACTCTTCCCTTTTGAATATAAAAGTATGAACCCTTTGCGCCGTCAGTGCCCTTTAGAATGCTTTTCGCAGAGCGTGCACCTAAAGATTTCGGTCTGTTTTCTGCAGACAGGTTTCCTTAGTGTAGTGACTGTCTGGTAAGCAGATGGTCCAGGCTGCAAGGGCCTTAATTTCGAGGTAGGTGAAGGCAAGCTTTAAAGGGACTCTGCGCAGACTGCCACGCCGAATGAACTCTGTCCTGTTGTGTGTGGGATTTACGCGGGTTTGTTTATCTGCATGCAGTGCAGACTACGGGATCGATTTTCCCTGAAAAGGGGACGAGAGTACAATTTTGTAGTTTCTGTACTGTAGTGATCATCAATTTCGCTTAACACGTGAAAGGTCCTCGGTTCGAAAGCGAGCAGAAACAGAGGTTTGCTTTTGAGGCAATGCATAAGCTCTTTTCGAAGTTCCAGGAGAATTCTGGCTGCTGATAACTTGCTAATAACGTGGTTATCACGTTCGCCTCAAACACGAAAGGTCCCCAGTTCGAAACTGGGTGGAAACAGACGTGACCTTTTGCCAAGCTTGCTAAAGTCGGGGTCTGTTGCGTTCTTAGGCAACGCTACACAGGCTTCGCCTGCCTAGAGGTGTGAAAACAAAGCAGGTTGTCAGCTTGGTTTCTGTAGTGTAGTGGTCATCACGTTCGCCTAACACGCGAAAGGTCCTCGGTTCGAAACCGAGCAGAAACATCTCTTCGCTTTTGGATATAAAAGTATGAACCCTTTGCGCCGTCAGTGGCCTGTAGAACGCTTTACCTTTATGTGCTTTTCATCGAGCGTGCAACTAAAGATTTCGGTCTGTTGTCCGCAGACAGGTTAACATAGTGTAGTGGTTATCACGTTCGCCTCACACGCGAAAGGTCCCCAGTTCGAAACTGGGTGGAAACACGCTCTGGCTTTTTCACAATTGTTCAATTGGCTTTCTGTTGAGGAGGAACTCAACACCACAAATGCATTGCGGCCAAGATGAATGAAGACAATCGCTAAAGGTGTAGTTGATGCAAAAAAGGGTGGAGTCATTTGCCCTTAACCTAACACACACTCCTACCGTTCCAGGCCTGCGTGGCTTTCTTCTGTGGAACACAAAATACGTTTTTTTTCTGAGTGGCCCTCTGTTTAGCAGCAGCACTACGCAACGAAGGTCTTTCTTTACACAGGTGTGAAGACAATTATCAAGCCACACTAGGCAGCTGTAAGTACCACACCGACAGACTCGGTACTATTACCCAGGTCATTTGGATGAACAGGTGGCTAGTGCACTCAAAGGCCCAATCAGTGGTGTAGCATTTTCCAAAAAAAGAAGAATAATAATTATTTGAAAGGAAGCGAAAAAACTATAAAAAAGAAACGACCACTGAGGAGTCCCACAGAGCACTGGAAAAAACTGCTTGCTTTGTAGCTAAAAATAGAAGGTGCTTAAAAATTGAACAGCGCAACGCAATCTGTAGTTTGAGTCTCGTTCCAAGAAGCGTGCGATGGAAAGGTCAGACCCAGCCCTGGCTGCAGGTTTCCGTAGTGTAGAGGTAATCACGTTCGCCTTACACGCGAAAGGTCCCCAGTTCGAAACTGGGTGGAAACAGACGTGACCTTTTGCCAAGCTTGCTAAAGTCGGGGTCTGTTGCGTTCTTAGGCAACGCTACACAGGCTTCGCCTGCCTAGAGGTGTGAAAACAAAGCAGGTTGTCAGCTTGGTTTCTGTAGTGTAGTCGTCATCACGTTCGCCTAACACGCGAAAGGTCCTCGGTTCGAAACCGAGCAGAAACATCTCTTCGCTTTTGGATATAAAAGTATGAACCCTTTGCGCCGTCAGTGGCCTGTAGAACGCTTTACCTTTATGTGCTTTTCATCGAGCGTGCAACTAAAGATTTCGGTCTGTTGTCTGCAGACAGGTTTCCATAGTGTAGTGGTTATCACGTTCGCCTCACACGCGAAAGGTCCCCAGTTCGAAACTGGGTGGAAACACGCTCTGGCTTTTTCACAATTGTTCAATTGGCTTTCTGTTGAGGAGGAACTCAACACCACAAATGCATTGCGGCCAAGATGAATGAAGACAATCGCTAAAGGTGTAGTTGATGCAAAAAAGGGTGGAGTCATTTGCCCTTAACCTAACACACACTCCTACCGTTCCAGGCCTGCGTGGCTTTCTTCTGTGGAACACAAAATACGTTTTTTTTCTGAGTGGCCCTCTGTTTAGCAGCAGCACTACGCAACGAAGGTCTTTCTTTACACAGGTGTGAAGACAATTATCAAGCCACACTAGGCAGCTGTAAGTACCACACCGACAGACTCGGTACTATTACCCAGGTCATTTGGATGAACAGGTGGCTAGTGCACTCAAAGGCCCAATCAGTGGTGTAGCATTTTCCAAAAAAAGAAGAATAATAATTATTTGAAAGGAAGCGAAAAAACTATAAAAAAGAAACGACCACTGAGGAGTCCCACAGAGCACTGGAAAAAACTGCTTGCTTTGTAGCTAAAAATAGAAGGTGCTTAAAAATTGAACAGCGCAACGCAATCTGTAGTTTGAGTCTCGTTCCAAGAAGCGTGCGATGGAAAGGTCAGACCCAGCCCTGGCTGCAGGTTTCCGTAGTGTAGAGGTAATCACGTTCGCCTTACACGCGAAAGGTCCCCAGTTCGAAACTGGGCGGAAACAGAGGGAGGCTTTTGTCCTATTTGTGCTGAAATGATTGTTTGGTAAGCAGATGGTCCAGGCTGCAAATGCCTTAATTTCGAGGTAGGTGAAGGCCGGTTTTTAAGGACAGAAACAACTCTTCCCTTTTGAATATAAAAGTATGAACCCTTTGCGCCGTCAGTGCCCTTTAGAATGCTTTTCGCAGAGCGTGCACCTAAAGATTTCGGTCTGTTTTCTGCAGACAGGTTTCCTTAGTGTAGTGACTGTCTGGTAAGCAGATGGTCCAGGCTGCAAGGGCCTTAATTTCGAGGTAGGTGAAGGCAAGCTTTAAAGGGACTCTGCGCAGACTGCCACGCCGAATGAACTCTGTCCTGTTGTGTGTGGGATTTACGCGGGTTTGTTTATCTGCATGCAGTGCAGACTACGGGATCGATTTTCCCTGAAAAGGGGACGAGAGTACAATTTTGTAGTTTCTGTACTGTAGTGATCATCAATTTCGCTTAACACGTGAAAGGTCCTCGGTTCGAAAGCGAGCAGAAACAGAGGTTTGCTTTTGAGGCAATGCATAAGCTCTTTTCGAAGTTCCAGGAGAATTCTGGCTGCTGATAACTTGCTAATAACGTGGTTATCACGTTCGCCTCAAACACGAAAGGTCCCCAGTTCGAAACTGGGTGGAAACAGACGTGACCTTTTGCCAAGCTTGCTAAAGTCGGGGTCTGTTGCGTTCTTAGGCAACGCTACACAGGCTTCGCCTGCCTAGAGGTGTGAAAACAAAGCAGGTTGTCAGCTTGGTTTCTGTAGTGTAGTGGTCATCACGTTCGCCTAACACGCGAAAGGTCCTCGGTTCGAAACCGAGCAGAAACATCTCTTCGCTTTTGGATATAAAAGTATGAACCCTTTGCGCCGTCAGTGGCCTGTAGAACGCTTTACCTTTATGTGCTTTTCATCGAGCGTGCAACTAAAGATTTCGGTCTGTTGTCCGCAGACAGGTTTCCATAGTGTAGTGGTTATCACGTTCGCCTCACACGCGAAAGGTCCCCAGTTCGAAACTGGGTGGAAACACGCTCTGGCTTTTTCACAATTGTTCAATTGGCTTTCTGTTGAGGAGGAACTCAACACCACAAATGCATTGCGGCCAAGATGAATGAAGACAATCGCTAAAGGTGTAGTTGATGCAAAAAAGGGTGGAGTCATTTGCCCTTAACCTAACACACACTCCTACCGTTCCAGGCCTGCGTGGCTTTCTTCTGTGGAACACAAAATACGTTTTTTTTCTGAGTGGCCCTCTGTTTAGCAGCAGCACTACGCAACGAAGGTCTTTCTTTACACAGGTGTGAAGACAATTATCAAGCCACACTAGGCAGCTGTAAGTACCACACCGACAGACTCGGTACTATTACCCAGGTCATTTGGATGAACAGGTGGCTAGTGCACTCAAAGGCCCTATCAGTGGTGTAGCATTTTCCAAAAAAAGAAGAATAATAATTATTTGAAAGGAAGCGAAAAAACTATAAAAAAGAAACGACCACTGAGGAGTCCCACAGAGCACTGGAAAAAACTGCTTGCTTTGTAGCTAAAAATAGAAGGTGCTTAAAAATTGAACAGCGCAAGGCAATCTGTAGTTTGAGTCTCGTTCCAAGAAGCGTGCGATGGAAAGGTCAGACCCAGCCCTGGCTGCAGGTTTCCGTAGTGTAGAGGTAATCACGTTCGCCTTACACGCGAAAGGTCCCCAGTTCGAAACTGGGCGGAAACAGAGGGAGGCTTTTGTCCTATTTGTGCTGAAATGATTGTTTGGTAAGCAGATGGTCCAGGCTGCAAATGCCTTAATTTCGAGGTAGGTGAAGGCCGGTTTTTAAGGACAGAAACAACTCTTCCCTTTTGAATATAAAAGTATGAACCCTTTGCGCCGTCAGTGCCCTTTAGAATGCTTTTCGCAGAGCGTGCACCTAAAGATTTCGGTCTGTTTTCTGCAGACAGGTTTCCTTAGTGTAGTGACTGTCTGGTAAGCAGATGGTCCAGGCTGCAAGGGCCTTAATTTCGAGGTAGGTGAAGGCAAGCTTTAAAGGGACTCTGCGCAGACTGCCACGCCGAATGAACTCTGTCCTGTTGTGTGTGGGATTTACGCGGGTTTGTTTATCTGCATGCAGTGCAGACTACGGGATCGATTTTCCCTGAAAAGGGGACGAGAGTACAATTTTGTAGTTTCTGTACTGTAGTGATCATCAATTTCGCTTAACACGTGAAAGGTCCTCGGTTCGAAAGCGAGCAGAAACAGAGGTTTGCTTTTGAGGCAATGCATAAGCTCTTTTCGAAGTTCCAGGAGAATTCTGGCTGCTGATAACTTGCTAATAACGTGGTTATCACGTTCGCCTCAAACACGAAAGGTCCCCAGTTCGAAACTGGGTGGAAACAGACGTGACCTTTTGCCAAGCTTGCTAAAGTCGGGGTCTGTTGCGTTCTTAGGCAACGCTACACAGGCTTCGCCTGCCTAGAGGTGTGAAAACAAAGCAGGTTGTCAGCTTGGTTTCTGTAGTGTACATCACGTTCGCCTAACACGCGAAAGGTCCTCGGTTCGAAACCGAGCAGAAACATCTCTTCACTTTTGGATATAAAAGTATGAACCCTTTGCGCCGTCAGTGGCCTGTAGAACGCTTTACCTTTATGTGCTTTTCATCGAGCGTGCAACTAAAGATTTCGGTCTGTTGTCCGCAGACAGGTTTCCATAGTGTAGTGGTTATCACGTTCGCCTCACACGCGAAAGGTCCCCAGTTCGAAACTGGGTGGAAACACGCTCTGGCTTTTTCACAATTGTTCAATTGGCTTTCTGTTGAGGAGGAACTCAACACCACAAATGCATTGCGGCCAAGATGAATGAAGACAATCGCTAAAGGTGTAGTTGATGCAAAAAAGGGTGGAGTCATTTGCCCTTAACCTAACACACACTCCTACCGTTCCAGGCCTGCGTGGCTTTCTTCTGTGGAACACAAAATACGTTTTTTTTCTGAGTGGCCCTCTGTTTAGCAGCAGCACTACGCAACGAAGGTCTTTCTTTACACAGGTGTGAAGACAATTATCAAGCCACACTAGGCAGCTGTAAGTACCACACCGACAGACTCGGTACTATTACCCAGGTCATTTGGATGAACAGGTGGCTAGTGCACTCAAAGGCCCAATCAGTGGTGTAGCATTTTCCAAAAAAAGAAGAATAATAATTATTTGAAAGGAAGCGAAAAAACTATAAAAAAGAAACGACCACTGAGGAGTCCCACAGAGCACTGGAAAAAACTGCTTGCTTTGTAGCTAAAAATAGAAGGTGCTTAAAAATTGAACAGCGCAACGCAATCTGTAGTTTGAGTCTCGTTCCAAGAAGCGTGCGATGGAAAGGTCAGACCCAGCCCTGGCTGCAGGTTTCCGTAGTGTAGAGGTAATCACGTTCGCCTTACACGCGAAAGGTCCCCAGTTCGAAACTGGGCGGAAACAGAGGGAGGCTTTTGTCCTATTTGTGCTGAAATGATTGTTTGGTAAGCAGATGGTCCAGGCTGCAAATGCCTTAATTTCGAGGTAGGTGAAGGCCGGTTTTTAAGGACAGAAACAACTCTTCCCTTTTGAATATAAAAGTATGAACCCTTTGCGCCGTCAGTGCCCTTTAGAATGCTTTTCGCAGAGCGTGCACCTAAAGATTTCGGTCTGTTTTCTGCAGACAGGTTTCCTTAGTGTAGTGACTGTCTGGTAAGCAGATGGTCCAGGCTGCAAGGGCCTTAATTTCGAGGTAGGTGAAGGCAAGCTTTAAAGGGACTCTGCGCAGACTGCCACGCCGAATGAACTCTGTCCTGTTGTGTGTGGGATTTACGCGGGTTTGTTTATCTGCATGCAGTGCAGACTACGGGATCGATTTTCCCTGAAAAGGGGACAAGAGTACAATTTTGTAGTTTCTGTACTGTAGTGATCATCAATTTCGCTTAACACGTGAAAGGTCCTCGGTTCGAAAGCGAGCAGAAACAGAGGTTTGCTTTTGAGGCAATGCATAAGCTCTTTTCGAAGTTCCAGGAGAATTCTGGCTGCTGATAACTTGCTAATAACGTGGTTATCACGTTCGCCTCAAACACGAAAGGTCCCCAGTTCGAAACTGGGTGGAAACAGACGTGACGTTTTGCCAAGCTTGCTAAAGTCGGGGTCTGTTGCGTTCTTAGGCAACGCTACACAGGCTTCGCCTGCCTAGAGGTGTGAAAACAAAGCAGGTTGTCAGCTTGGTTTCTGTAGTGTAGTGGTCATCACCTTCGCCTAACACGCGAAAGGTCCTCGGTTCGAAACCGAGCAGAAACATCTCTTCGCTTTTGGATATAAAAGTATGAACCCTTTGCGCCGTCAGTGGCCTGTAGAACGCTTTACCTTTATGTGCTTTTCATCGAGCGTGCAACTAAAGATTTCGGTCTGTTGTCCGCAGACAGGTTTCCATAGTGTAGTGGTTATCACGTTCGCCTCACACGCGAAAGGTCCCCAGTTCGAAACTGGGTGGAAACACGCTCTGGCTTTTTCACAATTGTTCAATTGGCTTTCTGTTGAGGAGGAACTCAACACCACAAATGCATTGCGGCCAAGATGAATGAAGACAATCGCTAAAGGTGTAGTTGATGCAAAAAAGGGTGGAGTCATTTGCCCTTAACCTAACACACACTCTTACCGTTCCAGGCCTGCGTGGCTTTCTTCTGTGGAACACAAAATACGTTTTTTTTCTGAGTGGCCCTCTGTTTAGCAGCAGCACTACGCAACGAAGGTCTTTCTTTACACAGGTGTGAAGACAATTATCAAGCCACACTAGGCAGCTGTAAGTACCACACCGACAGACTCGGTACTATTACCCAGGTCATTTGGATGAACAGGTGGCTAGTGCACTCAAAGGCCCTATCAGTGGTGTAGCATTTTCCAAAAAAAGAAGAATAATAATTATTTGAAAGGAAGCGAAAAAACTATAAAAAAGAAACGACCACTGAGGAGTCCCACAGAGCACTGGAAAAAACTGCTTGCTTTGTAGCTAAAAATAGAAGGTGCTTAAAAATTGAACAGCGCAAGGCAATCTGTAGTTTGAGTCTCGTTCCAAGAAGCGTGCGATGGAAAGGTCAGACCCAGCCCTGGCTGCAGGTTTCCGTAGTGTAGAGGTAATCACGTTCGCCTTACACGCGAAAGGTCCCCAGTTCGAAACTGGGCGGAAACAGAGGGAGGCTTTTGTCCTATTTGTGCTGAAATGATTGTTTGGTAAGCAGATGGTCCAGGCTGCAAATGCCTTAATTTCGAGGTAGGTGAAGGCCGGTTTTTAAGGACAGAAACAACTCTTCCCTTTTGAATATAAAAGTATGAACCCTTTGCGCCGTCAGTGCCCTTTAGAATGCTTTTCGCAGAGCGTGCACCTAAAGATTTCGGTCTGTTTTCTGCAGACAGGTTTCCTTAGTGTAGTGACTGTCTGGTAAGCAGATGGTCCAGGCTGCAAGGGCCTTAATTTCGAGGTAGGTGAAGGCAAGCTTTAAAGGGACTCTGCGCAGACTGCCACGCCGAATGAACTCTGTCCTGTTGTGTGTGGGATTTACGCGGGTTTGTTTATCTGCATGCAGTGCAGACTACGGGATCGATTTTCCCTGAAAAGGGGACGAGAGTACAATTTTGTAGTTTCTGTACTGTAGTGATCATCAATTTCGCTTAACACGTGAAAGGTCCTCGGTTCGAAAGCGAGCAGAAACAGAGGTTTGCTTTTGAGGCAATGCATAAGCTCTTTTCGAAGTTCCAGGAGAATTCTGGCTGCTGATAACTTGCTAATAACGTGGTTATCACGTTCGCCTCAAACACGAAAGGTCCCCAGTTCGAAACTGGGTGGAAACAGACGTGACCTTTTGCCAAGCTTGCTAAAGTCGGGGTCTGTTGCGTTCTTAGGCAACGCTACACAGGCTTCGCCTGCCTAGAGGTGTGAAAACAAAGCAGGTTGTCAGCTTGGTTTCTGTAGTGTACATCACGTTCGCCTAACACGCGAAAGGTCCTCGGTTCGAAACCGAGCAGAAACATCTCTTCACTTTTGGATATAAAAGTATGAACCCTTTGCGCCGTCAGTGGCCTGTAGAACGCTTTACCTTTATGTGCTTTTCATCGAGCGTGCAACTAAAGATTTCGGTCTGTTGTCCGCAGACAGGTTTCCATAGTGTAGTGGTTATCACGTTCGCCTCACACGCGAAAGGTCCCCAGTTCGAAACTGGGTGGAAACACGCTCTGGGTTTTTCACAATTGTTCAATTGGCTTTCTGTTGAGGAGGAACTCAACACCACAAATGCATTGCGGCCAAGATGAATGAAGACAATCGCTAAAGGTGTAGTTGATGCAAAAAAGGGTGGAGTCATTTGCCCTTAACCTAACACACACTCCTACCGTTCCAGGCCTGCGTGGCTTTCTTCTGTGGAACACAAAATACGTTTTTTTTCTGAGTGGCCCTCTGTTTAGCAGCAGCACTACGCAACGAAGGTCTTTCTTTACACAGGTGTGAAGACAATTATCAAGCCACACTAGGCAGCTGTAAGTACCACACCGACAGACTCGGTACTATTACCCAGGTCATTTGGATGAACAGGTGGCTAGTGCACTCAAAGGCCCAATCAGTGGTGTAGCATTTTCCAAAAAAAGAAGAATAATAATTATTTGAAAGGAAGCGAAAAAACTATAAAAAAGAAACGACCACTGAGGAGTCCCACAGAGCACTGGAAAAAACTGCTTGCTTTGTAGCTAAAAATAGAAGGTGCTTAAAAATTGAACAGCGCAACGCAATCTGTAGTTTGAGTCTCGTTCCAAGAAGCGTGCGATGGAAAGGTCAGACCCAGCCCTGGCTGCAGGTTTCCGTAGTGTAGAGGTAATCACGTTCGCCTTACACGCGAAAGGTCCCCAGTTCGAAACTGGGCGGAAACAGAGGGAGGCTTTTGTCCTATTTGTGCTGAAATGATTGTTTGGTAAGCAGATGGTCCAGGCTGCAAATGCCTTAATTTCGAGGTAGGTGAAGGCCGGTTTTTAAGGACAGAAACAACTCTTCCCTTTTGAATATAAAAGTATGAACCCTTTGCGCCGTCAGTGCCCTTTAGAATGCTTTTCGCAGAGCGTGCACCTAAAGATTTTGGTCTGTTTTCTGCAGACAGGTTTCCTTAGTGTAGTGACTGTCTGGTAAGCAGATGGTCCAGGCTGCAAGGGCCTTAATTTCGAGGTAGGTGAAGGCAAGCTTTAAAGGGACTCTGCGCAGACTGCCACGCCGAATGAACTCTGTCCTGTTGTGTGTGGGATTTACGCGGGTTTGTTTATCTGCATGCAGTGCAGACTACGGGATCGATTTTCCCTGAAAAGGGGACAAGAGTACAATTTTGTAGTTTCTGTACTGTAGTGATCATCAATTTCGCTTAACACGTGAAAGGTCCTCGGTTCGAAAGCGAGCAGAAACAGAGGTTTGCTTTTGAGGCAATGCATAAGCTCTTTTCGAAGTTCCAGGAGAATTCTGGCTGCTGATAACTTGCTAATAACGTGGTTATCACGTTCGCCTCAAACACGAAAGGTCCCCAGTTCGAAACTGGGTGGAAACAGACGTGACGTTTTGCCAAGCTTGCTAAAGTCGGGGTCTGTTGCGTTCTTAGGCAACGCTACACAGGCTTCGCCTGCCTAGAGGTGTGAAAACAAAGCAGGTTGTCAGCTTGGTTTCTGTAGTGTAGTGGTCATCACCTTCGCCTAACACGCGAAAGGTCCTCGGTTCGAAACCGAGCAGAAACATCTCTTCGCTTTTGGATATAAAAGTATGAACCCTTTGCGCCGTCAGTGGCCTGTAGAACGCTTTACCTTTATGTGCTTTTCATCGAGCGTGCAACTAAAGATTTCGGTCTGTTGTCCGCAGACAGGTTTCCATAGTGTAGTGGTTATCACGTTCGCCTCACACGCGAAAGGTCCCCAGTTCGAAACTGGGTGGAAACACGCTCTGGCTTTTTCACAATTGTTCAATTGGCTTTCTGTTGAGGAGGAACTCAACACCACAAATGCATTGCGGCCAAGATGAATGAAGACAATCGCTAAAGGTGTAGTTGATGCAAAAAAGGGTGGAGTCATTTGCCCTTAACCTAACACACACTCCTACCGTTCCAGGCCTGCGTGGCTTTCTTCTGTGGAACACAAAATACGTTTTTTTTCTGAGTGGCCCTCTGTTTAGCAGCAGCACTACGCAACGAAGGTCTTTCTTTACACAGGTGTGAAGACAATTATCAAGCCACACTAGGCAGCTGTAAGTACCACACCGACAGACTCGGTACTATTACCCAGGTCATTTGGATGAACAGGTGGCTAGTGCACTCAAAGGCCCAATCAGTGGTGTAGCATTTTCCAAAAAAAGAAGAATAATAATTATTTGAAAGGAAGCGAAAAAACTATAAAAAAGAAACGACCACTGAGGAGTCCCACAGAGCACTGGAAAAAACTGCTTGCTTTGTAGCTAAAAATAGAAGGTGCTTAAAAATTGAACAGCGCAACGCAATCTGTAGTTTGAGTCTCGTTCCAAGAAGCGTGCGATGGAAAGGTCAGACCCAGCCCTGGCTGCAGGTTTCCGTAGTGTAGAGGTAATCACGTTCGCCTTACACGCGAAAGGTCCCCAGTTCGAAACTGGGCGGAAACAGAGGGAGGCTTTTGTCCTATTTGTGCTGAAATGATTGTTTGGTAAGCAGATGGTCCAGGCTGCAAATGCCTTAATTTCGAGGTAGGTGAAGGCCGGTTTTTAAGGACAGAAACAACTCTTCCCTTTTGAATATAAAAGTATGAACCCTTTGCGCCGTCAGTGCCCTTTAGAATGCTTTTCGCAGAGCGTGCACCTAAAGATTTCGGTCTGTTTTCTGCAGACAGGTTTCCTTAGTGTAGTGACTGTCTGGTAAGCAGATGGTCCAGGCTGCAAGGGCCTTAATTTCGAGGTAGGTGAAGGCAAGCTTTAAAGGGACTCTGCGCAGACTGCCACGCCGAATGAACTCTGTCCTGTTGTGTGTGGGATTTACGCGGGTTTGTTTATCTGCATGCAGTGCAGACTACGGGATCGATTTTCCCTGAAAAGGGGACGAGAGTACAATTTTGTAGTTTCTGTACTGTAGTGATCATCAATTTCGCTTAACACGTGAAAGGTCCTCGGTTCGAAAGCGAGCAGAAACAGAGGTTTGCTTTTGAGGCAATGCATAAGCTCTTTTCGAAGTTCCAGGAGAATTCTGGCTGCTGATAACTTGCTAATAACGTGGTTATCACGTTCGCCTCAAACACGAAAGGTCCCCAGTTCGAAACTGGGTGGAAACAGACGTGACGTTTTGCCAAGCTTGCTAAAGTCGGGGTCTGTTGCGTTCTTAGGCAACGCTACACAGGCTTCGCCTGCCTAGAGGTGTGAAAACAAAGCAGGTTGTCAGCTTGGTTTCTGTAGTGTAGTGGTCATCACCTTCGCCTAACACGCGAAAGGTCCTCGGTTCGAAACCGAGCAGAAACATCTCTTCGCTTTTGGATATAAAAGTATGAACCCTTTGCGCCGTCAGTGGCCTGTAGAACGCTTTACCTTTATGTGCTTTTCATCGAGCGTGCAACTAAAGATTTCGGTCTGTTGTCCGCAGACAGGTTTCCATAGTGTAGTGGTTATCACGTTCGCCTCACACGCGAAAGGTCCCCAGTTCGAAACTGGGTGGAAACACGCTCTGGCTTTTTCACAATTGTTCAATTGGCTTTCTGTTGAGGAGGAACTCAACACCACAAATGCATTGCGGCCAAGATGAATGAAGACAATCGCTAAAGGTGTAGTTGATGCAAAAAAGGGTGGAGTCATTTGCCCTTAACCTAACACACACTCCTACCGTTCCAGGCCTGCGTGGCTTTCTTCTGTGGAACACAAAATACGTTTTTTTTCTGAGTGGCCCTCTGTTTAGCAGCAGCACTACGCAACGAAGGTCTTTCTTTACACAGGTGTGAAGACAATTATCAAGCCACACTAGGCAGCTGTAAGTACCACACCGACAGACTCGGTACTATTACCCAGGTCATTTGGATGAACAGGTGGCTAGTGCACTCAAAGGCCCAATCAGTGGTGTAGCATTTTCCAAAAAAAGAAGAATAATAATTATTTGAAAGGAAGCGAAAAAACTATAAAAAAGAAACGACCACTGAGGAGTCCCACAGAGCACTGGAAAAAACTGCTTGCTTTGTAGCTAAAAATAGAAGGTGCTTAAAAATTGAACAGCGCAACGCAATCTGTAGTTTGAGTCTCGTTCCAAGAAGCGTGCGATGGAAAGGTCAGACCCAGCCCTGGCTGCAGGTTTCCGTAGTGTAGAGGTAATCACGTTCGCCTTACACGCGAAAGGTCCCCAGTTCGAAACTGGGCGGAAACAGAGGGAGGCTTTTGTCCTATTTGTGCTGAAATGATTGTTTGGTAAGCAGATGGTCCAGGCTGCAAATGCCTTAATTTCGAGGTAGGTGAAGGCCGGTTTTTAAGGACAGAAACAACTCTTCCCTTTTGAATATAAAAGTATGAACCCTTTGCGCCGTCAGTGCCCTTTAGAATGCTTTTCGCAGAGCGTGCACCTAAAGATTTCGGTCTGTTTTCTGCAGACAGGTTTCCTTAGTGTAGTGACTGTCTGGTAAGCAGATGGTCCAGGCTGCAAGGGCCTTAATTTCGAGGTAGGTGAAGGCAAGCTTTAAAGGGACTCTGCGCAGACTGCCACGCCGAATGAACTCTGTCCTGTTGTGTGTGGGATTTACGCGGGTTTGTTTATCTGCATGCAGTGCAGACTACGGGATCGATTTTCCCTGAAAAGGGGACGAGAGTACAATTTTGTAGTTTCTGTACTGTAGTGATCATCAATTTCGCTTAACACGTGAAAGGTCCTCGGTTCGAAAGCGAGCAGAAACAGAGGTTTGCTTTTGAGGCAATGCATAAGCTCTTTTCGAAGTTCCAGGAGAATTCTGGCTGCTGATAACTTGCTAATAACGTGGTTATCACGTTCGCCTCAAACACGAAAGGTCCCCAGTTCGAAACTGGGTGGAAACAGACGTGACGTTTTGCCAAGCTTGCTAAAGTCGGGGTCTGTTGCGTTCTTAGGCAACGCTACACAGGCTTCGCCTGCCTAGAGGTGTGAAAACAAAGCAGGTTGTCAGCTTGGTTTCTGTAGTGTAGTGGTCATCACCTTCGCCTAACACGCGAAAGGTCCTCGGTTCGAAACCGAGCAGAAACATCTCTTCGCTTTTGGATATAAAAGTATGAACCCTTTGCGCCGTCAGTGGCCTGTAGAACGCTTTACCTTTATGTGCTTTTCATCGAGCGTGCAACTAAAGATTTCGGTCTGTTGTCCGCAGACAGGTTTCCATAGTGTAGTGGTTATCACGTTCGCCTCACACGCGAAAGGTCCCCAGTTCGAAACTGGGTGGAAACACGCTCTGGCTTTTTCACAATTGTTCAATTGGCTTTCTGTTGAGGAGGAACTCAACACCACAAATGCATTGCGGCCAAGATGAATGAAGACAATCGCTAAAGGTGTAGTTGATGCAAAAAAGGGTGGAGTCATTTGCCCTTAACCTAACACACACTCCTACCGTTCCAGGCCTGCGTGGCTTTCTTCTGTGGAACACAAAATACGTTTTTTTTCTGAGTGGCCCTCTGTTTAGCAGCAGCACTACGCAACGAAGGTCTTTCTTTACACAGGTGTGAAGACAATTATCAAGCCACACTAGGCAGCTGTAAGTACCACACCGACAGACTCGGTACTATTACCCAGGTCATTTGGATGAACAGGTGGCTAGTGCACTCAAAGGCCCAATCAGTGGTGTAGCATTTTCCAAAAAAAGAAGAATAATAATTATTTGAAAGGAAGCGAAAAAACTATAAAAAAGAAACGACCACTGAGGAGTCCCACAGAGCACTGGAAAAAACTGCTTGCTTTGTAGCTAAAAATAGAAGGTGCTTAAAAATTGAACAGCGCAACGCAATCTGTAGTTTGAGTCTCGTTCCAAGAAGCGTGCGATGGAAAGGTCAGACCCAGCCCTGGCTGCAGGTTTCCGTAGTGTAGAGGTAATCACGTTCGCCTTACACGCGAAAGGTCCCCAGTTCGAAACTGGGCGGAAACAGAGGGAGGCTTTTGTCCTATTTGTGCTGAAATGATTGTTTGGTAAGCAGATGGTCCAGGCTGCAAATGCCTTAATTTCGAGGTAGGTGAAGGCCGGTTTTTAAGGACAGAAACAACTCTTCCCTTTTGAATATAAAAGTATGAACCCTTTGCGCCGTCAGTGCCCTTTAGAATGCTTTTCGCAGAGCGTGCACCTAAAGATTTCGGTCTGTTTTCTGCAGACAGGTTTCCTTAGTGTAGTGACTGTCTGGTAAGCAGATGGTCCAGGCTGCAAGGGCCTTAATTTCGAGGTAGGTGAAGGCAAGCTTTAAAGGGACTCTGCGCAGACTGCCACGCCGAATGAACTCTGTCCTGTTGTGTGTGGGATTTACGCGGGTTTGTTTATCTGCATGCAGTGCAGACTACGGGATCGATTTTCCCTGAAAAGGGGACGAGAGTACAATTTTGTAGTTTCTGTACTGTAGTGATCATCAATTTCGCTTAACACGTGAAAGGTCCTCGGTTCGAAAGCGAGCAGAAACAGAGGTTTGCTTTTGAGGCAATGCATAAGCTCTTTTCGAAGTTCCAGGAGAATTCTGGCTGCTGATAACTTGCTAATAACGTGGTTATCACGTTCGCCTCAAACACGAAAGGTCCCCAGTTCGAAACTGGGTGGAAACAGACGTGACCTTTTGCCAAGCTTGCTAAAGTCGGGGTCTGTTGCGTTCTTAGGCAACGCTACACAGGCTTCGCCTGCCTAGAGGTGTGAAAACAAAGCAGGTTGTCAGCTTGGTTTCTGTAGTGTAGTGGTCATCACGTTCGCCTAACACGCGAAAGGTCCTCGGTTCGAAACCGAGCAGAAACATCTCTTCGCTTTTGGATATAAAAGTATGAACCCTTTGCGCCGTCAGTGGCCTGTAGAACGCTTTACCTTTATGTGCTTTTCATCGAGCGTGCAACTAAAGATTTCGGTCTGTTGTCCGCAGACAGGTTTCCATAGTGTAGTGGTTATCACGTTCGCCTCACACGCGAAAGGTCCCCAGTTCGAAACTGGGTGGAAACACGCTCTGGCTTTTTCACAATTGTTCAATTGGCTTTCTGTTGAGGAGGAACTCAACACCACAAATGCATTGCGGCCAAGATGAATGAAGACAATCGCTAAAGGTGTAGTTGATGCAAAAAAGGGTGGAGTCATTTGCCCTTAACCTAACACACACTCCTACCGTTCCAGGCCTGCGTGGCTTTCTTCTGTGGAACACAAAATACGTTTTTTTTCTGAGTGGCCCTCTGTTTAGCAGCAGCACTACGCAACGAAGGTCTTTCTTTACACAGGTGTGAAGACAATTATAAAGCCACACTAGGCAGCTGTAAGTACCACACCGACAGACTCGGTACTATTACCCAGGTCATTTGGATGAACAGGTGGCTAGTGCACTCAAAGGCCCAATCAGTGGTGTAGCATTTTCCAAAAAAAGAAGAATAATAATTATTTGAAAGGAAGCGAAAAAACTATAAAAAAGAAACGACCACTGAGGAGTCCCACAGAGCACTGGAAAAAACTGTTTGCTTTGTAGCTAAAAATAGAAGGTGCTTAAAAATTGAACAGCGCAACGCAATCTGTAGTTTGAGTCTCGTTCCAAGAAGCGTGCGATGGAAAGGTCAGACCCAGCCCTGGCTGCAGGTTTCCGTAGTGTAGAGGTAATCACGTTTGCCTTACACGCGAAAGGTCCCCAGTTCGAAACTGGGCGGAAACAGAGGGAGGCTTTTGTCCTATTTGTGCTGAAATGATTGTTTGGTAAGCAGATGGTCCAGGCTGCAAATGCCTTAATTTCGAGGTAGGTGAAGGCCGGTTTTTAAGGACAGAAACAACTCTTCCCTTTTGAATATAAAAGTATGAACCCTTTGCGCCGTCAGTGCCCTTTAGAATGCTTTTCGCAGAGCGTGCACCTAAAGATTTCGGTCTGTTTTCTGCAGACAGGTTTCCTTAGTGTAGTGACTGTCTGGTAAGCAGATGGTCCAGGCTGCAAGGGCCTTAATTTCGAGGTAGGTGAAGGCAAGCTTTAAAGGGACTCTGCGCAGACTGCCACGCCGAATGAACTCTGTCCTGTTGTGTGTGGGATTTACGCGGGTTTGTTTATCTGCATGCAGTGCAGACTACGGGATCGATTTTCCCTGAAAAGGGGACGAGAGTACAATTTTGTAGTTTCTGTACTGTAGTGATCATCAATTTCGCTTAACACGTGAAAGGTCCTCGGTTCGAAAGCGAGCAGAAACAGAGGTTTGCTTTTGAGGCAATGCATAAGCTCTTTTCGAAGTTCCAGGAGAATTCTGGCTGCTGATAACTTGCTAATAACGTGGTTATCACGTTCGCCTCAAACACGAAAGGTCCCCAGTTCGAAACTGGGTGGAAACAGACGTGACCTTTTGCCAAGCTTGCTAAAGTCGGGGTCTGTTGCGTTCTTAGGCAACGCTACACAGGCTTCGCCTGCCTAGAGGTGTGAAAACAAAGCAGGTTGTCAGCTTGGCTTCTGTAGTGTAGTGGTCATCACGTTCGCCTAACACGCGAAAGGTCCTCGGTTCGAAACCGAGCAGAAACATCTCTTCGCTTTTGGATATAAAAGTATGAACCCTTTGCGCCGTCAGTGGCCTGTAGAACGCTTTACCTTTATGTGCTTTTCATCGAGCGTGCAACTAAAGATTTCGGTCTGTTGTCCGCAGACAGGTTTCCATAGTGTAGTGGTTATCACGTTCGCCTCACACGCGAAAGGTCCCCAGTTCGAAACTGGGTGGAAACACGCTCTGGCTTTTTCACAATTGTTCAATTGGCTTTCTGTTGAGGAGGAACTCAACACCACAAATGCATTGCGGCCAAGATGAATGAAGACAATCGCTAAAGGTGTAGTTGATGCAAAAAAGGGTGGAGTCATTTGCCCTTAACCTAACACACACTCCTACCGTTCCAGGCCTGCGTGGCTTTCTTCTGTGGAACACAAAATACGTTTTTTTTCTGAGTGGCCCTCTGTTTAGCAGCAGCACTACGCAACGAAGGTCTTTCTTTACACAGGTGTGAAGACAATTATCAAGCCACACTAGGCAGCTGTAAGTACCACACCGACAGACTCGGTACTATTACCCAGGTCATTTGGATGAACAGGTGGCTAGTGCACTCAAAGGCCCAATCAGTGGTGTAGCATTTTCCAAAAAAAGAAGAATAATAATTATTTGAAAGGAAGCGAAAAAACTATAAAAAAGAAACGACCACTGAGGAGTCCCACAGAGCACTGGAAAAAACTGCTTGCTTTGTAGCTAAAAATAGAAGGTGCTTAAAAATTGAACAGCGCAACGCAATCTGTAGTTTGAGTCTCGTTCCAAGAAGCGTGCGATGGAAAGGTCAGACCCAGCCCTGGCTGCAGGTTTCCGTAGTGTAGAGGTAATCACGTTCGCCTTACACGCGAAAGGTCCCCAGTTCGAAACTGGGCGGAAACAGAGGGAGGCTTTTGTCCTATTTGTGCTGAAATGATTGTTTGGTAAGCAGATGGTCCAGGCTGCAAATGCCTTAATTTCGAGGTAGGTGAAGGCCGGTTTTTAAGGACAGAAACAACTCTTCCCTTTTGAATATAAAAGTATGAACCCTTTGCGCCGTCAGTGCCCTTTAGAATGCTTTTCGCAGAGCGTGCACCTAAAGATTTCGGTCTGTTTTCTGCAGACAGGTTTCCTTAGTGTAGTGACTGTCTGGTAAGCAGATGGTCCAGGCTGCAAGGGCCTTAATTTCGAGGTAGGTGAAGGCAAGCTTTAAAGGGACTCTGCGCAGACTGCCACGCCGAATGAACTCTGTCCTGTTGTGTGTGGGATTTACGCGGGTTTGTTTATCTGCATGCAGTGCAGACTACGGGATCGATTTTCCCTGAAAAGGGGACGAGAGTACAATTTTGTAGTTTCTGTACTGTAGTGATCATCAATTTCGCTTAACACGTGAAAGGTCCTCGGTTCGAAAGCGAGCAGAAACAGAGGTTTGCTTTTGAGGCAATGCATAAGCTCTTTTCGAAGTTCCAGGAGAATTCTGGCTGCTGATAACTTGCTAATAACGTGGTTATCACGTTCGCCTCAAACACGAAAGGTCCCCAGTTCGAAACTGGGTGGAAACAGACGTGACCTTTTGCCAAGCTTGCTAAAGTCGGGGTCTGTTGCGTTCTTAGGCAACGCTACACAGGCTTCGCCTGCCTAGAGGTGTGAAAACAAAGCAGGTTGTCAGCTTGGTTTCTGTAGTGTAGTGGTCATCACGTTCGCCTAACACGCGAAGGGCAGCCGTGGATAGGTGTAGAGCGCTGACTAGCCAATAGGAGCGAATGAAATTCCAGGGAGGTGGGGCGAGTAAAATACACACAATTAGAGGTTCGAATCCCGCCTCGGCCACAAATAATATAATATTAATTTGTATTCGTTTTTCATCTAGATACACTTTAAGTACAATTAACATATAATAAACGAACTTTGTGCACAAAGATAAAATAAATCTTGCAATAATTGTTCTTGTGTAGGATGTACAAAATGTGCAACGATCTTAATAAACATTTACATTATAATAGGGTATAGTTATGGCTAATATAGAAAATGTGAATGTGATTAATTGAAAAGAACATTTTGACATTTATTTTTTTATTTTGTTTTAGACATTTATTTTTAAAGAGACGTTTGCTTTATATTTGTATAACTATGTACAGAAAATGTAATATGAAATATGAAATACAACCAATAAACAATAAAAAATAGAAAGTCTCTCGTTTTATTTATAGTACAATAATATACATATTATATAAAACTGAAAAAAGGTAATTGCTACAGTACAGTACTAACCAAAACATATAATAACTGAATAAATATACATTAAATAATTATAGATTAAACAACAACAATAATAATAATAAAATCTAAAGTTGTGAAGAACACAGAAAAAAACTAGAATTTTAAATTAAATATGTACAATTATGTATGTTTAATAGTAAGAGTTATTAATATTTAGTGTTTACAAATCAAAATAAAATAATGCAAGTAAATAAATTTAATTTAAAAAACACACTACTTCCAAAGTAAAAAACAAAAAACAAAAACAAAAAACAGAAAGACAAATAAGGCAAGAACATACCAAAGTGGTTTCAGCACGTCATTTAAGAGACATGCATAACAAACAAGATACAGAGTTATATTTTTATGATGCATTAATTACAACACATACATTCAAAACCAGGAAACATGAGGGCAGTCACTTTCCCTTTTCTGCTGCCCATCTCCTCCTTTCAGCCTCATAAAAGGAAGACTGACAGAACTCTCCCCAAGTCATCTCGTGAGTCATCCCCTCGGTCTGATATAGGGAAAAGACTCTGGCAGGACAATAGACATATTTCCCTGCCACACCAGGGAACCCAGTATGTATGTGTGGACTCTCTGTGCCTTGTTTGAGTGGCTTGTGGCAGAACCTACAGAGGCGACCAGTGGGATGCTGCTCCATGGCCTTTCTCTTTCTCCGCTCCTCCATAACCTGTCTTGCCTCTGCAGAACGCTGCTTTGCTGCCTGTAGCTCTCGTTTAAAAAAAGATGTTTCAGCAAAGTCAGCAAACGGCATTCGAGGATTGGTGAGGCCTTCCGCTGCATACATCTGGTATACCTTTGTAGAACAGTAAAAGTACTTCACATTCGCAGACTGATAAAAAAAATGAATGGAGGAGCCATCACCAAGGTAACGTGACTTTGGCTGGCCGCAAGCAAGACAGTTCCGTGTCCTCTTTTTAACAGGCTGCTGTTGCTGCTGCTTCTCCACAATCTCTTTCACCATTTGTTCAATCTCACCCTTAGTTAGCGGGAACTCCTGGGGCTTATTACTGGGTGGGTTCACTGGGGCAGGTGGGAGGGTTACCACTGGTACACTTACGGTTTCACTACCTTCTGTGAGGTGATGCCACAGCTGCTGGGTCTCCAGGAGTTTCTCTGAACTGGTGTTCAAGGATGAACTTGTGTTTGTCATCTTGGCCAGGTGTTTCACATAACGTGAGATATGCTGTTTCGTGGTGGGGTGTAAAAGGCTATTGGGATCCCTGGAGGCAGCCTGCACAAGGGCAGCATACTCTGCATCCACCTGGGTGAGAAGGTCTTTCTGCCCATGGTACTTTGTCAGAAGGCCATCAATGGAATCTCTCATGGGCTGTGTCCACCGAAAATGGTTCAGGACAAAAAGTAGACCGCCTGCCTTGATGGGACCTGTGCGAGCAGCTTGTGGAGAGGGACCAAAGGGTAGTGGTGGTGTCATCTCATCTAAAGGAGAGGAAAAAGGACAGAAAATAATAAATCATTTTCCCTTTTATCTCTGAAATATCTGTAGTATTCATATAAATAAGGAATAATTAAGGGATGAAGATGTGAACTGAATTACCTTTTACTTTGGTGGGCTGTGCAGGCTGGATCATTGTTTGGGAGCCAAGAGAAGCCACACCAAAGATGTCATCCTGGAGCATAGGGTAATTCATTTGGGTTAAAAATCAGTGATTACATAATTACACTACCGGTCAAAAGTTTTTGGAGGGTAATATTTTTTAAATGTTTTTAAAAGAAGTCTCTTCTGCTCACCAAGGCTTCATTTATTTGATCCAAAATACAGCAAAAACAGTAATATTTGCATATTAGAATGATTTCTGAAGGATCATGTGACACTGAAGACTGGAGTAATCATGATGAAAATTCAGCTTTGCCAACAAAGAAATTAATTGCATTAATGCATTTTAAAATATATTCAAATAGAAAACAGTTATTTTAAATTGTAAAAATATTTCACAATATTACTGTTTTTGCTGTATTTTGGATCAAATAAATGAAGCCTTGGTGAGCAGAAGAGACTTCTTTTAAAAACATTTTAAAAATATTACCCTCCAGAAACTTTTGACCGGTAGTGTATATTTTGTGTTTTGTGAGTGAGGATATTTCTAAGTACAACAGTCAAGTTTACCTGAGCAAAGTTTTCCTCCCTCACCTCCTCAGGTGGGTCATCAGGTGGGAATCTCTCACTGAGAGCAGACAGCTCTGAGGACTGATGCTCTCCCTCCCCTGCAATAGGTGCCTTCTGGGACTTGTGCTTGTCCCAGTTCAGGGGGACAGGACGACAACCAGGCTCCACATACTGCAGTCCAAGCCTTTCACTGGTGTCTGTCTGTGAGACAAGTAAGGCAGGGTACTTGGCCTGGCCTGTCACTACGTCTGAGAGCTTGTTCAGTTCCATGATCAGCACAGGATCAAAAACTGCAGGCAGCTTCAGTCCAGGCTGCTTCAGGTCCACAAGGCGCTGGAAATTCCAGCGAGCCACTCCAATCATGCCCTGCGCCTGGAAAAGTTCTGTGGATACCTGAGTGCCTGTGACCCATCTCGCCTGATGGAAATGGAACCCCTCCTGCTGAGAGGTGCCTCTCACAGGGATCCACACGGGTACAGCTGCTGCCTCCCCCTTCACATGGTTCAGCTGGACCGTTCCACCATGCCTATATAGGATCCCCTCTGTAACCTCTGGGTCACTCAGGCAGCCTCTGAGGATGTGGACTCGCTGAATCCTCCACACCTTCAACATCGATGGTTTGAACAGTGGCACACCATCAGGATCGCATTCTAAAAAGAATCTTTGGAGAACGCTCTCCACTCTCTCCAGCAGCTCTTTGGGGTGTGGGACCCTGGTGCGGCAGTGCTCCCTGATGTGCTGCTTTGTTGGATTTGCAGGCACTATCCCACAGAAGACATAAGCCTGCTTCAGTCTCTGTAGGTCCGTCTGGTCCACAACACTAAAAGCTGCTGACAGAAACTTGCAGAAAGCACTGTGCAGTGGATGGTGCTCTGACACACATTCTCTGGAGAACCGCCGCATGCAGTGGAACAAGTCCAGCTTGATGTTGATGTCCCTGTTATATTCTTTGCGGGAGGCACAGGTGTTGATGAGACGCCCAGAGGTTGCTGCAGCCACTATAGCCTCAGTGGTCTTCCAAGAATCCCAGAGGAGGTGCTCCTGGGGCTCAGGGTTTGGGATCCTGAAGGCAGCACAGCAATCTCTGTTCAACGCACAAAGAAAATAATATTTAAAATATTAAACATTCAAATACATAGGATACATGTCTTTGTCATACTATATTTTGTTTACTTTACAAATATAATATAGATGGGAAGGAAAATGTGACGGCTGGTTCTTACCTGTCAACCCACTGGTACTTGGCTTTTGGCACTCCTGCAAAAATGTAACGACGACACAGCCCCTCATACATTGGCTCCAGGGATTTATCACTTTCAGACTGCAGCATCACCCAGGACAAGATCATCCAGTTTTCATTCATCACAGCGTAGGATGACATAGTGCCTGATGCAAGCACAACCTTCCGGGCCACCTTTCGGGTATGGTCAGCCCTTAAGGCTTGTCCAAATGTGCCTTGGAGGAGCAGATTGAGTGTGCTCTCCTGCCTATGGTACTCCTGAATGAGGCAGTCAACCAAGTAGTGGGGTGAGACTGTTACTCCGTACCAGCCGACCACATCACCATAATCACCAAATGGGGCAGAAATATTTGTTGCTCTTAGTGCCCCTGTGATGGTCTGCTGACCATAAAGTCCACTGTCTCCATCCAGCACATTCTTAACAGTGGACAGGTAAGCCAGGTGTGCACGCTCATACCTGAGGTGGAGAGCTTCATTCAACTGATTGGCCATATCATTGGGAGACTTTCCTGTGCGCCGCAACTCATCCATCACAGTCTTACATATGGCTTTCTTGTGTGTCAGAAAAGCTGGCAAAATGTTGCAGAACCGATTCGGCAGCATGTCCATCCATTGGGGTTTGTCTGCAAACCAGTACTTTTTACAGACTTTACAGCTGAGCCGAGACGCCAGTATGTAGTACTGGCTGCTTGTACCAATAATGACACGGGGTCGTCCAACTCCTGATGAGACAACGTGGGGATTCGGACAGCCGTACAGACATGGCAGAGTGTAGTTGTTGCGGACTCTTTCCATAATGGTGTGCTCTGGTTTCCAAATGAAGAATGGATGAAGTTGAAAGTATTTTGGTGATGGCAGCTCATAGACAGGATCAATAAGTTCGGGCTGAGGTGGGTAACGCCACAAGGAGATCATGTTCATTGGATGTCTCACCGGTCTAGAACCTGGCCACAGTCCCAAGGCTTCCATTTCTGTTTTCATCCAGATTCTCTGCTGTTGAGAGCAGTTCCATCGGCTCACATCCTGCTCATAGCTTGGCAGTGGTGGAACAGCATGCTTCTTCTCCAACTGAGTTGAGGGGTACTCTGTGAAGTTCACTTAATTTTTAGAATCTAGTTTCAATTTTACTTTAGCTGCATGCTTAATCTGACACCAATTCCAAATGGTTATTACATTTAGATTGTTTCTAATTAGGAATTAATCCTAACTATTGGTTATGTATTAATTTAGATATTTGATTATTCTGGGTATCCCATATTTTCGATTATTTGTTCATTAGGGACCTGATGTTGCATATAGAGGACTGAAGTGTATGTGTGTTTGAGCATGTATGTGCATGTATGTGGTACTCACTCAGTTGTCCTGGAATTTTAGATGAATATGTGGGTTGCATCATCCTCCCCAATTCTTCACCCTCCTCCACTTCTATAAAAAAAAAGAAAACCAAAAATTGGTATGAAAGGATGGAATTATAAATATCATCAACTGTTGTTTATTCAGGGAAAATTGACTGAGCATTAAGCTCTTTTACAGCAATACCCTGAGTTCACATTCATATGGGTGTACTTTCAGAAAAAGATGGATATAGCAACCACAATAAATATTGTGTGTGTGTGTGTGTGTGTGTGTGTGTGTGTGTGTGTTTGTGTGTGTGTGTGTGCACCTGTGAGCACACATGCACCTATGTCTGTGTGAGGTTTTCTTACTCAGTTGGCCTTGGAGTTTGGATGGGGATATAGAAAGCATCATTCTCTCCAATTCTTCATCATCCTCCATTTCTGTGAAACAAAGCATAAAAGCAAAGATGCAAATCATATGTCATCCTACATTTACATATTTCAATTTGACCTAATATATACACAACTGTACTGTCAACAAACCTGGAGGATGAGAGGCAGATGCTGCGAGGCCAGCAGAAACAAGTTCCGCTGAAAAAGTCTGAAGCTGGCTCTTTTTCTGGGTGAGGTACTGCTGCAGCCGATACATTTTGCTGCCTGGAACACACTGTTTCTTGAGGATGAATGCAGCATATCCATCTGCTCTGCTCTCCCAAATATCCCTCCAAGTCTTGTCTGCATTAATCCCAAAGCCAACCAAGTTGTCATCTTCATTCCTCACAGGTGGAACCACTGATCTTCCAGCTAAATACTTCATGAGGTCCTGGATTTCCTGGAAGCTTCTACTGTACTCAAGAAATGAAAGTAGGCTGTCCTTCTTGGGACCCTCTGGTTTAAACTGTCCGGCTGTCTCCTCCTCCTCAACCTTCTTAGTCAAGAATATGGTATAGCCTACATCATTCTCTAGCAGCCACCGGAATGACTTGCCTTTGTACTTTCCAAACTGAAGCACATACTCTCCCAGCACCTCCTGTCTGTCTGACACATCGCCTCCTCTCATGAAGACAACAGAGTGGGCATTCTCCTTGACCTTGTCTTCACTTTGAGGGGCTGATTTGTCCTGGAGATTGGGGTTGTCTTTGATCCTCTTGGCTTCATCTGAGGGATCTTGTCTCAGATATCCAGTTGGTCCTTTCCTGAAGCACACTTTGATCTTGCCTGGGAAGACCACTTTCACCTTCATCCTGCTGTGTTGTACACAAAGAGCTGATTAGTGTTAATGGTCTGTTGCAATAACACAATTAATTAACACACTTCTATTCTGATTTATATGATTTTATTACTTAATAAATAAAACAACAATTAAATGAAACAGATTATTCTGAAATAAATAATGATTAAATGTAATTCATAAATTATTAAATAAATATATCAATAATTAAATGCATCTATTTATTTTCTAAAAGTCCATGAAAACACAACATTTATTAATATATTTCACAATATCCTCTTTCAAAGACTATTGTGTTTGATTATCTATTTTTTCATAATAAAATGTAATTCATATATTATACCATTAAATTGCACACACATTTTTTGTAATCAATTTGTTTGTAATAAATGTGTGTGTGTAATATATATTAATTACAAGTACTACATCATACTGCACTGTTGACATATATATATTTTAAATATTTTATTTAAGTACATAGTGAGAGATTAATGATGAAACATTCACCTTTACAAACAAAGATACTATTATAAAATAACAGCTGTATTTTATGAGTTTTTATTTTTTATAATAGTTTGGTTTACTGTATTTTTATAAGTTTGGTTTACTGTTTCCTAACGTCAAACCATTCAACACAACTGGCAATCCGATTACATGATAATATACATGCAATTTAAATGATAAAATATATTAATCAATGTATATGCAATACAGTAAGTTAGCATTCAACTTACCTTCTCGGTTTGTCAGATTAAACAGCAGTCACCATAGGTAAAATCTGTTTTAAAGTAGTTCAGACAGTAAATATTTGTTGTACAACACCAAACGAGTTTTTTATTTTTTATTTTTTTTATCTGACAATTCGGTAAACAAATACCTCTCCAATAGTAAAACGGGTCTCCCCTCCTCCACTGCGAACGCGAATGATTGACAGATGATACTCGGCTTCTTAAATTACCCGCCACGGAAAAGATGAAACAGCGCCATGACGTATACGCGTGGCCAAAAATATATTACATCTGTAGTGTTAAGCACTACCATAGAGAATGAATGGGAAAAGTTAAGGGAAGTTAAGCTCAACTATATTCGGCTTCCGCGCGAAGTCCTCGGTTCGAAACCGAGCAGAAACATCTCTTCACTTTTGGATATAAAAGTATGAACCCTTTGCGCCGTCAGTGGCCTGTAGAACGCTTTACCTTTATGTGCTTTTCATCGAGCGTGCAACTAAAGATTTCGGTCTGTTGTCCGCAGACAGGTTTCCATAGTGTAGTGGTTATCACGTTTGCCTCACACGCGAAAGGTCCCCAGTTCGAAACTGGGTGGAAACACGCTCTGGCTTTTTCACAATTGTTCAATTGGCTTTCTGTTGAGGAGGAACTCAACACCACAAATGCATTGCGGCCAAGATGAATGAAGACAATCGCTAAAGGTGTAGTTGATGCAAAAAAGGGTGGAGTCATTTGCCCTTAACCTAACACACACTCCTACCGTTCCAGGCCTGCGTGGCTTTCTTCTGTGGAACACAAAATACGTTTTTTTTCTGAGTGGCCCTCTGTTTAGCAGCAGCACTACGCAACGAAGGTCTTTCTTTACACAGGTGTGAAGACAATTATCAAGCCACACTAGGCAGCTGTAAGTACCACACCGACAGACTCGGTACTATTACCCAGGTCATTTGGATGAACAGGTGGCTAGTGCACTCAAAGGCCCTATCAGTGGTGTAGCATTTTCCAAAAAAAGAAGAATAATAATTATTTGAAAGGAAGCGAAAAAATTATAAAAAAGAAACGACCACTGAGGAGTCCCACAGAGCACTGGAAAAAACTGCTTGCTTTGTAGCTAAAAATAGAAGGTGCTTAAAAATTGAACAGCGCAACGCAATCTGTAGTTTGAGTCTCGTTCCAAGAAGCGTGCGATGGAAAGGTCAGACCCAGCCCTGGCTGCAGGTTTCCGTAGTGTAGAGGTAATCACGTTCGCCTTACACGCGAAAGGTCCCCAGTTCGAAACTGGGCGGAAACAGAGGGAGGCTTTTGTCCTATTTGTGCTGAAATGATTGTTTGGTAAGCAGATGGTCCAGGCTGCAAATGCCTTAATTTCGAGGTAGGTGAAGGCCGGTTTTTAAGGACAGAAACAACTCTTCCCTTTTGAATATAAAAGTATGAACCCTTTGCGCCGTCAGTGCCCTTTAGAATGCTTTTCGCAGAGCGTGCACCTAAAGATTTCGGTCTGTTTTCTGCAGACAGGTTTCCTTAGTGTAGTGACTGTCTGGTAAGCAGATGGTCCAGGCTGCAAGGGCCTTAATTTCGAGGTAGGTGAAGGCAAGCTTTAAAGGGACTCTGCGCAGACTGCCACGCCGAATGAACTCTGTCCTGTTGTGTGTGGGATTTACGCGGGTTTGTTTATCTGCATGCAGTGCAGACTACGGGATCGATTTTCCCTGAAAAGGGGACGAGAGTACAATTTTGTAGTTTCTGTACTGTAGTGATCATCAATTTCGCTTAACACGTGAAAGGTCCTCGGTTCGAAAGCGAGCAGAAACAGAGGTTTGCTTTTGAGGCAATGCATAAGCTCTTTTCGAAGTTCCAGGAGAATTCTGGCTGCTGATAACTTGCTAATAACGTGGTTATCACGTTCGCCTCAAACACGAAAGGTCCCCAGTTCGAAACTGGGTGGAAACAGACGTGACCTTTTGCCAAGCTTGCTAAAGTCGGGGTCTGTTGCGTTCTTAGGCAACGCTACACAGGCTTCGCCTGCCTAGAGGTGTGAAAACAAAGCAGGTTGTCAGCTTGGTTTCTGTAGTGTAGTGGTCATCACGTTCGCCTAACACGCGAAAGGTCCTCGGTTCGAAACCGAGCAGAAACATCTCTTCACTTTTGGATATAAAAGTATGAACCCTTTGCGCCGTCAGTGGCCTGTAGAACGCTTTACCTTTATGTGCTTTTCATCGAGCGTGCAACTAAAGATTTCGGTCTGTTGTCCGCAGACAGGTTTCCATAGTGTAGTGGTTATCACGTTCGCCTCACACGCGAAAGGTCCCCAGTTCGAAACTGGGTGGAAACACGCTCTGGCTTTTTCACAATTGTTCAATTGGCTTTCTGTTGAGGAGGAACTCAACACCACAAATGCATTGCGGCCAAGATGAATGAAGACAATCGCTAAAGGTGTAGTTGATGCAAAAAAGGGTGGAGTCATTTGCCCTTAACCTAACACACACTCCTACCGTTCCAGGCCTGCGTGGCTTTCTTCTGTGGAACACAAAATACGTTTTTTTTCTGAGTGGCCCTCTGTTTAGCAGCAGCACTACGCAACGAAGGTCTTTCTTTACACAGGTGTGAAGACAATTATCAAGCCACACTAGGCAGCTGTAAGTACCACACCGACAGACTCGGTACTATTACCCAGGTCATTTGGATGAACAGGTGGCTAGTGCACTCAAAGGCCCAATCAGTGGTGTAGCATTTTCCAAAAAAAGAAGAATAATAATTATTTGAAAGGAAGCGAAAAAACTATAAAAAAGAAACGACCACTGAGGAGTCCCACAGAGCACTGGAAAAAACTGCTTGCTTTGTAGCTAAAAATAGAAGGTGCTTAAAAATTGAACAGCGCAACGCAATCTGTAGTTTGAGTCTCGTTCCAAGAAGCGTGCGATGGAAAGGTCAGACCCAGCCCCGGCTGCAGGTTTCCGTAGTGTAGAGGTAATCACGTTCGCCTTACACGCGAAAGGTCCCCAGTTCGAAACTGGGCGGAAACAGAGGGAGGCTTTCGTCCTATTTGTGCTGAAATGATTGTTTGGTAAGCAGATGGTCCAGGCTGCAAATGCCTTAATTTCGAGGTAGGTGAAGGCCGGTTTTTAAGGACAGAAACAACTCTTCCCTTTTGAATATAAAAGTATGAACCCTTTGCGCCGTCAGTGCCCTTTAGAATGCTTTTCGCAGAGCGTGCACCTAAAGATTTCGGTCTGTTTTCTGCAGACAGGTTTCCTTAGTGTAGTGACTGTCTGGTAAGCAGATGGTCCAGGCTGCAAGGGCCTTAATTTCGAGGTAGGTGAAGGCAAGCTTTAAAGGGACTCTGCGCAGACTGCCACGCCGAATGAACTCTGTCCTGTTGTGTGTGGGATTTACGCGGGTTTGTTTATCTGCATGCAGTGCAGACTACGGGATCGATTTTCCCTGAAAAGGGGACGAGAGTACAATTTTGTAGTTTCTGTACTGTAGTGATCATCAATTTCGCTTAACACGTGAAAGGTCCTCGGTTCGAAAGCGAGCAGAAACAGAGATTTGCTTTTGAGGCAATGCATAAGCTCTTTTCGAAGTTCCAGGAGAATTCTGGCTGCTGATAACTTGCTAATAACGTGGTTATCACGTTCGCCTCAAACACGAAAGGTCCCCAGTTCGAAACTGGGTGGAAACAGACGTGACCTTTTGCCAAGCTTGCTAAAGTCGGGGTCTGTTGCGTTCTTAGGCAACGCTACACAGGCTTCGCCTGCCTAGAGGTGTGAAAACAAAGCAGGTTGTCAGCTTGGTTTCTGTAGTGTAGTGGTCATCACGTTCGCCTAACACGCGAAAGGTCCTCGGTTCGAAACCGAGCAGAAACATCTCTTCACTTTTGGATATAAAAGTATGAACCCTTTGCGCCGTCAGTGGCCTGTAGAACGCTTTACCTTTATGTGCTTTTCATCGAGCGTGCAACTAAAGATTTCGGTCTGTTGTCCGCCGACAGGTTTCCATAGTGTAGTGGTTATCACGTTCGCCTCACACGCGAAAGGTCCCCAGTTCGAAACTGGGTGGAAACACGCTCTGGCTTTTTCACAATTGTTCAATTGGCTTTCTGTTGAGGAGGAACTCAACACCACAAATGCATTGCGGCCAAGATGAATGAAGACAATCGCTAAAGGTGTAGTTGATGCAAAAAAGGGTGGAGTCATTTGCCCTTAACCTAACACACACTCCTACCGTTCCAGGCCTGCGTGGCTTTCTTCTGTGGAACACAAAATACGTTTTTTTTCTGAGTGGCCCTCTGTTTAGCAGCAGCACTACGCAACGAAGGTCTTTCTTTACACAGGTGTGAAGACAATTATCAAGCCACACTAGGCAGCTGTAAGTACCACACCGACAGACTCGGTACTATTACCCAGGTCATTTGGATGAACAGGTGGCTAGTGCACTCAAAGGCCCAATCAGTGGTGTAGCATTTTCCAAAAAAAGAAGAATAATAATTATTTGAAAGGAAGCGAAAAAACTATAAAAAAGAAACGACCACTGAGGAGTCCCACAGAGCACTGGAAAAAACTGCTTGCTTTGTAGCTAAAAATAGAAGGTGCTTAAAAATTGAACAGCGCAACGCAATCTGTAGTTTGAGTCTCGTTCCAAGAAGCGTGCGATGGAAAGGTCAGACCCAGCCCTGGCTGCAGGTTTCCGTAGTGTAGAGGTAATCACGTTCGCCTTACACGCGAAAGGTCCCCAGTTCGAAACTGGGCGGAAACAGAGGGAGGCTTTTGTCCTATTTGTGCTGAAATGATTGTTTGGTAAGCAGATGGTCCAGGCTGCAAATGCCTTAATTTCGAGGTAGGTGAAGGCCGGTTTTTAAGGACAGAAACAACTCTTCCCTTTTGAATATAAAAGTATGAACCCTTTGCGCCGTCAGTGCCCTTTAGAATGCTTTTCGCAGAGCGTGCACCTAAAGATTTCGGTCTGTTTTCTGCAGACAGGTTTCCTTAGTGTAGTGACTGTCTGGTAAGCAGATGGTCCAGGCTGCAAGGGCCTTAATTTCGAGGTAGGTGAAGGCAAGCTTTAAAGGGACTCTGCGCAGACTGCCACGCCGAATGAACTCTGTCCTGTTGTGTGTGGGATTTACGCGGGTTTGTTTATCTGCATGCAGTGCAGACTACGGGATCGATTTTCCCTGAAAAGGGGACGAGAGTACAATTTTGTAGTTTCTGTACTGTAGTGATCATCAATTTCGCTTAACACGTGAAAGGTCCTCGGTTCGAAAGCGAGCAGAAACAGAGGTTTGCTTTTGAGGCAATGCATAAGCTCTTTTCGAAGTTCCAGGAGAATTCTGGCTGCTGATAACTTGCTAATAACGTGGTTATCACGTTCGCCTCAAACACGAAAGGTCCCCAGTTCGAAACTGGGTGGAAACAGACGTGACCTTTTGCCAAGCTTGCTAAAGTCGGGGTCTGTTGCGTTCTTAGGCAACGCTACACAGGCTTCGCCTGCCTAGAGGTGTGAAAACAAAGCAGGTTGTCAGCTTGGTTTCTGTAGTGTAGTGGTCATCACGTTCGCCTAACACGCGAAAGGTCCTCGGTTCGAAACCGAGCAGAAACATCTCTTCGCTTTTGGATATAAAAGTATGAACCCTTTGCGCCGTCAGTGGCCTGTAGAACGCTTTACCTTTATGTGCTTTTCATCGAGCGTGCAACTAAAGATTTCGGTCTGTTGTCTGCAGACAGGTTTCCATAGTGTAGTGGTTATCACGTTCGCCTCACACGCGAAAGGTCCCCAGTTCGAAACTGGGTGGAAACACGCTCTGGCTTTTTCACAATTGTTCAATTGGCTTTCTGTTGAGGAGGAACTCAACACCACAAATGCATTGCGGCCAAGATGAATGAAGACAATCGCTAAAGGTGTAGTTGATGCAAAAAAGGGTGGAGTCATTTGCCCTTAACCTAACACACACTCCTACCGTTCCAGGCCTGCGTGGCTTTCTTCTGTGGAACACAAAATACGTTTTTTTTCTGAGTGGCCCTCTGTTTAGCAGCAGCACTACGCAACGAAGGTCTTTCTTTACACAGGTGTGAAGACAATTATCAAGCCACACTAGGCAGCTGTAAGTACCACACCGACAGACTCGGTACTATTACCCAGGTCATTTGGATGAACAGGTGGCTAGTGCACTCAAAGGCCCAATCAGTGGTGTAGCATTTTCCAAAAAAAGAAGAATAATAATTATTTGAAAGAAAGCGAAAAAACTATAAAAAAGAAACGACCACTGAGGAGTCCCACAGAGCACTGGAAAAAACTGCTTGCTTTGTAGCTAAAAATAGAAGGTGCTTAAAAATTGAACAGCGCAACGCAATCTGTAGTTTGAGTCTCGTTCCAAGAAGCGTGCGATGGAAAGGTCAGACCCAGCCCTGGCTGCAGGTTTCCGTAGTGTAGAGGTAATCACGTTCGCCTTACACGCGAAAGGTCCCCAGTTCGAAACTGGGCGGAAACAGAGGGAGGCTTTTGTCCTATTTGTGCTGAAATGATTGTTTGGTAAGCAGATGGTCCAGGCTGCAAATGCCTTAATTTCGAGGTAGGTGAAGGCCGGTTTTTAAGGACAGAAACAACTCTTCCCTTTTGAATATAAAAGTATGAACCCTTTGCGCCGTCAGTGCCCTTTAGAATGCTTTTCGCAGAGCGTGCACCTAAAGATTTCGGTCTGTTTTCTGCAGACAGGTTTCCTTAGTGTAGTGACTGTCTGGTAAGCAGATGGTCCAGGCTGCAAGGGCCTTAATTTCGAGGTAGGTGAAGGCAAGCTTTAAAGGGACTCTGCGCAGACTGCCACGCCGAATGAACTCTGTCCTGTTGTGTGTGGGATTTACGCGGGTTTGTTTATCTGCATGCAGTGCAGACTACGGGATCGATTTTCCCTGAAAAGGGGACGAGAGTACAATTTTGTAGTTTCTGTACTGTAGTGATCATCAATTTCGCTTAACACGTGAAAGGTCCTCGGTTCGAAAGCGAGCAGAAACAGAGGTTTGCTTTTGAGGCAATGCATAAGCTCTTTTCGAAGTTCCAGGAGAATTCTGGCTGCTGATAACTTGCTAATAACGTGGTTATCACGTTCGCCTCAAACACGAAAGGTCCCCAGTTCGAAACTGGGTGGAAACAGACGTGACCTTTTGCCAAGCTTGCTAAAGTCGGGGTCTGTTGCGTTCTTAGGCAACGCTACACAGGCTTCGCCTGCCTAGAGGTGTGAAAACAAAGCAGGTTGTCAGCTTGGTTTCTGTAGTGTAGTGGTCATCACGTTCGCCTAACACGCGAAAGGTCCTCGGTTCGAAACCGAGCAGAAACATCTCTTCGCTTTTGGATATAAAAGTATGAACCCTTTGCGCCGTCAGTGGCCTGTAGAACGCTTTACCTTTATGTGCTTTTCATCGAGCGTGCAACTAAAGATTTCGGTCTGTTGTCTGCAGACAGGTTTCCATAGTGTAGTGGTTATCACGTTCGCCTCACACGCGAAAGGTCCCCAGTTCGAAACTGGGTGGAAACACGCTCTGGCTTTTTCACAATTGTTCAATTGGCTTTCTGTTGAGGAGGAACTCAACACTACAAATGCATTGCGGCCAAGATGAATGAAGACAATCGCTAAAGGTGTAGTTGATGCAAAAAAGGGTGGAGTCATTTGCCCTTAACCTAACACACACTCCTACCGTTCCAGGCCTGCGTGGCTTTCTTCTGTGGAACACAAAATACGTTTTTTTTCTGAGTGGCCCTCTGTTTAGCAGCAGCACTACGCAACGAAGGTCTTTCTTTACACAGGTGTGAAGACAATTATCAAGCCACACTAGGCAGCTGTAAGTACCACACCGACAGACTCGGTACTATTACCCAGGTCATTTGGATGAACAGGTGGCTAGTGCACTCAAAGGCCCAATCAGTGGTGTAGCATTTTCCAAAAAAAGAAGAATAATAATTATTTGAAAGGAAGCGAAAAAACTATAAAAAAGAAACGACCACTGAGGAGTCCCACAGAGCACTGGAAAAAACTGCTTGCTTTGTAGCTAAAAATAGAAGGTGCTTAAAAATTGAACAGCGCAACGCAATCTGTAGTTTGAGTCTCGTTCCAAGAAGCGTGCGATGGAAAGGTCAGACCCAGCCCTGGCTGCAGGTTTCCGTAGTGTAGAGGTAATCACGTTCGCCTTACACGCGAAAGGTCCCCAGTTCGAAACTGGGCGGAAACAGAGGGAGGCTTTTGTCCTATTTGTGCTGAAATGATTGTTTGGTAAGCAGATGGTCCAGGCTGCAAATGCCTTAATTTCGAGGTAGGGGAAGGCCGGTTTTTAAGGACAGAAACAACTCTTCCCTTTTGAATATAAAAGTATGAACCCTTTGCGCCGTCAGTGCCCTTTAGAATGCTTTTCGCAGAGCGTGCACCTAAAGATTTCGGTCTGTTTTCTGCAGACAGGTTTCCTTAGTGTAGTGACTGTCTGGTAAGCAGATGGTCCAGGCTGCAAGGGCCTTAATTTCGAGGTAGGTGAAGGCAAGCTTTAAAGGGACTCTGCGCAGACTGCCACGCCGAATGAACTCTGTCCTGTTGTGTGTGGGATTTACGCGGGTTTGTTTATCTGCATGCAGTGCAGACTACGGGATCGATTTTCCCTGAAAAGGGGACGAGAGTACAATTTTGTAGTTTCTGTACTGTAGTGATCATCAATTTCGCTTAACACGTGAAAGGTCCTCGGTTCGAAAGCGAGCAGAAACAGAGGTTTGCTTTTGAGGCAATGCATAAGCTCTTTTCGAAGTTCCAGGAGAATTCTGGCTGCTGATAACTTGCTAATAACGTGGTTATCACGTTTGCCTCAAACACGAAAGGTCCCCAGTTCGAAACTGGGTGGAAACAGACGTGACCTTTTGCCAAGCTTGCTAAAGTCGGGGTCTGTTGCGTTCTTAGGCAACGCTACACAGGCTTCGCCTGCCTAGAGGTGTGAAAACAAAGCAGGTTGTCAGCTTGGTTTCTGTAGTGTAGTGGTCATCACGTTCGCCTAACACGCGAAAGGTCCTCGGTTCGAAACCGAGCAGAAACATCTCTTCGCTTTTGGATATAAAAGTATGAACCCTTTGCGCCGTCAGTGGCCTGTAGAACGCTTTACCTTTATGTGCTTTTCATCGAGCGTGCAACTAAAGATTTCGGTCTGTTGTCTGCCGACAGGTTTCCATAGTGTAGTGGTTATCACGTTCGCCTCACACGCGAAAGGTCCCCAGTTCGAAACTGGGTGGAAACACGCTCTGGCTTTTTCACAATTGTTCAATTGGCTTTCTGTTGAGGAGGAACTCAACACCACAAATGCATTGCGGCCAAGATGAATGAAGACAATCGCTAAAGGTGTAGTTGATGCAAAAAAGGGTGGAGTCATTTGCCCTTAACCTAACACACACTCCTACCGTTCCAGGCCTGCGTGGCTTTCTTCTGTGGAACACAAAATACGTTTTTTTTCTGAGTGGCCCTCTGTTTAGCAGCAGCACTACGCAACGAAGGTCTTTCTTTACACAGGTGTGAAGACAATTATCAAGCCACACTAGGCAGCTGTAAGTACCACACCGACAGACTCGGTACTATTACCCAGGTCATTTGGATGAACAGGTGGCTAGTGCACTCAAAGGCCCAATCAGTGGTGTAGCATTTTCCAAAAAAAGAAGAATAATAATTATTTGAAAGAAAGCGAAAAAACTATAAAAAAGAAACGACCACTGAGGAGTCCCACAGAGCACTGGAAAAAACTGCTTGCTTTGTAGCTAAAAATAGAAGGTGCTTAAAAATTGAACAGCGCAACGCAATCTGTAGTTTGAGTCTCGTTCCAAGAAGCGTGCGATGGAAAGGTCAGACCCAGCCCTGGCTGCAGGTTTCCGTAGTGTAGAGGTAATCACGTTCGCCTTACACGCGAAAGGTCCCCAGTTCGAAACTGGGCGGAAACACGCTCTGGCTTTTTCACAATTGTTCAATTGGCTTTCTGTTGAGGAGGAACTCAACACCACAAATGCATTGCGGCCAAGATGAATGAAGACAATCGCTAAAGGTGTAGTTGATGCAAAAAAGGGTGGAGTCATTTGCCCTTAACCTAACACACACTCCTACCGTTCCAGGCCTGCGTGGCTTTCTTCTGTGGAACACAAAATACGTTTTTTTTCTGAGTGGCCCTCTGTTTAGCAGCAGCACTACGCAACGAAGGTCTTTCTTTACACAGGTGTGAAGACAATTATCAAGCCACACTAGGCAGCTGTAAGTACCACACCGACAGACTCGGTACTATTACCCAGGTCATTTGGATGAACAGGTGGCTAGTGCACTCAAAGGCCCAATCAGTGGTGTAGCATTTTCCAAAAAAAGAAGAATAATAATTATTTGAAAGGAAGCGAAAAAACTATAAAAAAGAAACGACCACTGAGGAGTCCCACAGAGCACTGGAAAAAACTGCTTGCTTTGTAGCTAAAAATAGAAGGTGCTTAAAAATTGAACAGCGCAACGCAATCTGTAGTTTGAGTCTCGTTCCAAGAAGCGTGCGATGGAAAGGTCAGACCCAGCCCTGGCTGCAGGTTTCCGTAGTGTAGAGGTAATCACGTTCGCCTTACACGCGAAAGGTCCCCAGTTCGAAACTGGGCGGAAACAGAGGGAGGCTTTTGTCCTATTTGTGCTGAAATGATTGTTTGGTAAGCAGATGGTCCAGGCTGCAAATGCCTTAATTTCGAGGTAGGTGAAGGCCGGTTTTTAAGGACAGAAACAACTCTTCCCTTTTGAATATAAAAGTATGAACCCTTTGCGCCGTCAGTGCCCTTTAGAATGCTTTTCGCAGAGCGTGCACCTAAAGATTTCGGTCTGTTTTCTGCAGACAGGTTTCCTTAGTGTAGTGACTGTCTGGTAAGCAGATGGTCCAGGCTGCAAGGGCCTTAATTTCGAGGTAGGTGAAGGCAAGCTTTAAAGGGACTCTGCGCAGACTGCCACGCCGAATGAACTCTGTCCTGTTGTGTGTGGGATTTACGCGGGTTTGTTTATCTGCATGCAGTGCAGACTACGGGATCGATTTTCCCTGAAAAGGGGACGAGAGTACAATTTTGTAGTTTCTGTACTGTAGTGATCATCAATTTCGCTTAACACGTGAAAGGTCCTCGGTTCGAAAGCGAGCAGAAACAGAGGTTTGCTTTTGAGGCAATGCATAAGCTCTTTTCGAAGTTCCAGGAGAATTCTGGCTGCTGATAACTTGCTAATAACGTGGTTATCACGTTCGCCTCAAACACGAAAGGTCCCCAGTTCGAAACTGGGTGGAAACAGACGTGACCTTTTGCCAAGCTTGCTAAAGTCGGGGTCTGTTGCGTTCTTAGGCAACGCTACACAGGCTTCGCCTGCCTAGAGGTGTGAAAACAAAGCAGGTTGTCAGCTTGGTTTCTGTAGTGTAGTGGTCATCACGTTCGCCTAACACGCGAAAGGTCCTCGGTTCGAAACCGAGCAGAAACATCTCTTCGCTTTTGGATATAAAAGTATGAACCCTTTGCGCCGTCAGTGGCCTGTAGAACGCTTTACCTTTATGTGCTTTTCATCGAGTGTGCAACTAAAGATTTCGGTCTGTTGTCTGCAGACAGGTTTCCATAGTGTAGTGGTTATCACGTTCGCCTCACACGCGAAAGGTCCCCAGTTCGAAACTGGGTGGAAACACGCTCTGGCTTTTTCACAATTGTTCAATTGGCTTTCTGTTGAGGAGGAACTCAACACCACAAATGCATTGCGGCCAAGATGAATGAAGACAATCGCTAAAGGTGTAGTTGATGCAAAAAAGGGTGGAGTCATTTGCCCTTAACCTAACACACACTCCTACCGTTCCAGGCCTGCGTGGCTTTCTTCTGTGGAACACAAAATACGTTTTTTTTCTGAGTGGCCCTCTGTTTAGCAGCAGCACTACGCAACGAAGGTCTTTCTTTACACAGGTGTGAAGACAATTATCAAGCCACACTAGGCAGCTGTAAGTACCACACCGACAGACTCGGTACTATTACCCAGGTCATTTGGATGAACAGGTGGCTAGTGCACTCAAAGGCCCAATCAGTGGTGTAGCATTTTCCAAAAAAAGAAGAATAATAATTATTTGAAAGGAAGCGAAAAAACTATAAAAAAGAAACGACCACTGAGGAGTCCCACAGAGCACTGGAAAAAACTGCTTGCTTTGTAGCTAAAAATAGAAGGTGCTTAAAAATTGAACAGCGCAACGCAATCTGTAGTTTGAGTCTCGTTCCAAGAAGCGTGCGATGGAAAGGTCAGACCCAGCCCTGGCTGCAGGTTTCCGTAGTGTAGAGGTAATCACGTTCGCCTTACACGCGAAAGGTCCCCAGTTCGAAACTGGGCGGAAACAGAGGGAGGCTTTTGTCCTATTTGTGCTGAAATGATTGTTTGGTAAGCAGATGGTCCAGGCTGCAAATGCCTTAATTTCGAGGTAGGGGAAGGCCGGTTTTTAAGGACAGAAACAACTCTTCCCTTTTGAATATAAAAGTATGAACCCTTTGCGCCGTCAGTGCCCTTTAGAATGCTTTTCGCAGAGCGTGCACCTAAAGATTTCGGTCTGTTTTCTGCAGACAGGTTTCCTTAGTGTAGTGACTGTCTGGTAAGCAGATGGTCCAGGCTGCAAGGGCCTTAATTTCGAGGTAGGTGAAGGCAAGCTTTAAAGGGACTCTGCGCAGACTGCCACGCCGAATGAACTCTGTCCTGTTGTGTGTGGGATTTACGCGGGTTTGTTTATCTGCATGCAGTGCAGACTACGGGATCGATTTTCCCTGAAAAGGGGACGAGAGTACAATTTTGTAGTTTCTGTACTGTAGTGATCATCAATTTCGCTTAACACGTGAAAGGTCCTCGGTTCGAAAGCGAGCAGAAACAGAGGTTTGCTTTTGAGGCAATGCATAAGCTCTTTTCGAAGTTCCAGGAGAATTCTGGCTGCTGATAACTTGCTAATAACGTGGTTATCACGTTCGCCTCAAACACGAAAGGTCCCCAGTTCGAAACTGGGTGGAAACAGACGTGACCTTTTGCCAAGCTTGCTAAAGTCGGGGTCTGTTGCGTTCTTAGGCAACGCTACACAGGCTTCGCCTGCCTAGAGGTGTGAAAACAAAGCAGGTTGTCAGCTTGGTTTCTGTAGTGTAGTGGTCATCACGTTCGCCTAACACGCGAAAGGTCCTCGGTTCGAAACCGAGCAGAAACATCTCTTCGCTTTTGGATATAAAAGTATGAACCCTTTGCGCCGTCAGTGGCCTGTAGAACGCTTTACCTTTATGTGCTTTTCATCGAGCGTGCAACTAAAGATTTCGGTCTGTTGTCTGCCGACAGGTTTCCATAGTGTAGTGGTTATCACGTTCGCCTCACACGCGAAAGGTCCCCAGTTCGAAACTGGGTGGAAACACGCTCTGGCTTTTTCACAATTGTTCAATTGGCTTTCTGTTGAGGAGGAACTCAACACCACAAATGCATTGCGGCCAAGATGAATGAAGACAATCGCTAAAGGTGTAGTTGATGCAAAAAAGGGTGGAGTCATTTGCCCTTAACCTAACACACACTCCTACCGTTCCAGGCCTGCGTGGCTTTCTTCTGTGGAACACAAAATACGTTTTTTTTCTGAGTGGCCCTCTGTTTAGCAGCAGCACTACGCAACGAAGGTCTTTCTTTACACAGGTGTGAAGACAATTATCAAGCCACACTAGGCAGCTGTAAGTACCACACCGACAGACTCGGTACTATTACCCAGGTCATTTGGATGAACAGGTGGCTAGTGCACTCAAAGGCCCAATCAGTGGTGTAGCATTTTCCAAAAAAAGAAGAATAATAATTATTTGAAAGAAAGCGAAAAAACTATAAAAAAGAAACGACCACTGAGGAGTCCCACAGAGCACTGGAAAAAACTGCTTGCTTTGTAGCTAAAAATAGAAGGTGCTTAAAAATTGAACAGCGCAACGCAATCTGTAGTTTGAGTCTCGTTCCAAGAAGCGTGCGATGGAAAGGTCAGACCCAGCCCTGGCTGCAGGTTTCCGTAGTGTAGAGGTAATCACGTTCGCCTTACACGCGAAAGGTCCCCAGTTCGAAACTGGGCGGAAACACGCTCTGGCTTTTTCACAATTGTTCAATTGGCTTTCTGTTGAGGAGGAACTCAACACCACAAATGCATTGCGGCCAAGATGAATGAAGACAATCGCTAAAGGTGTAGTTGATGCAAAAAAGGGTGGAGTCATTTGCCCTTAACCTAACACACACTCCTACCGTTCCAGGCCTGCGTGGCTTTCTTCTGTGGAACACAAAATACGTTTTTTTTCTGAGTGGCCCTCTGTTTAGCAGCAGCACTACGCAACGAAGGTCTTTCTTTACACAGGTGTGAAGACAATTATCAAGCCACACTAGGCAGCTGTAAGTACCACACCGACAGACTCGGTACTATTACCCAGGTCATTTGGATGAACAGGTGGCTAGTGCACTCAAAGGCCCAATCAGTGGTGTAGCATTTTCCAAAAAAAGAAGAATAATAATTATTTGAAAGGAAGCGAAAAAACTATAAAAAAGAAACGACCACTGAGGAGTCCCACAGAGCACTGGAAAAAACTGCTTGCTTTGTAGCTAAAAATAGAAGGTGCTTAAAAATTGAACAGCGCAACGCAATCTGTAGTTTGAGTCTCGTTCCAAGAAGCGTGCGATGGAAAGGTCAGACCCAGCCCTGGCTGCAGGTTTCCGTAGTGTAGAGGTAATCACGTTCGCCTTACACGCGAAAGGTCCCCAGTTCGAAACTGGGCGGAAACAGAGGGAGGCTTTTGTCCTATTTGTGCTGAAATGATTGTTTGGTAAGCAGATGGTCCAGGCTGCAAATGCCTTAATTTCGAGGTAGGTGAAGGCCGGTTTTTAAGGACAGAAACAACTCTTCCCTTTTGAATATAAAAGTATGAACCCTTTGCGCCGTCAGTGCCCTTTAGAATGCTTTTCGCAGAGCGTGCACCTAAAGATTTCGGTCTGTTTTCTGCAGACAGGTTTCCTTAGTGTAGTGACTGTCTGGTAAGCAGATGGTCCAGGCTGCAAGGGCCTTAATTTCGAGGTAGGTGAAGGCAAGCTTTAAAGGGACTCTGCGCAGACTGCCACGCCGAATGAACTCTGTCCTGTTGTGTGTGGGATTTACGCGGGTTTGTTTATCTGCATGCAGTGCAGACTACGGGATCGATTTTCCCTGAAAAGGGGACGAGAGTACAATTTTGTAGTTTCTGTACTGTAGTGATCATCAATTTCGCTTAACACGTGAAAGGTCCTCGGTTCGAAAGCGAGCAGAAACAGAGGTTTGCTTTTGAGGCAATGCATAAGCTCTTTTCGAAGTTCCAGGAGAATTCTGGCTGCTGATAACTTGCTAATAACGTGGTTATCACGTTCGCCTCAAACACGAAAGGTCCCCAGTTCGAAACTGGGTGGAAACAGACGTGACCTTTTGCCAAGCTTGCTAAAGTCGGGGTCTGTTGCGTTCTTAGGCAACGCTACACAGGCTTCGCCTGCCTAGAGGTGTGAAAACAAAGCAGGTTGTCAGCTTGGTTTCTGTAGTGTAGTGGTCATCACGTTCGCCTAACACGCGAAAGGTCCTCGGTTCGAAACCGAGCAGAAACATCTCTTCGCTTTTGGATATAAAAGTATGAACCCTTTGCGCCGTCAGTGGCCTGTAGAACGCTTTACCTTTATGTGCTTTTCATCGAGCGTGCAACTAAAGATTTCGGTCTGTTGTCTGCAGACAGGTTTCCATAGTGTAGTGGTTATCACGTTCGCCTCACACGCGAAAGGTCCCCAGTTCGAAACTGGGTGGAAACACGCTCTGGCTTTTTCACAATTGTTCAATTGGCTTTCTGTTGAGGAGGAACTCAACACCACAAATGCATTGCGGCCAAGATGAATGAAGACAATCGCTAAAGGTGTAGTTGATGCAAAAAAGGGTGGAGTCATTTGCCCTTAACCTAACACACACTCCTACCGTTCCAGGCCTGCGTGGCTTTCTTCTGTGGAACACAAAATACGTTTTTTTTCTGAGTGGCCCTCTGTTTAGCAGCAGCACTACGCAACGAAGGTCTTTCTTTACACAGGTGTGAAGACAATTATCAAGCCACACTAGGCAGCTGTAAGTACCACACCGACAGACTCGGTACTATTACCCAGGTCATTTGGATGAACAGGTGGCTAGTGCACTCAAAGGCCCAATCAGTGGTGTAGCATTTTCCAAAAAAAGAAGAATAATAATTATTTGAAAGGAAGCGAAAAAACTATAAAAAAGAAACGACCACTGAGGAGTCCCACAGAGCACTGGAAAAAACTGCTTGCTTTGTAGCTAAAAATAGAAGGTGCTTAAAAATTGAACAGCGCAACGCAATCTGTAGTTTGAGTCTCGTTCCAAGAAGCGTGCGATGGAAAGGTCAGACCCAGCCCTGGCTGCAGGTTTCCGTAGTGTAGAGGTAATCACGTTCGCCTTACACGCGAAAGGTCCCCAGTTCGAAACTGGGCGGAAACAGAGGGAGGCTTTTGTCCTATTTGTGCTGAAATGATTGTTTGGTAAGCAGATGGTCCAGGCTGCAAATGCCTTAATTTCGAGGTAGGGGAAGGCCGGTTTTTAAGGACAGAAACAACTCTTCCCTTTTGAATATAAAAGTATGAACCCTTTGCGCCGTCAGTGCCCTTTAGAATGCTTTTCGCAGAGCGTGCACCTAAAGATTTCGGTCTGTTTTCTGCAGACAGGTTTCCTTAGTGTAGTGACTGTCTGGTAAGCAGATGGTCCAGGCTGCAAGGGCCTTAATTTCGAGGTAGGTGAAGGCAAGCTTTAAAGGGACTCTGCGCAGACTGCCACGCCGAATGAACTCTGTCCTGTTGTGTGTGGGATTTACGCGGGTTTGTTTATCTGCATGCAGTGCAGACTACGGGATCGATTTTCCCTGAAAAGGGGACGAGAGTACAATTTTGTAGTTTCTGTACTGTAGTGATCATCAATTTCGCTTAACACGTGAAAGGTCCTCGGTTCGAAAGCGAGCAGAAACAGAGGTTTGCTTTTGAGGCAATGCATAAGCTCTTTTCGAAGTTCCAGGAGAATTCTGGCTGCTGATAACTTGCTAATAACGTGGTTATCACGTTCGCCTCAAACACGAAAGGTCCCCAGTTCGAAACTGGGTGGAAACAGACGTGACCTTTTGCCAAGCTTGCTAAAGTCGGGGTCTGTTGCGTTCTTAGGCAACGCTACACAGGCTTCGCCTGCCTAGAGGTGTGAAAACAAAGCAGGTTGTCAGCTTGGTTTCTGTAGTGTAGTGGTCATCACGTTCGCCTAACACGCGAAAGGTCCTCGGTTCGAAACCGAGCAGAAACATCTCTTCGCTTTTGGATATAAAAGTATGAACCCTTTGCGCCGTCAGTGGCCTGTAGAACGCTTTACCTTTATGTGCTTTTCATCGAGCGTGCAACTAAAGATTTCGGTCTGTTGTCTGCCGACAGGTTTCCATAGTGTAGTGGTTATCACGTTCGCCTCACACGCGAAAGGTCCCCAGTTCGAAACTGGGTGGAAACACGCTCTGGCTTTTTCACAATTGTTCAATTGGCTTTCTGTTGAGGAGGAACTCAACACCACAAATGCATTGCGGCCAAGATGAATGAAGACAATCGCTAAAGGTGTAGTTGATGCAAAAAAGGGTGGAGTCATTTGCCCTTAACCTAACACACACTCCTACCGTTCCAGGCCTGCGTGGCTTTCTTCTGTGGAACACAAAATACGTTTTTTTTCTGAGTGGCCCTCTGTTTAGCAGCAGCACTACGCAACGAAGGTCTTTCTTTACACAGGTGTGAAGACAATTATCAAGCCACACTAGGCAGCTGTAAGTACCACACCGACAGACTCGGTACTATTACCCAGGTCATTTGGATGAACAGGTGGCTAGTGCACTCAAAGGCCCAATCAGTGGTGTAGCATTTTCCAAAAAAAGAAGAATAATAATTATTTGAAAGAAAGCGAAAAAACTATAAAAAAGAAACGACCACTGAGGAGTCCCACAGAGCACTGGAAAAAACTGCTTGCTTTGTAGCTAAAAATAGAAGGTGCTTAAAAATTGAACAGCGCAACGCAATCTGTAGTTTGAGTCTCGTTCCAAGAAGCGTGCGATGGAAAGGTCAGACCCAGCCCTGGCTGCAGGTTTCCGTAGTGTAGAGGTAATCACGTTCGCCTTACACGCGAAAGGTCCCCAGTTCGAAACTGGGCGGAAACACGCTCTGGCTTTTTCACAATTGTTCAATTGGCTTTCTGTTGAGGAGGAACTCAACACCACAAATGCATTGCGGCCAAGATGAATGAAGACAATCGCTAAAGGTGTAGTTGATGCAAAAAAGGGTGGAGTCATTTGCCCTTAACCTAACACACACTCCTACCGTTCCAGGCCTGCGTGGCTTTCTTCTGTGGAACACAAAATACGTTTTTTTTCTGAGTGGCCCTCTGTTTAGCAGCAGCACTACGCAACGAAGGTCTTTCTTTACACAGGTGTGAAGACAATTATCAAGCCACACTAGGCAGCTGTAAGTACCACACCGACAGACTCGGTACTATTACCCAGGTCATTTGGATGAACAGGTGGCTAGTGCACTCAAAGGCCCAATCAGTGGTGTAGCATTTTCCAAAAAAAGAAGAATAATAATTATTTGAAAGGAAGCGAAAAAACTATAAAAAAGAAACGACCACTGAGGAGTCCCACAGAGCACTGGAAAAAACTGCTTGCTTTGTAGCTAAAAATAGAAGGTGCTTAAAAATTGAACAGCGCAACGCAATCTGTAGTTTGAGTCTCGTTCCAAGAAGCGTGCGATGGAAAGGTCAGACCCAGCCCTGGCTGCAGGTTTCCGTAGTGTAGAGGTAATCACGTTCGCCTTACACGCGAAAGGTCCCCAGTTCGAAACTGGGCGGAAACAGAGGGAGGCTTTTGTCCTATTTGTGCTGAAATGATTGTTTGGTAAGCAGATGGTCCAGGCTGCAAATGCCTTAATTTCGAGGTAGGTGAAGGCCGGTTTTTAAGGACAGAAACAACTCTTCCCTTTTGAATATAAAAGTATGAACCCTTTGCGCCGTCAGTGCCCTTTAGAATGCTTTTCGCAGAGCGTGCACCTAAAGATTTCGGTCTGTTTTCTGCAGACAGGTTTCCTTAGTGTAGTGACTGTCTGGTAAGCAGATGGTCCAGGCTGCAAGGGCCTTAATTTCGAGGTAGGTGAAGGCAAGCTTTAAAGGGACTCTGCGCAGACTGCCACGCCGAATGAACTCTGTCCTGTTGTGTGTGGGATTTACGCGGGTTTGTTTATCTGCATGCAGTGCAGACTACGGGATCGATTTTCCCTGAAAAGGGGACGAGAGTACAATTTTGTAGTTTCTGTACTGTAGTGATCATCAATTTCGCTTAACACGTGAAAGGTCCTCGGTTCGAAAGCGAGCAGAAACAGAGGTTTGCTTTTGAGGCAATGCATAAGCTCTTTTCGAAGTTCCAGGAGAATTCTGGCTGCTGATAACTTGCTAATAACGTGGTTATCACGTTCGCCTCAAACACGAAAGGTCCCCAGTTCGAAACTGGGTGGAAACAGACGTGACCTTTTGCCAAGCTTGCTAAAGTCGGGGTCTGTTGCGTTCTTAGGCAACGCTACACAGGCTTCGCCTGCCTAGAGGTGTGAAAACAAAGCAGGTTGTCAGCTTGGTTTCTGTAGTGTAGTGGTCATCACGTTCGCCTAACACGCGAAAGGTCCTCGGTTCGAAACCGAGCAGAAACATCTCTTCGCTTTTGGATATAAAAGTATGAACCCTTTGCGCCGTCAGTGGCCTGTAGAACGCTTTACCTTTATGTGCTTTTCATCGAGCGTGCAACTAAAGATTTCGGTCTGTTGTCTGCAGACAGGTTTCCATAGTGTAGTGGTTATCACGTTCGCCTCACACGCGAAAGGTCCCCAGTTCGAAACTGGGTGGAAACACGCTCTGGCTTTTTCACAATTGTTCAATTGGCTTTCTGTTGAGGAGGAACTCAACACCACAAATGCATTGCGGCCAAGATGAATGAAGACAATCGCTAAAGGTGTAGTTGATGCAAAAAAGGGTGGAGTCATTTGCCCTTAACCTAACACACACTCCTACCGTTCCAGGCCTGCGTGGCTTTCTTCTGTGGAACACAAAATACGTTTTTTTTCTGAGTGGCCCTCTGTTTAGCAGCAGCACTACGCAACGAAGGTCTTTCTTTACACAGGTGTGAAGACAATTATCAAGCCACACTAGGCAGCTGTAAGTACCACACCGACAGACTCGGTACTATTACCCAGGTCATTTGGATGAACAGGTGGCTAGTGCACTCAAAGGCCCAATCAGTGGTGTAGCATTTTCCAAAAAAAGAAGAATAATAATTATTTGAAAGGAAGCGAAAAAACTATAAAAAAGAAACGACCACTGAGGAGTCCCACAGAGCACTGGAAAAAACTGCTTGCTTTGTAGCTAAAAATAGAAGGTGCTTAAAAATTGAACAGCGCAACGCAATCTGTAGTTTGAGTCTCGTTCCAAGAAGCGTGCGATGGAAAGGTCAGACCCAGCCCTGGCTGCAGGTTTCCGTAGTGTAGAGGTAATCACGTTCGCCTTACACGCGAAAGGTCCCCAGTTCGAAACTGGGCGGAAACAGAGGGAGGCTTTTGTCCTATTTGTGCTGAAATGATTGTTTGGTAAGCAGATGGTCCAGGCTGCAAATGCCTTAATTTCGAGGTAGGTGAAGGCCGGTTTTTAAGGACAGAAACAACTCTTCCCTTTTGAATATAAAAGTATGAACCCTTTGCGCCGTCAGTGCCCTTTAGAATGCTTTTCGCAGAGCGTGCACCTAAAGATTTCGGTCTGTTTTCTGCAGACAGGTTTCCTTAGTGTAGTGACTGTCTGGTAAGCAGATGGTCCAGGCTGCAAGGGCCTTAATTTCGAGGTAGGTGAAGGCAAGCTTTAAAGGGACTCTGCGCAGACTGCCACGCCGAATGAACTCTGTCCTGTTGTGTGTGGGATTTACGCGGGTTTGTTTATCTGCATGCAGTGCAGACTACGGGATCGATTTTCCCTGAAAAGGGGACGAGAGTACAATTTTGTAGTTTCTGTACTGTAGTGATCATCAATTTCGCTTAACACGTGAAAGGTCCTCGGTTCGAAAGCGAGCAGAAACAGAGGTTTGCTTTTGAGGCAATGCATAAGCTCTTTTCGAAGTTCCAGGAGAATTCTGGCTGCTGATAACTTGCTAATAACGTGGTTATCACGTTCGCCTCAAACACGAAAGGTCCCCAGTTCGAAACTGGGTGGAAACAGACGTGACCTTTTGCCAAGCTTGCTAAAGTCGGGGTCTGTTGCGTTCTTAGGCAACGCTACACAGGCTTCGCCTGCCTAGAGGTGTGAAAACAAAGCAGGTTGTCAGCTTGGTTTCTGTAGTGTAGTGGTCATCACGTTCGCCTAACACGCGAAAGGTCCTCGGTTCGAAACCGAGCAGAAACATCTCTTCGCTTTTGGATATAAAAGTATGAACCCTTTGCGCCGTCAGTGGCCTGTAGAACGCTTTACCTTTATGTGCTTTTCATCGAGCGTGCAACTAAAGATTTCGGTCTGTTGTCTGCAGACAGGTTTCCATAGTGTAGTGGTTATCACGTTCGCCTCACACGCGAAAGGTCCCCAGTTCGAAACTGGGTGGAAACACGCTCTGGCTTTTTCACAATTGTTCAATTGGCTTTCTGTTGAGGAGGAACTCAACACCACAAATGCATTGCGGCCAAGATGAATGAAGACAATCGCTAAAGGTGTAGTTGATGCAAAAAAGGGTGGAGTCATTTGCCCTTAACCTAACACACACTCCTACCGTTCCAGGCCTGCGTGGCTTTCTTCTGTGGAACACAAAATACGTTTTTTTTCTGAGTGGCCCTCTGTTTAGCAGCAGCACTACGCAACGAAGGTCTTTCTTTACACAGGTGTGAAGACAATTATCAAGCCACACTAGGCAGCTGTAAGTACCACACCGACAGACTCGGTACTATTACCCAGGTCATTTGGATGAACAGGTGGCTAGTGCACTCAAAGGCCCAATCAGTGGTGTAGCATTTTCCAAAAAAAGAAGAATAATAATTATTTGAAAGGAAGCGAAAAAACTATAAAAAAGAAACGACCACTGAGGAGTCCCACAGAGCACTGGAAAAAACTGCTTGCTTTGTAGCTAAAAATAGAAGGTGCTTAAAAATTGAACAGCGCAACGCAATCTGTAGTTTGAGTCTCGTTCCAAGAAGCGTGCGATGGAAAGGTCAGACCCAGCCCTGGCTGCAGGTTTCCGTAGTGTAGAGGTAATCACGTTCGCCTTACACGCGAAAGGTCCCCAGTTCGAAACTGGGCGGAAACAGAGGGAGGCTTTTGTCCTATTTGTGCTGAAATGATTGTTTGGTAAGCAGATGGTCCAGGCTGCAAATGCCTTAATTTCGAGGTAGGTGAAGGCCGGTTTTTAAGGACAGAAACAACTCTTCCCTTTTGAATATAAAAGTATGAACCCTTTGCGCCGTCAGTGCCCTTTAGAATGCTTTTCGCAGAGCGTGCACCTAAAGATTTCGGTCTGTTTTCTGCAGACAGGTTTCCTTAGTGTAGTGACTGTCTGGTAAGCAGATGGTCCAGGCTGCAAGGGCCTTAATTTCGAGGTAGGTGAAGGCAAGCTTTAAAGGGACTCTGCGCAGACTGCCACGCCGAATGAACTCTGTCCTGTTGTGTGTGGGATTTACGCGGGTTTGTTTATCTGCATGCAGTGCAGACTACGGGATCGATTTTCCCTGAAAAGGGGACGAGAGTACAATTTTGTAGTTTCTGTACTGTAGTGATCATCAATTTCGCTTAACACGTGAAAGGTCCTCGGTTCGAAAGCGAGCAGAAACAGAGGTTTGCTTTTGAGGCAATGCATAAGCTCTTTTCGAAGTTCCAGGAGAATTCTGGCTGCTGATAACTTGCTAATAACGTGGTTATCACGTTCGCCTCAAACACGAAAGGTCCCCAGTTCGAAACTGGGTGGAAACAGACGTGACCTTTTGCCAAGCTTGCTAAAGTCGGGGTCTGTTGCGTTCTTAGGCAACGCTACACAGGCTTCGCCTGCCTAGAGGTGTGAAAACAAAGCAGGTTGTCAGCTTGGTTTCTGTAGTGTAGTGGTCATCACGTTCGCCTAACACGCGAAAGGTCCTCGGTTCGAAACCGAGCAGAAACATCTCTTCGCTTTTGGATATAAAAGTATGAACCCTTTGCGCCGTCAGTGGCCTGTAGAACGCTTTACCTTTATGTGCTTTTCATCGAGCGTGCAACTAAAGATTTCGGTCTGTTGTCTGCAGACAGGTTTCCATAGTGTAGTGGTTATCACGTTCGCCTCACACGCGAAAGGTCCCCAGTTCGAAACTGGGTGGAAACACGCTCTGGCTTTTTCACAATTGTTCAATTGGCTTTCTGTTGAGGAGGAACTCAACACCACAAATGCATTGCGGCCAAGATGAATGAAGACAATCGCTAAAGGTGTAGTTGATGCAAAAAAGGGTGGAGTCATTTGCCCTTAACCTAACACACACTCCTACCGTTCCAGGCCTGCGTGGCTTTCTTCTGTGGAACACAAAATACGTTTTTTTTCTGAGTGGCCCTCTGTTTAGCAGCAGCACTACGCAACGAAGGTCTTTCTTTACACAGGTGTGAAGACAATTATCAAGCCACACTAGGCAGCTGTAAGTACCACACCGACAGACTCGGTACTATTACCCAGGTCATTTGGATGAACAGGTGGCTAGTGCACTCAAAGGCCCAATCAGTGGTGTAGCATTTTCCAAAAAAAGAAGAATAATAATTATTTGAAAGGAAGCGAAAAAACTATAAAAAAGAAACGACCACTGAGGAGTCCCACAGAGCACTGGAAAAAACTGCTTGCTTTGTAGCTAAAAATAGAAGGTGCTTAAAAATTGAACAGCGCAACGCAATCTGTAGTTTGAGTCTCGTTCCAAGAAGCGTGCGATGGAAAGGTCAGACCCAGCCCTGGCTGCAGGTTTCCGTAGTGTAGAGGTAATCACGTTCGCCTTACACGCGAAAGGTCCCCAGTTCGAAACTGGGCGGAAACAGAGGGAGGCTTTTGTCCTATTTGTGCTGAAATGATTGTTTGGTAAGCAGATGGTCCAGGCTGCAAATGCCTTAATTTCGAGGTAGGTGAAGGCCGGTTTTTAAGGACAGAAACAACTCTTCCCTTTTGAATATAAAAGTATGAACCCTTTGCGCCGTCAGTGCCCTTTAGAATGCTTTTCGCAGAGCGTGCACCTAAAGATTTCGGTCTGTTTTCTGCAGACAGGTTTCCTTAGTGTAGTGACTGTCTGGTAAGCAGATGGTCCAGGCTGCAAGGGCCTTAATTTCGAGGTAGGTGAAGGCAAGCTTTAAAGGGACTCTGCGCAGACTGCCACGCCGAATGAACTCTGTCCTGTTGTGTGTGGGATTTACGCGGGTTTGTTTATCTGCATGCAGTGCAGACTACGGGATCGATTTTCCCTGAAAAGGGGACGAGAGTACAATTTTGTAGTTTCTGTACTGTAGTGATCATCAATTTCGCTTAACACGTGAAAGGTCCTCGGTTCGAAAGCGAGCAGAAACAGAGGTTTGCTTTTGAGGCAATGCATAAGCTCTTTTCGAAGTTCCAGGAGAATTCTGGCTGCTGATAACTTGCTAATAACGTGGTTATCACGTTCGCCTCAAACACGAAAGGTCCCCAGTTCGAAACTGGGTGGAAACAGACGTGACCTTTTGCCAAGCTTGCTAAAGTCGGGGTCTGTTGCGTTCTTAGGCAACGCTACACAGGCTTCGCCTGCCTAGAGGTGTGAAAACAAAGCAGGTTGTCAGCTTGGTTTCTGTAGTGTAGTGGTCATCACGTTCGCCTAACACGCGAAAGGTCCTCGGTTCGAAACCGAGCAGAAACATCTCTTCGCTTTTGGATATAAAAGTATGAACCCTTTGCGCCGTCAGTGGCCTGTAGAACGCTTTACCTTTATGTGCTTTTCATCGAGCGTGCAACTAAAGATTTCGGTCTGTTGTCTGCAGACAGGTTTCCATAGTGTAGTGGTTATCACGTTCGCCTCACACGCGAAAGGTCCCCAGTTCGAAACTGGGTGGAAACACGCTCTGGCTTTTTCACAATTGTTCAATTGGCTTTCTGTTGAGGAGGAACTCAACACCACAAATGCATTGCGGCCAAGATGAATGAAGACAATCGCTAAAGGTGTAGTTGATGCAAAAAAGGGTGGAGTCATTTGCCCTTAACCTAACACACACTCCTACCGTTCCAGGCCTGCGTGGCTTTCTTCTGTGGAACACAAAATACGTTTTTTTTCTGAGTGGCCCTCTGTTTAGCAGCAGCACTACGCAACGAAGGTCTTTCTTTACACAGGTGTGAAGACAATTATCAAGCCACACTAGGCAGCTGTAAGTACCACACCGACAGACTCGGTACTATTACCCAGGTCATTTGGATGAACAGGTGGCTAGTGCACTCAAAGGCCCAATCAGTGGTGTAGCATTTTCCAAAAAAAGAAGAATAATAATTATTTGAAAGAAAGCGAAAAAACTATAAAAAAGAAACGACCACTGAGGAGTCCCACAGAGCACTGGAAAAAACTGCTTGCTTTGTAGCTAAAAATAGAAGGTGCTTAAAAATTGAACAGCGCAACGCAATCTGTAGTTTGAGTCTCGTTCCAAGAAGCGTGCGATGGAAAGGTCAGACCCAGCCCTGGCTGCAGGTTTCCGTAGTGTAGAGGTAATCACGTTCGCCTTACACGCGAAAGGTCCCCAGTTCGAAACTGGGCGGAAACAGAGGGAGGCTTTTGTCCTATTTGTGCTGAAATGATTGTTTGGTAAGCAGATGGTCCAGGCTGCAAATGCCTTAATTTCGAGGTAGGTGAAGGCCGGTTTTTAAGGACAGAAACAACTCTTCCCTTTTGAATATAAAAGTATGAACCCTTTGCGCCGTCAGTGCCCTTTAGAATGCTTTTCGCAGAGCGTGCACCTAAAGATTTCGGTCTGTTTTCTGCAGACAGGTTTCCTTAGTGTAGTGACTGTCTGGTAAGCAGATGGTCCAGGCTGCAAGGGCCTTAATTTCGAGGTAGGTGAAGGCAAGCTTTAAAGGGACTCTGCGCAGACTGCCACGCCGAATGAACTCTGTCCTGTTGTGTGTGGGATTTACGCGGGTTTGTTTATCTGCATGCAGTGCAGACTACGGGATCGATTTTCCCTGAAAAGGGGACGAGAGTACAATTTTGTAGTTTCTGTACTGTAGTGATCATCAATTTCGCTTAACACGTGAAAGGTCCTCGGTTCGAAAGCGAGCAGAAACAGAGGTTTGCTTTTGAGGCAATGCATAAGCTCTTTTCGAAGTTCCAGGAGAATTCTGGCTGCTGATAACTTGCTAATAACGTGGTTATCACGTTCGCCTCAAACACGAAAGGTCCCCAGTTCGAAACTGGGTGGAAACAGACGTGACCTTTTGCCAAGCTTGCTAAAGTCGGGGTCTGTTGCGTTCTTAGGCAACGCTACACAGGCTTCGCCTGCCTAGAGGTGTGAAAACAAAGCAGGTTGTCAGCTTGGTTTCTGTAGTGTAGTGGTCATCACGTTCGCCTAACACGCGAAAGGTCCTCGGTTCGAAACCGAGCAGAAACATCTCTTCGCTTTTGGATATAAAAGTATGAACCCTTTGCGCCGTCAGTGGCCTGTAGAACGCTTTACCTTTATGTGCTTTTCATCGAGCGTGCAACTAAAGATTTCGGTCTGTTGTCTGCAGACAGGTTTCCATAGTGTAGTGGTTATCACGTTCGCCTCACACGTGAAAGGTCCCCAGTTCGAAACTGGGTGGAAACACGCTCTGGCTTTTTCACAATTGTTCAATTGGCTTTCTGTTGAGGAGGAACTCAACACCACAAATGCATTGCGGCCAAGATGAATGAAGACAATCGCTAAAGGTGTAGTTGATGCAAAAAAGGGTGGAGTCATTTGCCCTTAACCTAACACACACTCCTACCGTTCCAGGCCTGCGTGGCTTTCTTCTGTGGAACACAAAATACGTTTTTTTTCTGAGTGGCCCTCTGTTTAGCAGCAGCACTACGCAACGAAGGTCTTTCTTTACACAGGTGTGAAGACAATTATCAAGCCACACTAGGCAGCTGTAAGTACCACACCGACAGACTCGGTACTATTACCCAGGTCATTTGGATGAACAGGTGGCTAGTGCACTCAAAGGCCCAATCAGTGGTGTAGCATTTTCCAAAAAAAGAAGAATAATAATTATTTGAAAGAAAGCGAAAAAACTATAAAAAAGAAACGACCACTGAGGAGTCCCACAGAGCACTGGAAAAAACTGCTTGCTTTGTAGCTAAAAATAGAAGGTGCTTAAAAATTGAACAGCGCAACGCAATCTGTAGTTTGAGTCTCGTTCCAAGAAGCGTGCGATGGAAAGGTCAGACCCAGCCCTGGCTGCAGGTTTCCGTAGTGTAGAGGTAATCACGTTCGCCTTACACGCGAAAGGTCCCCAGTTCGAAACTGGGCGGAAACAGAGGGAGGCTTTTGTCCTATTTGTGCTGAAATGATTGTTTGGTAAGCAGATGGTCCAGGCTGCAAATGCCTTAATTTCGAGGTAGGTGAAGGCCGGTTTTTAAGGACAGAAACAACTCTTCCCTTTTGAATATAAAAGTATGAACCCTTTGCGCCGTCAGTGCCCTTTAGAATGCTTTTCGCAGAGCGTGCACCTAAAGATTTCGGTCTGTTTTCTGCAGACAGGTTTCCTTAGTGTAGTGACTGTCTGGTAAGCAGATGGTCCAGGCTGCAAGGGCCTTAATTTCGAGGTAGGTGAAGGCAAGCTTTAAAGGGACTCTGCGCAGACTGCCACGCCGAATGAACTCTGTCCTGTTGTGTGTGGGATTTACGCGGGTTTGTTTATCTGCATGCAGTGCAGACTACGGGATCGATTTTCCCTGAAAAGGGGACGAGAGTACAATTTTGTAGTTTCTGTACTGTAGTGATCATCAATTTCGCTTAACACGTGAAAGGTCCTCGGTTCGAAAGCGAGCAGAAACAGAGGTTTGCTTTTGAGGCAATGCATAAGCTCTTTTCGAAGTTCCAGGAGAATTCTGGCTGCTGATAACTTGCTAATAACGTGGTTATCACGTTCGCCTCAAACACGAAAGGTCCCCAGTTCGAAACTGGGTGGAAACAGACGTGACCTTTTGCCAAGCTTGCTAAAGTCGGGGTCTGTTGCGTTCTTAGGCAACGCTACACAGGCTTCGCCTGCCTAGAGGTGTGAAAACAAAGCAGGTTGTCAGCTTGGTTTCTGTAGTGTAGTGGTCATCACGTTCGCCTAACACGCGAAAGGTCCTCGGTTCGAAACCGAGCAGAAACATCTCTTCGCTTTTGGATATAAAAGTAAGAACCCTTTGCGCCGTCAGTGGCCTGTAGAACGCTTTACCTTTATGTGCTTTTCATCGAGCGTGCAACTAAAGATTTCGGTCTGTTGTCTGCAGACAGGTTTCCATAGTGTAGTGGTTATCACGTTCGCCTCACACGCGAAAGGTCCCCAGTTCGAAACTGGGTGGAAACACGCTCTGGCTTTTTCACAATTGTTCAATTGGCTTTCTGTTGAGGAGGAACTCAACACCACAAATGCATTGCGGCCAAGATGAATGAAGACAATCGCTAAAGGTGTAGTTGATGCAAAAAAGGGTGGAGTCATTTGCCCTTAACCTAACACACACTCCTACCGTTCCAGGCCTGCGTGGCTTTCTTCTGTGGAACACAAAATACGTTTTTTTTCTGAGTGGCCCTCTGTTTAGCAGCAGCACTACGCAACGAAGGTCTTTCTTTACACAGGTGTGAAGACAATTATCAAGCCACACTAGGCAGCTGTAAGTACCACACCGACAGACTCGGTACTATTACCCAGGTCATTTGGATGAACAGGTGGCTAGTGCACTCAAAGGCCCAATCAGTGGTGTAGCATTTTCCAAAAAAAGAAGAATAATAATTATTTGAAAGAAAGCGAAAAAACTATAAAAAAGAAACGACCACTGAGGAGTCCCACAGAGCACTGGAAAAAACTGCTTGCTTTGTAGCTAAAAATAGAAGGTGCTTAAAAATTGAACAGCGCAACGCAATCTGTAGTTTGAGTCTCGTTCCAAGAAGCGTGCGATGGAAAGGTCAGACCCAGCCCTGGCTGCAGGTTTCCGTAGTGTAGAGGTAATCACGTTCGCCTTACACGCGAAAGGTCCCCAGTTCGAAACTGGGCGGAAACACGCTCTGGCTTTTTCACAATTGTTCAATTGGCTTTCTGTTGAGGAGGAACTCAACACCACAAATGCATTGCGGCCAAGATGAATGAAGACAATCGCTAAAGGTGTAGTTGATGCAAAAAAGGGTGGAGTCATTTGCCCTTAACCTAACACACACTCCTACCGTTCCAGGCCTGCGTGGCTTTCTTCTGTGGAACACAAAATACGTTTTTTTTCTGAGTGGCCCTCTGTTTAGCAGCAGCACTACGCAACGAAGGTCTTTCTTTACACAGGTGTGAAGACAATTATCAAGCCACACTAGGCAGCTGTAAGTACCACACCGACAGACTCGGTACTATTACCCAGGTCATTTGGATGAACAGGTGGCTAGTGCACTCAAAGGCCCAATCAGTGGTGTAGCATTTTCCAAAAAAAGAAGAATAATAATTATTTGAAAGGAAGCGAAAAAACTATAAAAAAGAAACGACCACTGAGGAGTCCCACAGAGCACTGGAAAAAACTGCTTGCTTTGTAGCTAAAAATAGAAGGTGCTTAAAAATTGAACAGCGCAACGCAATCTGTAGTTTGAGTCTCGTTCCAAGAAGCGTGCGATGGAAAGGTCAGACCCAGCCCTGGCTGCAGGTTTCCGTAGTGTAGAGGTAATCACGTTCGCCTTACACGCGAAAGGTCCCCAGTTCGAAACTGGGCGGAAACAGAGGGAGGCTTTTGTCCTATTTGTGCTGAAATGATTGTTTGGTAAGCAGATGGTCCAGGCTGCAAATGCCTTAATTTCGAGGTAGGTGAAGGCCGGTTTTTAAGGACAGAAACAACTCTTCCCTTTTGAATATAAAAGTATGAACCCTTTGCGCCGTCAGTGCCCTTTAGAATGCTTTTCGCAGAGCGTGCACCTAAAGATTTCGGTCTGTTTTCTGCAGACAGGTTTCCTTAGTGTAGTGACTGTCTGGTAAGCAGATGGTCCAGGCTGCAAGGGCCTTAATTTCGAGGTAGGTGAAGGCAAGCTTTAAAGGGACTCTGCGCAGACTGCCACGCCGAATGAACTCTGTCCTGTTGTGTGTGGGATTTACGCGGGTTTGTTTATCTGCATGCAGTGCAGACTACGGGATCGATTTTCCCTGAAAAGGGGACGAGAGTACAATTTTGTAGTTTCTGTACTGTAGTGATCATCAATTTCGCTTAACACGTGAAAGGTCCTCGGTTCGAAAGCGAGCAGAAACAGAGGTTTGCTTTTGAGGCAATGCATAAGCTCTTTTCGAAGTTCCAGGAGAATTCTGGCTGCTGATAACTTGCTAATAACGTGGTTATCACGTTCGCCTCAAACACGAAAGGTCCCCAGTTCGAAACTGGGTGGAAACAGACGTGACCTTTTGCCAAGCTTGCTAAAGTCGGGGTCTGTTGCGTTCTTAGGCAACGCTACACAGGCTTCGCCTGCCTAGAGGTGTGAAAACAAAGCAGGTTGTCAGCTTGGTTTCTGTAGTGTAGTGGTCATCACGTTCGCCTAACACGCGAAAGGTCCTCGGTTCGAAACCGAGCAGAAACATCTCTTCGCTTTTGGATATAAAAGTATGAACCCTTTGCGCCGTCAGTGGCCTGTAGAACGCTTTACCTTTATGTGCTTTTCATCGAGCGTGCAACTAAAGATTTCGGTCTGTTGTCTGCAGACAGGTTTCCATAGTGTAGTGGTTATCACGTTCGCCTCACACGCGAAAGGTCCCCAGTTCGAAACTGGGTGGAAACACGCTCTGGCTTTTTCACAATTGTTCAATTGGCTTTCTGTTGAGGAGGAACTCAACACCACAAATGCATTGCGGCCAAGATGAATGAAGACAATCGCTAAAGGTGTAGTTGATGCAAAAAAGGGTGGAGTCATTTGCCCTTAACCTAACACACACTCCTACCGTTCCAGGCCTGCGTGGCTTTCTTCTGTGGAACACAAAATACGTTTTTTTTCTGAGTGGCCCTCTGTTTAGCAGCAGCACTACGCAACGAAGGTCTTTCTTTACACAGGTGTGAAGACAATTATCAAGCCACACTAGGCAGCTGTAAGTACCACACCGACAGACTCGGTACTATTACCCAGGTCATTTGGATGAACAGGTGGCTAGTGCACTCAAAGGCCCAATCAGTGGTGTAGCATTTTCCAAAAAAAGAAGAATAATAATTATTTGAAAGAAAGCGAAAAAACTATAAAAAAGAAACGACCACTGAGGAGTCCCACAGAGCACTGGAAAAAACTGCTTGCTTTGTAGCTAAAAATAGAAGGTGCTTAAAAATTGAACAGCGCAACGCAATCTGTAGTTTGAGTCTCGTTCCAAGAAGCGTGCGATGGAAAGGTCAGACCCAGCCCTGGCTGCAGGTTTCCGTAGTGTAGAGGTAATCACGTTCGCCTTACACGCGAAAGGTCCCCAGTTCGAAACTGGGCGGAAACACGCTCTGGCTTTTTCACAATTGTTCAATTGGCTTTCTGTTGAGGAGGAACTCAACACCACAAATGCATTGCGGCCAAGATGAATGAAGACAATCGCTAAAGGTGTAGTTGATGCAAAAAAGGGTGGAGTCATTTGCCCTTAACCTAACACACACTCCTACCGTTCCAGGCCTGCGTGGCTTTCTTCTGTGGAACACAAAATACGTTTTTTTTTCTGAGTGGCCCTCTGTTTAGCAGCAGCACTACGCAACGAAGGTCTTTCTTTACACAGGTGTGAAGACAATTATCAAGCCACACTAGGCAGCTGTAAGTACCACACCGACAGACTCGGTACTATTACCCAGGTCATTTGGATGAACAGGTGGCTAGTGCACTCAAAGGCCCAATCAGTGGTGTAGCATTTTCCAAAAAAAGAAGAATAATAATTATTTGAAAGGAAGCGAAAAAACTATAAAAAAGAAACGACCACTGAGGAGTCCCACAGAGCACTGGAAAAAACTGCTTGCTTTGTAGCTAAAAATAGAAGGTGCTTAAAAATTGAACAGCGCAACGCAATCTGTAGTTTGAGTCTCGTTCCAAGAAGCGTGCGATGGAAAGGTCAGACCCAGCCCTGGCTGCAGGTTTCCGTAGTGTAGAGGTAATCACGTTCGCCTTACACGCGAAAGGTCCCCAGTTCGAAACTGGGCGGAAACAGAGGGAGGCTTTTGTCCTATTTGTGCTGAAATGATTGTTTGGTAAGCAGATGGTCCAGGCTGCAAATGCCTTAATTTCGAGGTAGGTGAAGGCCGGTTTTTAAGGACAGAAACAACTCTTCCCTTTTGAATATAAAAGTATGAACCCTTTGCGCCGTCAGTGCCCTTTAGAATGCTTTTCGCAGAGCGTGCACCTAAAGATTTCGGTCTGTTTTCTGCAGACAGGTTTCCTTAGTGTAGTGACTGTCTGGTAAGCAGATGGTCCAGGCTGCAAGGGCCTTAATTTCGAGGTAGGTGAAGGCAAGCTTTAAAGGGACTCTGCGCAGACTGCCACGCCGAATGAACTCTGTCCTGTTGTGTGTGGGATTTACGCGGGTTTGTTTATCTGCATGCAGTGCAGACTACGGGATCGATTTTCCCTGAAAAGGGGACGAGAGTACAATTTTGTAGTTTCTGTACTGTAGTGATCATCAATTTCGCTTAACACGTGAAAGGTCCTCGGTTCGAAAGCGAGCAGAAACAGAGGTTTGCTTTTGAGGCAATGCATAAGCTCTTTTCGAAGTTCCAGGAGAATTCTGGCTGCTGATAACTTGCTAATAACGTGGTTATCACGTTCGCCTCAAACACGAAAGGTCCCCAGTTCGAAACTGGGTGGAAACAGACGTGACCTTTTGCCAAGCTTGCTAAAGTCGGGGTCTGTTGCGTTCTTAGGCAACGCTACACAGGTTTCGCCTGCCTAGAGGTGTGAAAACAAAATAGGTTGTCAGCTTGGTTTCTGTAGTGTAGTGGTCATCACGTTCGCCTAACACGCGAAAGGTCCTCGGTTCGAAACCGAGCAGAAACATCTCTTCACTTTTGGATATAAAAGTATGAACCCTTTGCGCCGTCAGTGGCCTGTAGAACGCTTTACCTTTATGTGCTTTTCATCGAGCGTGCAACTAAAGATTTCGGTCTGTTGTCCGCAGACAGGTTTCCATAGTGTAGTGGTTATCAAGTTCGCCTCACACGCGAAAGGTCCCCAGTTCGAAACTGGGTGGAAACACGCTCTGGCTTTTTCACAATTGTTCAATTGGCTTTCTGTTGAGGAGGAACTCAACACCACAAATGCATTGCGGCCAAGATGAATGAAGACAATCGCTAAAGGTGTAGTTGATGCAAAAAAGGGTGGAGTCATTTGCCCTTAACCTAACACACACTCCTACCGTTCCAGGCCTGCGTGGCTTTCTTCTGTGGAACACAAAATACGTTTTTTTTCTGAGTGGCACTCTGTTTAGCAGCAGCACTACGCAACGAAGGTCTTTCTTTACACAGGTGTGAAGACAATTATCAAGCCACACTAGGCAGCTGTAAGTACCACACCGACAGACTCGGTACTATTACCCAGGTCATTTGGATGAACAGGTGGCTAGTGCACTCAAAGGCCCAATCAGTGGTGTAGCATTTTCCAAAAAAAGAAGAATAATAATTATTTGAAAGGAAGCGAAAAAACTATAAAAAAGAAACGACCACTGAGGAGTCCCACAGAGCACTGGAAAAAACTGCTTGCTTTGTAGCTAAAAATAGAAGGTGCTTAAAAATTGAACAGCGCAACGCAATCTGTAGTTTGAGTCTCGTTCCAAGAAGCGTGCGATGGAAAGGTCAGACCCAGCCCTGGCTGCAGGTTTCCGTAGTGTAGAGGTAATCACGTTTGCCTTACACGCGAAAGGTCCCCAGTTCGAAACTGGGCGGAAACAGAGGGAGGCTTTTGTCCTATTTGTGCTGAAATGATTGTTTGGTAAGCAGATGGTCCAGGCTGCAAATGCCTTAATTTCGAGGTAGGTGAAGGCCGGTTTTTAAGGACAGAAACAACTCTTCCCTTTTGAATATAAAAGTATGAACCCTTTGCGCCGTCAGTGCCCTTTAGAATGCTTTTCGCAGAGCGTGCACCTAAAGATTTCGGTCTGTTTTCTGCAGACAGGTTTCCTTAGTGTAGTGACTGTCTGGTAAGCAGATGGTCCAGGCTGCAAGGGCCTTAATTTCGAGGTAGGTGAAGGCAAGCTTTAAAGGGACTCTGCGCAGACTGCCACGCCGAATGAACTCTGTCCTGTTGTGTGTGGGATTTACGCGGGTTTGTTTATCTGCATGCAGTGCAGACTACGGGATCGATTTTCCCTGAAAAGGGGACGAGAGTACAATTTTGTAGTTTCTGTACTGTAGTGATCATCAATTTCGCTTAACACGTGAAAGGTCCTCGGTTCGAAAGCGAGCAGAAACAGAGGTTTGCTTTTGAGGCAATGCATAAGCTCTTTTCGAAGTTCCAGGAGAATTCTGGCTGCTGATAACTTGCTAATAACGTGGTTATCACGTTCGCCTCAAACACGAAAGGTCCCCAGTTCGAAACTGGGTGGAAACAGACGTGACCTTTTGCCAAGCTTGCTAAAGTCGGGGTCTGTTGCGTTCTTAGGCAACGCTACACAGGCTTCGCCTGCCTAGAGGTGTGAAAACAAAGCAGGTTGTCAGCTTGGTTTCTGTAGTGTAGTGGTCATCACGTTCGCCTAACACGCGAAAGGTCCTCGGTTCGAAACCGAGCAGAAACATCTCTTCGCTTTTGGATATAAAAGTATGAACCCTTTGCGCCGTCAGTGGCCTGTAGAACGCTTTACCTTTATGTGCTTTTCATCGAGCGTGCAACTAAAGATTTCGGTCTGTTGTCTGCAGACAGGTTTCCATAGTGTAGTGGTTATCACGTTCGCCTCACACGCGAAAGGTCCCCAGTTCGAAACTGGGTGGAAACACGCTCTGGCTTTTTCACAATTGTTCAATTGGCTTTCTGTTGAGGAGGAACTCAACACCACAAATGCATTGCGGCCAAGATGAATGAAGACAATCGCTAAAGGTGTAGTTGATGCAAAAAAGGGTGGAGTCATTTGCCCTTAACCTAACACACACTCCTACCGTTCCAGGCCTGCGTGGCTTTCTTCTGTGGAACACAAAATACGTTTTTTTTCTGAGTGGCCCTCTGTTTAGCAGCAGCACTACGCAACGAAGGTCTTTCTTTACACAGGTGTGAAGACAATTATCAAGCCACACTAGGCAGCTGTAAGTACCACACCGACAGACTCGGTACTATTACCCAGGTCATTTGGATGAACAGGTGGCTAGTGCACTCAAAGGCCCAATCAGTGGTGTAGCATTTTCCAAAAAAAGAAGAATAATAATTATTTGAAAGGAAGCGAAAAAACTATAAAAAAGAAACGACCACTGAGGAGTCCCACAGAGCACTGGAAAAAACTGCTTGCTTTGTAGCTAAAAATAGAAGGTGCTTAAAAATTGAACAGCGCAACGCAATCTGTAGTTTGAGTCTCGTTCCAAGAAGCGTGCGATGGAAAGGTCAGACCCAGCCCTGGCTGCAGGTTTCTGTAGTGTAGAGGTAATCACGTTCGCCTTACACGCGAAAGGTCCCCAGTTCGAAATTGGGCGGAAACAGAGGGAGGCTTTTGTCCTATTTGTGCTGAAATGATTGTTTGGTAAGCAGATGGTCCAGGCTGCAAATGCCTTAATTTCGAGGTAGGTGAAGGCCGGTTTTTAAGGACAGAAACAACTCTTCCCTTTTGAATATAAAAGTATGAACCCTTTGCGCCGTCAGTGCCCTTTAGAATGCTTTTCGCAGAGCGTGCACCTAAAGATTTCGGTCTGTTTTCTGCAGACAGGTTTCCTTAGTGTAGTGACTGTCTGGTAAGCAGATGGTCCAGGCTGCAAGGGCCTTAATTTCGAGGTAGGTGAAGGCAAGCTTTAAAGGGACTCTGCGCAGACTGCCACGCCGAATGAACTCTGTCCTGTTGTGTGTGGGATTTACGCGGGTTTGTTTATCTGCATGCAGTGCAGACTACGGGATCGATTTTCCCTGAAAAGGGGACGAGAGTACAATTTTGTAGTTTCTGTACTGTAGTGATCATCAATTTCGCTTAACACGTGAAAGGTCCTCGGTTCGAAAGCGAGCAGAAACAGAGGTTTGCTTTTGAGGCAATGCATAAGCTCTTTTCGAAGTTCCAGGAGAATTCTGGCTGCTGATAACTTGCTAATAACGTGGTTATCACGTTCGCCTCAAACACGAAAGGTCCCCAGTTCGAAACTGGGTGGAAACAGACGTGACCTTTTGCCAAGCTTGCTAAAGTCGGGGTCTGTTGCGTTCTTAGGCAACGCTACACAGGCTTCGCCTGCCTAGAGGTGTGAAAACAAAGCAGGTTGTCAGCTTGGTTTCTGTAGTGTAGTGGTCATCACGTTCGCCTAACACGCGAAAGGTCCTCGGTTCGAAACCGAGCAGAAACATCTCTTCGCTTTTGGATATAAAAGTATGAACCCTTTGCGCCGTCAGTGGCCTGTAGAACGCTTTACCTTTATGTGCTTTTCATCGAGCGTGCAACTAAAGATTTCGGTCTGTTGTCAGCAGACAGGTTTCCATAGTGTAGTGGTTATCAAGTTCGCCTCACACGCGAAAGGTCCCCAGTTCGAAACTGGGTGGAAACACGCTCTGGCTTTTTCACAATTGTTCAATTGGCTTTCTGTTGAGGAGGAACTCAACACCACAAATGCATTGCGGCCAAGATGAATGAAGACAATCGCTAAAGGTGTAGTTGATGCAAAAAAGGGTGGAGTCATTTGCCCTTAACCTAACACACACTCCTACCGTTCCAGGCCTGCGTGGCTTTCTTCTGTGGAACACAAAATACGTTTTTTTTCTGAGTGGCCCTCTGTTTAGCAGCAGCACTACGCAACGAAGGTCTTTCTTTACACAGGTGTGAAGACAATTATCAAGCCACACTAGGCAGCTGTAAGTACCACACCGACAGACTCGGTACTATTACCCAGGTCATTTGGATGAACAGGTGGCTAGTGCACTCAAAGGCCCAATCAGTGGTGTAGCATTTTCCAAAAAAAGAAGAATAATAATTATTTGAAAGGAAGCGAAAAAACTATAAAAAAGAAACGACCACTGAGGAGTCCCACAGAGCACTGGAAAAAACTGCTTGCTTTGTAGCTAAAAATAGAAGGTGCTTAAAAATTGAACAGCGCAACGCAATCTGTAGTTTGAGTCTCGTTCCAAGAAGCGTGCGATGGAAAGGTCAGACCCAGCCCTGGCTGCAGGTTTCCGTAGTGTAGAGGTAATCACGTTCGCCTTACACGCGAAAGGTCCCCAGTTCGAAACTGGGCGGAAACAGAGGGAGGCTTTTGTTCTATTTGTGCTGAAATGATTGTTTGGTAAGCAGATGGTCCAGGCTGCAAATGCCTTAATTTCGAGGTAGGTGAAGGCCGGTTTTTAAGGACAGAAACAACTCTTCCCTTTTGAATATAAAAGTATGAACCCTTTGCGCCGTCAGTGCCCTTTAGAATGCTTTTCGCAGAGCGTGCACCTAAAGATTTCGGTCTGTTTTCTGCAGACAGGTTTCCTTAGTGTAGTGACTGTCTGGTAAGCAGATGGTCCAGGCTGCAAGGGCCTTAATTTCGAGGTAGGTGAAGGCAAGCTTTAAAGGGACTCTGCGCAGACTGCCACGCCGAATGAACTCTGTCCTGTTGTGTGTGGGATTTACGCGGGTTTGTTTATCTGCATGCAGTGCAGACTACGGGATCGATTTTCCCTGAAAAGGGGACGAGAGTACAATTTTGTAGTTTCTGTACTGTAGTGATCATCAATTTCGCTTAACACGTGAAAGGTCCTCGGTTCGAAAGCGAGCAGAAACAGAGGTTTGCTTTTGAGGCAATGCATAAGCTCTTTTCGAAGTTCCAGGAGAATTCTGGCTGCTGATAACTTGCTAATAACGTGGTTATCACGTTCGCCTCAAACACGAAAGGTCCCCAGTTCGAAACTGGGTGGAAACAGACGTGACCTTTTGCCAAGCTTGCTAAAGTCGGGGTCTGTTGCGTTCTTAGGCAACGCTACACAGGCTTCGCCTGCCTAGAGGTGTGAAAACAAAGCAGGTTGTCAGCTTGGTTTCTGTAGTTGTTGTGACGTATTGTCAAGTATGGTGACCCATACTCGAAATTGGTGCTCTGCGTTTAACCCATCCAAGTGCACACACACAGCAGTGAGTAGTGAACAAATGCACACACACACACACACACACACACACACACACACACACACACCGTGAACACACACCCGGAGCAGTGGGCAGCCATGCTGCGGCGCCCGGGGAGCAGTTGGGGGTTCGGTGCCTTGCTCAAGGGCACCTCAGTCGTGGTATTGATGGTGGAGAGAGCGCTGGACATTCAATCCCCCCACCTACAATCCCTGCCGGCCGGGGACTCGAACTCGCAACCTTTCGATTACGAGTCCGACTCTCTAACCATTAGGCCACGACTTCCCCAAAAAAATGTAGTGTAGTGGTCATCACGTTCGCCTAACACGCGAAAGGTCCTCGGTTCGAAACCGAGCAGAAACATCTCTTCGCTTTTGGATATAAAAGTATGAACCCTTTGCGCCGTCAGTGGCCTGTAGAACGCTTTACCTTTATGTGCTTTTCATCGAGCGTGCAACTAAAGATTTCGGTCTGTTGTCTGCAGACAGGTTTCCATAGTGTAGTGGTTATCACGTTCGCCTCACACGCGAAAGGTCCCCAGTTCGAAACTGGGTGGAAACACGCTCTGGCTTTTTCACAATTGTTCAATTGGCTTTCTGTTGAGGAGGAACTCAACACCACAAATGCATTGCGGCCAAGATGAATGAAGACAATCGCTAAAGGTGTAGTTGATGCAAAAAAGGGTGGAGTCATTTGCCCTTAACCTAACACACACTCCTACCGTTCCAGGCCTGCGTGGCTTTCTTCTGTGGAACACAAAATATGTTTTTTTTCTGAGTGGCCCTCTGTTTAGCAGCAGCACTACGCAACGAAGGTCTTTCTTTACACAGGTGTGAAGACAATTATCAAGCCACACTAGGCAGCTGTAAGTACCACACCGACAGACTCGGTACTATTACCCAGGTCATTTGGATGAACAGGTGGCTAGTGCACTCAAAGGCCCAATCAGTGGTGTAGCATTTTCCAAAAAAAGAAGAATAATAATTATTTGAAAGGAAGCGAAAAAACTATAAAAAAGAAACGACCACTGAGGAGTCCCACAGAGCACTGGAAAAAACTGCTTGCTTTGTAGCTAAAAATAGAAGGTGCTTAAAAATTGAACAGCGCAACGCAATCTGTAGTTTGAGTCTCGTTCCAAGAAGCGTGCGATGGAAAGGTCAGACCCAGCCCTGGTTGCAGGTTTCCGTAGTGTAGAGGTAATCACGTTTGCCTTACACGCGAAAGGTCCCCAGTTCGAAACTGGGCGGAAACAGAGGGAGGCTTTTGTCCTATTTGTGCTGAAATGATTGTTTGGTAAGCAGATGGTCCAGGCTGCAAATGCCTTAATTTCGAGGTAGGTGAAGGCCGGTTTTTAAGGACAGAAACAACTCTTCCCTTTTGAATATAAAAGTATGAACCCTTTGCGCCGTCAGTGCCCTTTAGAATGCTTTTCGCAGAGCGTGCACCTAAAGATTTCGGTCTGTTTTCTGCAGACAGGTTTCCTTAGTGTAGTGACTGTCTGGTAAGCAGATGGTCCAGGCTGCAAGGGCCTTAATTTCGAGGTAGGTGAAGGCAAGCTTTAAAGGGACTCTGCGCAGACTGCCACGCCGAATGAACTCTGTCCTGTTGTGTGTGGGATTTACGCGGGTTTGTTTATCTGCATGCAGTGCAGACTACGGGATCGATTTTCCCTGAAAAGGGGACGAGAGTACAATTTTGTAGTTTCTGTACTGTAGTGATCATCAATTTCGCTTAACACGTGAAAGGTCCTCGGTTCGAAAGCGAGCAGAAACAGAGGTTTGCTTTTGAGGCAATGCATAAGCTCTTTTCGAAGTTCCAGGAGAATTCTGGCTGCTGATAACTTGCTAATAACGTGGTTATCACGTTCGCCTCAAACACGAAAGGTCCCCAGTTCGAAACTGGGTGGAAACAGACGTGACCTTTTGCCAAGCTTGCTAAAGTCGGGGTCTGTTGCGTTCTTAGGCAACGCTACACAGGCTTCGCCTGCCTAGAGGTGTGAAAACAAAGCAGGTTGTCAGCTTGGTTTCTGTAGTGTAGTGGTCATCACGTTCGCCTAACACGCGAAAGGTCCTCGGTTCGAAACCGAGCAGAAACATCTCTTCGCTTTTGGATATAAAAGTATGAACCCTTTGCGCCGTCAGTGGCCTGTAGAACGCTTTACCTTTATGTGCTTTTCATCGAGCGTGCAACTAAAGATTTCGGTCTGTTGTCTGCAGACAGGTTTCCATAGTGTAGTGGTTATCACGTTCGCCTCACACGCGAAAGGTCCCCAGTTCGAAACTGGGTGGAAACACGCTCTGGCTTTTTCACAATTGTTCAATTGGCTTTCTGTTGAGGAGGAACTCAACACCACAAATGCATTGCGGCCAAGATGAATGAAGACAATCGCTAAAGGTGTAGTTGATGCAAAAAAGGGTGGAGTCATTTGCCCTTAACCTAACACACACTCCTACCGTTCCAGGCCTGCGTGGCTTTCTTCTGTGGAACACAAAATACGTTTTTTTTCTGAGTGGCCCTCTGTTTAGCAGCAGCACTACGCAACGAAGGTCTTTCTTTACACAGGTGTGAAGACAATTATCAAGCCACACTAGGCAGCTGTAAGTACCACACCGACAGACTCGGTACTATTACCCAGGTCATTTGGATGAACAGGTGGCTAGTGCACTCAAAGGCCCAATCAGTGGTGTAGCATTTTCCAAAAAAAGAAGAATAATAATTATTTGAAAGGAAGCGAAAAAACTATAAAAAAGAAACGACCACTGAGGAGTCCCACAGAGCACTGGAAAAAACTGCTTGCTTTGTAGCTAAAAATAGAAGGTGCTTAAAAATTGAACAGCGCAACGCAATCTGTAGTTTGAGTCTCGTTCCAAGAAGCGTGCGATGGAAAGGTCAGACCCAGCCCTGGCTGCAGGTTTCCGTAGTGTAGAGGTAATCACGTTCGCCTTACACGCGAAAGGTCCCCAGTTCGAAACTGGGTGGAAACACGCTCTGGCTTTTTCACAATTGTTCAATTGGCTTTCTGTTGAGGAGGAACTCAACACCACAAATGCATTGCGGCCAAGATGAATGAAGACAATCGCTAAAGGTGTAGTTGATGCAAAAAAGGGTGGAGTCATTTGCCCTTAACCTAACACACACTCCTACCGTTCCAGGCCTGCGTGGCTTTCTTCTGTGGAACACAAAATACGTTTTTTTTCTGAGTGGCCCTCTGTTTAGCAGCAGCACTACGCAACGAAGGTCTTTCTTTACACAGGTGTGAAGACAATTATCAAGCCACACTAGGCAGCTGTAAGTACCACACCGACAGACTCGGTACTATTACCCAGGTCATTTGGATGAACAGGTGGCTAGTGCACTCAAAGGCCCAATCAGTGGTGTAGCATTTTCCAAAAAAAGAAGAATAATAATTATTTGAAAGGAAGCGAAAAAACTATAAAAAAGAAACGACCACTGAGGAGTCCCACAGAGCACTGGAAAAAACTGCTTGCTTTGTAGCTAAAAATAGAAGGTGCTTAAAAATTGAACAGCGCAACGCAATCTGTAGTTTGAGTCTCGTTCCAAGAAGCGTGCGATGGAAAGGTCAGACCCAGCCCTGGCTGCAGGTTTCCGTAGTGTAGAGGTAATCACGTTCGCCTTACACGCGAAAGGTCCCCAGTTCGAAACTGGGCGGAAACAGAGGGAGGCTTTTGTCCTATTTGTGCTGAAATGATTGTTTGGTAAGCAGATGGTCCAGGCTGCAAATGCCTTAATTTCGAGGTAGGTGAAGGCCGGTTTTTAAGGACAGAAACAACTCTTCCCTTTTGAATATAAAAGTATGAACCCTTTGCGCCGTGAGTGCCCTTTAGAATGCTTTTCGCAGAGCGTGCACCTAAAGATTTCGGTCTGTTTTCTGCAGACAGGTTTCCTTAGTGTAGTGACTGTCTGGTAAGCAGATGGTCCAGGCTGCAAGGGCCTTAATTTCGAGGTAGGTGAAGGCAAGCTTTAAAGGGACTCTGCGCAGACTGCCACGCCGAATGAACTCTGTCCTGTTGTGTGTGGGATTTACGCGGGTTTGTTTATCTGCATGCAGTGCAGACTACGGGATCGATTTTCCCTGAAAAGGGGACGAGAGTACAATTTTGTAGTTTCTGTACTGTAGTGATCATCAATTTCGCTTAACACGTGAAAGGTCCTCGGTTCGAAAGCGAGCAGAAACAGAGGTTTGCTTTTGAGGCAATGCATAAGCTCTTTTCGAAGTTCCAGGAGAATTCTGGCTGCTGATAACTTGCTAATAACGTGGTTATCACGTTCGCCTCAAACACGAAAGGTCCCCAGTTCGAAACTGGGTGGAAACAGACGTGACCTTTTGCCAAGCTTGCTAAAGTCGGGGTCTGTTGCGTTCTTAGGCAACGCTACACAGGCTTCGCCTGCCTAGAGGTGTGAAAACAAAGCAGGTTGTCAGCTTGGTTTCTGTAGTGTAGTGGTCATCACGTTCGCCTAACACGCGAAAGGTCCTCGGTTCGAAACCGAGCAGAAACATCTCTTCACTTTTGGATATAAAAGTATGAACCCTTTGCGCCGTCAGTGGCCTGTAGAACGCTTTACCTTTATGTGCTTTTCATCGAGCGTGCAACTAAAGATTTCGGTCTGTTGTCAGCAGACAGGTTTCCATAGTGTAGTGGTTATCAAGTTCGCCTCACACGCGAAAGGTCCCCAGTTCGAAACTGGGTGGAAACACGCTCTGGCTTTTTCACAATTGTTCAATTGGCTTTCTGTTGAGGAGGAACTCAACACCACAAATGCATTGCGGCCAAGATGAATGAAGACAATCGCTAAAGGTGTAGTTGATGCAAAAAAGGGTGGAGTCATTTGCCCTTAACCTAACACACACTCCTACCGTTCCAGGCCTGCGTGGCTTTCTTCTGTGGAACACAAAATACGTTTTTTTTCTGAGTGGCCCTCTGTTTAGCAGCAGCACTACGCAACGAAGGTCTTTCTTTACACAGGTGTGAAGACAATTATCAAGCCACACTAGGCAGCTGTAAGTACCACACCGACAGACTCGGTACTATTACCCAGGTCATTTGGATGAACAGGTGGCTAGTGCACTCAAAGGCCCAATCAGTGGTGTAGCATTTTCCAAAAAAAGAAGAATAATAATTATTTGAAAGGAAGCGAAAAAACTATAAAAAAGAAACGACCACTGAGGAGTCCCACAGAGCACTGGAAAAAACTGCTTGCTTTGTAGCTAAAAATAGAAGGTGCTTAAAAATTGAACAGCGCAACGCAATCTGTAGTTTGAGTCTCGTTCCAAGAAGCGTGCGATGGAAAGGTCAGACCCAGCCCTGGCTGCAGGTTTCCGTAGTGTAGAGGTAATCACGTTCGCCTTACACGCGAAAGGTCCCCAGTTCGAAACTGGGCGGAAACAGAGGGAGGCTTTTGTTCTATTTGTGCTGAAATGATTGTTTGGTAAGCAGATGGTCCAGGCTGCAAATGCCTTAATTTCGAGGTAGGTGAAGGCCGGTTTTTAAGGACAGAAACAACTCTTCCCTTTTGAATATAAAAGTATGAACCCTTTGCGCCGTCAGTGCCCTTTAGAATGCTTTTCGCAGAGCGTGCACCTAAAGATTTCGGTCTGTTTTCTGCAGACAGGTTTCCTTAGTGTAGTGACTGTCTGGTAAGCAGATGGTCCAGGCTGCAAGGGCCTTAATTTCGAGGTAGGTGAAGGCAAGCTTTAAAGGGACTCTGCGCAGACTGCCACGCCGAATGAACTCTGTCCTGTTGTGTGTGGGATTTACGCGGGTTTGTTTATCTGCATGCAGTGCAGACTACGGGATCGATTTTCCCTGAAAAGGGGACGAGAGTACAATTTTGTAGTTTCTGTACTGTAGTGATCATCAATTTCGCTTAACACGTGAAAGGTCCTCGGTTCGAAAGCGAGCAGAAACAGAGGTTTGCTTTTGAGGCAATGCATAAGCTCTTTTCGAAGTTCCAGGAGAATTCTGGCTGCTGATAACTTGCTAATAACGTGGTTATCACGTTCGCCTCAAACACGAAAGGTCCCCAGTTCGAAACTGGGTGGAAACAGACGTGACCTTTTGCCAAGCTTGCTAAAGTCGGGGTCTGTTGCGTTCTTAGGCAACGCTACACAGGCTTCGCCTGCCTAGAGGTGTGAAAACAAAGCAGGTTGTCAGCTTGGTTTCTGTAGTGTAGTGGTCATCACGTTCGCCTAACACGCGAAAGGTCCTCGGTTCGAAACCGAGCAGAAACATCTCTTCACTTTTGGATATAAAAGTATGAACCCTTTGCGCCGTCAGTGGCCTGTAGAACGCTTTACCTTTATGTGCTTTTCATCGAGCGTGCAACTAAAGATTTCGGTCTGTTGTCAGCAGACAGGTTTCCATAGTGTAGTGGTTATCAAGTTCGCCTCACACGCGAAAGGTCCCCAGTTCGAAACTGGGTGGAAACACGCTCTGGCTTTTTCACAATTGTTCAATTGGCTTTCTGTTGAGGAGGAACTCAACACCACAAATGCATTGCGGCCAAGATGAATGAAGACAATCGCTAAAGGTGTAGTTGATGCAAAAAAGGGTGGAGTCATTTGCCCTTAACCTAACACACACTCCTACCGTTCCAGGCCTGCGTGGCTTTCTTCTGTGGAACACAAAATACGTTTTTTTTCTGAGTGGCCCTCTGTTTAGCAGCAGCACTACGCAACGAAGGTCTTTCTTTACACAGGTGTGAAGACAATTATCAAGCCACACTAGGCAGCTGTAAGTACCACACCGACAGACTCGGTACTATTACCCAGGTCATTTGGATGAACAGGTGGCTAGTGCACTCAAAGGCCCAATCAGTGGTGTAGCATTTTCCAAAAAAAGAAGAATAATAATTATTTGAAAGGAAGCGAAAAAACTATAAAAAAGAAACGACCACTGAGGAGTCCCACAGAGCACTGGAAAAAACTGCTTGCTTTGTAGCTAAAAATAGAAGGTGCTTAAAAATTGAACAGCGCAACGCAATCTGTAGTTTGAGTCTCGTTCCAAGAAGCGTGCGATGGAAAGGTCAGACCCAGCCCTGGCTGCAGGTTTCCGTAGTGTAGAGGTAATCACGTTCGCCTTACACGCGAAAGGTCCCCAGTTCGAAACTGGGCGGAAACAGAGGGAGGCTTTTGTCCTATTTGTGCTGAAATGATTGTTTGGTAAGCAGATGGTCCAGGCTGCAAATGCCTTAATTTCGAGGTAGGTGAAGGCCGGTTTTTAAGGACAGAAACAACTCTTCCCTTTTGAATATAAAAGTATGAACCCTTTGCGCCGTGAGTGCCCTTTAGAATGCTTTTCGCAGAGCGTGCACCTAAAGATTTCGGTCTGTTTTCTGCAGACAGGTTTCCTTAGTGTAGTGACTGTCTGGTAAGCAGATGGTCCAGGCTGCAAGGGCCTTAATTTCGAGGTAGGTGAAGGCAAGCTTTAAAGGGACTCTGCGCAGACTGCCACGCCGAATGAACTCTGTCCTGTTGTGTGTGGGATTTACGCGGGTTTGTTTATCTGCATGCAGTGCAGACTACGGGATCGATTTTCCCTGAAAAGGGGACGAGAGTACAATTTTGTAGTTTCTGTACTGTAGTGATCATCAATTTCGCTTAACACGTGAAAGGTCCTCGGTTCGAAAGCGAGCAGAAACAGAGGTTTGCTTTTGAGGCAATGCATAAGCTCTTTTCGAAGTTCCAGGAGAATTCTGGCTGCTGATAACTTGCTAATAACGTGGTTATCACGTTCGCCTCAAACACGAAAGGTCCCCAGTTCGAAACTGGGTGGAAACAGACGTGACCTTTTGCCAAGCTTGCTAAAGTCGGGGTCTGTTGCGTTCTTAGGCAACGCTACACAGGCTTCGCCTGCCTAGAGGTGTGAAAACAAAGCAGGTTGTCAGCTTGGTTTCTGTAGTGTAGTGGTCATCACGTTCGCCTAACACGCGAAAGGTCCTCGGTTCGAAACCGAGCAGAAACATCTCTTCACTTTTGGATATAAAAGTATGAACCCTTTGCGCCGTCAGTGGCCTGTAGAACGCTTTACCTTTATGTGCTTTTCATCGAGCGTGCAACTAAAGATTTCGGTCTGTTGTCAGCAGACAGGTTTCCATAGTGTAGTGGTTATCAAGTTCGCCTCACACGCGAAAGGTCCCCAGTTCGAAACTGGGTGGAAACACGCTCTGGCTTTTTCACAATTGTTCAATTGGCTTTCTGTTGAGGAGGAACTCAACACCACAAATGCATTGCGGCCAAGATGAATGAAGACAATCGCTAAAGGTGTAGTTGATGCAAAAAAGGGTGGAGTCATTTGCCCTTAACCTAACACACACTCCTACCGTTCCAGGCCTGCGTGGCTTTCTTCTGTGGAACACAAAATACGTTTTTTTTCTGAGTGGCCCTCTGTTTAGCAGCAGCACTACGCAACGAAGGTCTTTCTTTACACAGGTGTGAAGACAATTATCAAGCCACACTAGGCAGCTGTAAGTACCACACCGACAGACTCGGTACTATTACCCAGGTCATTTGGATGAACAGGTGGCTAGTGCACTCAAAGGCCCAATCAGTGGTGTAGCATTTTCCAAAAAAAGAAGAATAATAATTATTTGAAAGGAAGCGAAAAAACTATAAAAAAGAAACGACCACTGAGGAGTCCCACAGAGCACTGGAAAAAACTGCTTGCTTTGTAGCTAAAAATAGAAGGTGCTTAAAAATTGAACAGCGCAACGCAATCTGTAGTTTGAGTCTCGTTCCAAGAAGCGTGCGATGGAAAGGTCAGACCCAGCCCTGGCTGCAGGTTTCCGTAGTGTAGAGGTAATCACGTTCGCCTTACACGCGAAAGGTCCCCAGTTCGAAACTGGGCGGAAACAGAGGGAGGCTTTTGTTCTATTTGTGCTGAAATGATTGTTTGGTAAGCAGATGGTCCAGGCTGCAAATGCCTTAATTTCGAGGTAGGTGAAGGCCGGTTTTTAAGGACAGAAACAACTCTTCCCTTTTGAATATAAAAGTATGAACCCTTTGCGCCGTCAGTGCCCTTTAGAATGCTTTTCGCAGAGCGTGCACCTAAAGATTTCGGTCTGTTTTCTGCAGACAGGTTTCCTTAGTGTAGTGACTGTCTGGTAAGCAGATGGTCCAGGCTGCAAGGGCCTTAATTTCGAGGTAGGTGAAGGCAAGCTTTAAAGGGACTCTGCGCAGACTGCCACGCCGAATGAACTCTGTCCTGTTGTGTGTGGGATTTACGCGGGTTTGTTTATCTGCATGCAGTGCAGACTACGGGATCGATTTTCCCTGAAAAGGGGACGAGAGTACAATTTTGTAGTTTCTGTACTGTAGTGATCATCAATTTCGCTTAACACGTGAAAGGTCCTCGGTTCGAAAGCGAGCAGAAACAGAGGTTTGCTTTTGAGGCAATGCATAAGCTCTTTTCGAAGTTCCAGGAGAATTCTGGCTGCTGATAACTTGCTAATAACGTGGTTATCACGTTCGCCTCAAACACGAAAGGTCCCCAGTTCGAAACTGGGTGGAAACAGACGTGACCTTTTGCCAAGCTTGCTAAAGTCGGGGTCTGTTGCGTTCTTAGGCAACGCTACACAGGCTTCGCCTGCCTAGAGGTGTGAAAACAAAGCAGGTTGTCAGCTTGGTTTCTGTAGTGTAGTGGTCATCACGTTCGCCTAACACGCGAAAGGTCCTCGGTTCGAAACCGAGCAGAAACATCTCTTCACTTTTGGATATAAAAGTATGAACCCTTTGCGCCGTCAGTGGCCTGTAGAACGCTTTACCTTTATGTGCTTTTCATCGAGCGTGCAACTAAAGATTTCGGTCTGTTGTCAGCAGACAGGTTTCCATAGTGTAGTGGTTATCAAGTTCGCCTCACACGCGAAAGGTCCCCAGTTCGAAACTGGGTGGAAACACGCTCTGGCTTTTTCACAATTGTTCAATTGGCTTTCTGTTGAGGAGGAACTCAACACCACAAATGCATTGCGGCCAAGATGAATGAAGACAATCGCTAAAGGTGTAGTTGATGCAAAAAAGGGTGGAGTCATTTGCCCTTAACCTAACACACACTCCTACCGTTCCAGGCCTGCGTGGCTTTCTTCTGTGGAACACAAAATACGTTTTTTTTCTGAGTGGCCCTCTGTTTAGCAGCAGCACTACGCAACGAAGGTCTTTCTTTACACAGGTGTGAAGACAATTATCAAGCCACACTAGGCAGCTGTAAGTACCACACCGACAGACTCGGTACTATTACCCAGGTCATTTGGATGAACAGGTGGCTAGTGCACTCAAAGGCCCAATCAGTGGTGTAGCATTTTCCAAAAAAAGAAGAATAATAATTATTTGAAAGGAAGCGAAAAAACTATAAAAAAGAAACGACCACTGAGGAGTCCCACAGAGCACTGGAAAAAACTGCTTGCTTTGTAGCTAAAAATAGAAGGTGCTTAAAAATTGAACAGCGCAACGCAATCTGTAGTTTGAGTCTCGTTCCAAGAAGCGTGCGATGGAAAGGTCAGACCCAGCCCTGGCTGCAGGTTTCCGTAGTGTAGAGGTAATCACGTTCGCCTTACACGCGAAAGGTCCCCAGTTCGAAACTGGGCGGAAACAGAGGGAGGCTTTTGTCCTATTTGTGCTGAAATGATTGTTTGGTAAGCAGATGGTCCAGGCTGCAAATGCCTTAATTTCGAGGTAGGTGAAGGCCGGTTTTTAAGGACAGAAACAACTCTTCCCTTTTGAATATAAAAGTATGAACCCTTTGCGCCGTGAGTGCCCTTTAGAATGCTTTTCGCAGAGCGTGCACCTAAAGATTTCGGTCTGTTTTCTGCAGACAGGTTTCCTTAGTGTAGTGACTGTCTGGTAAGCAGATGGTCCAGGCTGCAAGGGCCTTAATTTCGAGGTAGGTGAAGGCAAGCTTTAAAGGGACTCTGCGCAGACTGCCACGCCGAATGAACTCTGTCCTGTTGTGTGTGGGATTTACGCGGGTTTGTTTATCTGCATGCAGTGCAGACTACGGGATCGATTTTCCCTGAAAAGGGGACGAGAGTACAATTTTGTAGTTTCTGTACTGTAGTGATCATCAATTTCGCTTAACACGTGAAAGGTCCTCGGTTCGAAAGCGAGCAGAAACAGAGGTTTGCTTTTGAGGCAATGCATAAGCTCTTTTCGAAGTTCCAGGAGAATTCTGGCTGCTGATAACTTGCTAATAACGTGGTTATCACGTTCGCCTTACACGCGAAAGGTCCCCAGTTCGAAACTGGGCGGAAACAGAGGGAGGCTTTTGTTCTATTTGTGCTGAAATGATTGTTTGGTAAGCAGATGGTCCAGGCTGCAAATGCCTTAATTTCGAGGTAGGTGAAGGCCGGTTTTTAAGGACAGAAACAACTCTTCCCTTTTGAATATAAAAGTATGAACCCTTTGCGCCGTCAGTGCCCTTTAGAATGCTTTTCGCAGAGCGTGCACCTAAAGATTTCGGTCTGTTTTCTGCAGACAGGTTTCCTTAGTGTAGTGACTGTCTGGTAAGCAGATGGTCCAGGCTGCAAGGGCCTTAATTTCGAGGTAGGTGAAGGCAAGCTTTAAAGGGACTCTGCGCAGACTGCCACGCCGAATGAACTCTGTCCTGTTGTGTGTGGGATTTACGCGGGTTTGTTTATCTGCATGCAGTGCAGACTACGGGATCGATTTTCCCTGAAAAGGGGACGAGAGTACAATTTTGTAGTTTCTGTACTGTAGTGATCATCAATTTCGCTTAACACGTGAAAGGTCCTCGGTTCGAAAGCGAGCAGAAACAGAGGTTTGCTTTTGAGGCAATGCATAAGCTCTTTTCGAAGTTCCAGGAGAATTCTGGCTGCTGATAACTTGCTAATAACGTGGTTATCACGTTCGCCTCAAACACGAAAGGTCCCCAGTTCGAAACTGGGTGGAAACAGACGTGACCTTTTGCCAAGCTTGCTAAAGTCGGGGTCTGTTGCGTTCTTAGGCAACGCTACACAGGCTTCGCCTGCCTAGAGGTGTGAAAACAAAGCAGGTTGTCAGCTTGGTTTCTGTAGTGTAGTGGTCATCACGTTCGCCTAACACGCGAAAGGTCCTCGGTTCGAAACCGAGCAGAAACATCTCTTCACTTTTGGATATAAAAGTATGAACCCTTTGCGCCGTCAGTGGCCTGTAGAACGCTTTACCTTTATGTGCTTTTCATCGAGCGTGCAACTAAAGATTTCGGTCTGTTGTCAGCAGACAGGTTTCCATAGTGTAGTGGTTATCAAGTTCGCCTCACACGCGAAAGGTCCCCAGTTCGAAACTGGGTGGAAACACGCTCTGGCTTTTTCACAATTGTTCAATTGGCTTTCTGTTGAGGAGGAACTCAACACCACAAATGCATTGCGGCCAAGATGAATGAAGACAATCGCTAAAGGTGTAGTTGATGCAAAAAAGGGTGGAGTCATTTGCCCTTAACCTAACACACACTCCTACCGTTCCAGGCCTGCGTGGCTTTCTTCTGTGGAACACAAAATACGTTTTTTTTCTGAGTGGCCCTCTGTTTAGCAGCAGCACTACGCAACGAAGGTCTTTCTTTACACAGGTGTGAAGACAATTATCAAGCCACACTAGGCAGCTGTAAGTACCACACCGACAGACTCGGTACTATTACCCAGGTCATTTGGATGAACAGGTGGCTAGTGCACTCAAAGGCCCAATCAGTGGTGTAGCATTTTCCAAAAAAAGAAGAATAATAATTATTTGAAAGGAAGCGAAAAAACTATAAAAAAGAAACGACCACTGAGGAGTCCCACAGAGCACTGGAAAAAACTGCTTGCTTTGTAGCTAAAAATAGAAGGTGCTTAAAAATTGAACAGCGCAACGCAATCTGTAGTTTGAGTCTCGTTCCAAGAAGCGTGCGATGGAAAGGTCAGACCCAGCCCTGGCTGCAGGTTTCCGTAGTGTAGAGGTAATCACGTTCGCCTTACACGCGAAAGGTCCCCAGTTCGAAACTGGGCGGAAACAGAGGGAGGCTTTTGTTCTATTTGTGCTGAAATGATTGTTTGGTAAGCAGATGGTCCAGGCTGCAAATGCCTTAATTTCGAGGTAGGTGAAGGCCGGTTTTTAAGGACAGAAACAACTCTTCCCTTTTGAATATAAAAGTATGAACCCTTTGCGCCGTCAGTGCCCTTTAGAATGCTTTTCGCAGAGCGTGCACCTAAAGATTTCGGTCTGTTTTCTGCAGACAGGTTTCCTTAGTGTAGTGACTGTCTGGTAAGCAGATGGTCCAGGCTGCAAGGGCCTTAATTTCGAGGTAGGTGAAGGCAAGCTTTAAAGGGACTCTGCGCAGACTGCCACGCCGAATGAACTCTGTCCTGTTGTGTGTGGGATTTACGCGGGTTTGTTTATCTGCATGCAGTGCAGACTACGGGATCGATTTTCCCTGAAAAGGGGACGAGAGTACAATTTTGTAGTTTCTGTACTGTAGTGATCATCAATTTCGCTTAACACGTGAAAGGTCCTCGGTTCGAAAGCGAGCAGAAACAGAGGTTTGCTTTTGAGGCAATGCATAAGCTCTTTTCGAAGTTCCAGGAGAATTCTGGCTGCTGATAACTTGCTAATAACGTGGTTATCACGTTCGCCTCAAACACGAAAGGTCCCCAGTTCGAAACTGGGTGGAAACAGACGTGACCTTTTGCCAAGCTTGCTAAAGTCGGGGTCTGTTGCGTTCTTAGGCAACGCTACACAGGCTTCGCCTGCCTAGAGGTGTGAAAACAAAGCAGGTTGTCAGCTTGGTTTCTGTAGTGTAGTGGTCATCACGTTCGCCTAACACGCGAAAGGTCCTCGGTTCGAAACCGAGCAGAAACATCTCTTCACTTTTGGATATAAAAGTATGAACCCTTTGCGCCGTCAGTGGCCTGTAGAACGCTTTACCTTTATGTGCTTTTCATCGAGCGTGCAACTAAAGATTTCGGTCTGTTGTCAGCAGACAGGTTTCCATAGTGTAGTGGTTATCAAGTTCGCCTCACACGCGAAAGGTCCCCAGTTCGAAACTGGGTGGAAACACGCTCTGGCTTTTTCACAATTGTTCAATTGGCTTTCTGTTGAGGAGGAACTCAACACCACAAATGCATTGCGGCCAAGATGAATGAAGACAATCGCTAAAGGTGTAGTTGATGCAAAAAAGGGTGGAGTCATTTGCCCTTAACCTAACACACACTCCTACCGTTCCAGGCCTGCGTGGCTTTCTTCTGTGGAACACAAAATACGTTTTTTTTCTGAGTGGCCCTCTGTTTAGCAGCAGCACTACGCAACGAAGGTCTTTCTTTACACAGGTGTGAAGACAATTATCAAGCCACACTAGGCAGCTGTAAGTACCACACCGACAGACTCGGTACTATTACCCAGGTCATTTGGATGAACAGGTGGCTAGTGCACTCAAAGGCCCAATCAGTGGTGTAGCATTTTCCAAAAAAAGAAGAATAATAATTATTTGAAAGGAAGCGAAAAAACTATAAAAAAGAAACGACCACTGAGGAGTCCCACAGAGCACTGGAAAAAACTGCTTGCTTTGTAGCTAAAAATAGAAGGTGCTTAAAAATTGAACAGCGCAACGCAATCTGTAGTTTGAGTCTCGTTCCAAGAAGCGTGCGATGGAAAGGTCAGACCCAGCCCTGGCTGCAGGTTTCCGTAGTGTAGAGGTAATCACGTTCGCCTTACACGCGAAAGGTCCCCAGTTCGAAACTGGGCGGAAACAGAGGGAGGCTTTTGTTCTATTTGTGCTGAAATGATTGTTTGGTAAGCAGATGGTCCAGGCTGCAAATGCCTTAATTTCGAGGTAGGTGAAGGCCGGTTTTTAAGGACAGAAACAACTCTTCCCTTTTGAATATAAAAGTATGAACCCTTTGCGCCGTCAGTGCCCTTTAGAATGCTTTTCGCAGAGCGTGCACCTAAAGATTTCGGTCTGTTTTCTGCAGACAGGTTTCCTTAGTGTAGTGACTGTCTGGTAAGCAGATGGTCCAGGCTGCAAGGGCCTTAATTTCGAGGTAGGTGAAGGCAAGCTTTAAAGGGACTCTGCGCAGACTGCCACGCCGAATGAACTCTGTCCTGTTGTGTGTGGGATTTACGCGGGTTTGTTTATCTGCATGCAGTGCAGACTACGGGATCGATTTTCCCTGAAAAGGGGACGAGAGTACAATTTTGTAGTTTCTGTACTGTAGTGATCATCAATTTCGCTTAACACGTGAAAGGTCCTCGGTTCGAAAGCGAGCAGAAACAGAGGTTTGCTTTTGAGGCAATGCATAAGCTCTTTTCGAAGTTCCAGGAGAATTCTGGCTGCTGATAACTTGCTAATAACGTGGTTATCACGTTCGCCTCAAACACGAAAGGTCCCCAGTTCGAAACTGGGTGGAAACAGACGTGACCTTTTGCCAAGCTTGCTAAAGTCGGGGTCTGTTGCGTTCTTAGGCAACGCTACACAGGCTTCGCCTGCCTAGAGGTGTGAAAACAAAGCAGGTTGTCAGCTTGGTTTCTGTAGTGTAGTGGTCATCACGTTCGCCTAACACGCGAAAGGTCCTCGGTTCGAAACCGAGCAGAAACATCTCTTCACTTTTGGATATAAAAGTATGAACCCTTTGCGCCGTCAGTGGCCTGTAGAACGCTTTACCTTTATGTGCTTTTCATCGAGCGTGCAACTAAAGATTTCGGTCTGTTGTCAGCAGACAGGTTTCCATAGTGTAGTGGTTATCAAGTTCGCCTCACACGCGAAAGGTCCCCAGTTCGAAACTGGGTGGAAACACGCTCTGGCTTTTTCACAATTGTTCAATTGGCTTTCTGTTGAGGAGGAACTCAACACCACAAATGCATTGCGGCCAAGATGAATGAAGACAATCGCTAAAGGTGTAGTTGATGCAAAAAAGGGTGGAGTCATTTGCCCTTAACCTAACACACACTCCTACCGTTCCAGGCCTGCGTGGCTTTCTTCTGTGGAACACAAAATACGTTTTTTTTCTGAGTGGCCCTCTGTTTAGCAGCAGCACTACGCAACGAAGGTCTTTCTTTACACAGGTGTGAAGACAATTATCAAGCCACACTAGGCAGCTGTAAGTACCACACCGACAGACTCGGTACTATTACCCAGGTCATTTGGATGAACAGGTGGCTAGTGCACTCAAAGGCCCAATCAGTGGTGTAGCATTTTCCAAAAAAAGAAGAATAATAATTATTTGAAAGGAAGCGAAAAAACTATAAAAAAGAAACGACCACTGAGGAGTCCCACAGAGCACTGGAAAAAACTGCTTGCTTTGTAGCTAAAAATAGAAGGTGCTTAAAAATTGAACAGCGCAACGCAATCTGTAGTTTGAGTCTCGTTCCAAGAAGCGTGCGATGGAAAGGTCAGACCCAGCCCTGGCTGCAGGTTTCCGTAGTGTAGAGGTAATCACGTTCGCCTTACACGCGAAAGGTCCCCAGTTCGAAACTGGGCGGAAACAGAGGGAGGCTTTTGTTCTATTTGTGCTGAAATGATTGTTTGGTAAGCAGATGGTCCAGGCTGCAAATGCCTTAATTTCGAGGTAGGTGAAGGCCGGTTTTTAAGGACAGAAACAACTCTTCCCTTTTGAATATAAAAGTATGAACCCTTTGCGCCGTCAGTGCCCTTTAGAATGCTTTTCGCAGAGCGTGCACCTAAAGATTTCGGTCTGTTTTCTGCAGACAGGTTTCCTTAGTGTAGTGACTGTCTGGTAAGCAGATGGTCCAGGCTGCAAGGGCCTTAATTTCGAGGTAGGTGAAGGCAAGCTTTAAAGGGACTCTGCGCAGACTGCCACGCCGAATGAACTCTGTCCTGTTGTGTGTGGGATTTACGCGGGTTTGTTTATCTGCATGCAGTGCAGACTACGGGATCGATTTTCCCTGAAAAGGGGACGAGAGTACAATTTTGTAGTTTCTGTACTGTAGTGATCATCAATTTCGCTTAACACGTGAAAGGTCCTCGGTTCGAAAGCGAGCAGAAACAGAGGTTTGCTTTTGAGGCAATGCATAAGCTCTTTTCGAAGTTCCAGGAGAATTCTGGCTGCTGATAACTTGCTAATAACGTGGTTATCACGTTCGCCTCAAACACGAAAGGTCCCCAGTTCGAAACTGGGTGGAAACAGACGTGACCTTTTGCCAAGCTTGCTAAAGTCGGGGTCTGTTGCGTTCTTAGGCAACGCTACACAGGCTTCGCCTGCCTAGAGGTGTGAAAACAAAGCAGGTTGTCAGCTTGGTTTCTGTAGTTGTTGTGACGTATTGTCAAGTATGGTGACCCATACTCGAAATTGGTGCTCTGCGTTTAACCCATCCAAGTGCACACACACAGCAGTGAGTAGTGAACAAATGCACACACACACACACACACACACACACACACACACACACCGTGAACACACACCCGGAGCAGTGGGCAGCCATGCTGCGGCGCCCGGGGAGCAGTTGGGGGTTCGGTGCCTTGCTCAAGGGCACCTCAGTCGTGGTATTGATGGTGGAGAGAGCGCTGGACATTCAATCCCCCCACCTACAATCCCTGCCGGCCGGGGACTCGAACTCGCAACCTTTCGATTACGAGTCCGACTCTCTAACCATTAGGCCACGACTTCCCCAAAAAAATGTAGTGTAGTGGTCATCACGTTCGCCTAACACGCGAAAGGTCCTCGGTTCGAAACCGAGCAGAAACATCTCTTCGCTTTTGGATATAAAAGTATGAACCCTTTGCGCCGTCAGTGGCCTGTAGAACGCTTTACCTTTATGTGCTTTTCATCGAGCGTGCAACTAAAGATTTCGGTCTGTTGTCTGCAGACAGGTTTCCATAGTGTAGTGGTTATCACGTTCGCCTCACACGCGAAAGGTCCCCAGTTCGAAACTGGGTGGAAACACGCTCTGGCTTTTTCACAATTGTTCAATTGGCTTTCTGTTGAGGAGGAACTCAACACCACAAATGCATTGCGGCCAAGATGAATGAAGACAATCGCTAAAGGTGTAGTTGATGCAAAAAAGGGTGGAGTCATTTGCCCTTAACCTAACACACACTCCTACCGTTCCAGGCCTGCGTGGCTTTCTTCTGTGGAACACAAAATATGTTTTTTTTCTGAGTGGCCCTCTGTTTAGCAGCAGCACTACGCAACGAAGGTCTTTCTTTACACAGGTGTGAAGACAATTATCAAGCCACACTAGGCAGCTGTAAGTACCACACCGACAGACTCGGTACTATTACCCAGGTCATTTGGATGAACAGGTGGCTAGTGCACTCAAAGGCCCAATCAGTGGTGTAGCATTTTCCAAAAAAAGAAGAATAATAATTATTTGAAAGGAAGCGAAAAAACTATAAAAAAGAAACGACCACTGAGGAGTCCCACAGAGCACTGGAAAAAACTGCTTGCTTTGTAGCTAAAAATAGAAGGTGCTTAAAAATTGAACAGCGCAACGCAATCTGTAGTTTGAGTCTCGTTCCAAGAAGCGTGCGATGGAAAGGTCAGACCCAGCCCTGGTTGCAGGTTTCCGTAGTGTAGAGGTAATCACGTTTGCCTTACACGCGAAAGGTCCCCAGTTCGAAACTGGGCGGAAACAGAGGGAGGCTTTTGTCCTATTTGTGCTGAAATGATTGTTTGGTAAGCAGATGGTCCAGGCTGCAAATGCCTTAATTTCGAGGTAGGTGAAGGCCGGTTTTTAAGGACAGAAACAACTCTTCCCTTTTGAATATAAAAGTATGAACCCTTTGCGCCGTCAGTGCCCTTTAGAATGCTTTTCGCAGAGCGTGCACCTAAAGATTTCGGTCTGTTTTCTGCAGACAGGTTTCCTTAGTGTAGTGACTGTCTGGTAAGCAGATGGTCCAGGCTGCAAGGGCCTTAATTTCGAGGTAGGTGAAGGCAAGCTTTAAAGGGACTCTGCGCAGACTGCCACGCCGAATGAACTCTGTCCTGTTGTGTGTGGGATTTACGCGGGTTTGTTTATCTGCATGCAGTGCAGACTACGGGATCGATTTTCCCTGAAAAGGGGACGAGAGTACAATTTTGTAGTTTCTGTACTGTAGTGATCATCAATTTCGCTTAACACGTGAAAGGTCCTCGGTTCGAAAGCGAGCAGAAACAGAGGTTTGCTTTTGAGGCAATGCATAAGCTCTTTTCGAAGTTCCAGGAGAATTCTGGCTGCTGATAACTTGCTAATAACGTGGTTATCACGTTCGCCTCAAACACGAAAGGTCCCCAGTTCGAAACTGGGTGGAAACAGACGTGACCTTTTGCCAAGCTTGCTAAAGTCGGGGTCTGTTGCGTTCTTAGGCAACGCTACACAGGCTTCGCCTGCCTAGAGGTGTGAAAACAAAGCAGGTTGTCAGCTTGGTTTCTGTAGTGTAGTGGTCATCACGTTCGCCTAACACGCGAAAGGTCCTCGGTTCGAAACCGAGCAGAAACATCTCTTCGCTTTTGGATATAAAAGTATGAACCCTTTGCGCCGTCAGTGGCCTGTAGAACGCTTTACCTTTATGTGCTTTTCATCGAGCGTGCAACTAAAGATTTCGGTCTGTTGTCTGCAGACAGGTTTCCATAGTGTAGTGGTTATCACGTTCGCCTCACACGCGAAAGGTCCCCAGTTCGAAACTGGGTGGAAACACGCTCTGGCTTTTTCACAATTGTTCAATTGGCTTTCTGTTGAGGAGGAACTCAACACCACAAATGCATTGCGGCCAAGATGAATGAAGACAATCGCTAAAGGTGTAGTTGATGCAAAAAAGGGTGGAGTCATTTGCCCTTAACCTAACACACACTCCTACCGTTCCAGGCCTGCGTGGCTTTCTTCTGTGGAACACAAAATATGTTTTTTTTCTGAGTGGCCCTCTGTTTAGCAGCAGCACTACGCAACGAAGGTCTTTCTTTACACAGGTGTGAAGACAATTATCAAGCCACACTAGGCAGCTGTAAGTACCACACCGACAGACTCGGTACTATTACCCAGGTCATTTGGATGAACAGGTGGCTAGTGCACTCAAAGGCCCAATCAGTGGTGTAGCATTTTCCAAAAAAAGAAGAATAATAATTATTTGAAAGGAAGCGAAAAAACTATAAAAAAGAAACGACCACTGAGGAGTCCCACAGAGCACTGGAAAAAACTGCTTGCTTTGTAGCTAAAAATAGAAGGTGCTTAAAAATTGAACAGCGCAACGCAATCTGTAGTTTGAGTCTCGTTCCAAGAAGCGTGCGATGGAAAGGTCAGACCCAGCCCTGGTTGCAGGTTTCCGTAGTGTAGAGGTAATCACGTTTGCCTTACACGCGAAAGGTCCCCAGTTCGAAACTGGGCGGAAACAGAGGGAGGCTTTTGTCCTATTTGTGCTGAAATGATTGTTTGGTAAGCAGATGGTCCAGGCTGCAAATGCCTTAATTTCGAGGTAGGTGAAGGCCGGTTTTTAAGGACAGAAACAACTCTTCCCTTTTGAATATAAAAGTATGAACCCTTTGCGCCGTCAGTGCCCTTTAGAATGCTTTTCGCAGAGCGTGCACCTAAAGATTTCGGTCTGTTTTCTGCAGACAGGTTTCCTTAGTGTAGTGACTGTCTGGTAAGCAGATGGTCCAGGCTGCAAGGGCCTTAATTTCGAGGTAGGTGAAGGCAAGCTTTAAAGGGACTCTGCGCAGACTGCCACGCCGAATGAACTCTGTCCTGTTGTGTGTGGGATTTACGCGGGTTTGTTTATCTGCATGCAGTGCAGACTACGGGATCGATTTTCCCTGAAAAGGGGACGAGAGTACAATTTTGTAGTTTCTGTACTGTAGTGATCATCAATTTCGCTTAACACGTGAAAGGTCCTCGGTTCGAAAGCGAGCAGAAACAGAGGTTTGCTTTTGAGGCAATGCATAAGCTCTTTTCGAAGTTCCAGGAGAATTCTGGCTGCTGATAACTTGCTAATAACGTGGTTATCACGTTCGCCTCAAACACGAAAGGTCCCCAGTTCGAAACTGGGTGGAAACAGACGTGACCTTTTGCCAAGCTTGCTAAAGTCGGGGTCTGTTGCGTTCTTAGGCAACGCTACACAGGCTTCGCCTGCCTAGAGGTGTGAAAACAAAGCAGGTTGTCAGCTTGGTTTCTGTAGTGTAGTGGTCATCATGTTCGCCTAACACGCGAAAGGTCCTCGGTTCGAAACCGAGCAGAAACATCTCTTCGCTTTTGGATATAAAAGTATGAACCCTTTGCGCCGTCAGTGGCCTGTAGAACGCTTTACCTTTATGTGCTTTTCATCGAGCGTGCAACTAAAGATTTCGGTCTGTTGTCTGCAGACAGGTTTCCATAGTGTAGTGGTTATCACGTTCGCCTCACACGCGAAAGGTCCCCAGTTCGAAACTGGGTGGAAACACGCTCTGGCTTTTTCACAATTGTTCAATTGGCTTTCTGTTGAGGAGGAACTCAACACCACAAATGCATTGCGGCCAAGATGAATGAAGACAATCGCTAAAGGTGTAGTTGATGCAAAAAAGGGTGGAGTCATTTGCCCTTAACCTAACACACACTCCTACCGTTCCAGGCCTGCGTGGCTTTCTTCTGTGGAACACAAAATACGTTTTTTTTCTGAGTGGCCCTCTGTTTAGCAGCAGCACTACGCAACGAAGGTCTTTCTTTACACAGGTGTGAAGACAATTATCAAGCCACACTAGGCAGCTGTAAGTACCACACCGACAGACTCGGTACTATTACCCAGGTCATTTGGATGAACAGGTGGCTAGTGCACTCAAAGGCCCAATCAGTGGTGTAGCATTTTCCAAAAAAAGAAGAATAATAATTATTTGAAAGGAAGCGAAAAAACTATAAAAAAGAAACGACCACTGAGGAGTCCCACAGAGCACTGGAAAAAACTGCTTGCTTTGTAGCTAAAAATAGAAGGTGCTTAAAAATTGAACAGCGCAACGCAATCTGTAGTTTGAGTCTCGTTCCAAGAAGCGTGCGATGGAAAGGTCAGACCCAGCCCTGGCTGCAGGTTTCCGTAGTGTAGAGGTAATCACGTTCGCCTTACACGCGAAAGGTCCCCAGTTCGAAACTGGGCGGAAACAGAGGGAGGCTTTTGTCCTATTTGTGCTGAAATGATTGTTTGGTAAGCAGATGGTCCAGGCTGCAAATGCCTTAATTTCGAGGTAGGTGAAGGCCGGTTTTTAAGGACAGAAACAACTCTTCCCTTTTGAATATAAAAGTATGAACCCTTTGCGCCGTGAGTGCCCTTTAGAATGCTTTTCGCAGAGCGTGCACCTAAAGATTTCGGTCTGTTTTCTGCAGACAGGTTTCCTTAGTGTAGTGACTGTCTGGTAAGCAGATGGTCCAGGCTGCAAGGGCCTTAATTTCGAGGTAGGTGAAGGCAAGCTTTAAAGGGACTCTGCGCAGACTGCCACGCCGAATGAACTCTGTCCTGTTGTGTGTGGGATTTACGCGGGTTTGTTTATCTGCATGCAGTGCAGACTACGGGATCGATTTTCCCTGAAAAGGGGACGAGAGTACAATTTTGTAGTTTCTGTACTGTAGTGATCATCAATTTCGCTTAACACGTGAAAGGTCCTCGGTTCGAAAGCGAGCAGAAACAGAGGTTTGCTTTTGAGGCAATGCATAAGCTCTTTTCGAAGTTCCAGGAGAATTCTGGCTGCTGATAACTTGCTAATAACGTGGTTATCACGTTCGCCTCAAACACGAAAGGTCCCCAGTTCGAAACTGGGTGGAAACAGACGTGACCTTTTGCCAAGCTTGCTAAAGTCGGGGTCTGTTGCGTTCTTAGGCAACGCTACACAGGCTTCGCCTGCCTAGAGGTGTGAAAACAAAGCAGGTTGTCAGCTTGGTTTCTGTAGTGTAGTGGTCATCACGTTCGCCTAACACGCGAAAGGTCCTCGGTTCGAAACCGAGCAGAAACATCTCTTCGCTTTTGGATATAAAAGTATGAACCCTTTGCGCCGTCAGTGGCCTGTAGAACGCTTTACCTTTATGTGCTTTTCATCGAGCGTGCAACTAAAGATTTCGGTCTGTTGTCAGCAGACAGGTTTCCATAGTGTAGTGGTTATCAAGTTCGCCTCACACGCGAAAGGTCCCCAGTTCGAAACTGGGTGGAAACACGCTCTGGCTTTTTCACAATTGTTCAATTGGCTTTCTGTTGAGGAGGAACTCAACACCACAAATGCATTGCGGCCAAGATGAATGAAGACAATCGCTAAAGGTGTAGTTGATGCAAAAAAGGGTGGAGTCATTTGCCCTTAACCTAACACACACTCCTACCGTTCCAGGCCTGCGTGGCTTTCTTCTGTGGAACACAAAATACGTTTTTTTTCTGAGTGGCCCTCTGTTTAGCAGCAGCACTACGCAACGAAGGTCTTTCTTTACACAGGTGTGAAGACAATTATCAAGCCACACTAGGCAGCTGTAAGTACCACACCGACAGACTCGGTACTATTACCCAGGTCATTTGGATGAACAGGTGGCTAGTGCACTCAAAGGCCCAATCAGTGGTGTAGCATTTTCCAAAAAAAGAAGAATAATAATTATTTGAAAGGAAGCGAAAAAACTATAAAAAAGAAACGACCACTGAGGAGTCCCACAGAGCACTGGAAAAAACTGCTTGCTTTGTAGCTAAAAATAGAAGGTGCTTAAAAATTGAACAGCGCAACGCAATCTGTAGTTTGAGTCTCGTTCCAAGAAGCGTGCGATGGAAAGGTCAGACCCAGCCCTGGCTGCAGGTTTCCGTAGTGTAGAGGTAATCACGTTCGCCTTACACGCGAAAGGTCCCCAGTTCGAAACTGGGCGGAAACAGAGGGAGGCTTTTGTCCTATTTGTGCTGAAATGATTGTTTGGTAAGCAGATGGTCCAGGCTGCAAATGCCTTAATTTCGAGGTAGGTGAAGGCCGGTTTTTAAGGACAGAAACAACTCTTCCCTTTTGAATATAAAAGTATGAACCCTTTGCGCCGTCAGTGCCCTTTAGAATGCTTTTCGCAGAGCGTGCACCTAAAGATTTCGGTCTGTTTTCTGCAGACAGGTTTCCTTAGTGTAGTGACTGTCTGGTAAGCAGATGGTCCAGGCTGCAAGGGCCTTAATTTCGAGGTAGGTGAAGGCAAGCTTTAAAGGGACTCTGCGCAGACTGCCACGCCGAATGAACTCTGTCCTGTTGTGTGTGGGATTTACGCGGGTTTGTTTATCTGCATGCAGTGCAGACTACGGGATCGATTTTCCCTGAAAAGGGGACGAGAGTACAATTTTGTAGTTTCTGTACTGTAGTGATCATCAATTTCGCTTAACACGTGAAAGGTCCTCGGTTCGAAAGCGAGCAGAAACAGAGGTTTGCTTTTGAGGCAATGCATAAGCTCTTTTCGAAGTTCCAGGAGAATTCTGGCTGCTGATAACTTGCTAATAACGTGGTTATCACGTTCGCCTCAAACACGAAAGGTCCCCAGTTCGAAACTGGGTGGAAACAGACGTGACCTTTTGCCAAGCTTGCTAAAGTCGGGGTCTGTTGCGTTCTTAGGCAACGCTACACAGGCTTCGCCTGCCTAGAGGTGTGAAAACAAAGCAGGTTGTCAGCTTGGTTTCTGTAGTGTAGTGGTCATCACGTTCGCCTAACACGCGAAAGGTCCTCGGTTCGAAACCGAGCAGAAACATCTCTTCACTTTTGGATATAAAAGTATGAACCCTTTGCGCCGTCAGTGGCCTGTAGAACGCTTTACCTTTATGTGCTTTTCATCGAGCGTGCAACTAAAGATTTCGGTCTGTTGTCAGCAGACAGGTTTCCATAGTGTAGTGGTTATCAAGTTCGCCTCACACGCGAAAGGTCCCCAGTTCGAAACTGGGTGGAAACACGCTCTGGCTTTTTCACAATTGTTCAATTGGCTTTCTGTTGAGGAGGAACTCAACACCACAAATGCATTGCGGCCAAGATGAATGAAGACAATCGCTAAAGGTGTAGTTGATGCAAAAAAGGGTGGAGTCATTTGCCCTTAACCTAACACACACTCCTACCGTTCCAGGCCTGCGTGGCTTTCTTCTGTGGAACACAAAATACGTTTTTTTTCTGAGTGGCCCTCTGTTTAGCAGCAGCACTACGCAACGAAGGTCTTTCTTTACACAGGTGTGAAGACAATTATCAAGCCACACTAGGCAGCTGTAAGTACCACACCGACAGACTCGGTACTATTACCCAGGTCATTTGGATGAACAGGTGGCTAGTGCACTCAAAGGCCCAATCAGTGGTGTAGCATTTTCCAAAAAAAGAAGAATAATAATTATTTGAAAGGAAGCGAAAAAACTATAAAAAAGAAACGACCACTGAGGAGTCCCACAGAGCACTGGAAAAAACTGCTTGCTTTGTAGCTAAAAATAGAAGGTGCTTAAAAATTGAACAGCGCAACGCAATCTGTAGTTTGAGTCTCGTTCCAAGAAGCGTGCGATGGAAAGGTCAGACCCAGCCCTGGCTGCAGGTTTCCGTAGTGTAGAGGTAATCACGTTCGCCTTACACGCGAAAGGTCCCCAGTTCGAAACTGGGCGGAAACAGAGGGAGGCTTTTGTTCTATTTGTGCTGAAATGATTGTTTGGTAAGCAGATGGTCCAGGCTGCAAATGCCTTAATTTCGAGGTAGGTGAAGGCCGGTTTTTAAGGACAGAAACAACTCTTCCCTTTTGAATATAAAAGTATGAACCCTTTGCGCCGTCAGTGCCCTTTAGAATGCTTTTCGCAGAGCGTGCACCTAAAGATTTCGGTCTGTTTTCTGCAGACAGGTTTCCTTAGTGTAGTGACTGTCTGGTAAGCAGATGGTCCAGGCTGCAAGGGCCTTAATTTCGAGGTAGGTGAAGGCAAGCTTTAAAGGGACTCTGCGCAGACTGCCACGCCGAATGAACTCTGTCCTGTTGTGTGTGGGATTTACGCGGGTTTGTTTATCTGCATGCAGTGCAGACTACGGGATCGATTTTCCCTGAAAAGGGGACGAGAGTACAATTTTGTAGTTTCTGTACTGTAGTGATCATCAATTTCGCTTAACACGTGAAAGGTCCTCGGTTCGAAAGCGAGCAGAAACAGAGGTTTGCTTTTGAGGCAATGCATAAGCTCTTTTCGAAGTTCCAGGAGAATTCTGGCTGCTGATAACTTGCTAATAACGTGGTTATCACGTTCGCCTCAAACACGAAAGGTCCCCAGTTCGAAACTGGGTGGAAACAGACGTGACCTTTTGCCAAGCTTGCTAAAGTCGGGGTCTGTTGCGTTCTTAGGCAACGCTACACAGGCTTCGCCTGCCTAGAGGTGTGAAAACAAAGCAGGTTGTCAGCTTGGTTTCTGTAGTTGTTGTGACGTATTGTCAAGTATGGTGACCCATACTCGAAATTGGTGCTCTGCGTTTAACCCATCCAAGTGCACACACACAGCAGTGAGTAGTGAACAAATGCACACACACACACACACACACACACACACACACACACACCGTGAACACACACCCGGAGCAGTGGGCAGCCATGCTGCGGCGCCCGGGGAGCAGTTGGGGGTTCGGTGCCTTGCTCAAGGGCACCTCAGTCGTGGTATTGATGGTGGAGAGAGCGCTGGACATTCAATCCCCCCACCTACAATCCCTGCCGGCCGGGGACTCGAACTCGCAACCTTTCGATTACGAGTCCGACTCTCTAACCATTAGGCCACGACTTTCCCAAAAAAATGTAGTGTAGTGGTCATCACGTTCGCCTAACACGCGAAAGGTCCTCGGTTCGAAACCGAGCAGAAACATCTCTTCGCTTTTGGATATAAAAGTATGAACCCTTTGCGCCGTCAGTGGCCTGTAGAACGCTTTACCTTTATGTGCTTTTCATCGAGCGTGCAACTAAAGATTTCGGTCTGTTGTCTGCAGACAGGTTTCCATAGTGTAGTGGTTATCACGTTCGCCTCACACGCGAAAGGTCCCCAGTTCGAAACTGGGTGGAAACACGCTCTGGCTTTTTCACAATTGTTCAATTGGCTTTCTGTTGAGGAGGAACTCAACACCACAAATGCATTGCGGCCAAGATGAATGAAGACAATCGCTAAAGGTGTAGTTGATGCAAAAAAGGGTGGAGTCATTTGCCCTTAACCTAACACACACTCCTACCGTTCCAGGCCTGCGTGGCTTTCTTCTGTGGAACACAAAATACGTTTTTTTTCTGAGTGGCCCTCTGTTTAGCAGCAGCACTACGCAACGAAGGTCTTTCTTTACACAGGTGTGAAGACAATTATCAAGCCACACTAGGCAGCTGTAAGTACCACACCGACAGACTCGGTACTATTACCCAGGTCATTTGGATGAACAGGTGGCTAGTGCACTCAAAGGCCCAATCAGTGGTGTAGCATTTTCCAAAAAAAGAAGAATAATAATTATTTGAAAGGAAGCGAAAAAACTATAAAAAAGAAACGACCACTGAGGAGTCCCACAGAGCACTGGAAAAAACTGCTTGCTTTGTAGCTAAAAATAGAAGGTGCTTAAAAATTGAACAGCGCAACGCAATCTGTAGTTTGAGTCTCGTTCCAAGAAGCGTGCGATGGAAAGGTCAGACCCAGCCCTGGCTGCAGGTTTCCGTAGTGTAGATGTAATCACGTTCGCCTTACACGCGAAAGGTCCCCAGTTCGAAACTGGGCGGAAACAGAGGGAGGCTTTTGTCCTATTTGTGCTGAAACGATTGTTTGGTAAGCAGATGGTCCAGGCTGCAAATGCCTTAATTTCGAGGTAGGTGAAGGCCGGTTTTTAAGGACAGAAACAACTCTTCCCTTTTGAATATAAAAGTATGAACCCTTTGCGCCGTCAGTGCCCTTTAGAATGCTTTTCGCAGAGCGTGCACCTAAAGATTTCGGTCTGTTTTCTGCAGACAGGTTTCCTTAGTGTAGTGACTGTCTGGTAAGCAGATGGTCCAGGCTGCAAGGGCCTTAATTTCGAGGTAGGTGAAGGCAAGCTTTAAAGGGACTCTGCGCAGACTGCCACGCCGAATGAACTCTGTCCTGTTGTGTGTGGGATTTACGCGGGTTTGTTTATCTGCATGCAGTGCAGACTACGGGATCGATTTTCCCTGAAAAGGGGACGAGAGTACAATTTTGTAGTTTCTGTACTGTAGTGATCATCAATTTCGCTTAACACGTGAAAGGTCCTCGGTTCGAAAGCGAGCAGAAACAGAGGTTTGCTTTTGAGGCAATGCATAAGCTCTTTTCGAAGTTCCAGGAGAATTCTGGCTGCTGATAACTTGCTAATAACGTGGTTATCACGTTCGCCTCAAACACTAAAGGTCCCCAGTTCGAAACTGGGTGGAAACAGACGTGACCTTTTGCCAAGCTTGCTAAAGTCGGGGTCTGTTGCGTTCTTAGGCAACGCTACACAGGCTTCGCCTGCCTAGAGGTGTGAAAACAAAGCAGGTTGTCAGCTTGGTTTCTGTAGTGTAGTGGTCATCACGTTCGCCTAACACGCGAAAGGTCCTCGGTTCGAAACCGAGCAGAAACATCTCTTCGCTTTTGGATATAAAAGTATGAACCCTTTGCGCCGTCAGTGGCCTGTAGAACGCTTTACCTTTATGTGCTTTTCATCGAGCGTGCAACTAAAGATTTCGGTCTGTTGTCTGCAGACAGGTTTCCATAGTGTAGTGGTTATCACGTTCGCCTCACACGCGAAAGGTCCCCAGTTCGAAACTGGGTGGAAACACGCTCTGGCTTTTTCACAATTGTTCAATTGGCTTTCTGTTGAGGAGGAACTCAACACCACAAATGCATTGCGGCCAAGATGAATGAAGACAATCGCTAAAGGTGTAGTTGATGCAAAAAAGGGTGGAGTCATTTGCCCTTAACCTAACACACACTCCTACCGTTCCAGGCCTGCGTGGCTTTCTTCTGTGGAACACAAAATACGTTTTTTTTCTGAGTGGCCCTCTGTTTAGCAGCAGCACTACGCAACGAAGGTCTTTCTTTACACAGGTGTGAAGACAATTATCAAGCCACACTAGGCAGCTGTAAGTACCACACCGACAGACTCAGTACTATTACCCAGGTCATTTGGATGAACAGGTGGCTAGTGCACTCAAAGGCCCAATCAGTGGTGTAGCATTTTCCAAAAAAAGAAGAATAATAATTATTTGAAAGGAAGCGAAAAAACTATAAAAAAGAAACGACCACTGAGGAGTCCCACAGAGCACTGGAAAAAACTGCTTGCTTTGTAGCTAAAAATAGAAGGTGCTTAAAAATTGAACAGCGCAACGCAATCTGTAGTTTGAGTCTCGTTCCAAGAAGCGTGCGATGGAAAGGTCAGACCCAGCCCTGGCTGCAGGTTTCCGTAGTGTAGATGTAATCACGTTCGCCTTACACGCGAAAGGTCCCCAGTTCGAAACTGGGCGGAAACAGAGGGAGGCTTTTGTCCTATTTGTGCTGAAACGATTGTTTGGTAAGCAGATGGTCCAGGCTGCAAATGCCTTAATTTCGAGGTAGGTGAAGGCCGGTTTTTAAGGACAGAAACAACTCTTCCCTTTTGAATATAAAAGTATGAACCCTTTGCGCCGTCAGTGCCCTTTAGAATGCTTTTCGCAGAGCGTGCACCTAAAGATTTCGGTCTGTTTTCTGCAGACAGGTTTCCTTAGTGTAGTGACTGTCTGGTAAGCAGATGGTCCAGGCTGCAAGGGCCTTAATTTCGAGGTAGGTGAAGGCAAGCTTTAAAGGGACTCTGCGCAGACTGCCACGCCGAATGAACTCTGTCCTGTTGTGTGTGGGATTTACGCGGGTTTGTTTATCTGCATGCAGTGCAGACTACGGGATCGATTTTCCCTGAAAAGGGGACGAGAGTACAATTTTGTAGTTTCTGTACTGTAGTGATCATCAATTTCGCTTAACACGTGAAAGGTCCTCGGTTCGAAAGCGAGCAGAAACAGAGGTTTGCTTTTGAGGCAATGCATAAGCTCTTTTCGAAGTTCCAGGAGAATTCTGGCTGCTGATAACTTGCTAATAACGTGGTTATCACGTTCGCCTCAAACACGAAAGGTCCCCAGTTCGAAACTGGGTGGAAACAGACGTGACCTTTTGCCAAGCTTGCTAAAGTCGGGGTCTGTTGCGTTCTTAGGCAACGCTACACAGGCTTCGCCTGCCTAGAGGTGTGAAAACAAAGCAGGTTGTCAGCTTGGTTTCTGTAGTGTAGTGGTCATCACGTTCGCCTAACACGCGAAAGGTCCTCGGTTCGAAACCGAGCAGAAACATCTCTTCGCTTTTGGATATAAAAGTATGAACCCTTTGCGCCGTCAGTGGCCTGTAGAACGCTTTACCTTTATGTGCTTTTCATCGAGCGTGCAACTAAAGATTTCGGTCTGTTGTCTGCAGACAGGTTTCCATAGTGTAGTGGTTATCACGTTCGCCTCACACGCGAAAGGTCCCCAGTTCGAAACTGGGTGGAAACACGCTCTGGCTTTTTCACAATTGTTCAATTGGCTTTCTGTTGAGGAGGAACTCAACACCACAAATGCATTGCGGCCAAGATGAATGAAGACAATCGCTAAAGGTGTAGTTGATGCAAAAAAGGGTGGAGTCATTTGCCCTTAACCTAACACACACTCCTACCGTTCCAGGCCTGCGTGGCTTTCTTCTGTGGAACACAAAATACGTTTTTTTTCTGAGTGGCCCTCTGTTTAGCAGCAGCACTACGCAACGAAGGTCTTTCTTTACACAGGTGTGAAGACAATTATCAAGCCACACTAGGCAGCTGTAAGTACCACACCGACAGACTCGGTACTATTACCCAGGTCATTTGGATGAACAGGTGGCTAGTGCACTCAAAGGCCCAATCAGTGGTGTAGCATTTTCCAAAAAAAGAAGAATAATAATTATTTGAAAGGAAGCGAAAAAACTATAAAAAAGAAACGACCACTGAGGAGTCCCACAGAGCACTGGAAAAAACTGCTTGCTTTGTAGCTAAAAATAGAAGGTGCTTAAAAATTGAACAGCGCAACGCAATCTGTAGTTTGAGTCTCGTTCCAAGAAGCGTGCGATGGAAAGGTCAGACCCAGCCCTGGCTGCAGGTTTCCGTAGTGTAGATGTAATCACGTTCGCCTTACACGCGAAAGGTCCCCAGTTCGAAACTGGGCGGAAACAGAGGGAGGCTTTTGTCCTATTTGTGCTGAAACGATTGTTTGGTAAGCAGATGGTCCAGGCTGCAAATGCCTTAATTTCGAGGTAGGTGAAGGCCGGTTTTTAAGGACAGAAACAACTCTTCCCTTTTGAATATAAAAGTATGAACCCTTTGCGCCGTCAGTGCCCTTTAGAATGCTTTTCGCAGAGCGTGCACCTAAAGATTTCGGTCTGTTTTCTGCAGACAGGTTTCCTTAGTGTAGTGACTGTCTGGTAAGCAGATGGTCCAGGCTGCAAGGGCCTTAATTTCGAGGTAGGTGAAGGCAAGCTTTAAAGGGACTCTGCGCAGACTGCCACGCCGAATGAACTCTGTCCTGTTGTGTGTGGGATTTACGCGGGTTTGTTTATCTGCATGCAGTGCAGACTACGGGATCGATTTTCCCTGAAAAGGGGACGAGAGTACAATTTTGTAGTTTCTGTAATGTAGTGATCATCAATTTCGCTTAACACGTGAAAGGTCCTCGGTTCGAAAGCGAGCAGAAACAGAGGTTTGCTTTTGAGGCAATGCATAAGCTCTTTTCGAAGTTCCAGGAGAATTCTGGCTGCTGATAACTTGCTAATAACGTGGTTATCACGTTCGCCTCAAACACGAAAGGTCCCCAGTTCGAAACTGGGTGGAAACAGACGTGACCTTTTGCCAAGCTTGCTAAAGTCGGGGTCTGTTGCGTTCTTAGGCAACGCTACACAGGCTTCGCCTGCCTAGAGGTGTGAAAACAAAGCAGGTTGTCAGCTTGGTTTCTGTAGTGTAGTGGTCATCACGTTCGCCTAACACGCGAAAGGTCCTCGGTTCGAAACCGAGCAGAAACATCTCTTCGCTTTTGGATATAAAAGTATGAACCCTTTGCGCCGTCAGTGGCCTGTAGAACGCTTTACCTTTATGTGCTTTTCATCGAGCGTGCAACTAAAGATTTCGGTCTGTTGTCTGCAGACAGGTTTCCATAGTGTAGTGGTTATCACGTTCGCCTCACACGCGAAAGGTCCCCAGTTCGAAACTGGGTGGAAACACGCTCTGGCTTTTTCACAATTGTTCAATTGGCTTTCTGTTGAGGAGGAACTCAACACCACAAATGCATTGCGGCCAAGATGAATGAAGACAATCGCTAAAGGTGTAGTTGATGCAAAAAAGGGTGGAGTCATTTGCCCTTAACCTAACACACACTCCTACCGTTCCAGGCCTGCGTGGCTTTCTTCTGTGGAACACAAAATACGTTTTTTTTCTGAGTGGCCCTCTGTTTAGCAGCAGCACTACGCAACGAAGGTCTTTCTTTACACAGGTGTGAAGACAATTATCAAGCCACACTAGGCAGCTGTAAGTACCACACCGACAGACTCGGTACTATTACCCAGGTCATTTGGATGAACAGGTGGCTAGTGCACTCAAAGGCCCAATCAGTGGTGTAGCATTTTCCAAAAAAAGAAGAATAATAATTATTTGAAAGGAAGCGAAAAAACTATAAAAAAGAAACGACCACTGAGGAGTCCCACAGAGCACTGGAAAAAACTGCTTGCTTTGTAGCTAAAAATAGAAGGTGCTTAAAAATTGAACAGCGCAACGCAATCTGTAGTTTGAGTCTCGTTCCAAGAAGCGTGCGATGGAAAGGTCAGACCCAGCCCTGGCTGCAGGTTTCCGTAGTGTAGATGTAATCACGTTCGCCTTACACGCGAAAGGTCCCCAGTTCGAAACTGGGCGGAAACAGAGGGAGGCTTTTGTCCTATTTGTGCTGAAACGATTGTTTGGTAAGCAGATGGTCCAGGCTGCAAATGCCTTAATTTCGAGGTAGGTGAAGGCCGGTTTTTAAGGACAGAAACAACTCTTCCCTTTTGAATATAAAAGTATGAACCCTTTGCGCCGTCAGTGCCCTTTAGAATGCTTTTCGCAGAGCGTGCACCTAAAGATTTCGGTCTGTTTTCTGCAGACAGGTTTCCTTAGTGTAGTGACTGTCTGGTAAGCAGATGGTCCAGGCTGCAAGGGCCTTAATTTCGAGGTAGGTGAAGGCAAGCTTTAAAGGGACTCTGCGCAGACTGCCACGCCGAATGAACTCTGTCCTGTTGTGTGTGGGATTTACGCGGGTTTGTTTATCTGCATGCAGTGCAGACTACGGGATCGATTTTCCCTGAAAAGGGGACGAGAGTACAATTTTGTAGTTTCTGTAATGTAGTGATCATCAATTTCGCTTAACACGTGAAAGGTCCTCGGTTCGAAAGCGAGCAGAAACAGAGGTTTGCTTTTGAGGCAATGCATAAGCTCTTTTCGAAGTTCCAGGAGAATTCTGGCTGCTGATAACTTGCTAATAACGTGGTTATCACGTTCGCCTCAAACACGAAAGGTCCCCAGTTCGAAACTGGGTGGAAACAGACGTGACCTTTTGCCAAGCTTGCTAAAGTCGGGGTCTGTTGCGTTCTTAGGCAACGCTACACAGGCTTCGCCTGCCTAGAGGTGTGAAAACAAAGCAGGTTGTCAGCTTGGTTTCTGTAGTGTAGTGGTCATCACGTTCGCCTAACACGCGAAAGGTCCTCGGTTCGAAACCGAGCAGAAACATCTCTTCGCTTTTGGATATAAAAGTATGAACCCTTTGCGCCGTCAGTGGCCTGTAGAACGCTTTACCTTTATGTGCTTTTCATCGAGCGTGCAACTAAAGATTTCGGTCTGTTGTCTGCAGACAGGTTTCCATAGTGTAGTGGTTATCACGTTCGCCTCACACGCGAAAGGTCCCCAGTTCGAAACTGGGTGGAAACACGCTCTGGCTTTTTCACAATTGTTCAATTGGCTTTCTGTTGAGGAGGAACTCAACACCACAAATGCATTGCGGCCAAGATGAATGAAGACAATCGCTAAAGGTGTAGTTGATGCAAAAAAGGGTGGAGTCATTTGCCCTTAACCTAACACACACTCCTACCGTTCCAGGCCTGCGTGGCTTTCTTCTGTGGAACACAAAATACGTTTTTTTTCTGAGTGGCCCTCTGTTTAGCAGCAGCACTACGCAACGAAGGTCTTTCTTTACACAGGTGTGAAGACAATTATCAAGCCACACTAGGCAGCTGTAAGTACCACACCGACAGACTCGGTACTATTACCCAGGTCATTTGGATGAACAGGTGGCTAGTGCACTCAAAGGCCCAATCAGTGGTGTAGCATTTTCCAAAAAAAGAAGAATAATAATTATTTGAAAGGAAGCGAAAAAACTATAAAAAAGAAACGACCACTGAGGAGTCCCACAGAGCACTGGAAAAAACTGCTTGCTTTGTAGCTAAAAATAGAAGGTGCTTAAAAATTGAACAGCGCAACGCAATCTGTAGTTTGAGTCTCGTTCCAAGAAGCGTGCGATGGAAAGGTCAGACCCAGCCCTGGCTGCAGGTTTCCGTAGTGTAGATGTAATCACGTTCGCCTTACACGCGAAAGGTCCCCAGTTCGAAACTGGGCGGAAACAGAGGGAGGCTTTTGTCCTATTTGTGCTGAAACGATTGTTTGGTAAGCAGATGGTCCAGGCTGCAAATGCCTTAATTTCGAGGTAGGTGAAGGCCGGTTTTTAAGGACAGAAACAACTCTTCCCTTTTGAATATAAAAGTATGAACCCTTTGCGCCGTCAGTGCCCTTTAGAATGCTTTTCGCAGAGCGTGCACCTAAAGATTTCGGTCTGTTTTCTGCAGACAGGTTTCCTTAGTGTAGTGACTGTCTGGTAAGCAGATGGTCCAGGCTGCAAGGGCCTTAATTTCGAGGTAGGTGAAGGCAAGCTTTAAAGGGACTCTGCGCAGACTGCCACGCCGAATGAACTCTGTCCTGTTGTGTGTGGGATTTACGCGGGTTTGTTTATCTGCATGCAGTGCAGACTACGGGATCGATTTTCCCTGAAAAGGGGACGAGAGTACAATTTTGTAGTTTCTGTAATGTAGTGATCATCAATTTCGCTTAACACGTGAAAGGTCCTCGGTTCGAAAGCGAGCAGAAACAGAGGTTTGCTTTTGAGGCAATGCATAAGCTCTTTTCGAAGTTCCAGGAGAATTCTGGCTGCTGATAACTTGCTAATAACGTGGTTATCACGTTCGCCTCAAACACGAAAGGTCCCCAGTTCGAAACTGGGTGGAAACAGACGTGACCTTTTGCCAAGCTTGCTAAAGTCGGGGTCTGTTGCGTTCTTAGGCAACGCTACACAGGCTTCGCCTGCCTAGAGGTGTGAAAACAAAGCAGGTTGTCAGCTTGGTTTCTGTAGTGTAGTGGTCATCACGTTCGCCTAACACGCGAAAGGTCCTCGGTTCGAAACCGAGCAGAAACATCTCTTCGCTTTTGGATATAAAAGTATGAACCCTTTGCGCCGTCAGTGGCCTGTAGAACGCTTTACCTTTATGTGCTTTTCATCGAGCGTGCAACTAAAGATTTCGGTCTGTTGTCTGCAGACAGGTTTCCATAGTGTAGTGGTTATCACGTTCGCCTCACACGCGAAAGGTCCCCAGTTCGAAACTGGGTGGAAACACGCTCTGGCTTTTTCACAATTGTTCAATTGGCTTTCTGTTGAGGAGGAACTCAACACCACAAATGCATTGCGGCCAAGATGAATGAAGACAATCGCTAAAGGTGTAGTTGATGCAAAAAAGGGTGGAGTCATTTGCCCTTAACCTAACACACACTCCTACCGTTCCAGGCCTGCGTGGCTTTCTTCTGTGGAACACAAAATACGTTTTTTTTCTGAGTGGCCCTCTGTTTAGCAGCAGCACTACGCAACGAAGGTCTTTCTTTACACAGGTGTGAAGACAATTATCAAGCCACACTAGGCAGCTGTAAGTACCACACCGACAGACTCAGTACTATTACCCAGGTCATTTGGATGAACAGGTGGCTAGTGCACTCAAAGGCCCAATCAGTGGTGTAGCATTTTCCAAAAAAAGAAGAATAATAATTATTTGAAAGGAAGCGAAAAAACTATAAAAAAGAAACGACCACTGAGGAGTCCCACAGAGCACTGGAAAAAACTGCTTGCTTTGTAGCTAAAAATAGAAGGTGCTTAAAAATTGAACAGCGCAACGCAATCTGTAGTTTGAGTCTCGTTCCAAGAAGCGTGCGATGGAAAGGTCAGACCCAGCCCTGGCTGCAGGTTTCCGTAGTGTAGATGTAATCACGTTCGCCTTACACGCGAAAGGTCCCCAGTTCGAAACTGGGCGGAAACAGAGGGAGGCTTTTGTCCTATTTGTGCTGAAACGATTGTTTGGTAAGCAGATGGTCCAGGCTGCAAATGCCTTAATTTCGAGGTAGGTGAAGGCCGGTTTTTAAGGACAGAAACAACTCTTCCCTTTTGAATATAAAAGTATGAACCCTTTGCGCCGTCAGTGCCCTTTAGAATGCTTTTCGCAGAGCGTGCACCTAAAGATTTCGGTCTGTTTTCTGCAGACAGGTTTCCTTAGTGTAGTGACTGTCTGGTAAGCAGATGGTCCAGGCTGCAAGGGCCTTAATTTCGAGGTAGGTGAAGGCAAGCTTTAAAGGGACTCTGCGCAGACTGCCACGCCGAATGAACTCTGTCCTGTTGTGTGTGGGATTTACGCGGGTTTGTTTATCTGCATGCAGTGCAGACTACGGGATCGATTTTCCCTGAAAAGGGGACGAGAGTACAATTTTGTAGTTTCTGTACTGTAGTGATCATCAATTTCGCTTAACACGTGAAAGGTCCTCGGTTCGAAAGCGAGCAGAAACAGAGGTTTGCTTTTGAGGCAATGCATAAGCTCTTTTCGAAGTTCCAGGAGAATTCTGGCTGCTGATAACTTGCTAATAACGTGGTTATCACGTTCGCCTCAAACACGAAAGGTCCCCAGTTCGAAACTGGGTGGAAACAGACGTGACCTTTTGCCAAGCTTGCTAAAGTCGGGGTCTGTTGCGTTCTTAGACAACGCTACACAGGCTTCGCCTGCCTAGAGGTGTGAAAACAAAGCAGGTTGTCAGCTTGGTTTCTGTAGTGTAGTGGTCATCACGTTCGCCTAACACGCGAAAGGTCCTCGGTTCGAAACCGAGCAGAAACATCTCTTCGCTTTTGGATATAAAAGTATGAACCCTTTGCGCCGTCAGTGGCCTGTAGAACGCTTTACCTTTATGTGCTTTTCATCGAGCGTGCAACTAAAGATTTCGGTCTGTTGTCTGCAGACAGGTTTCCATAGTGTAGTGGTTATCACGTTCGCCTCACACGCGAAAGGTCCCCAGTTCGAAACTGGGTGGAAACACGCTCTGGCTTTTTCACAATTGTTCAATTGGCTTTCTGTTGAGGAGGAACTCAACACCACAAATGCATTGCGGCCAAGATGAATGAAGACAATCGCTAAAGGTGTAGTTGATGCAAAAAAGGGTGGAGTCATTTGCCCTTAACCTAACACACACTCCTACCGTTCCAGGCCTGCGTGGCTTTCTTCTGTGGAACACAAAATACGTTTTTTTTCTGAGTGGCCCTCTGTTTAGCAGCAGCACTACGCAACGAAGGTCTTTCTTTACACAGGTGTGAAGACAATTATCAAGCCACACTAGGCAGCTGTAAGTACCACACCGACAGACTCGGTACTATTACCCAGGTCATTTGGATGAACAGGTGGCTAGTGCACTCAAAGGCCCAATCAGTGGTGTAGCATTTTCCAAAAAAAGAAGAATAATAATTATTTGAAAGGAAGCGAAAAAACTATAAAAAAGAAACGACCACTGAGGAGTCCCACAGAGCACTGGAAAAAACTGCTTGCTTTGTAGCTAAAAATAGAAGGTGCTTAAAAATTGAACAGCGCAACGCAATCTGTAGTTTGAGTCTCGTTCCAAGAAGCGTGCGATGGAAAGGTCAGACCCAGCCCTGGCTGCAGGTTTCCGTAGTGTAGAGGTAATCACGTTCGCCTTACACGCGAAAGGTCCCCAGTTCGAAACTGGGCGGAAACAGAGGGAGGCTTTTGTCCTATTTGTGCTGAAATGATTGTTTGGTAAGCAGATGGTCCAGGCTGCAAATGCCTTAATTTCGAGGTAGGTGAAGGCCGGTTTTTAAGGACAGAAACAACTCTTCCCTTTTGAATATAAAAGTATGAACCCTTTGCGCCGTCAGTGCCCTTTAGAATGCTTTTCGCAGAGCGTGCACCTAAAGATTTCGGTCTGTTTTCTGCAGACAGGTTTCCTTAGTGTAGTGACTGTCTGGTAAGCAGATGGTCCAGGCTGCAAGGGCCTTAATTTCGAGGTAGGTGAAGGCAAGCTTTAAAGGGACTCTGCGCAGACTGCCACGCCGAATGAACTCTGTCCTGTTGTGTGTGGGATTTACGCGGGTTTGTTTATCTGCATGCAGTGCAGACTACGGGATCGATTTTCCCTGAAAAGGGGACGAGAGTACAATTTTGTAGTTTCTGTACTGTAGTGATCATCAATTTCGCTTAACACGTGAAAGGTCCTCGGTTCGAAAGCGAGCAGAAACAGAGGTTTGCTTTTGAGGCAATGCATAAGCTCTTTTCGAAGTTCCAGGAGAATTCTGGCTGCTGATAACTTGCTAATAACGTGGTTATCACGTTCGCCTCAAACACGAAAGGTCCCCAGTTCGAAACTGGGTGGAAACAGACGTGACCTTTTGCCAAGCTTGCTAAAGTCGGGGTCTGTTGCGTTCTTAGGCAACGCTACACAGGCTTCGCCTGCCTAGAGGTGTGAAAACAAAGCAGGTTGTCAGCTTGGTTTCTGTAGTGTAGTGGTCATCACGTTCGCCTAACACGCGAAAGGTCCTCGGTTCGAAACCGAGCAGAAACATCTCTTCGCTTTTGGATATAAAAGTATGAACCCTTTGCGCCGTCAGTGGCCTGTAGAACGCTTTACCTTTATGTGCTTTTCATCGAGCGTGCAACTAAAGATTTCGGTCTGTTGTCTGCAGACAGGTTTCCATAGTGTAGTGGTTATCACGTTTGCCTCACACGCGAAAGGTCCCCAGTTCGAAACTGGGTGGAAACACGCTCTGGCTTTTTCACAATTGTTCAATTGGCTTTCTGTTGAGGAGGAACTCAACACCACAAATGCATTGCGGCCAAGATGAATGAAGACAATCGCTAAAGGTGTAGTTGATGCAAAAAAGGGTGGAGTCATTTGCCCTTAACCTAACACACACTCCTACCGTTCCAGGCCTGCGTGGCTTTCTTCTGTGGAACACAAAATACGTTTTTTTTCTGAGTGGCCCTCTGTTTAGCAGCAGCACTACGCAACGAAGGTCTTTCTTTACACAGGTGTGAAGACAATTATCAAGCCACACTAGGCAGCTGTAAGTACCACACCGACAGACTCGGTACTATTACCCAGGTCATTTGGATGAACAGGTGGCTAGTGCACTCAAAGGCCCAATCAGTGGTGTAGCATTTTCCAAAAAAAGAAGAATAATAATTATTTGAAAGGAAGCGAAAAAACTATAAAAAAGAAACGACCACTGAGGAGTCCCACAGAGCACTGGAAAAAACTGCTTGCTTTGTAGCTAAAAATAGAAGGTGCTTAAAAATTGAACAGCGCAACGCAATCTGTAGTTTGAGTCTCGTTCCAAGAAGCGTGCGATGGAAAGGTCAGACCCAGCCCTGGCTGCAGGTTTCCGTAGTGTAGAGGTAATCACGTTCGCCTTACACGCGAAAGGTCCCCAGTTCGAAACTGGGCGGAAACAGAGGGAGGCTTTTGTCCTATTTGTGCTGAAATGATTGTTTGGTAAGCAGATGGTCCAGGCTGCAAATGCCTTAATTTCGAGGTAGGTGAAGGCCGGTTTTTAAGGACAGAAACAACTCTTCCCTTTTGAATATAAAAGTATGAACCCTTTGCGCCGTCAGTGCCCTTTAGAATGCTTTTCGCAGAGCGTGCACCTAAAGATTTCGGTCTGTTTTCTGCAGACAGGTTTCCTTAGTGTAGTGACTGTCTGGTAAGCAGATGGTCCAGGCTGCAAGGGCCTTAATTTCGAGGTAGGTGAAGGCAAGCTTTAAAGGGACTCTGCGCAGACTGCCACGCCGAATGAACTCTGTCCTGTTGTGTGTGGGATTTACGCGGGTTTGTTTATCTGCATGCAGTGCAGACTACGGGATCGATTTTCCCTGAAAAGGGGACGAGAGTACAATTTTGTAGTTTCTGTACTGTAGTGATCATCAATTTCGCTTAACACGTGAAAGGTCCTCGGTTCGAAAGCGAGCAGAAACAGAGGTTTGCTTTTGAGGCAATGCATAAGCTCTTTTCGAAGTTCCAGGAGAATTCTGGCTGCTGATAACTTGCTAATAACGTGGTTATCACGTTCGCCTCAAACACGAAAGGTCCCCAGTTCGAAACTGGGTGGAAACAGACGTGACCTTTTGCCAAGCTTGCTAAAGTCGGGGTCTGTTGCGTTCTTAGGCAACGCTACACAGGCTTCGCCTGCCTAGAGGTGTGAAAACAAAGCAGGTTGTCAGCTTGGTTTCTGTAGTGTAGTGGTCATCACGTTCGCCTAACACGCGAAAGGTCCTCGGTTCGAAACCGAGCAGAAACATCTCTTCGCTTTTGGATATAAAAGTATGAACCCTTTGCGCCGTCAGTGGCCTGTAGAACGCTTTACCTTTATGTGCTTTTCATCGAGCGTGCAACTAAAGATTTCGGTCTGTTGTCTGCAGACAGGTTTCCATAGTGTAGTGGTTATCACGTTCGCCTCACACGCGAAAGGTCCCCAGTTCGAAACTGGGTGGAAACACGCTCTGGCTTTTTCACAATTGTTCAATTGGCTTTCTGTTGAGGAGGAACTCAACACCACAAATGCATTGCGGCCAAGATGAATGAAGACAATCGCTAAAGGTGTAGTTGATGCAAAAAAGGGTGGAGTCATTTGCCCTTAACCTAACACACACTCCTACCGTTCCAGGCCTGCGTGGCTTTCTTCTGTGGAACACAAAATACGTTTTTTTTCTGAGTGGCCCTCTGTTTAGCAGCAGCACTACGCAACGAAGGTCTTTCTTTACACAGGTGTGAAGACAATTATCAAGCCACACTAGGCAGCTGTAAGTACCACACCGACAGACTCGGTACTATTACCCAGGTCATTTGGATGAACAGGTGGCTAGTGCACTCAAAGGCCCAATCAGTGGTGTAGCATTTTCCAAAAAAAGAAGAATAATAATTATTTGAAAGGAAGCGAAAAAACTATAAAAAAGAAACGACCACTGAGGAGTCCCACAGAGCACTGGAAAAAACTGCTTGCTTTGTAGCTAAAAATAGAAGGTGCTTAAAAATTGAACAGCGCAACGCAATCTGTAGTTTGAGTCTCGTTCCAAGAAGCGTGCGATGGAAAGGTCAGACCCAGCCCTGGCTGCAGGTTTCCGTAGTGTAGAGGTAATCACGTTCGCCTTACACGCGAAAGGTCCCCAGTTCGAAACTGGGCGGAAACAGAGGGAGGCTTTTGTCCTATTTGTGCTGAAATGATTGTTTGGTAAGCAGATGGTCCAGGCTGCAAATGCCTTAATTTCGAGGTAGGTGAAGGCCGGTTTTTAAGGACAGAAACAACTCTTCCCTTTTGAATATAAAAGTATGAACCCTTTGCGCCGTCAGTGCCCTTTAGAATGCTTTTCGCAGAGCGTGCACCTAAAGATTTCGGTCTGTTTTCTGCAGACAGGTTTCCTTAGTGTAGTGACTGTCTGGTAAGCAGATGGTCCAGGCTGCAAGGGCCTTAATTTCGAGGTAGGTGAAGGCAAGCTTTAAAGGGACTCTGCGCAGACTGCCACGCCGAATGAACTCTGTCCTGTTGTGTGTGGGATTTACGCGGGTTTGTTTATCTGCATGCAGTGCAGACTACGGGATCGATTTTCCCTGAAAAGGGGACGAGAGTACAATTTTGTAGTTTCTGTACTGTAGTGATCATCAATTTCGCTTAACACGTGAAAGGTCCTCGGTTCGAAAGCGAGCAGAAACAGAGGTTTGCTTTTGAGGCAATGCATAAGCTCTTTTCGAAGTTCCAGGAGAATTCTGGCTGCTGATAACTTGCTAATAACGTGGTTATCACGTTCGCCTCAAACACGAAAGGTCCCCAGTTCGAAACTGGGTGGAAACAGACGTGACCTTTTGCCAAGCTTGCTAAAGTCGGGGTCTGTTGCGTTCTTAGGCAACGCTACACAGGCTTCGCCTGCCTAGAGGTGTGAAAACAAAGCAGGTTGTCAGCTTGGTTTCTGTAGTGTAGTGGTCATCACGTTCGCCTAACACGCGAAAGGTCCTCGGTTCGAAACCGAGCAGAAACATCTCTTCGCTTTTGGATATAAAAGTATGAACCCTTTGCGCCGTCAGTGGCCTGTAGAACGCTTTACCTTTATGTGCTTTTCATCGAGCGTGCAACTAAAGATTTCGGTCTGTTGTCTGCAGACAGGTTTCCATAGTGTAGTGGTTATCACGTTCGCCTCACACGCGAAAGGTCCCCAGTTCGAAACTGGGTGGAAACACGCTCTGGCTTTTTCACAATTGTTCAATTGGCTTTCTGTTGAGGAGGAACTCAACACCACAAATGCATTGCGGCCAAGATGAATGAAGACAATCGCTAAAGGTGTAGTTGATGCAAAAAAGGGTGGAGTCATTTGCCCTTAACCTAACACACACTCCTACCGTTCCAGGCCTGCGTGGCTTTCTTCTGTGGAACACAAAATACGTTTTTTTTCTGAGTGGCCCTCTGTTTAGCAGCAGCACTACGCAACGAAGGTCTTTCTTTACACAGGTGTGAAGACAATTATCAAGCCACACTAGGCAGCTGTAAGTACCACAGCGACAGACTCGGTACTATTACCCAGGTCATTTGGATGAACAGGTGGCTAGTGCACTCAAAGGCCCAATCAGTGGTGTAGCATTTTCCAAAAAAAGAAGAATAATAATTATTTGAAAGGAAGCGAAAAAACTATAAAAAAGAAACGACCACTGAGGAGTCCCACAGAGCACTGGAAAAAACTGCTTGCTTTGTAGCTAAAAATAGAAGGTGCTTAAAAATTGAACAGCGCAACGCAATCTGTAGTTTGAGTCTCGTTCCAAGAAGCGTGCGATGGAAAGGTCAGACCCAGCCCTGGCTGCAGGTTTCCGTAGTGTAGAGGTAATCACGTTCGCCTTACACGCGAAAGGTCCCCAGTTCGAAACTGGGCGGAAACAGAGGGAGGCTTTTGTCCTATTTGTGCTGAAATGATTGTTTGGTAAGCAGATGGTCCAGGCTGCAAATGCCTTAATTTCGAGGTAGGTGAAGGCCGGTTTTTAAGGACAGAAACAACTCTTCCCTTTTGAATATAAAAGTATGAACCCTTTGCGCCGTCAGTGGCCTGTAGAACGCTTTACCTTTATGTGCTTTTCATCGAGCGTGCAACTAAAGATTTCGGTCTGTTGTCTGCAGACAGGTTTCCATAGTGTAGTGGTTATCACGTTCGCCTCACACGCGAAAGGTCCCCAGTTCGAAACTGGGTGGAAACACGCTCTGGCTTTTTCACAATTGTTCAATTGGCTTTCTGTTGAGGAGGAACTCAACACCACAAATGCATTGCGGCCAAGATGAATGAAGACAATCGCTAAAGGTGTAGTTGATGCAAAAAAGGGTGGAGTCATTTGCCCTTAACCTAACACACACTCCTACCGTTCCAGGCCTGCGTGGCTTTCTTCTGTGGAACACAAAATACGTTTTTTTTCTGAGTGGCCCTCTGTTTAGCAGCAGCACTACGCAACGAAGGTCTTTCTTTACACAGGTGTGAAGACAATTATCAAGCCACACTAGGCAGCTGTAAGTACCACACCGACAGACTCGGTACTATTACCCAGGTCATTTGGATGAACAGGTGGCTAGTGCACTCAAAGGCCCAATCAGTGGTGTAGCATTTTCCAAAAAAAGAAGAATAATAATTATTTGAAAGGAAGCGAAAAAACTATAAAAAAGAAACGACCACTGAGGAGTCCCACAGAGCACTGGAAAAAACTGCTTGCTTTGTAGCTAAAAATAGAAGGTGCTTAAAAATTGAACAGCGCAACGCAATCTGTAGTTTGAGTCTCGTTCCAAGAAGCGTGCGATGGAAAGGTCAGACCCAGCCCTGGCTGCAGGTTTCCGTAGTGTAGAGGTAATCACGTTCGCCTTACACGCGAAAGGTCCCCAGTTCGAAACTGGGCGGAAACAGAGGGAGGCTTTTGTCCTATTTGTGCTGAAATGATTGTTTGGTAAGCAGATGGTCCAGGCTGCAAATGCCTTAATTTCGAGGTAGGTGAAGGCCGGTTTTTAAGGACAGAAACAACTCTTCCCTTTTGAATATAAAAGTATGAACCCTTTGCGCCGTCAGTGCCCTTTAGAATGCTTTTCGCAGAGCGTGCACCTAAAGATTTCGGTCTGTTTTCTGCAGACAGGTTTCCTTAGTGTAGTGACTGTCTGGTAAGCAGATGGTCCAGGCTGCAAGGGCCTTAATTTCGAGGTAGGTGAAGGCAAGCTTTAAAGGGACTCTGCGCAGACTGCCACGCCGAATGAACTCTGTCCTGTTGTGTGTGGGATTTACGCGGGTTTGTTTATCTGCATGCAGTGCAGACTACGGATCGATTTTCCCTGAAAAGGGGACGAGAGTACAATTTTGTAGTTTCTGTACTGTAGTGATCATCAATTTCGCTTAACACGTGAAAGGTCCTCGGTTCGAAAGCGAGCAGAAACAGAGGTTTGCTTTTGAGGCAATGCATAAGCTCTTTTCGAAGTTCCAGGAGAATTCTGGCTGCTGATAACTTGCTAATAACGTGGTTATCACGTTCGCCTCAAACACGAAAGGTCCCCAGTTCGAAACTGGGTGGAAACAGACGTGACCTTTTGCCAAGCTTGCTAAAGTCGGGGTCTGTTGCGTTCTTAGGCAACGCTACACAGGCTTCGCCTGCCTAGAGGTGTGAAAACAAAGCAGGTTGTCAGCTTGGTTTCTGTAGTGTAGTGGTCATCACGTTCGCCTAACACGCGAAAGGTCCTCGGTTCGAAACCGAGCAGAAACATCTCTTCGCTTTTGGATATAAAAGTATGAACCCTTTGCGCCGTCAGTGGCCTGTAGAACGCTTTACCTTTATGTGCTTTTCATCGAGCGTGCAACTAAAGATTTCGGTCTGTTGTCTGCAGACAGGTTTCCATAGTGTAGTGGTTATCAAGTTCGCCTCACACGCGAAAGGTCCCCAGTTCGAAACTGGGTGGAAACACGCTCTGGCTTTTTCACAATTGTTCAATTGGCTTTCTGTTGAGGAGGAACTCAACACCACAAATGCATTGCGGCCAAGATGAATGAAGACAATCGCTAAAGGTGTAGTTGATGCAAAAAAGGGTGGAGTCATTTGCCCTTAACCTAACACACACTCCTACCGTTCCAGGCCTGCGTGGCTTTTTTCTGTGGAACACAAAATACGTTTTTTTTCTGAGTGGCCCTCTGTTTAGCAGCAGCACTACGCAACGAAGGTCTTTCTTTACACAGGTGTGAAGACAATTATCAAGCCACACTAGGCAGCTGTAAGTACCACACCGACAGACTCGGTACTATTACCCAGGTCATTTGGATGAACAGGTGGCTAGTGCACTCAAAGGCCCAATCAGTGGTGTAGCATTTTCCAAAAAAAGAAGAATAATAATTATTTGAAAGGAAGCGAAAAAACTATAAAAAAGAAACGACCACTGAGGAGTCCCACAGAGCACTGGAAAAAACTGCTTGCTTTGTAGCTAAAAATAGAAGGTGCTTAAAAATTGAACAGCGCAACGCAATCTGTAGTTTGAGTCTCGTTCCAAGAAGCGTGCGATGGAAAGGTCAGACCCAGCCCTGGCTGCAGGTTTCCGTAGTGTAGAGGTAATCACGTTCGCCTTACACGCGAAAGGTCCCCAGTTCGAAACTGGGCGGAAACAGAGGGAGGCTTTTGTCCTATTTGTGCTGAAATGATTGTTTGGTAAGCAGATGGTCCAGGCTGCAAATGCCTTAATTTCGAGGTAGGTGAAGGCCGGTTTTTAAGGACAGAAACAACTCTTCCCTTTTGAATATAAAAGTATGAACCCTTTGCGCCGTCAGTGCCCTTTAGAATGCTTTTCGCAGAGCGTGCACCTAAAGATTTCGGTCTGTTTTCTGCAGACAGGTTTCCTTAGTGTAGTGACTGTCTGGTAAGCAGATGGTCCAGGCTGCAAGGGCCTTAATTTCGAGGTAGGTGAAGGCAAGCTTTAAAGGGACTCTGCGCAGACTGCCACGCCGAATGAACTCTGTCCTGTTGTGTGTGGGATTTACGCGGGTTTGTTTATCTGCATGCAGTGCAGACTACGGGATCGATTTTCCCTGAAAAGGGGACGAGAGTACAATTTTGTAGTTTCTGTACTGTAGTGATCATCAATTTCGCTTAACACGTGAAAGGTCCTCGGTTCGAAAGCGAGCAGAAACAGAGGTTTGCTTTTGAGGCAATGCATAAGCTCTTTTCGAAGTTCCAGGAGAATTCTGGCTGCTGATAACTTGCTAATAACGTGGTTATCACGTTCGCCTCAAACACGAAAGGTCCCCAGTTCGAAACTGGGTGGAAACAGACGTGACCTTTTGCCAAGCTTGCTAAAGTCGGGGTCTGTTGCGTTCTTAGGCAACGCTACACAGGCTTCGCCTGCCTAGAGGTGTGAAAACAAAGCAGGTTGTCAGCTTGGTTTCTGTAGTGTAGTGGTCATCACGTTCGCCTAACACGCGAAAGGGCCTCGGTACGAAACCGAGCAGAAACATCTCTTCACTTTTGGATATAAAAGTATGAACCCTTTGCGCCGTCAGTGGCCTGTAGAACGCTTTACCTTTATGTGCTTTTCATCGAGCGTGCAACTAAAGATTTCGGTCTGTTGTCCGCAGACAGGTTTCCATAGTGTAGTGGTTATCACGTTCGCCTCACACGCGAAAGGTCCCCAGTTCGAAACTGGGTGGAAACACGCTCTGGCTTTTTCACAATTGTTCAATTGGCTTTCTGTTGAGGAGGAACTCAACACCACAAATGCATTGCGGCCAAGATGAATGAAGACAATCGCTAAAGGTGTAGTTGATGCAAAAAAGGGTGGAGTCATTTGCCCTTAACCTAACACACACTCCTACCGTTCCAGGCCTGCGTGGCTTTCTTCTGTGGAACACAAAATACGTTTTTTTTCTGAGTGGCCCTCTGTTTAGCAGCAGCACTACGCAACGAAGGTCTTTCTTTACACAGGTGTGAAGACAATTATCAAGCCACACTAGGCAGCTGTAAGTACCACACCGACAGACTCGGTACTATTACCCAGGTCATTTGGATGAACAGGTGGCTAGTGCACTCAAAGGCCCAATCAGTGGTGTAGCATTTTCCAAAAAAAGAAGAATAATAATTATTTGAAAGGAAGCGAAAAAACTATAAAAAAGAAACGACCACTGAGGAGTCCCACAGAGCACTGGAAAAAACTGCTTGCTTTGTAGCTAAAAATAGAAGGTGCTTAAAAATTGAACAGCGCAACGCAATCTGTAGTTTGAGTCTCGTTCCAAGAAGCGTGCGATGGAAAGGTCAGACCCAGCCCTGGCTGCAGGTTTCCGTAGTGTAGAGGTAATCACGTTCGCCTTACACGCGAAAGGTCCCCAGTTCGAAACTGGGCGGAAACAGAGGGAGGCTTTTGTCCTATTTGTGCTGAAATGATTGTTTGGTAAGCAGATGGTCCAGGCTGCAAATGCCTTAATTTCGAGGTAGGTGAAGGCCGGTTTTTAAGGACAGAAACAACTCTTCCCTTTTGAATATAAAAGTATGAACCCTTTGCGCCGTCAGTGCCCTTTAGAATGCTTTTCGCAGAGCGTGCACCTAAAGATTTCGGTCTGTTTTCTGCAGACAGGTTTCCTTAGTGTAGTGACTGTCTGGTAAGCAGATGGTCCAGGCTGCAAGGGCCTTAATTTCGAGGTAGGTGAAGGCAAGCTTTAAAGGGACTCTGCGCAGACTGCCACGCCGAATGAACTCTGTCCTGTTGTGTGTGGGATTTACGCGGGTTTGTTTATCTGCATGCAGTGCAGACTACGGGATCGATTTTCCCTGAAAAGGGGACGAGAGTACAATTTTGTAGTTTCTGTACTGTAGTGATCATCAATTTCGCTTAACACGTGAAAGGTCCTCGGTTCGAAAGCGAGCAGAAACAGAGGTTTGCTTTTGAGGCAATGCATAAGCTCTTTTCGAAGTTCCAGGAGAATTCTGGCTGCTGATAACTTGCTAATAACGTGGTTATCACGTTCGCCTCAAACACGAAAGGTCCCCAGTTCGAAACTGGGTGGAAACAGACGTGACCTTTTGCCAAGCTTGCTAAAGTCGGGGTCTGTTGCGTTCTTAGGCAACGCTACACAGGCTTCGCCTGCCTAGAGGTGTGAAAACAAAGCAGGTTGTCAGCTTGGTTTCTGTAGTGTAGTGGTCATCACGTTCGCCTAACACGCGAAAGGGCCTCGGTACGAAACCGAGCAGAAACATCTCTTCACTTTTGGATATAAAAGTATGAACCCTTTGCGCCGTCAGTGGCCTGTAGAACGCTTTACCTTTATGTGCTTTTCATCGAGCGTGCAACTAAAGATTTCGGTCTGTTGTCCGCAGACAGGTTTCCATAGTGTAGTGGTTATCACGTTCGCCTCACACGCGAAAGGTCCCCAGTTCGAAACTGGGTGGAAACACGCTCTGGCTTTTTCACAATTGTTCAATTGGCTTTCTGTTGAGGAGGAACTCAACACCACAAATGCATTGCGGCCAAGATGAATGAAGACAATCGCTAAAGGTGTAGTTGATGCAAAAAAGGGTGGAGTCATTTGCCCTTAACCTAACACACACTCCTACCGTTCCAGGCCTGCGTGGCTTTCTTCTGTGGAACACAAAATACGTTTTTTTTCTGAGTGGCCCTCTGTTTAGCAGCAGCACTACGCAACGAAGGTCTTTCTTTACACAGGTGTGAAGACAATTATCAAGCCACACTAGGCAGCTGTAAGTACCACACCGACAGACTCGGTACTATTACCCAGGTCATTTGGATGAACAGGTGGCTAGTGCACTCAAAGGCCCTATCAGTGGTGTAGCATTTTCCAAAAAAAGAAGAATAATAATTATTTGAAAGGAAGCGAAAAAACTATAAAAAAGAAACGACCACTGAGGAGTCCCACAGAGCACTGGAAAAAACTGCTTGCTTTGTAGCTAAAAATAGAAGGTGCTTAAAAATTGAACAGCGCAACGCAATCTGTAGTTTGAGTCTCGTTCCAAGAAGCGTGCGATGGAAAGGTCAGACCCAGCCCTGGCTGCAGGTTTCCGTAGTGTAGAGGTAATCACGTTCGCCTTACACGCGAAAGGTCCCCAGTTCGAAACTGGGCGGAAACAGAGGGAGGCTTTTGTCCTATTTGTGCTGAAATGATTGTTTGGTAAGCAGATGGTCCAGGCTGCAAATGCCTTAATTTCGAGGTAGGTGAAGGCCGGTTTTTAAGGACAGAAACAACTCTTCCCTTTTGAATATAAAAGTATGAACCCTTTGCGCCGTCAGTGCCCTTTAGAATGCTTTTCGCAGAGCGTGCACCTAAAGATTTCGGTCTGTTTTCTGCAGACAGGTTTCCTTAGTGTAGTGACTGTCTGGTAAGCAGATGGTCCAGGCTGCAAGGGCCTTAATTTCGAGGTAGGTGAAGGCAAGCTTTAAAGGGACTCTGCGCAGACTGCCACGCCGAATGAACTCTGTCCTGTTGTGTGTGGGATTTACGCGGGTTTGTTTATCTGCATGCAGTGCAGACTACGGGATCGATTTTCCCTGAAAAGGGGACGAGAGTACAATTTTGTAGTTTCTGTACTGTAGTGATCATCAATTTCGCTTAACACGTGAAAGGTCCTCGGTTCGAAAGCGAGCAGAAACAGAGGTTTGCTTTTGAGGCAATGCATAAGCTCTTTTCGAAGTTCCAGGAGAATTCTGGCTGCTGATAACTTGCTAATAACGTGGTTATCACGTTCGCCTCAAACACGAAAGGTCCCCAGTTCGAAACTGGGTGGAAACAGACGTGACCTTTTGCCAAGCTTGCTAAAGTCGGGGTCTGTTGCGTTCTTAGGCAACGCTACACAGGCTTCGCCTGCCTAGAGGTGTGAAAACAAAGCAGGTTGTCAGCTTGGTTTCTGTAGTGTAGTGGTCATCACGTTCGCCTAACACGCGAAAGGTCCTCGGTTCGAAACCGAGCAGAAACATCTCTTCACTTTTGGATATAAAAGTATGAACCCTTTGCGCCGTCAGTGGCCTGTAGAACGCTTTACCTTTATGTGCTTTTCATCGAGCGTGCAACTAAAGATTTCGGTCTGTTGTCCGCAGACAGGTTTCCATAGTGTAGTGGTTATCACGTTCGCCTCACACACGAAAGGTCCCCAGTTCGAAACTGGGTGGAAACACGCTCTGGCTTTTTCACAATTGTTCAATTGGCTTTCTGTTGAGGAGGAACTCAACACCACAAATGCATTGCGGCCAAGATGAATGAAGACAATCGCTAAAGGTGTAGTTGATGCAAAAAAGGGTGGAGTCATTTGCCCTTAACCTAACACACACTCCTACCGTTCCAGGCCTGCGTGGCTTTCTTCTGTGGAACACAAAATACGTTTTTTTTCTGAGTGGCCCTCTGTTTAGCAGCAGCACTACGCAACGAAGGTCTTTCTTTACACAGGTGTGAAGACAATTATCAAGCCACACTAGGCAGCTGTAAGTACCACACCGACAGACTCGGTACTATTACCCAGGTCATTTGGATGAACAGGTGGCTAGTGCACTCAAAGGCCCAATCAGTGGTGTAGCATTTTCCAAAAAAAGAAGAATAATAATTATTTGAAAGGAAGCGAAAAAACTATAAAAAAGAAACGACCACTGAGGAGTCCCACAGAGCACTGGAAAAAACTGCTTGCTTTGTAGCTAAAAATAGAAGGTGCTTAAAAATTGAACAGCGCAACGCAATCTGTAGTTTGAGTCTCGTTCCAAGAAGCGTGCGATGGAAAGGTCAGACCCAGCCCTGGCTGCAGGTTTCCGTAGTGTAGAGGTAATCACGTTCGCCTTACACGCGAAAGGTCCCCAGTTCGAAACTGGGCGGAAACAGAGGGAGGCTTTTGTCCTATTTGTGCTGAAATGATTGTTTGGTAAGCAGATGGTCCAGGCTGCAAATGCCTTAATTTCGAGGTAGGTGAAGGCCGGTTTTTAAGGACAGAAACAACTCTTCCCTTTTGAATATAAAAGTATGAACCCTTTGCGCCGTCAGTGCCCTTTAGAATGCTTTTCGCAGAGCGTGCACCTAAAGATTTCGGTCTGTTTTCTGCAGACAGGTTTCCTTAGTGTAGTGACTGTCTGGTAAGCAGATGGTCCAGGCTGCAAGGGCCTTAATTTCGAGGTAGGTGAAGGCAAGCTTTAAAGGGACTCTGCGCAGACTGCCACGCCGAATGAACACTGTCCTGTTGTGTGTGGGATTTACGCGGGTTTGTTTATCTGCATGCAGTGCAGACTACGGGATCGATTTTCCCTGAAAAGGGGACGAGAGTACAATTTTGTAGTTTCTGTACTGTAGTGATCATCAATTTCGCTTAACACGTGAAAGGTCCTCGGTTCGAAAGCGAGCAGAAACAGAGGTTTGCTTTTGAGGCAATGCATAAGCTCTTTTCGAAGTTCCAGGAGAATTCTGGCTGCTGATAACTTGCTAATAACGTGGTTATCACGTTCGCCTCAAACACGAAAGGTCCCCAGTTCGAAACTGGGTGGAAACAGACGTGACCTTTTGCCAAGCTTGCTAAAGTCGGGGTCTGTTGCGTTCTTAGGCAACGCTACACAGGCTTCGCCTGCCTAGAGGTGTGAAAACAAAGCAGGTTGTCAGCTTGGTTTCTGTAGTGTAGTGGTCATCACGTTCGCCTAACACGCGAAAGGGCCTCGGTACGAAACCGAGCAGAAACATCTCTTCACTTTTGGATATAAAAGTATGAACCCTTTGCGCCGTCAGTGGCCTGTAGAACGCTTTACCTTTATGTGCTTTTCATCGAGCGTGCAACTAAAGATTTCGGTCTGTTGTCCGCAGACAGGTTTCCATAGTGTAGTGGTTATCACGTTCGCCTCACACGCGAAAGGTCCCCAGTTCGAAACTGGGTGGAAACACGCTCTGGCTTTTTCACAATTGTTCAATTGGCTTTCTGTTGAGGAGGAACTCAACACCACAAATGCATTGCGGCCAAGATGAATGAAGACAATCGCTAAAGGTGTAGTTGATGCAAAAAAGGGTGGAGTCATTTGCCCTTAACCTAACACACACTCCTACCGTTCCAGGCCTGCGTGGCTTTCTTCTGTGGAACACAAAATACGTTTTTTTTCTGAGTGGCCCTCTGTTTAGCAGCAGCACTACGCAACGAAGGTCTTTCTTTACACAGGTGTGAAGACAATTATCAAGCCACACTAGGCAGCTGTAAGTACCACACCGACAGACTCGGTACTATTACCCAGGTCATTTGGATGAACAGGTGGCTAGTGCACTCAAAGGCCCAATCAGTGGTGTAGCATTTTCCAAAAAAAGAAGAATAATAATTATTTGAAAGGAAGCGAAAAAACTATAAAAAAGAAACGACCACTGAGGAGTCCCACAGAGCACTGGAAAAAACTGCTTGCTTTGTAGCTAAAAATAGAAGGTGCTTAAAAATTGAACAGCGCAACGCAATCTGTAGTTTGAGTCTCGTTCCAAGAAGCGTGCGATGGAAAGGTCAGACCCAGCCCTGGCTGCAGGTTTCCGTAGTGTAGAGGTAATCACGTTCGCCTTACGTGATTACCAGTTACGTGATTACCAGTCCCCAGTTCGAAACTGGGCGGAAACAGAGGGAGGCTTTTGTCCTATTTGTGCTGAAATGATTGTTTGGTAAGCAGATGGTCCAGGCTGCAAATGCCTTAATTTCGAGGTAGGTGAAGGCCGGTTTTTAAGGACAGAAACAACTCTTCCCTTTTGAATATAAAAGTATGAACCCTTTGCGCCGTCAGTGCCCTTTAGAATGCTTTTCGCAGAGCGTGCACCTAAAGATTTCGGTCTGTTTTCTGCAGACAGGTTTCCTTAGTGTAGTGACTGTCTGGTAAGCAGATGGTCCAGGCTGCAAGGGCCTTAATTTCGAGGTAGGTGAAGGCAAGCTTTAAAGGGACTCTGCGCAGACTGCCACGCCGAATGAACTCTGTCCTGTTGTGTGTGGGATTTACGCGGGTTTGTTTATCTGCATGCAGTGCAGACTACGGGATCGATTTTCCCTGAAAAGGGGACGAGAGTACAATTTTGTAGTTTCTGTACTGTAGTGATCATCAATTTCGCTTAACACGTGAAAGGTCCTCGGTTCGAAAGCGAGCAGAAACAGAGGTTTGCTTTTGAGGCAATGCATAAGCTCTTTTCGAAGTTCCAGGAGAATTCTGGCTGCTGATAACTTGCTAATAACGTGGTTATCACGTTCGCCTCAAACACGAAAGGTCCCCAGTTCGAAACTGGGTGGAAACAGACGTGACCTTTTGCCAAGCTTGCTAAAGTCGGGGTCTGTTGCGTTCTTAGGCAACGCTACACAGGCTTCGCCTGCCTAGAGGTGTGAAAACAAAGCAGGTTGTCAGCTTGGTTTCTGTAGTGTAGTGGTCATCACGTTCGCCTAACACGCGAAAGGGCCTCGGTACGAAACCGAGCAGAAACATCTCTTCACTTTTGGATATAAAAGTATGAACCCTTTGCGCCGTCAGTGGCCTGTAGAACGCTTTACCTTTATGTGCTTTTCATCGAGCGTGCAACTAAAGATTTCGGTCTGTTGTCCGCAGACAGGTTTCCATAGTGTAGTGGTTATCACGTTCGCCTCACACGCGAAAGGTCCCCAGTTCGAAACTGGGTGGAAACACGCTCTGGCTTTTTCACAATTGTTCAATTGGCTTTCTGTTGAGGAGGAACTCAACACCACAAATGCATTGCGGCCAAGATGAATGAAGACAATCGCTAAAGGTGTAGTTGATGCAAAAAAGGGTGGAGTCATTTGCCCTTAACCTAACACACACTCCTACCGTTCCAGTCTGCGTGGCTTTCTTCTGTGGAACACAAAATACGTTTTTTTTCTGAGTGGCCCTCTGTTTAGCAGCAGCACTACGCAACGAAGGTCTTTCTTTACACAGGTGTGAAGACAATTATCAAGCCACACTAGGCAGCTGTAAGTACCACACCGACAGACTCGGTACTATTACCCAGGTCATTTGGATGAACAGGTGGCTAGTGCACTCAAAGGCCCAATCAGTGGTGTAGCATTTTCCAAAAAAAGAAGAATAATAATTATTTGAAAGGAAGCGAAAAAACTATAAAAAAGAAACGACCACTGAGGAGTCCCACAGAGCACTGGAAAAAACTGCTTGCTTTGTAGCTAAAAATAGAAGGTGCTTAAAAATTGAACAGCGCAACGCAATCTGTAGTTTGAGTCTCGTTCCAAGAAGCGTGCGATGGAAAGGTCAGACCCAGCCCTGGCTGCAGGTTTCCGTAGTGTAGAGGTAATCACGTTCGCCTTACACGCGAAAGGTCCCCAGTTCGAAACTGGGTGGAAACAGAGGGAGGCTTTTGTCCTATTTGTGCTGAAATGATTGTTTGGTAAGCAGATGGTCCAGGCTGCAAATGCCTTAATTTCGAGGTAGGTGAAGGCCGGTTTTTAAGGACAGAAACAACTCTTCCCTTTTGAATATAAAAGTATGAACCCTTTGCACCGTCAGTGCCCTTTAGAATGCTTTTCGCAGAGCGTGCACCTAAAGATTTCGGTCTGTTTTCTGCAGACAGGTTTCCTTAGTGTAGTGACTGTCTGGTAAGCAGATGGTCCAGGCTGCAAGGGCCTTAATTTCGAGGTAGGTGAAGGCAAGCTTTAAAGGGACTCTGCGCAGACTGCCACGCCGAATGAACACTGTCCTGTTGTGTGTGGGATTTACGCGGGTTTGTTTATCTGCATGCAGTGCAGACTACGGGATCGATTTTCCCTGAAAAGGGGACGAGAGTACAATTTTGTAGTTTCTGTACTGTAGTGATCATCAATTTCGCTTAACACGTGAAAGGTCCTCGGTTCGAAAGCGAGCAGAAACAGAGGTTTGCTTTTGAGGCAATGCATAAGCTCTTTTCGAAGTTCCAGGAGAATTCTGGCTGCTGATAACTTGCTAATAACGTGGTTATCACGTTCGCCTCAAACACGAAAGGTCCCCAGTTCGAAACTGGGTGGAAACAGACGTGACCTTTTGCCAAGCTTGCTAAAGTCGGGGTCTGTTGCGTTCTTAGGCAACGCTACACAGGCTTCGCCTGCCTAGAGGTGTGAAAACAAAGCAGGTTGTCAGCTTGGTTTCTGTAGTGTAGTGGTCATCACGTTCGCCTAACACGCGAAAGGGCCTCGGTACGAAACCGAGCAGAAACATCTCTTCACTTTTGGATATAAAAGTATGAACCCTTTGCGCCGTCAGTGGCCTGTAGAACGCTTTACCTTTATGTGCTTTTCATCGAGCGTGCAACTAAAGATTTCGGTCTGTTGTCCGCAGACAGGTTTCCATAGTGTAGTGGTTATCACGTTCGCCTCACACGCGAAAGGTCCCCAGTTCGAAACTGGGTGGAAACACGCTCTGGCTTTTTCACAATTGTTCAATTGGCTTTCTGTTGAGGAGGAACTCAACACCACAAATGCATTGCGGCCAAGATGAATGAAGACAATCGCTAAAGGTGTAGTTGATGCAAAAAAGGGTGGAGTCATTTGCCCTTAACCTAACACACACTCCTACCGTTCCAGGCCTGCGTGGCTTTCTTCTGTGGAACACAAAATACGTTTTTTTTCTGAGTGGCCCTCTGTTTAGCAGCAGCACTACGCAACGAAGGTCTTTCTTTACACAGGTGTGAAGACAATTATCAAGCCACACTAGGCAGCTGTAAGTACCACACCGACAGACTCGGTACTATTACCCAGGTCATTTGGATGAACAGGTGGCTAGTGCACTCAAAGGCCCTATCAGTGGTGTAGCATTTTCCAAAAAAAGAAGAATAATAATTATTTGAAAGGAAGCGAAAAAACTATAAAAAAGAAACGACCACTGAGGAGTCCCACAGAGCACTGGAAAAAACTGCTTGCTTTGTAGCTAAAAATAGAAGGTGCTTAAAAATTGAACAGCGCAACGCAATCTGTAGTTTGAGTCTCGTTCCAAGAAGCGTGCGATGGAAAGGTCAGACCCAGCCCTGGCTGCAGGTTTCCGTAGTGTAGAGGTAATCACGTTCGCCTTACACGCGAAAGGTCCCCAGTTCGAAACTGGGCGGAAACAGAGGGAGGCTTTTGTCCTATTTGTGCTGAAATGATTGTTTGGTAAGCAGATGGTCCAGGCTGCAAATGCCTTAATTTCGAGGTAGGTGAAGGCCGGTTTTTAAGGACAGAAACAACTCTTCCCTTTTGAATATAAAAGTATGAACCCTTTGCGCCGTCAGTGCCCTTTAGAATGCTTTTCGCAGAGCGTGCACCTAAAGATTTCGGTCTGTTTTCTGCAGACAGGTTTCCTTAGTGTAGTGACTGTCTGGTAAGCAGATGGTCCAGGCTGCAAGGGCCTTAATTTCGAGGTAGGTGAAGGCAAGCTTTAAAGGGACTCTGCGCAGACTGCCACGCCGAATGAACTCTGTCCTGTTGTGTGTGGGATTTACGCGGGTTTGTTTATCTGCATGCAGTGCAGACTACGGGATCGATTTTCCCTGAAAAGGGGACGAGAGTACAATTTTGTAGTTTCTGTACTGTAGTGATCATCAATTTCGCTTAACACGTGAAAGGTCCTCGGTTCGAAAGCGAGCAGAAACAGAGGTTTGCTTTTGAGGCAATGCATAAGCTCTTTTCGAAGTTCCAGGAGAATTCTGGCTGCTGATAACTTGCTAATAACGTGGTTATCACGTTCGCCTCAAACACGAAAGGTCCCCAGTTCGAAACTGGGTGGAAACAGACGTGACCTTTTGCCAAGCTTGCTAAAGTCGGGGTCTGTTGCGTTCTTAGGCAACGCTACACAGGCTTCGCCTGCCTAGAGGTGTGAAAACAAAGCAGGTTGTCAGCTTGGTTTCTGTAGTGTAGTGGTCATCACGTTCGCCTAACACGCGAAAGGGCCTCGGTACGAAACCGAGCAGAAACATCTCTTCACTTTTGGATATAAAAGTATGAACCCTTTGCGCCGTCAGTGGCCTGTAGAACGCTTTACCTTTATGTGCTTTTCATCGAGCGTGCAACTAAAGATTTCGGTCTGTTGTCCGCAGACAGGTTTCCATAGTGTAGTGGTTATCACGTTCGCCTCACACGCGAAAGGTCCCCAGTTCGAAACTGGGTGGAAACACGCTCTGGCTTTTTCACAATTGTTCAATTGGCTTTCTGTTGAGGAGGAACTCAACACCACAAATGCATTGCGGCCAAGATGAATGAAGACAATCGCTAAAGGTGTAGTTGATGCAAAAAAGGGTGGAGTCATTTGCCCTTAACCTAACACACACTCCTACCGTTCCAGGCCTGCGTGGCTTTCTTCTGTGGAACACAAAATACGTTTTTTTTCTGAGTGGCCCTCTGTTTAGCAGCAGCACTACGCAACGAAGGTCTTTCTTTACACAGGTGTGAAGACAATTATCAAGCCACACTAGGCAGCTGTAAGTACCACACCGACAGACTCGGTACTATTACCCAGGTCATTTGGATGAACAGGTGGCTAGTGCACTCAAAGGCCCTATCAGTGGTGTAGCATTTTCCAAAAAAAGAAGAATAATAATTATTTGAAAGGAAGCGAAAAAACTATAAAAAAGAAACGACCACTGAGGAGTCCCACAGAGCACTGGAAAAAACTGCTTGCTTTGTAGCTAAAAATAGAAGGTGCTTAAAAATTGAACAGCGCAACGCAATCTGTAGTTTGAGTCTCGTTCCAAGAAGCGTGCGATGGAAAGGTCAGACCCAGCCCTGGCTGCAGGTTTCCGTAGTGTAGAGGTAATCACGTTCGCCTTACACGCGAAAGGTCCCCAGTTCGAAACTGGGCGGAAACAGAGGGAGGCTTTTGTCCTATTTGTGCTGAAATGATTGTTTGGTAAGCAGATGGTCCAGGCTGCAAATGCCTTAATTTCGAGGTAGGTGAAGGCCGGTTTTTAAGGACAGAAACAACTCTTCCCTTTTGAATATAAAAGTATGAACCCTTTGCGCCGTCAGTGCCCTTTAGAATGCTTTTCGCAGAGCGTGCACCTAAAGATTTCGGTCTGTTTTCTGCAGACAGGTTTCCTTAGTGTAGTGACTGTCTGGTAAGCAGATGGTCCAGGCTGCAAGGGCCTTAATTTCGAGGTAGGTGAAGGCAAGCTTTAAAGGGACTCTGCGCAGACTGCCACGCCGAATGAACTCTGTCCTGTTGTGTGTGGGATTTACGCGGGTTTGTTTATCTGCATGCAGTGCAGACTACGGGATCGATTTTCCCTGAAAAGGGGACGAGAGTACAATTTTGTAGTTTCTGTACTGTAGTGATCATCAATTTCGCTTAACACGTGAAAGGTCCTCGGTTCGAAAGCGAGCAGAAACAGAGGTTTGCTTTTGAGGCAATGCATAAGCTCTTTTCGAAGTTCCAGGAGAATTCTGGCTGCTGATAACTTGCTAATAACGTGGTTATCACGTTCGCCTCAAACACGAAAGGTCCCCAGTTCGAAACTGGGTGGAAACAGACGTGACCTTTTGCCAAGCTTGCTAAAGTCGGGGTCTGTTGCGTTCTTAGGCAACGCTACACAGGCTTCGCCTGCCTAGAGGTGTGAAAACAAAGCAGGTTGTCAGCTTGGTTTCTGTAGTGTAGTGGTCATCACGTTCGCCTAACACGCGAAAGGTCCTCGGTTCGAAACCGAGCAGAAACATCTCTTCACTTTTGGATATAAAAGTATGAACCCTTTGCGCCGTCAGTGGCCTGTAGAACGCTTTACCTTTATGTGCTTTTCATCGAGCGTGCAACTAAAGATTTCGGTCTGTTGTCCGCAGACAGGTTTCCATAGTGTAGTGGTTATCACGTTCGCCTCACACACGAAAGGTCCCCAGTTCGAAACTGGGTGGAAACACGCTCTGGCTTTTTCACAATTGTTCAATTGGCTTTCTGTTGAGGAGGAACTCAACACCACAAATGCATTGCGGCCAAGATGAATGAAGACAATCGCTAAAGGTGTAGTTGATGCAAAAAAGGGTGGAGTCATTTGCCCTTAACCTAACACACACTCCTACCGTTCCAGGCCTGCGTGGCTTTCTTCTGTGGAACACAAAATACGTTTTTTTTCTGAGTGGCCCTCTGTTTAGCAGCAGCACTACGCAACGAAGGTCTTTCTTTACACAGGTGTGAAGACAATTATCAAGCCACACTAGGCAGCTGTAAGTACCACACCGACAGACTCGGTACTATTACCCAGGTCATTTGGATGAACAGGTGGCTAGTGCACTCAAAGGCCCAATCAGTGGTGTAGCATTTTCCAAAAAAAGAAGAATAATAATTATTTGAAAGGAAGCGAAAAAACTATAAAAAAGAAACGACCACTGAGGAGTCCCACAGAGCACTGGAAAAAACTGCTTGCTTTGTAGCTAAAAATAGAAGGTGCTTAAAAATTGAACAGCGCAACGCAATCTGTAGTTTGAGTCTCGTTCCAAGAAGCGTGCGATGGAAAGGTCAGACCCAGCCCTGGCTGCAGGTTTCCGTAGTGTAGAGGTAATCACGTTCGCCTTACACGCGAAAGGTCCCCAGTTCGAAACTGGGCGGAAACAGAGGGAGGCTTTTGTCCTATTTGTGCTGAAATGATTGTTTGGTAAGCAGATGGTCCAGGCTGCAAATGCCTTAATTTCGAGGTAGGTGAAGGCCGGTTTTTAAGGACAGAAACAACTCTTCCCTTTTGAATATAAAAGTATGAACCCTTTGCGCCGTCAGTGCCCTTTAGAATGCTTTTCGCAGAGCGTGCACCTAAAGATTTCGGTCTGTTTTCTGCAGACAGGTTTCCTTAGTGTAGTGACTGTCTGGTAAGCAGATGGTCCAGGCTGCAAGGGCCTTAATTTCGAGGTAGGTGAAGGCAAGCTTTAAAGGGACTCTGCGCAGACTGCCACGCCGAATGAACACTGTCCTGTTGTGTGTGGGATTTACGCGGGTTTGTTTATCTGCATGCAGTGCAGACTACGGGATCGATTTTCCCTGAAAAGGGGACGAGAGTACAATTTTGTAGTTTCTGTACTGTAGTGATCATCAATTTCGCTTAACACGTGAAAGGTCCTCGGTTCGAAAGCGAGCAGAAACAGAGGTTTGCTTTTGAGGCAATGCATAAGCTCTTTTCGAAGTTCCAGGAGAATTCTGGCTGCTGATAACTTGCTAATAACGTGGTTATCACGTTCGCCTCAAACACGAAAGGTCCCCAGTTCGAAACTGGGTGGAAACAGACGTGACCTTTTGCCAAGCTTGCTAAAGTCGGGGTCTGTTGCGTTCTTAGGCAACGCTACACAGGCTTCGCCTGCCTAGAGGTGTGAAAACAAAGCAGGTTGTCAGCTTGGTTTCTGTAGTGTAGTGGTCATCACGTTCGCCTAACACGCGAAAGGGCCTCGGTACGAAACCGAGCAGAAACATCTCTTCACTTTTGGATATAAAAGTATGAACCCTTTGCGCCGTCAGTGGCCTGTAGAACGCTTTACCTTTATGTGCTTTTCATCGAGCGTGCAACTAAAGATTTCGGTCTGTTGTCCGCAGACAGGTTTCCATAGTGTAGTGGTTATCACGTTCGCCTCACACGCGAAAGGTCCCCAGTTCGAAACTGGGTGGAAACACGCTCTGGCTTTTTCACAATTGTTCAATTGGCTTTCTGTTGAGGAGGAACTCAACACCACAAATGCATTGCGGCCAAGATGAATGAAGACAATCGCTAAAGGTGTAGTTGATGCAAAAAAGGGTGGAGTCATTTGCCCTTAACCTAACACACACTCCTACCGTTCCAGGCCTGCGTGGCTTTCTTCTGTGGAACACAAAATACGTTTTTTTTCTGAGTGGCCCTCTGTTTAGCAGCAGCACTACGCAACGAAGGTCTTTCTTTACACAGGTGTGAAGACAATTATCAAGCCACACTAGGCAGCTGTAAGTACCACACCGACAGACTCGGTACTATTACCCAGGTCATTTGGATGAACAGGTGGCTAGTGCACTCAAAGGCCCAATCAGTGGTGTAGCATTTTCCAAAAAAAGAAGAATAATAATTATTTGAAAGGAAGCGAAAAAACTATAAAAAAGAAACGACCACTGAGGAGTCCCACAGAGCACTGGAAAAAACTGCTTGCTTTGTAGCTAAAAATAGAAGGTGCTTAAAAATTGAACAGCGCAACGCAATCTGTAGTTTGAGTCTCGTTCCAAGAAGCGTGCGATGGAAAGGTCAGACCCAGCCCTGGCTGCAGGTTTCCGTAGTGTAGAGGTAATCACGTTCGCCTTACACGCGAAAGGTCCCCAGTTCGAAACTGGGCGGAAACAGAGGGAGGCTTTTGTCCTATTTGTGCTGAAATGATTGTTTGGTAAGCAGATGGTCCAGGCTGCAAATACCTTAATTTCGAGGTAGGTGAAGGCCGGTTTTTAAGGACAGAAACAACTCTTCCCTTTTGAATATAAAAGTATGAACCCTTTGCGCCGTCAGTGCCCTTTAGAATGCTTTTCGCAGAGCGTGCACCTAAAGATTTCGGTCTGTTTTCTGCAGACAGGTTTCCTTAGTGTAGTGACTGTCTGGTAAGCAGATGGTCCAGGCTGCAAGGGCCTTAATTTCGAGGTAGGTGAAGGCAAGCTTTAAAGGGACTCTGCGCAGACTGCCACGCCGAATGAACTCTGTCCTGTTGTGTGTGGGATTTACGCGGGTTTGTTTATCTGCATGCAGTGCAGACTACGGGATCGATTTTCCCTGAAAAGGGGACGAGAGTACAATTTTGTAGTTTCTGTACTGTAGTGATCATCAATTTCGCTTAACACGTGAAAGGTCCTCGGTTCGAAAGCGAGCAGAAACAGAGGTTTGCTTTTGAGGCAATGCATAAGCTCTTTTCGAAGTTCCAGGAGAATTCTGGCTGCTGATAACTTGCTAATAACGTGGTTATCACGTTCGCCTCAAACACGAAAGGTCCCCAGTTCGAAACTGGGTGGAAACAGACGTGACCTTTTGCCAAGCTTGCTAAAGTCGGGGTCTGTTGCGTTCTTAGGCAACGCTACACAGGCTTCGCCTGCCTAGAGGTGTGAAAACAAAGCAGGTTGTCAGCTTGGTTTCTGTAGTGTAGTGGTCATCACGTTCGCCTAACACGCGAAAGGGCCTCGGTACGAAACCGAGCAGAAACATCTCTTCACTTTTGGATATAAAAGTATGAACCCTTTGCGCCGTCAGTGGCCTGTAGAACGCTTTACCTTTATGTGCTTTTCATCGAGCGTGCAACTAAAGATTTCGGTCTGTTGTCCGCAGACAGGTTTCCATAGTGTAGTGGTTATCACGTTCGCCTCACACGCGAAAGGTCCCCAGTTCGAAACTGGGTGGAAACACGCTCTGGCTTTTTCACAATTGTTCAATTGGCTTTCTGTTGAGGAGGAACTCAACACCACAAATGCATTGCGGCCAAGATGAATGAAGACAATCGCTAAAGGTGTAGTTGATGCAAAAAAGGGTGGAGTCATTTGCCCTTAACCTAACACACACTCCTACCGTTCCAGTCTGCGTGGCTTTCTTCTGTGGAACACAAAATACGTTTTTTTTCTGAGTGGCCCTCTGTTTAGCAGCAGCACTACGCAACGAAGGTCTTTCTTTACACAGGTGTGAAGACAATTATCAAGCCACACTAGGCAGCTGTAAGTACCACACCGACAGACTCGGTACTATTACCCAGGTCATTTGGATGAACAGGTGGCTAGTGCACTCAAAGGCCCAATCAGTGGTGTAGCATTTTCCAAAAAAAGAAGAATAATAATTATTTGAAAGGAAGCGAAAAAACTATAAAAAAGAAACGACCACTGAGGAGTCCCACAGAGCACTGGAAAAAACTGCTTGCTTTGTAGCTAAAAATAGAAGGTGCTTAAAAATTGAACAGCGCAACGCAATCTGTAGTTTGAGTCTCGTTCCAAGAAGCGTGCGATGGAAAGGTCAGACCCAGCCCTGGCTGCAGGTTTCCGTAGTGTAGAGGTAATCACGTTCGCCTTACACGCGAAAGGTCCCCAGTTCGAAACTGGGCGGAAACAGAGGGAGGCTTTTGTCCTATTTGTGCTGAAATGATTGTTTGGTAAGCAGATGGTCCAGGCTGCAAATGCCTTAATTTCGAGGTAGGTGAAGGCCGGTTTTTAAGGACAGAAACAACTCTTCCCTTTTGAATATAAAAGTATGAACCCTTTGCGCCGTCAGTGCCCTTTAGAATGCTTTTCGCAGAGCGTGCACCTAAAGATTTCGGTCTGTTTTCTGCAGACAGGTTTCCTTAGTGTAGTGACTGTCTGGTAAGCAGATGGTCCAGGCTGCAAGGGCCTTAATTTCGAGGTAGGTGAAGGCAAGCTTTAAAGGGACTCTGCGCAGACTGCCACGCCGAATGAACACTGTCCTGTTGTGTGTGGGATTTACGCGGGTTTGTTTATCTGCATGCAGTGCAGACTACGGGATCGATTTTCCCTGAAAAGGGGACGAGAGTACAATTTTGTAGTTTCTGTACTGTAGTGATCATCAATTTCGCTTAACACGTGAAAGGTCCTCGGTTCGAAAGCGAGCAGAAACAGAGGTTTGCTTTTGAGGCAATGCATAAGCTCTTTTCGAAGTTCCAGGAGAATTCTGGCTGCTGATAACTTGCTAATAACGTGGTTATCACGTTCGCCTCAAACACGAAAGGTCCCCAGTTCGAAACTGGGTGGAAACAGACGTGACCTTTTGCCAAGCTTGCTAAAGTCGGGGTCTGTTGCGTTCTTAGGCAACGCTACACAGGCTTCGCCTGCCTAGAGGTGTGAAAACAAAGCAGGTTGTCAGCTTGGTTTCTGTAGTGTAGTGGTCATCACGTTCGCCTAACACGCGAAAGGGCCTCGGTACGAAACCGAGCAGAAACATCTCTTCACTTTTGGATATAAAAGTATGAACCCTTTGCGCCGTCAGTGGCCTGTAGAACGCTTTACCTTTATGTGCTTTTCATCGAGCGTGCAACTAAAGATTTCGGTCTGTTGTCCGCAGACAGGTTTCCATAGTGTAGTGGTTATCACGTTCGCCTCACACGCGAAAGGTCCCCAGTTCGAAACTGGGTGGAAACACGCTCTGGCTTTTTCACAATTGTTCAATTGGCTTTCTGTTGAGGAGGAACTCAACACCACAAATGCATTGCGGCCAAGATGAATGAAGACAATCGCTAAAGGTGTAGTTGATGCAAAAAAGGGTGGAGTCATTTGCCCTTAACCTAACACACACTCCTACCGTTCCAGGCCTGCGTGGCTTTCTTCTGTGGAACACAAAATACGTTTTTTTTCTGAGTGGCCCTCTGTTTAGCAGCAGCACTACGCAACGAAGGTCTTTCTTTACACAGGTGTGAAGACAATTATCAAGCCACACTAGGCAGCTGTAAGTACCACACCGACAGACTCGGTACTATTACCCAGGTCATTTGGATGAACAGGTGGCTAGTGCACTCAAAGGCCCAATCAGTGGTGTAGCATTTTCCAAAAAAAGAAGAATAATAATTATTTGAAAGGAAGCGAAAAAACTATAAAAAAGAAACGACCACTGAGGAGTCCCACAGAGCACTGGAAAAAACTGCTTGCTTTGTAGCTAAAAATAGAAGGTGCTTAAAAATTGAACAGCGCAACGCAATCTGTAGTTTGAGTCTCGTTCCAAGAAGCGTGCGATGGAAAGGTCAGACCCAGCCCTGGCTGCAGGTTTCCGTAGTGTAGAGGTAATCACGTTCGCCTTACACGCGAAAGGTCCCCAGTTCGAAACTGGGCGGAAACAGAGGGAGGCTTTTGTCCTATTTGTGCTGAAATGATTGTTTGGTAAGCAGATGGTCCAGGCTGCAAATGCCTTAATTTCGAGGTAGGTGAAGGCCGGTTTTTAAGGACAGAAACAACTCTTCCCTTTTGAATATAAAAGTATGAACCCTTTGCGCCGTCAGTGCCCTTTAGAATGCTTTTCGCAGAGCGTGCACCTAAAGATTTCGGTCTGTTTTCTGCAGACAGGTTTCCTTAGTGTAGTGACTGTCTGGTAAGCAGATGGTCCAGGCTGCAAGGGCCTTAATTTCGAGGTAGGTGAAGGCAAGCTTTAAAGGGACTCTGCGCAGACTGCCACGCCGAATGAACTCTGTCCTGTTGTGTGTGGGATTTACGCGGGTTTGTTTATCTGCATGCAGTGCAGACTACGGGATCGATTTTCCCTGAAAAGGGGACGAGAGTACAATTTTGTAGTTTCTGTACTGTAGTGATCATCAATTTCGCTTAACACGTGAAAGGTCCTCGGTTCGAAAGCGAGCAGAAACAGAGGTTTGCTTTTGAGGCAATGCATAAGCTCTTTTCGAAGTTCCAGGAGAATTCTGGCTGCTGATAACTTGCTAATAACGTGGTTATCACGTTCGCCTCAAACACGAAAGGTCCCCAGTTCGAAACTGGGTGGAAACAGACGTGACCTTTTGCCAAGCTTGCTAAAGTCGGGGTCTGTTGCGTTCTTAGGCAACGCTACACAGGCTTCGCCTGCCTAGAGGTGTGAAAACAAAGCAGGTTGTCAGCTTGGTTTCTGTAGTGTAGTGGTCATCACGTTCGCCTAACACGCGAAAGGGCCTCGGTACGAAACCGAGCAGAAACATCTCTTCACTTTTGGATATAAAAGTATGAACCCTTTGCGCCGTCAGTGGCCTGTAGAACGCTTTACCTTTATGTGCTTTTCATCGAGCGTGCAACTAAAGATTTCGGTCTGTTGTCCGCAGACAGGTTTCCATAGTGTAGTGGTTATCACGTTCGCCTCACACGCGAAAGGTCCCCAGTTCGAAACTGGGTGGAAACACGCTCTGGCTTTTTCACAATTGTTCAATTGGCTTTCTGTTGAGGAGGAACTCAACACCACAAATGCATTGCGGCCAAGATGAATGAAGACAATCGCTAAAGGTGTAGTTGATGCAAAAAAGGGTGGAGTCATTTGCCCTTAACCTAACACACACTCCTACCGTTCCAGTCTGCGTGGCTTTCTTCTGTGGAACACAAAATACGTTTTTTTTCTGAGTGGCCCTCTGTTTAGCAGCAGCACTACGCAACGAAGGTCTTTCTTTACACAGGTGTGAAGACAATTATCAAGCCACACTAGGCAGCTGTAAGTACCACACCGACAGACTCGGTACTATTACCCAGGTCATTTGGATGAACAGGTGGCTAGTGCACTCAAAGGCCCAATCAGTGGTGTAGCATTTTCCAAAAAAAGAAGAATAATAATTATTTGAAAGGAAGCGAAAAAACTATAAAAAAGAAACGACCACTGAGGAGTCCCACAGAGCACTGGAAAAAACTGCTTGCTTTGTAGCTAAAAATAGAAGGTGCTTAAAAATTGAACAGCGCAACGCAATCTGTAGTTTGAGTCTCGTTCCAAGAAGCGTGCGATGGAAAGGTCAGACCCAGCCCTGGCTGCAGGTTTCCGTAGTGTAGAGGTAATCACGTTCGCCTTACACGCGAAAGGTCCCCAGTTCGAAACTGGGTGGAAACAGAGGGAGGCTTTTGTCCTATTTGTGCTGAAATGATTGTTTGGTAAGCAGATGGTCCAGGCTGCAAATGCCTTAATTTCGAGGTAGGTGAAGGCCGGTTTTTAAGGACAGAAACAACTCTTCCCTTTTGAATATAAAAGTATGAACCCTTTGCACCGTCAGTGCCCTTTAGAATGCTTTTCGCAGAGCGTGCACCTAAAGATTTCGGTCTGTTTTCTGCAGACAGGTTTCCTTAGTGTAGTGACTGTCTGGTAAGCAGATGGTCCAGGCTGCAAGGGCCTTAATTTCGAGGTAGGTGAAGGCAAGCTTTAAAGGGACTCTGCGCAGACTGCCACGCCGAATGAACACTGTCCTGTTGTGTGTGGGATTTACGCGGGTTTGTTTATCTGCATGCAGTGCAGACTACGGGATCGATTTTCCCTGAAAAGGGGACGAGAGTACAATTTTGTAGTTTCTGTACTGTAGTGATCATCAATTTCGCTTAACACGTGAAAGGTCCTCGGTTCGAAAGCGAGCAGAAACAGAGGTTTGCTTTTGAGGCAATGCATAAGCTCTTTTCGAAGTTCCAGGAGAATTCTGGCTGCTGATAACTTGCTAATAACGTGGTTATCACGTTCGCCTCAAACACGAAAGGTCCCCAGTTCGAAACTGGGTGGAAACAGACGTGACCTTTTGCCAAGCTTGCTAAAGTCGGGGTCTGTTGCGTTCTTAGGCAACGCTACACAGGCTTCGCCTGCCTAGAGGTGTGAAAACAAAGCAGGTTGTCAGCTTGGTTTCTGTAGTGTAGTGGTCATCACGTTCGCCTAACACGCGAAAGGGCCTCGGTACGAAACCGAGCAGAAACATCTCTTCACTTTTGGATATAAAAGTATGAACCCTTTGCGCCGTCAGTGGCCTGTAGAACGCTTTACCTTTATGTGCTTTTCATCGAGCGTGCAACTAAAGATTTCGGTCTGTTGTCCGCAGACAGGTTTCCATAGTGTAGTGGTTATCACGTTCGCCTCACACGCGAAAGGTCCCCAGTTCGAAACTGGGTGGAAACACGCTCTGGCTTTTTCACAATTGTTCAATTGGCTTTCTGTTGAGGAGGAACTCAACACCACAAATGCATTGCGGCCAAGATGAATGAAGACAATCGCTAAAGGTGTAGTTGATGCAAAAAAGGGTGGAGTCATTTGCCCTTAACCTAACACACACTCCTACCGTTCCAGGCCTGCGTGGCTTTCTTCTGTGGAACACAAAATACGTTTTTTTTCTGAGTGGCCCTCTGTTTAGCAGCAGCACTACGCAACGAAGGTCTTTCTTTACACAGGTGTGAAGACAATTATCAAGCCACACTAGGCAGCTGTAAGTACCACACCGACAGACTCGGTACTATTACCCAGGTCATTTGGATGAACAGGTGGCTAGTGCACTCAAAGGCCCTATCAGTGGTGTAGCATTTTCCAAAAAAAGAAGAATAATAATTATTTGAAAGGAAGCGAAAAAACTATAAAAAAGAAACGACCACTGAGGAGTCCCACAGAGCACTGGAAAAAACTGCTTGCTTTGTAGCTAAAAATAGAAGGTGCTTAAAAATTGAACAGCGCAACGCAATCTGTAGTTTGAGTCTCGTTCCAAGAAGCGTGCGATGGAAAGGTCAGACCCAGCCCTGGCTGCAGGTTTCCGTAGTGTAGAGGTAATCACGTTCGCCTTACACGCGAAAGGTCCCCAGTTCGAAACTGGGCGGAAACAGAGGGAGGCTTTTGTCCTATTTGTGCTGAAATGATTGTTTGGTAAGCAGATGGTCCAGGCTGCAAATGCCTTAATTTCGAGGTAGGTGAAGGCCGGTTTTTAAGGACAGAAACAACTCTTCCCTTTTGAATATAAAAGTATGAACCCTTTGCGCCGTCAGTGCCCTTTAGAATGCTTTTCGCAGAGCGTGCACCTAAAGATTTCGGTCTGTTTTCTGCAGACAGGTTTCCTTAGTGTAGTGACTGTCTGGTAAGCAGATGGTCCAGGCTGCAAGGGCCTTAATTTCGAGGTAGGTGAAGGCAAGCTTTAAAGGGACTCTGCGCAGACTGCCACGCCGAATGAACTCTGTCCTGTTGTGTGTGGGATTTACGCGGGTTTGTTTATCTGCATGCAGTGCAGACTACGGGATCGATTTTCCCTGAAAAGGGGACGAGAGTACAATTTTGTAGTTTCTGTACTGTAGTGATCATCAATTTCGCTTAACACGTGAAAGGTCCTCGGTTCGAAAGCGAGCAGAAACAGAGGTTTGCTTTTGAGGCAATGCATAAGCTCTTTTCGAAGTTCCAGGAGAATTCTGGCTGCTGATAACTTGCTAATAACGTGGTTATCACGTTCGCCTCAAACACGAAAGGTCCCCAGTTCGAAACTGGGTGGAAACAGACGTGACCTTTTGCCAAGCTTGCTAAAGTCGGGGTCTGTTGCGTTCTTAGGCAACGCTACACAGGCTTCGCCTGCCTAGAGGTGTGAAAACAAAGCAGGTTGTCAGCTTGGTTTCTGTAGTGTAGTGGTCATCACGTTCGCCTAACACGCGAAAGGGCCTCGGTACGAAACCGAGCAGAAACATCTCTTCACTTTTGGATATAAAAGTATGAACCCTTTGCGCCGTCAGTGGCCTGTAGAACGCTTTACCTTTATGTGCTTTTCATCGAGCGTGCAACTAAAGATTTCGGTCTGTTGTCCGCAGACAGGTTTCCATAGTGTAGTGGTTATCACGTTCGCCTCACACGCGAAAGGTCCCCAGTTCGAAACTGGGTGGAAACACGCTCTGGCTTTTTCACAATTGTTCAATTGGCTTTCTGTTGAGGAGGAACTCAACACCACAAATGCATTGCGGCCAAGATGAATGAAGACAATCGCTAAAGGTGTAGTTGATGCAAAAAAGGGTGGAGTCATTTGCCCTTAACCTAACACACACTCCTACCGTTCCAGGCCTGCGTGGCTTTCTTCTGTGGAACACAAAATACGTTTTTTTTCTGAGTGGCCCTCTGTTTAGCAGCAGCACTACGCAACGAAGGTCTTTCTTTACACAGGTGTGAAGACAATTATCAAGCCACACTAGGCAGCTGTAAGTACCACACCGACAGACTCGGTACTATTACCCAGGTCATTTGGATGAACAGGTGGCTAGTGCACTCAAAGGCCCTATCAGTGGTGTAGCATTTTCCAAAAAAAGAAGAATAATAATTATTTGAAAGGAAGCGAAAAAACTATAAAAAAGAAACGACCACTGAGGAGTCCCACAGAGCACTGGAAAAAACTGCTTGCTTTGTAGCTAAAAATAGAAGGTGCTTAAAAATTGAACAGCGCAACGCAATCTGTAGTTTGAGTCTCGTTCCAAGAAGCGTGCGATGGAAAGGTCAGACCCAGCCCTGGCTGCAGGTTTCCGTAGTGTAGAGGTAATCACGTTCGCCTTACACGCGAAAGGTCCCCAGTTCGAAACTGGGCGGAAACAGAGGGAGGCTTTTGTCCTATTTGTGCTGAAATGATTGTTTGGTAAGCAGATGGTCCAGGCTGCAAATGCCTTAATTTCGAGGTAGGTGAAGGCCGGTTTTTAAGGACAGAAACAACTCTTCCCTTTTGAATATAAAAGTATGAACCCTTTGCGCCGTCAGTGCCCTTTAGAATGCTTTTCGCAGAGCGTGCACCTAAAGATTTCGGTCTGTTTTCTGCAGACAGGTTTCCTTAGTGTAGTGACTGTCTGGTAAGCAGATGGTCCAGGCTGCAAGGGCCTTAATTTCGAGGTAGGTGAAGGCAAGCTTTAAAGGGACTCTGCGCAGACTGCCACGCCGAATGAACTCTGTCCTGTTGTGTGTGGGATTTACGCGGGTTTGTTTATCTGCATGCAGTGCAGACTACGGGATCGATTTTCCCTGAAAAGGGGACGAGAGTACAATTTTGTAGTTTCTGTACTGTAGTGATCATCAATTTCGCTTAACACGTGAAAGGTCCTCGGTTCGAAAGCGAGCAGAAACAGAGGTTTGCTTTTGAGGCAATGCATAAGCTCTTTTCGAAGTTCCAGGAGAATTCTGGCTGCTGATAACTTGCTAATAACGTGGTTATCACGTTCGCCTCAAACACGAAAGGTCCCCAGTTCGAAACTGGGTGGAAACAGACGTGACCTTTTGCCAAGCTTGCTAAAGTCGGGGTCTGTTGCGTTCTTAGGCAACGCTACACAGGCTTCGCCTGCCTAGAGGTGTGAAAACAAAGCAGGTTGTCAGCTTGGTTTCTGTAGTGTAGTGGTCATCACGTTCGCCTAACACGCGAAAGGTCCTCGGTTCGAAACCGAGCAGAAACATCTCTTCACTTTTGGATATAAAAGTATGAACCCTTTGCGCCGTCAGTGGCCTGTAGAACGCTTTACCTTTATGTGCTTTTCATCGAGCGTGCAACTAAAGATTTCGGTCTGTTGTCCGCAGACAGGTTTCCATAGTGTAGTGGTTATCACGTTCGCCTCACACACGAAAGGTCCCCAGTTCGAAACTGGGTGGAAACACGCTCTGGCTTTTTCACAATTGTTCAATTGGCTTTCTGTTGAGGAGGAACTCAACACCACAAATGCATTGCGGCCAAGATGAATGAAGACAATCGCTAAAGGTGTAGTTGATGCAAAAAAGGGTGGAGTCATTTGCCCTTAACCTAACACACACTCCTACCGTTCCAGGCCTGCGTGGCTTTCTTCTGTGGAACACAAAATACGTTTTTTTTCTGAGTGGCCCTCTGTTTAGCAGCAGCACTACGCAACGAAGGTCTTTCTTTACACAGGTGTGAAGACAATTATCAAGCCACACTAGGCAGCTGTAAGTACCACACCGACAGACTCGGTACTATTACCCAGGTCATTTGGATGAACAGGTGGCTAGTGCACTCAAAGGCCCAATCAGTGGTGTAGCATTTTCCAAAAAAAGAAGAATAATAATTATTTGAAAGGAAGCGAAAAAACTATAAAAAAGAAACGACCACTGAGGAGTCCCACAGAGCACTGGAAAAAACTGCTTGCTTTGTAGCTAAAAATAGAAGGTGCTTAAAAATTGAACAGCGCAACGCAATCTGTAGTTTGAGTCTCGTTCCAAGAAGCGTGCGATGGAAAGGTCAGACCCAGCCCTGGCTGCAGGTTTCCGTAGTGTAGAGGTAATCACGTTCGCCTTACACGCGAAAGGTCCCCAGTTCGAAACTGGGCGGAAACAGAGGGAGGCTTTTGTCCTATTTGTGCTGAAATGATTGTTTGGTAAGCAGATGGTCCAGGCTGCAAATGCCTTAATTTCGAGGTAGGTGAAGGCCGGTTTTTAAGGACAGAAACAACTCTTCCCTTTTGAATATAAAAGTATGAACCCTTTGCGCCGTCAGTGCCCTTTAGAATGCTTTTCGCAGAGCGTGCACCTAAAGATTTCGGTCTGTTTTCTGCAGACAGGTTTCCTTAGTGTAGTGACTGTCTGGTAAGCAGATGGTCCAGGCTGCAAGGGCCTTAATTTCGAGGTAGGTGAAGGCAAGCTTTAAAGGGACTCTGCGCAGACTGCCACGCCGAATGAACACTGTCCTGTTGTGTGTGGGATTTACGCGGGTTTGTTTATCTGCATGCAGTGCAGACTACGGGATCGATTTTCCCTGAAAAGGGGACGAGAGTACAATTTTGTAGTTTCTGTACTGTAGTGATCATCAATTTCGCTTAACACGTGAAAGGTCCTCGGTTCGAAAGCGAGCAGAAACAGAGGTTTGCTTTTGAGGCAATGCATAAGCTCTTTTCGAAGTTCCAGGAGAATTCTGGCTGCTGATAACTTGCTAATAACGTGGTTATCACGTTCGCCTCAAACACGAAAGGTCCCCAGTTCGAAACTGGGTGGAAACAGACGTGACCTTTTGCCAAGCTTGCTAAAGTCGGGGTCTGTTGCGTTCTTAGGCAACGCTACACAGGCTTCGCCTGCCTAGAGGTGTGAAAACAAAGCAGGTTGTCAGCTTGGTTTCTGTAGTGTAGTGGTCATCACGTTCGCCTAACACGCGAAAGGGCCTCGGTACGAAACCGAGCAGAAACATCTCTTCACTTTTGGATATAAAAGTATGAACCCTTTGCGCCGTCAGTGGCCTGTAGAACGCTTTACCTTTATGTGCTTTTCATCGAGCGTGCAACTAAAGATTTCGGTCTGTTGTCCGCAGACAGGTTTCCATAGTGTAGTGGTTATCACGTTCGCCTCACACGCGAAAGGTCCCCAGTTCGAAACTGGGTGGAAACACGCTCTGGCTTTTTCACAATTGTTCAATTGGCTTTCTGTTGAGGAGGAACTCAACACCACAAATGCATTGCGGCCAAGATGAATGAAGACAATCGCTAAAGGTGTAGTTGATGCAAAAAAGGGTGGAGTCATTTGCCCTTAACCTAACACACACTCCTACCGTTCCAGGCCTGCGTGGCTTTCTTCTGTGGAACACAAAATACGTTTTTTTTCTGAGTGGCCCTCTGTTTAGCAGCAGCACTACGCAACGAAGGTCTTTCTTTACACAGGTGTGAAGACAATTATCAAGCCACACTAGGCAGCTGTAAGTACCACACCGACAGACTCGGTACTATTACCCAGGTCATTTGGATGAACAGGTGGCTAGTGCACTCAAAGGCCCAATCAGTGGTGTAGCATTTTCCAAAAAAAGAAGAATAATAATTATTTGAAAGGAAGCGAAAAAACTATAAAAAAGAAACGACCACTGAGGAGTCCCACAGAGCACTGGAAAAAACTGCTTGCTTTGTAGCTAAAAATAGAAGGTGCTTAAAAATTGAACAGCGCAACGCAATCTGTAGTTTGAGTCTCGTTCCAAGAAGCGTGCGATGGAAAGGTCAGACCCAGCCCTGGCTGCAGGTTTCCGTAGTGTAGAGGTAATCACGTTCGCCTTACACGCGAAAGGTCCCCAGTTCGAAACTGGGCGGAAACAGAGGGAGGCTTTTGTCCTATTTGTGCTGAAATGATTGTTTGGTAAGCAGATGGTCCAGGCTGCAAATACCTTAATTTCGAGGTAGGTGAAGGCCGGTTTTTAAGGACAGAAACAACTCTTCCCTTTTGAATATAAAAGTATGAACCCTTTGCGCCGTCAGTGCCCTTTAGAATGCTTTTCGCAGAGCGTGCACCTAAAGATTTCGGTCTGTTTTCTGCAGACAGGTTTCCTTAGTGTAGTGACTGTCTGGTAAGCAGATGGTCCAGGCTGCAAGGGCCTTAATTTCGAGGTAGGTGAAGGCAAGCTTTAAAGGGACTCTGCGCAGACTGCCACGCCGAATGAACTCTGTCCTGTTGTGTGTGGGATTTACGCGGGTTTGTTTATCTGCATGCAGTGCAGACTACGGGATCGATTTTCCCTGAAAAGGGGACGAGAGTACAATTTTGTAGTTTCTGTACTGTAGTGATCATCAATTTCGCTTAACACGTGAAAGGTCCTCGGTTCGAAAGCGAGCAGAAACAGAGGTTTGCTTTTGAGGCAATGCATAAGCTCTTTTCGAAGTTCCAGGAGAATTCTGGCTGCTGATAACTTGCTAATAACGTGGTTATCACGTTCGCCTCAAACACGAAAGGTCCCCAGTTCGAAACTGGGTGGAAACAGACGTGACCTTTTGCCAAGCTTGCTAAAGTCGGGGTCTGTTGCGTTCTTAGGCAACGCTACACAGGCTTCGCCTGCCTAGAGGTGTGAAAACAAAGCAGGTTGTCAGCTTGGTTTCTGTAGTGTAGTGGTCATCACGTTCGCCTAACACGCGAAAGGGCCTCGGTACGAAACCGAGCAGAAACATCTCTTCACTTTTGGATATAAAAGTATGAACCCTTTGCGCCGTCAGTGGCCTGTAGAACGCTTTACCTTTATGTGCTTTTCATCGAGCGTGCAACTAAAGATTTCGGTCTGTTGTCCGCAGACAGGTTTCCATAGTGTAGTGGTTATCACGTTCGCCTCACACGCGAAAGGTCCCCAGTTCGAAACTGGGTGGAAACACGCTCTGGCTTTTTCACAATTGTTCAATTGGCTTTCTGTTGAGGAGGAACTCAACACCACAAATGCATTGCGGCCAAGATGAATGAAGACAATCGCTAAAGGTGTAGTTGATGCAAAAAAGGGTGGAGTCATTTGCCCTTAACCTAACACACACTCCTACCGTTCCAGTCTGCGTGGCTTTCTTCTGTGGAACACAAAATACGTTTTTTTTCTGAGTGGCCCTCTGTTTAGCAGCAGCACTACGCAACGAAGGTCTTTCTTTACACAGGTGTGAAGACAATTATCAAGCCACACTAGGCAGCTGTAAGTACCACACCGACAGACTCGGTACTATTACCCAGGTCATTTGGATGAACAGGTGGCTAGTGCACTCAAAGGCCCAATCAGTGGTGTAGCATTTTCCAAAAAAAGAAGAATAATAATTATTTGAAAGGAAGCGAAAAAACTATAAAAAAGAAACGACCACTGAGGAGTCCCACAGAGCACTGGAAAAAACTGCTTGCTTTGTAGCTAAAAATAGAAGGTGCTTAAAAATTGAACAGCGCAACGCAATCTGTAGTTTGAGTCTCGTTCCAAGAAGCGTGCGATGGAAAGGTCAGACCCAGCCCTGGCTGCAGGTTTCCGTAGTGTAGAGGTAATCACGTTCGCCTTACACGCGAAAGGTCCCCAGTTCGAAACTGGGCGGAAACAGAGGGAGGCTTTTGTCCTATTTGTGCTGAAATGATTGTTTGGTAAGCAGATGGTCCAGGCTGCAAATGCCTTAATTTCGAGGTAGGTGAAGGCCGGTTTTTAAGGACAGAAACAACTCTTCCCTTTTGAATATAAAAGTATGAACCCTTTGCGCCGTCAGTGCCCTTTAGAATGCTTTTCGCAGAGCGTGCACCTAAAGATTTCGGTCTGTTTTCTGCAGACAGGTTTCCTTAGTGTAGTGACTGTCTGGTAAGCAGATGGTCCAGGCTGCAAGGGCCTTAATTTCGAGGTAGGTGAAGGCAAGCTTTAAAGGGACTCTGCGCAGACTGCCACGCCGAATGAACTCTGTCCTGTTGTGTGTGGGATTTACGCGGGTTTGTTTATCTGCATGCAGTGCAGACTACGGGATCGATTTTCCCTGAAAAGGGGACGAGAGTACAATTTTGTAGTTTCTGTACTGTAGTGATCATCAATTTCGCTTAACACGTGAAAGGTCCTCGGTTCGAAAGCGAGCAGAAACAGAGGTTTGCTTTTGAGGCAATGCATAAGCTCTTTTCGAAGTTCCAGGAGAATTCTGGCTGCTGATAACTTGCTAATAACGTGGTTATCACGTTCGCCTCAAACACGAAAGGTCCCCAGTTCGAAACTGGGTGGAAACAGACGTGACCTTTTGCCAAGCTTGCTAAAGTCGGGGTCTGTTGCGTTCTTAGGCAACGCTACACAGGCTTCGCCTGCCTAGAGGTGTGAAAACAAAGCAGGTTGTCAGCTTGGTTTCTGTAGTGTAGTGGTCATCATGTTCGCCTAACACGCGAAAGGGCCTCGGTACGAAACCGAGCAGAAACATCTCTTCACTTTTGGATATAAAAGTATGAACCCTTTGCGCCGTCAGTGGCCTGTAGAACGCTTTACCTTTATGTGCTTTTCATCGAGCGTGCAACTAAAGATTTCGGTCTGTTGTCCGCAGACAGGTTTCCATAGTGTAGTGGTTATCACGTTCGCCTCACACGCGAAAGGTCCCCAGTTCGAAACTGGGTGGAAACACGCTCTGGCTTTTTCACAATTGTTCAATTGGCTTTCTGTTGAGGAGGAACTCAACACCACAAATGCATTGCGGCCAAGATGAATGAAGACAATCGCTAAAGGTGTAGTTGATGCAAAAAAGGGTGGAGTCATTTGCCCTTAACCTAACACACACTCCTACCGTTCCAGGCCTGCGTGGCTTTCTTCTGTGGAACACAAAATACGTTTTTTTTCTGAGTGGCCCTCTGTTTAGCAGCAGCACTACGCAACGAAGGTCTTTCTTTACACAGGTGTGAAGACAATTATCAAGCCACACTAGGCAGCTGTAAGTACCACACCGACAGACTCGGTACTATTACCCAGGTCATTTGGATGAACAGGTGGCTAGTGCACTCAAAGGCCCAATCAGTGGTGTAGCATTTTCCAAAAAAAGAAGAATAATAATTATTTGAAAGGAAGCGAAAAAACTATAAAAAAGAAACGACCACTGAGGAGTCCCACAGAGCACTGGAAAAAACTGCTTGCTTTGTAGCTAAAAATAGAAGGTGCTTAAAAATTGAACAGCGCAACGCAATCTGTAGTTTGAGTCTCGTTCCAAGAAGCGTGCGATGGAAAGGTCAGACCCAGCCCTGGCTGCAGGTTTCCGTAGTGTAGAGGTAATCACGTTCGCCTTACACGCGAAAGGTCCCCAGTTCGAAACTGGGCGGAAACAGAGGGAGGCTTTTGTCCTATTTGTGCTGAAATGATTGTTTGGTAAGCAGATGGTCCAGGCTGCAAATGCCTTAATTTCGAGGTAGGTGAAGGCCGGTTTTTAAGGACAGAAACAACTCTTCCCTTTTGAATATAAAAGTATGAACCCTTTGCGCCGTCAGTGCCCTTTAGAATGCTTTTCGCAGAGCGTGCACCTAAAGATTTCGGTCTGTTTTCTGCAGACAGGTTTCCTTAGTGTAGTGACTGTCTGGTAAGCAGATGGTCCAGGCTGCAAGGGCCTTAATTTCGAGGTAGGTGAAGGCAAGCTTTAAAGGGACTCTGCGCAGACTGCCACGCCGAATGAACACTGTCCTGTTGTGTGTGGGATTTACGCGGGTTTGTTTATCTGCATGCAGTGCAGACTACGGGATCGATTTTCCCTGAAAAGGGGACGAGAGTACAATTTTGTAGTTTCTGTACTGTAGTGATCATCAATTTCGCTTAACACGTGAAAGGTCCTCGGTTCGAAAGCGAGCAGAAACAGAGGTTTGCTTTTGAGGCAATGCATAAGCTCTTTTCGAAGTTCCAGGAGAATTCTGGCTGCTGATAACTTGCTAATAACGTGGTTATCACGTTCGCCTCAAACACGAAAGGTCCCCAGTTCGAAACTGGGTGGAAACAGACGTGACCTTTTGCCAAGCTTGCTAAAGTCGGGGTCTGTTGCGTTCTTAGGCAACGCTACACAGGCTTCGCCTGCCTAGAGGTGTGAAAACAAAGCAGGTTGTCAGCTTGGTTTCTGTAGTGTAGTGGTCATCACGTTCGCCTAACACGCGAAAGGGCCTCGGTACGAAACCGAGCAGAAACATCTCTTCACTTTTGGATATAAAAGTATGAACCCTTTGCGCCGTCAGTGGCCTGTAGAACGCTTTACCTTTATGTGCTTTTCATCGAGCGTGCAACTAAAGATTTCGGTCTGTTGTCCGCAGACAGGTTTCCATAGTGTAGTGGTTATCACGTTCGCCTCACACGCGAAAGGTCCCCAGTTCGAAACTGGGTGGAAACACGCTCTGGCTTTTTCACAATTGTTCAATTGGCTTTCTGTTGAGGAGGAACTCAACACCACAAATGCATTGCGGCCAAGATGAATGAAGACAATCGCTAAAGGTGTAGTTGATGCAAAAAAGGGTGGAGTCATTTGCCCTTAACCTAACACACACTCCTACCGTTCCAGGCCTGCGTGGCTTTCTTCTGTGGAACACAAAATACGTTTTTTTTCTGAGTGGCCCTCTGTTTAGCAGCAGCACTACGCAACGAAGGTCTTTCTTTACACAGGTGTGAAGACAATTATCAAGCCACACTAGGCAGCTGTAAGTACCACACCGACAGACTCGGTACTATTACCCAGGTCATTTGGATGAACAGGTGGCTAGTGCACTCAAAGGCCCAATCAGTGGTGTAGCATTTTCCAAAAAAAGAAGAATAATAATTATTTGAAAGGAAGCGAAAAAACTATAAAAAAGAAACGACCACTGAGGAGTCCCACAGAGCACTGGAAAAAACTGCTTGCTTTGTAGCTAAAAATAGAAGGTGCTTAAAAATTGAACAGCGCAACGCAATCTGTAGTTTGAGTCTCGTTCCAAGAAGCGTGCGATGGAAAGGTCAGACCCAGCCCTGGCTGCAGGTTTCCGTAGTGTAGAGGTAATCACGTTCGCCTTACACGCGAAAGGTCCCCAGTTCGAAACTGGGCGGAAACAGAGGGAGGCTTTTGTCCTATTTGTGCTGAAATGATTGTTTGGTAAGCAGATGGTCCAGGCTGCAAATGCCTTAATTTCGAGGTAGGTGAAGGCCGGTTTTTAAGGACAGAAACAACTCTTCCCTTTTGAATATAAAAGTATGAACCCTTTGCGCCGTCAGTGCCCTTTAGAATGCTTTTCGCAGAGCGTGCACCTAAAGATTTCGGTCTGTTTTCTGCAGACAGGTTTCCTTAGTGTAGTGACTGTCTGGTAAGCAGATGGTCCAGGCTGCAAGGGCCTTAATTTCGAGGTAGGTGAAGGCAAGCTTTAAAGGGACTCTGCGCAGACTGCCACGCCGAATGAACTCTGTCCTGTTGTGTGTGGGATTTACGCGGGTTTGTTTATCTGCATGCAGTGCAGACTACGGGATCGATTTTCCCTGAAAAGGGGACGAGAGTACAATTTTGTAGTTTCTGTACTGTAGTGATCATCAATTTCGCTTAACACGTGAAAGGTCCTCGGTTCGAAAGCGAGCAGAAACAGAGGTTTGCTTTTGAGGCAATGCATAAGCTCTTTTCGAAGTTCCAGGAGAATTCTGGCTGCTGATAACTTGCTAATAACGTGGTTATCACGTTCGCCTCAAACACGAAAGGTCCCCAGTTCGAAACTGGGTGGAAACAGACGTGACCTTTTGCCAAGCTTGCTAAAGTCGGGGTCTGTTGCGTTCTTAGGCAACGCTACACAGGCTTCGCCTGCCTAGAGGTGTGAAAACAAAGCAGGTTGTCAGCTTGGTTTCTGTAGTGTAGTGGTCATCACGTTCGCCTAACACGCGAAAGGGCCTCGGTACGAAACCGAGCAGAAACATCTCTTCACTTTTGGATATAAAAGTATGAACCCTTTGCGCCGTCAGTGGCCTGTAGAACGCTTTACCTTTATGTGCTTTTCATCGAGCGTGCAACTAAAGATTTCGGTCTGTTGTCCGCAGACAGGTTTCCATAGTGTAGTGGTTATCACGTTCGCCTCACACGCGAAAGGTCCCCAGTTCGAAACTGGGTGGAAACACGCTCTGGCTTTTTCACAATTGTTCAATTGGCTTTCTGTTGAGGAGGAACTCAACACCACAAATGCATTGCGGCCAAGATGAATGAAGACAATCGCTAAAGGTGTAGTTGATGCAAAAAAGGGTGGAGTCATTTGCCCTTAACCTAACACACACTCCTACCGTTCCAGGCCTGCGTGGCTTTCTTCTGTGGAACACAAAATACGTTTTTTTTCTGAGTGGCCCTCTGTTTAGCAGCAGCACTACGCAACGAAGGTCTTTCTTTACACAGGTGTGAAGACAATTATCAAGCCACACTAGGCAGCTGTAAGTACCACACCGACAGACTCGGTACTATTACCCAGGTCATTTGGATGAACAGGTGGCTAGTGCACTCAAAGGCCCAATCAGTGGTGTAGCATTTTCCAAAAAAAGAAGAATAATAATTATTTGAAAGGAAGCGAAAAAACTATAAAAAAGAAACGACCACTGAGGAGTCCGACAGAGCACTGGAAAAAACTGCTTGCTTTGTAGCTAAAAATAGAAGGTGCTTAAAAATTGAACAGCGCAACGCAATCTGTAGTTTGAGTCTCGTTCCAAGAAGCGTGCGATGGAAAGGTCAGACCCAGCCCTGGCTGCAGGTTTCCGTAGTGTAGAGGTAATCACGTTCGCCTTACACGCGAAAGGTCCCCAGTTCGAAACTGGGCGGAAACAGAGGGAGGCTTTTGTCCTATTTGTGCTGAAATGATTGTTTGGTAAGCAGATGGTCCAGGCTGCAAATGCCTTAATTTCGAGGTAGGTGAAGGCCGGTTTTTAAGGACAGAAACAACTCTTCCCTTTTGAATATAAAAGTATGAACCCTTTGCGCCGTCAGTGCCCTTTAGAATGCTTTTCGCAGAGCGTGCACCTAAAGATTTCGGTCTGTTTTCTGCAGACAGGTTTCCTTAGTGTAGTGACTGTCTGGTAAGCAGATGGTCCAGGCTGCAAGGGCCTTAATTTCGAGGTAGGTGAAGGCAAGCTTTAAAGGGACTCTGCGCAGACTGCCACGCCGAATGAACTCTGTCCTGTTGTGTGTGGGATTTACGCGGGTTTGTTTATCTGCATGCAGTGCAGACTACGGGATCGATTTTCCCTGAAAAGGGGACGAGAGTACAATTTTGTAGTTTCTGTACTGTAGTGATCATCAATTTCGCTTAACACGTGAAAGGTCCTCGGTTCGAAAGCGAGCAGAAACAGAGGTTTGCTTTTGAGGCAATACATAAGCTCTTTTCGAAGTTCCAGGAGAATTCTGGCTGCTGATAACTTGCTAATAACGTGGTTATCACGTTCGCCTCAAACACGAAAGGTCCCCAGTTCGAAACTGGGTGGAAACAGACGTGACCTTTTGCCAAGCTTGCTAAAGTCGGGGTCTGTTGCGTTCTTAGGCAACGCTACACAGGCTTCGCCTGCCTAGAGGTGTGAAAACAAAGCAGGTTGTCAGCTTGGTTTCTGTAGTGTAGTGGTCATCACGTTCGCCTAACACGCGAAAGGTCCTCGGTACGAAACCGAGCAGAAACATCTCTTCACTTTTGGATATAAAAGTATGAACCCTTTGCGCCGTCAGTGGCCTGTAGAACGCTTTACCTTTATGTGCTTTTCATCGAGCGTGCAACTAAAGATTTCGGTCTGTTGTCCGCAGACAGGTTTCCATAGTGTAGTGGTTATCACGTTCGCCTCACACGCGAAAGGTCCCCAGTTCGAAACTGGGTGGAAACACGCTCTGGCTTTTTCACAATTGTTCAATTGGCTTTCTGTTGAGGAGGAACTCAACACCACAAATGCATTGCGGCCAAGATGAATGAAGACAATCGCTAAAGGTGTAGTTGATGCAAAAAAGGGTGGAGTCATTTGCCCTTAACCTAACACACACTCCTACCGTTCCAGGCCTGCGTGGCTTTCTTCTGTGGAACACAAAATACGTTTTTTTTCTGAGTGGCCCTCTGTTTAGCAGCAGCACTACGCAACGAAGGTCTTTCTTTACACAGGTGTGAAGACAATTATCAAGCCACACTAGGCAGCTGTAAGTACCACACCGACAGACTCGGTACTATTACCCAGGTCATTTGGATGAACAGGTGGCTAGTGCACTCAAAGGCCCAATCAGTGGTGTAGCATTTTCCAAAAAAAGAAGAATAATAATTATTTGAAAGGAAGCGAAAAAACTATAAAAAAGAAACGACCACTGAGGAGTCCCACAGAGCACTGGAAAAAACTGCTTGCTTTGTAGCTAAAAATAGAAGGTGCTTAAAAATTGAACAGCGCAACGCAATCTGTAGTTTGAGTCTCGTTCCAAGAAGCGTGCGATGGAAAGGTCAGACCCAGCCCTGGCTGCAGGTTTCCGTAGTGTAGAGGTAATCACGTTCGCCTTACACGCGAAAGGTCCCCAGTTCGAAACTGGGCGGAAACAGAGGGAGGCTTTTGTCCTATTTGTGCTGAAATGATTGTTTGGTAAGCAGATGGTCCAGGCTGCAAATGCCTTAATTTCGAGGTAGGTGAAGGCCGGTTTTTAAGGACAGAAACAACTCTTCCCTTTTGAATATAAAAGTATGAACCCTTTGCGCCGTCAGTGCCCTTTAGAATGCTTTTCGCAGAGCGTGCACCTAAAGATTTCGGTCTGTTTTCTGCAGACAGGTTTCCTTAGTGTAGTGACTGTCTGGTAAGCAGATGGTCCAGGCTGCAAGGGCCTTAATTTCGAGGTAGGTGAAGGCAAGCTTTAAAGGGACTCTGCGCAGACTGCCACGCCGAATGAACTCTGTCCTGTTGTGTGTGGGATTTACGCGGGTTTGTTTATCTGCATGCAGTGCAGACTACGGGATCGATTTTCCCTGAAAAGGGGACGAGAGTACAATTTTGTAGTTTCTGTACTGTAGTGATCATCAATTTCGCTTAACACGTGAAAGGTCCTCGGTTCGAAAGCGAGCAGAAACAGAGGTTTGCTTTTGAGGCAATGCATAAGCTCTTTTCGAAGTTCCAGGAGAATTCTGGCTGCTGATAACTTGCTAATAACGTGGTTATCACGTTCGCCTCAAACACGAAAGGTCCCCAGTTCGAAACTGGGTGGAAACAGACGTGACCTTTTGCCAAGCTTGCTAAAGTCGGGGTCTGTTGCGTTCTTAGGCAACGCTACACAGGCTTCGCCTGCCTAGAGGTGTGAAAACAAAGCAGGTTGTCAGCTTGGTTTCTGTAGTGTAGTGGTCATCACGTTCGCCTAACACGCGAAAGGTCCTCGGTTCGAAACCGAGCAGAAACATCTCTTCACTTTTGGATATAAAAGTATGAACCCTTTGCGCCGTCAGTGTCCTGTAGAACGCTTTACCTTTATGTGCTTTTCATCGAGCGTGCAACTAAAGATTTCGGTCTGTTGTCCGCAGACAGGTTTCCATAGTGTAGTGGTTATCACGTTCGCCTCACACGTGAAAGGTCCCCAGTTCGAAACTGGGTGGAAACACGCTCTGGCTTTTTCACAATTGTTCAATTGGCTTTCTGTTGAGGAGGAACTCAACACCACAAATGCATTGCGGCCAAGATGAATGAAGACAATCGCTAAAGGTGTAGTTGATGCAAAAAAGGGTGGAGTCATTTGCCCTTAACCTAACACACACTCCTACCGTTCCAGGCCTGCGTGGCTTTCTTCTGTGGAACACAAAATACGTTTTTTTTCTGAGTGGCCCTCTGTTTAGCAGCAGCACTACGCAACGAAGGTCTTTCTTTACACAGGTGTGAAGACAATTATCAAGCCACACTAGGCAGCTGTAAGTACCACACCGACAGACTCGGTACTATTACCCAGGTCATTTGGATGAACAGGTGGCTAGTGCACTCAAAGGCCCAATCAGTGGTGTAGCATTTTCCAAAAAAAGAAGAATAATAATTATTTGAAAGGAAGCGAAAAAACTATAAAAAAGAAACGACCACTGAGGAGTCCCACAGAGCACTGGAAAAAACTGCTTGCTTTGTAGCTAAAAATAGAAGGTGCTTAAAAATTGAACAGCGCAACGCAATCTGTAGTTTGAGTCTCGTTCCAAGAAGCGTGCGATGGAAAGGTCAGACCCAGCCCTGGCTGCAGGTTTCCGTAGTGTAGAGGTAATCACGTTCGCCTTACACGCGAAAGGTCCCCAGTTCGAAACTGTGCGGAAACAGAGGGAGGCTTTTGTCCTATTTGTGCTGAAATGATTGTTTGGTAAGCAGATGGTCCAGGCTGCAAATGCCTTAATTTCGAGGTAGGTGAAGGCCGGTTTTTAAGGACAGAAACAACTCTTCCCTTCTGAATATAAAAGTATGAACCCTTTGCGCCGTCAGTGCCCTTTAGAATGCTTTTCGCAGAGCGTGCACCTAAAGATTTCGGTCTGTTTTCTGCAGACAGGTTTCCTTAGTGTAGTGACTGTCTGGTAAGCAGATGGTCCAGGCTGCAAGGGCCTTAATTTCGAGGTAGGTGAAGGCAAGCTTTAAAGGGACTCTGCGCAGACTGCCACGCCGAATGAACTCTGTCCTGTTGTGTGTGGGATTTACGCGGGTTTGTTTATCTGCATGCAGTGCAGACTACGGGATCGATTTTCCCTGAAAAGGGGACGAGAGTACAATTTTGTAGTTTCTGTACTGTAGTGATCATCAATTTCGCTTAACACGTGAAAGGTCCTCGGTTCGAAAGCGAGCAGAAACAGAGGTTTGCTTTTGAGGCAATGCATAAGCTCTTTTCGAAGTTCCAGGAGAATTCTGGCTGCTGATAACTTGCTAATAACGTGGTTATCACGTTCGCCTCAAACACGAAAGGTCCCCAGTTCGAAACTGGGTGGAAACAGACGTGACCTTTTGCCAAGCTTGCTAAAGTCGGGGTCTGTTGCGTTCTTAGGCAACGCTACACAGGCTTCGCCTGCGTAGAGGTGTGAAAACAGAGCAGGTTGTCAGCTTGGTTTCTGTAGTGTAGTGGTCATCACGTTCGCCTAACACGCGAAAGGTCCTCGGTTCGAAACCGAGCAGAAACATCTCTTCACTTTTGGATATAAAAGTATGAACCCTTTGCGCCGTCAGTGGCCTGTAGAACGCTTTACCTTTATGTGCTTTTCATCGAGCGTGCAACTAAAGATTTCGGTCTGTTGTCCGCAGACAGGTTTCCATAGTGTAGTGGTTATCACGTTCGCCTCACACGCGAAAGGTCCCCAGTTCGAAACTGGGTGGAAACACGCTCTGGCTTTTTCACAATTGTTCAATTGGCTTTCTGTTGAGGAGGAACTCAACACCACAAATGCATTGCGGCCAAGATGAATGAAGACAATCGCTAAAGGTGTAGTTGATGCAAAAAAGGGTGGAGTCATTTGCCCTTAACCTAACACACACTCCTACCGTTCCAGGCCTGCGTGGCTTTCTTCTGTGGAACACAAAATACGTTTTTTTTCTGAGTGGCCCTCTGTTTAGCAGCAGCACTACGCAACGAAGGTCTTTCTTTACACAGGTGTGAAGACAATTATCAAGCCACACTAGGCAGCTGTAAGTACCACACCGACAGACTCGGTACTATTACCCAGGTCATTTGGATGAACAGGTGGCTAGTGCACTCAAAGGCCCAATCAGTGGTGTAGCATTTTCCAAAAAAAGAAGAATAATAATTATTTGAAAGGAAGCGAAAAAACTATAAAAAAGAAACGACCACTGAGGAGTCCCACAGAGCACTGGAAAAAACTGCTTGCTTTGTAGCTAAAAATAGAAGGTGCTTAAAAATTGAACAGCGCAACGCAATCTGTAGTTTGAGTCTCGTTCCAAGAAGCGTGCGATGGAAAGGTCAGACCCAGCCCTGGCTGCAGGTTTCCGTAGTGTAGAGGTAATCACGTTCGCCTTACACGCGAAAGGTCCCCAGTTCGAAACTGGGCGGAAACAGAGGGAGGCTTTTGTCCTATTCGTGCTGAAATGATTGTTTGGTAAGCAGATGGTCCAGGCTGCAAATGCCTTAATTTCGAGGTAGGTGAAGGCCGGTTTTTAAGGACAGAAACAACTCTTCCCTTTTGAATATAAAAGTATGAACCCTTTGCGCCATCAGTGCCCTTTAGAATGCTTTTCGCAGAGCGTGCACCTAAAGATTTCGGTCTGTTTTCTGCAGACAGGTTTCCTTAGTGTAGTGACTGTCTGGTAAGCAGATGGTCCAGGCTGCAAGGGCCTTAATTTCGAGGTAGGTGAAGGCAAGCTTTAAAGGGACTCTGCGCAGACTGCCACGCCGAATGAACTCTGTCCTGTTGTGTGTGGGATTTACGCGGGTTTGTTTATCTGCATGCAGTGCAGACTACGGGATCGATTTTCCCTGAAAAGGGGACGAGAGTACAATTTTGTAGTTTCTGTACTGTAGTGATCATCAATTTCGCTTAACACGTGAAAGGTCCTCGGTTCGAAAGCGAGCAGAAACAGAGGTTTGCTTTTGAGGCAATGCATAAGCTCTTTTCGAAGTTCCAGGAGAATTCTGGCTGCTGATAACTTGCTAATAACGTGGTTATCACGTTCGCCTCAAACACGAAAGGTCCCCAGTTCGAAACTGGGTGGAAACAGACGTGACCTTTTGCCAAGCTTGCTAAAGTCGGGGTCTGTTGCGTTCTTAGGCAACGCTACACAGGCTTCGCCTGCCTAGAGGTGTGAAAACAAAGCAGGTTGTCAGCTTGGTTTCTGTAGTGTAGTGGTCATCACGTTCGCCTCGCGAAGGCCAGCCGTGGATAGGTGTAGAGCGCTGACTAGCCAATAGGAGTGAAGGAAATTCCAGGGAGGCGGGACGAGTAAAATACACACAATTAGAGGTTCGAATCCCGCCTCGGCCACAAATAATATAATATTAATTTTTATTCGTTTTTCATCTAGATACACTTTAAGTACAATTAACATATAATAAACGAACTTTGTGCACAAAGATAAAATAAATCTTGCAATAACTGTTCTTGTGTAGGATGTACAAAATGTGCAACGATCTTAATAAACATTTACATTATAATAGGGTATAGTTATCGCTAATATAGAAAATGTGAATGTGATTAATTGAAAAGAACATTTTGACATTCATTTTTTTATTTTGTTTTAGACATTTATTTTTAAAGAGACGTTTGCTTTATATTTGTATAACTATGTACAGAAAATGTAATATGAAATATGAAATACAACCAATAAACAATAAAAAATAGAAAGTCTCTCGTTTTATTTATAGTACAATAATATACATATTATATAAAACTGAAAAAAGGTAATTGCTACAGTACAGTACTAACCAAAACATATAATAACTGAATAAATATACATTAAATAATTATAGATTAAACAACAATAATAATAATAATAAAATCTAAAGTTGTGAAGAACACAGAAAAAAACAAGAATTTTAAATTAAATAAGTATGTACAATTATGTATGTTTAATAGTAAGAGTTATTAATATTTAGTGTTTACAAATCAAAATAAAATAATGCAAGTGAATAAATTTAATTTAAAAAACACACTAAAATGCAATGCAAACAAGGCCAATACTTGATATTTTAAAGAACAAATTTACATTTATAGATTAAACAACAACAAAAACAATATTGATAATAATAATAGTAATAAAATCAATAGTTGTGGAGAACAGGAAAAAAGCAAGAAAAAAAGAACATGCTTTTTTAGAAAGAGGCTACACAGTACTTTTTTCAGTTAAACAGATGATACTGTCCATGTGCATGTATATAGTACAGTTATGAATATGATTGTGCCATAAGTAATAAACTAATAAAATGTAAGAACAACAGAACAACATGCTTAAGAAATATTATATGCTTTCCAACATCTAAATAATCATAGAGTTTTGAAAATGTTTTGAAAGAATGGTAAAAAAATTCCACTGATAAATAGAAAATGATGCATATATAACACAGTAAAAGTTAAGCAGACTTTTTACATTTTACAATCCTGCATGGAGTCAACATATCATTCCAAAGTAAACAAAGAAATTAATTGCATGAATGCATTTTAATATATATTCAAATAGAAAACAGTTATTTTAAATTGTAAAAATATTTCACAATATTTTTTATTACTTAAAAAATAATACACAATTAATTAACACACTTTTATTCTGATTTATATGATTTTATTACTTAATAAATAAAACAACAATTAAATGAAACAGATTATTCTGAAATAATTAAATAATGATTAAATGTAATTCATAATTTATTAAATAAATATATCAATAAATAAATGCATTTATTTATTTTCTAGACGTCCATGAAAACACAACATTTATTAATATATTTCACAATATCCTCTTTCACAGACTATTGTGTTTGATTATCTATTTTTTCATAATAAACACACATTTTTGTAATCAATTTGTTTGTAATTTAAATGTGTGTGTGTAATATATATTAATTACAAGTACTACATCATACTGCACTGTTGACATATATATATATTTTAAATATTTTATTTAAGTACATAGTGAGAGATTAATGATGAAACATTCACCTTTACAAACAAAGATACTCTTATAAAATAACAGCTGTATTTTATAAGAGTTTTTATTTTTTATAATAGTTTGGTTTACTGTTTCCTAACGTCAAACCATTCAACACAACTGGCAATCCGATTACATGATAATATACATGCAATTTAAATGATAAAATATATTATTCATAATGTATATGCAATACAGTAAGTTAGCATTCAATTTACCTTCTCGGTTTGTCAGATTAAACAGCAGTCACCATAGGTAAAATCTGTTTTAAGGTAGTTCAGACAGTAAATATTTGTTGTACAACGGGTCTCCCCTCCTCCACTGCGAACGCGTATGATTGACAGATGATACTCGGCTTTTTAAATTACCCGCCACGGAAAAGACGAAACAGCGCCAGGAAGTATACGCGTGGACAAAAATATATTACATCCGTAGTGTTAAGCACTACCATAGAGAATGAATGGGAAAAGTTAAGGGAAGTTAAGCTCAACTATATTCGGCTCCCGCGCGGGTGACCTGGGTTCGATTCCCAGCCAACGCATTTCCTTTGGCTCGGGCTGAAGTCGAAGGAGCGCTCCTGTGACCTCTGGTTGCACCAGAAACTTTTGGATGGGTTGTTCGGTAGCAGAAAAGAACTGTCACTCCCCGTCGGGGAATCGAACCCCGGACTTCCGCGTGACAGGCGGAGATACTGTCCACTATACTAACGAGGAGCTGTGCATGCAGGGCTTTGCCCCCAGCCACCGACACTGCCCCGACATCACGAAACAAAGCATGGCTTTTTCTTACGCTGGCCCAGCCCTTACACCATAAAATACCAGATGGACCCATCATGAGCTGAAGTTGCTTAACATTTGGAATGCTGCACGTTACAGGGATTAATTTTGGACTCACTCTTTTTTTTTGTTCTTTCTCCAGCTTCTCAGATAAAAGAGATTGCATTGCCTTGACTGGGCTTGTAATTATTGGGCAACGGAGGGGATCGTTTTACTTTTGCTATTCCCATTTGGAGTGAGGGCGTGACAAAAAGCATGTGGAAAGTATCGGCGCCCTTGATTACCCTTGGCGAGTGTAGTGGTTTACCACAGGGAGCGCACAGGCCCAAGGGGGTGGAGCCGTAACTCGAGTTTCTCTTCATTATCGCATAAATCTTTCGCCTTTTACTAAAGATTTCCGTGGAGGGGAGCTTTTGCGAGTGATCTCTATTTTTGGGGGCTCTGCTCATAGCAGAGCTACGCTGGAATGTTAAAAACAGAGTGAATTTGACTGTCTGTTGACGCGCGATGGCAGGATGTGCAGCTGGTCATTGTCTGTGTTTGCAGCCTTTGTGGTTCTGGTGTCAAGTCTCCATATTTATTTAACCGGCGTGGAAAGACAGAGCTTTCTCGTACGGGATGGGATAAAAACCCTGGACATGCTCTCTTTAGCACCGTGCCCAAACAAAGATCGTTTCAGCTCCTCTAGCCCTATCAGTGACTCATGTGATTCGAGCATTCCCTAGCCAACGACTCTGCCCGGCATCACTAAACAAAGCATGGCTTTTTCTCACGCTGGCCTAGCCCTCACACCATAAAATACCAAATGGACCCATCCTGAGCTGAAGTCGCTTAACATTTGGAATGCTGCACGTTACAGGGATTAATTTTGGATTCACTCTTTTTTTTGTTCTTTCTCCAGCTTCTCAGTTGGGCGCCTGAGAAAAGAGATTGGATTGCCTTGATTGAGCTTGTAATCATTGGGCGACGGAGGGGATGTTTTTATTTAACCGGCATGGAAAGACAGAGCTTTCTCGTACGGGATGGGAGGCAAATCCTGGACATGCTCTCTTTAGCGCCGGACCCAAACAAAGATCGCTTCAGCTCCTCTAGCCCTATCAGTGACTCGTGTGATTCGAGCATTCTTACTGACCGTGCAAGCCTGCCTTCATCTCATGCGTTGGTGGTATAGTGGTGAGTAAAGCTGCCTTCCCAGCGGGGATTATTTGGACACTTTTTGTCTACATCTTCTCAAATGTGAGCACGAGAAAAGAGAATACCTAGAATGGGCTTGTCATTATTTGGCGAAGGAAGGGACAATTGTGACTTTCACACCTCACGTTTGGAGTAAGGGAGTGACGAAAAGCACTTCAAACGTTCTTACTGACAGCGCAAGCCAGTGTCCACCACCTGCGTTGGTGGTATAGTGGTGAGCCTAGCTGCCTTCCAAGCAGTTGACCTGGGTTCGATTCCCAGCCAACGCATTTCCTTTGGCTCGGGCTGAAGTCGAAGGAGCGCTCCTGTGACCTATGGTTGCACCAGAAACTTTTGGATGGGTTGTTCGGTAGCAGAAAAGAACTGTCACTCCCCGTCGGGGAATCGTACCCCGGTCTTCCGCGTGACAGGCGGAGATACTGTCCACTATACTAACGAGGAGCTGCGCATGCAGGGCTTTGCCCCCAGCCACCGACACTGCCCCGACATCACGAAACAAAGCATGGCTTTTTCTTACGCTGGCCCAGCCCTTACACCATAAAATACCAGATGGACCCATCATGAGCTGAAGTTGCTTAACATTTGGAATGCTGCACGTTACAGGGATTAATTTTGGACTCACTCTTTTTTTTTGTTCTTTCTCCAGCTTCTCAGATAAAAGAGATTGCATTGCCTTGACTGGGCTTGTAATTATTGGGCAACGGAGGGGATCGTTTTACTTTTGCTATTCCCATTTGGAGTGAGGGCGTGACAAAAAGCATGTGGAAAGTATCGGCGCCCTTGATTACCCTTGGCGAGTGTAGTGGTTTACCACAGGGAGCGCACAGGCCCAAGGGGGTGGAGCCGTAACTCGAGTTTCTCTTCATTATTGCATAAATCTTTCGCCTTTTACTAAAGATTTCCGTGGAGGGGAGCTTTTGCGAGCGATCTCTATTTTTGGGGGCTCTGCTCACAGCAGAGCTACGCTGGAATGTTAAAAACAGAGTGAATTTGACTGTCTGTCGACGCGCGATGGCAGGATGTGCAGCTGGTCATTGTCTGTGTTTGCAGCCTTTGCGGTTCTGGTGTCAAGTCTCCATATTTATTTAACTGGCGTGGAAAGACAGAGCTTTCTCGTACGGGATGGGATGCAAACCCTGGACATGCTCTCTTTAGCACCGTGCCCAAACAAAGATCGTTTCAGCTCCTCTAGCCCTATCAGTGACTCATGTGATTCGAGCATTCCCTAGCCAACGACTCTGCCCCGGCATCACTAAACAAAGCATGGCTTTTTGTCACGCTGGCCTAGCCCTCACACCATAAAATACCAAATGGACCCATCCTGAGCTGAAGTCGCTTAACATTTGGAATGCTGCACGTTACAGGGATTAATTTTGGATTCACTCTTTTTTTTGTTCTTTCTCCAGCTTCTCAGTTGGGCGCCTGAGAAAAGAGATTGGATTGCCTTGATTGAGCTTGTAATCATTGGGCGACGGAGGGGATGTTTTTATTTAACCGGCATGGAAAGACAGAGCTTTCTCGTACGGGATGGGATGCAAATCCTGGACATGCTCTCTTTAGCGCCGGACCCAAACAAAGATCGCTTCAGCTCCTCTAGCCCTCCAGATTGTGGTAATCTATCGTCCGCCGGGCCAAATACCACCAACCTTCCTAGACGAGCTGGACGGACTGCTGTCGTCTTTCATGGAGGATGGCACTCCACTCTTAGTCTTCGGCGATTTCAACATTCACCTAGACAGGCCTTATGCTACAGACTTCCAGTCACTCCTAGCTTCATTTGATCTCAAATGCCTCACCACTACTAGCACGCACAAATCTGGTAACCAACTCGACTTAATTTATACACGCAATTGTTCTACAGATAACATTCTGGTACAACCACTCCATATATCTGACCATTTCTTCATTACATTTACGTTACATTTTGCAACTCAGGTGCCACCATCTCCCTTACCGGTTACTTTCAGACGCAACCTACGCTCCCTTTCCCCCTCCCTTCTTTCCTCTGTAGTATCCTCCTCTCTTCCCTCGCCTACCCATTTCTCTTCTCTGGATGTAAATGCAGCCACTGACACTTTATGCTCTACCTTAACCTCTTGTCTAGACGACATCTGTCCTCTCTCCTCTAGGCCAGCACGGGCTGCTCCTTCTAACCCCTGGTTATCCGATGTTCTTCGTGAGAATCGGACCAAACTCAGAGCAGCAGAGAGAAAATGGCGCAAATCAAACAATCCGTCGGACCTGAGTAGGTATCAGTCTTTGCTTTCATCTTTCTCTACTGAAGTCCACACTGCCAAATCCTCACATTTCCACAACAAGATCACCAGCGCTCCAGACATGCGTAATCTCTTCAGAACATTTAATTCTCTCCTCTGTCCCCCTCCTCCACCTCCCACCACTTTGATAACCGCTGATGACTTTGCCTCTTTTTTCACAGACAAAACTAGAACAATCAGCAACCAGTTCTCAACTCCGCAGGACCTCCGATCAACCACATCCACCGCTCCAGCTCCCATCTTCTCCTTCTGTCCCCTCACCGAGGCAGAAGTATCCAAACTTCTCCTCTCCAGCCATCCTACAACATGTCCTCTCGACCCGATCCCCTCACATCTTCTCCAAACAATCTCTCCCACACTCTTACCGGCACTCACACACATTATCAACACATCTCTCCTCACAGGCATCTTCCCCACAGCATTCAAGCAGGCTCGGGTAACCCCACTGATCAAAAAACCTACATTAAATGCTTCTCTTTTAGATAACTACAGACCTGTCTCTCTCCTTCCATTCGTAGGGAAAACACTCGAACGAGCTGTCTTCAACCAGCTCTCGCGGTTTCTCTCACAGTACAACAAGCTGGATGCTAAACAGTCAGGTTTCAGGAGTGGCCATTCAACAGAGACTGCGCTACTCTCAGTCACTGAAGCCCTGCGAACTGCAAAGGCTGATTCCAAATCGTCAGTCCTCATTCTGCTGGATCTCTCTGCTGCTTTTGACACTGTCAATCATCAGATTCTCCTGTCTACACTCTCTTCACTGGGCATCACTGGAATTCCACTTCGCTGGTTTGAATCCTATCTCACCGGTAGATCCTTCAGGGTGACCTGGGGAGGGGAGGTATCCAAACCACATCAACTGATCACTGGAGTTCCTCGGGGATCGGTTCTTGGACCCCTCCTCTTCTCCACGTACACTACATCGCTGGGTCCCATCAAACATGCACATGGCTTCTCCTATCACTGCTATGCCGATGACACGCAGCTCTATCTCTCTTTTCAACCAGATGACCCAACGGTAGCTGCACGGATCTCAGGCTGCCTGGCGGACATCTCGGCATGGATGAAAGAACATCACCTACAGCTCAACCTGGCAAAGACGGAACTTCTGGTCTTCCCTGCCACTCCGACTCTACGGCATGACTTCACGATTCAGTTCGGCTCATCAATGATTACCCCATCAACTTCGGTCAGAAATCTTGGTGTAATCTTTGATGACCAGCTGACCTTCAAAGAGCACATTGCAAAGACGGCTCGTTCCTGCAGGTTTGCACTACACAACATCAGAAAGATCAGGCCCTTTCTGACAGAGCATGCTGCGCAACTTCTTGTCCAGGCCCTGGTTGTTTCTAGACTGGACTACTGCAATGCTCTTATGGCTGGTCTGCCATCAAACGCAATCAAACCTCTACAAATGATTCAGAATGCAGCGGCACGACTGATCTTCAACGAGCCCAAAAGAGCGCATGTTACACCTCTCTTCATCTCCTTGCACTGGCTACCAGTGGCAGCTCGCATCCAGTTCAAGTCACTGATGCTTGCGTACAGATCTACCACAGGCTCTGCACCCTCCTACTTCCACTCACTATTACGAACCTACATCCCCTCCAGAAGTTTGAGATCTGCTAGTGAGCGACGCCTTGTGGTACCATCACAGAGAGGCTCAAAATCACTCTCCAGAACATTCTCGTTCACCATTCCTGGCTGGTGGAATAATCTTCCCACCCCTATCCGGAACGCTGGATCTCTGGCAACCTTCAAGCAACAACTGAAAACTCATCTCTTTCGGCAGTACTTGACTTCATCCTAAACTTATAAAAAAAAAAATAAAAAAAAACTTTCCCTCTATCTTTCTCTCCACCTACTAGTTTGTACTTATTTGAACAATGACTGAGACTTGGTGTTACGAGCACTTCCTCTGTCTGACTGCCTCTTCAAGATAAATCGCTATTTGTATTCCCCAATTGTAAGTCGCTTTGGATAAAAGCGTCTGCCAAATGACTAAATGTAAATGTAATGTAAATCAGTGACTCGTGTGATTCGAGCATTCTTACTGACCGTGCAAGCCTGCCTTCATCTCATGCGTTGGTGGTATATTGGTGAGTAAAGCTGCCTTCCCAGCGGGTATTATTTGGACACTTTTTGTCTACATCTTCTCAAATGTGAGCACGAGAAAAGAGATTACCTAGAATGGGCTTGTCATTATTTGGTGACGGAAGGGACAATTGTGACTTTCACACCTCACGTTTGGAGTAAGGGAGTGACGAAAAGCACTTCAAACGTTCTTACTGACAGCGCAAGCCGGTGTCCACCACTTGCGTTGGTGGTATAGTGGTGAGCATAGCTGCTTTCCAAGCAGTTGACCTGGGTTCAATTCCCAGCCAACGCATTTCCTTTGGCTCGGGCTGAAGTCGAAGGAGCGCTCCTGTGACCTCTGGTTGCACCAGAAACTTTTGGATGGGTTGTTCGGCAGCAGAAAAGAACTGTCATTCCCCGTCGGGGAATCGAACCCCGGTCTTTCGCGCGGGAGCCGAATATAGTTGAGCTTAACTTCCCTTAACTTTTCCCATTCATTCTCTATGGTAGTGCTTAACACTACGGATGTAATATATTTTTGGCCACGCGTATACTTCCTGGCGCTGTTTCGTCTTTTCCGTGGCGGGTAATTTAAGAAGCCGAGTATCATCTGTCAATCATTCGCGTTCGCAGTGGAGGAGGGGAGACCCAGTGTACAATAAATATTTACTGTCTGAACTACCTTAAAACAGATTTTACCTATGGTGACTGCTGTTTAATCTGACAAACCGAGAAGGTAAATTGAATGCTAACTTACTGTATTGCATATACATTATGAATAATATATTTTATCATTTAAATTGCATGTATATTATCATGTAATCGGATTGCCAGTTGTGTTGAATGGTTTGACGTTAGGAAACAGTAAACCAAACTATTATAAAAAATAAAAACTCTTATAAAATACAGCTGTTATTTTATAAGAGTATCTTTGTTTGTAAAGGTGAATGTTTCATCATTAATCTCTCACTATGTACTTAAATAAAATATTTAAAATATATATATATGTCAACAGTGCAGTATGATGTAGTACTTGTAATTAATATATATTACACACACACATTTAAATTACAAACAAATTGATTACAAAACATGTGTGTGCAATTTAATGGTATAATATATGAATTGCATTTTATTATGAAAAAATAGATAATCAAACACAATAGTCTGTGAAAGAGGATATTGTGAAATATATTAATAAATGTTATGTTTTCATGGACTTTTAGAAAATAAATAGATGCATTTAATTATTGATATATTTATTTAATAAATTATGAATTACATTTAATCATTATTTAATTATTTCAGAATAATCTGTTTCATTTAATTGTTGTTTTATTTATTAAGTAATAAAATCATATAAATCAGAATAGAAGTGTGTTAATTAATTGTGTATTATTTTTTAAGTAATAAAAAAATATTGTGAAATATTTTTACAATTTAAAATAACTGTTTTCTATTTGAATATATTTTAAAATGCATTAATGCAATTAATTTCTTTGTTTACTTTGGAATGCTATGTTGACTCCATGCAGGATTGTAAAATGTAAAAAGTCTGCTTAACTTTTACTGTGTTATATATGCATCATTTTCTATTTATCAGTGGAATTGTTTTACCATTCTTTCAAAACATTTTCAAAACTCTATGATTATTTAGATGTTGGAAAGCATATAATATTTCTTAAGCATGTTGTTCTGTTGTTCTTACATTTTATTAGTTTATTACTTATGGCACAATCATATTCATAACTGTACTATATACATGCACATGGACAGTATCATCTGTGTAACTGAAAAAAGTACTGTGTAGCCTCTTTCTAAAAAAGCATGTTCTTTTTTTCTTGCTTTTTTCCTGTTCTCCACAACTATAGATTTTATTACTATTATTATTATTAATATTGTTTTTGTTGTTGTTTAATCTATAAATGTAAATTTGTTCTTTAAAATATCAAGTATTGGCCTTGTTTGCATTGCATTTTAGTGTGTTTTTTAAATTAAATTTATTTACTTGCATTATTTTATTTTGATTTGTAAACACTAATTATTAATAACTCTTACTATTAAACATACATAATTGTACATACTTATTTAATTTAAAATTCTCGTTTTTTTCTGTGTTCTTCACAACTTTAGATTTTATTATTATTATTGTTGTTGTTTAATCTATAATTATTTAATGTATATTTATTCAGTTATTATATGTTTTGGTTAGTACTGTACTGTAGCAATTACCTTTTTCAGTTTTATATAATATGTATATTATTGTACTATAAATAAAACGAGAGACTTTCTATTTTTTATTGTTTATTGGTTGTATTTCATATTTCATATTATATTTTCTGTACATAGTTATACAAATATAAAGCAAACGTCTCTTTAAAAATAAATGTCTAAAACAAAATAAAAAAATAAAAGTCAAAATGTTCTTTTCAATTAATCACATTCACATTTTCTATATTAGCGATAACTATACCCTATTATAATGTAAATGTTTATTAAGATCGTTGCACATTTTGTACATCCAACACAAGAACAATTATTGCAAGATTTATTTTATCTTTGTGCACAAAGTTCGTTTATTATATGTTAATTGTACTTAAAGTGCATCTAGATGAAAAATGAATACAAATTAATATTATATTATTTGTGGCCGAGGCGGGATTAGAACCTCAAATTGTGTGTATTTTACTCGTCCCACCTCCCTGGAATTTCCTTCGCTCCTATTGGCTAGTCAGCGCTCTACACCTATCCGCGACTGGCCTCCGCGTGACTTGGGTACTTGGAGAGTGTATTGGATTACCACAGGGAGCGCACAGGCCCAAGGGGGTGGAGACACAGCTCGGGTTTCTCTTCATTGTCGCATAAATCTTTCGCCTTTTACTAAAGATTTCCGTGGAGGGGAACTTTTGCGAGTGATCTGTATTTTTGGGGCTCTGCTCACAGCAGAGCTACACCGGAATGTCAAGAACAGAGTGAATTTGACTGTCTGTTGACATGCGACGGGGGGATGTGCAGCTGGTCATTTTCTGTATTTGCAGTCTTTGCGGTTCCTGCGTCAAGCCTCCATGTTTTTTTAACCGGCGTGGAAAGACGGAGCTTTCTCGTACGGGATGGGATGCAAACCCTGGACATGCTCTCTTTAGCGCCGTGCCCCAAACAAAGATATCTTCAGCTCCTCTAGCCCTGTCAGTGACTCATGTGATTTGAGCATTCTTACTGACCACGCAAGCCAGAGTCCTCCACCTGCGTTGGTGGTATAGTGGTGAGCATAGCTGCCTTCCAAGCAGTTGACCTGGGTTTGATTCCCAGCCAACGCATTTCCTTTGGCTCGGGCTGAAGACGAAGGAGAGCGCCTGTGACCTCTGGTTGCACCGGAAACTTTTGGATGGGTTGTTCTGCAGCAGAAAATAACTAGCACTCCCCGTCGGGGAATCAAACCCCGGTCTTCCGCGTGACAGGCGGAGATACTGTCCACTATACTAACGAGGAGCTGCGCATGCAGGGCTTTGCCCTCAGCCACCGAAACTTCCCCGACATCACGAATAAAGCATGGCTTTTTCTTACGCTGGCCCAGCCCTTACACCATAAAATACCAGATGGACCCATCATGAGCTGAAGTTGCTTGACATTTGGAATGCTGCACGTTACAGGGATTCATTTTGGAGTCACTCTTTTTTTTTTACCTTTCTCCAGCTTCTCAGATGGGCGCATGAGAAAAGAGATTGCATTGCCTTGATTGGGCTTGTAATTATTGGGCAACGGAGGGGATCTAAGAACGCAACAGACCCCAACTTTAGCAAGCTTGGCAAAAGGTCACGTCTGTTTCCACCCAGTTTCGAACTGGGGACCTTTCATGTTTGAGGCGAACGTGATAACCACGTTATTAGCAAGTTATCAGCAGCCAGAATTCTCCTGGAACTTCGAAAAGAGCTTATGCATTGCCTCAAAAGCAAACCTCTGTTTCTGCTCGCTTTCGAACCGAGGACCTTTCACGTGTTAAGCGAAATTGATGATCACTACAGTACAGAAACTACAAAATTGTACTCTCGTGCCCTTTTCAGGGAAAATTGATCCCGTAGTCTGCACTGCATGCAGATAAACAAACCCGCGTAAATCCCACACGCAACAGGACAGAGTTCATTCGGCGTGGCAGTCTGCGCAGAGTCCCTTTAAAGCTTGCCTTCACCTACCTCGAAATTAAGGCCCTTGCAGCCTGGACCATCTGCTTACCAGACAGTCACTACACTAAGGAAACCTGTCTGCAGAAAACAGACCGAAATCTTTAGGTGCACGCTCTGCGAAAAGCATTCTAAAGGGCACTGACGGCGCAAAGGGTTCATACTTTTATATTCAAAAGGGAAGAGTTGTTTCTGTCCTTAAAAACTGGCCTTCACCTACCTCGAAACTACGGTCGTTTCTTTTTTATTGTTTTTTCGCTTCCTTTCAAATAATTATTATTATTCTTTTTTTGGAAAATGTTACACCACTGATATATTATTATATTCTATTCTTATATTCAAAAGGGAAGAGCTGTCAGATTTGGAGGCTTATTCTGTTATATATAGGCTTATCCTCCATTTCTGAATTTAATTATCTTATTTGTTGTTTTGGCAGTGTTCTTGCCTGTTCTAAAAAACATGTTCTTTTGTTCTAACTACTGTTAAGGGTTGAACATACGAGTGGTGAGGGTGAGTGCACTTCATGAATTGTATGCATGGTATTTAAACTGGTTTTATTTGTTGTTAAAAGTGTTTGTTTACAGACTTTTGAACATTTATTAGAATTTGCATTACTAGAATAAATAGAATGATAGAATAAACAATGATTCTAGTCATTTAATGTAGTCAAGACAATTAAATACACATCATGTACATTCAGTGTTTTAATATGTTTTTATTTTCCTCCCTGTGCTGTTCCATGCAGGTCTGCCGCAGCCTCCATCTACATCAGTTCCTGTGTGTAGGCCTTCTTCACGGGGTGAAGGCTCTGTAGCACCTCCAGCAGCACAATCAACACCTGCACTGACTGAAGCCCCTGTTCCCAGCTACTTGACCATAAAAGGTAAAGACAGTTAAATACACATCATGTGCAATCAGTGTTTTACACACACACACACACGCACGCACATATATATATATATACATACATAAAATGTATACATTTACTTTACTTTGTGTTCCATGCAGTTCTGCCGACATCACATGCAGTCTCTAGTTCTCCCAGTCCCAGAATGCCTTCTTCACAGACTGATGGCTCTGTACTACCTCCTGCAGCACAATCAGCACCTACAGCTCCTGCATCAATGCCTTCTGCACAGACAGATGTACCTGTTCCTAGCTACTTGCAAGATATTAGCCGCTGGAACTGCTCTCTTCATAAAAGAATTTGGATGAAGACAGAGATGGAGTCCATGGGGCTCTGGCCAGGATCACACCCAGTAAGACACCTCATGAATATGGTCTCCTTGTGGCGCTATCCACCTCAGCCTGAGCTTATAGAGACAAACACGGGCCTTCCGTCACCCAAATACTTCCAGCTCCATCCCTTTTTTATTTGGAAACCTGAGCACAGTATAATGGAAAGGCTTAGGAACAATTACATCCTGCCTTGTCTATACGGCTGTCAAAATCCTAATGTTGTGTCCTCTGGTGTGGGAAGACCCCGAGTGATCCTTGGTACTACCGGGCAATATTACATCCTTGCTTCCCGTCTGTGTTGTAAGGCATGCAAAAGATACTGGTTCGCTGATAAACCTCAGTGGCTGGACATGCTACCACTATGATTCAGAAACGTCTTGCCAGCCTTCCTCGCCCATAAAAAGGCAATTTGTAAAACGGTGATGGATGAACTGAGGCGTTCTGGAAAATCCCCTAATGACATGGCCAACCAGCTGTCTGAGGTGCTTCACCTTAAATATGAAAGAGCCCATCTGGCCTACCTTCTCAGTGTGCAGAACATCAGGGATGCTGAAGCAGGGCTGTATGGTCAGAAAACCATCACTGGGGCACTGAGGAAGGATGACACACCTGCACTGTTTGGGGGTTACGAAGACACTGATGGGTGGCATGGGGTGTCTGTCTCTGCACACTATTTAGTAGAGTGCCTTCTCCGTGAATATCAGCGGCAGGAAGCAGCTCTCACTCAGCACATACAAGGCACTTTTGGACAGGTGTTTAGGTCAGATCACACACGCAAAGTTGCTAGAAAAGTGACCCTCTCATCTGGCACAATGTCATCCTATGCTGTGATGAACGAGAACTGGATGATTCTGTCCTGTGAAAGTGAGCAGTCCCTGGAGTCATTGTACTGTGGGCTGGCCAATCGCTACAGTGCTGCTGGTATTCCCAAGGCCAAGTACCAGTGGGTGGACAGGTATGAATCATCACATCTAATCACACATTACATCAAGCGGTGTTATCAAAGGTTATGAATACATTCAAATGATTTTTTCTTTCCCCTTTATGTACTTAGGGACTGCTGTGCCACTTTCAGAGTGATGGACCCAGGACCTTATGAGCACCAGCAGTGGGAAGCCTGGAGGACCTCTGAAGCTAATGTGGCAGAGGTTACATCAGGAAACCTCAAAAATTGACATGCCGCTTGCCGGAAGTTCAACGAGGACATAGTTGTGAAACTGGACTTGTTTCACTGTATGCGGCGGTTCACCAGGGAGTGTGTTTCGGAGCACCATCCTCTGTATAGCTCCTTCTGCCAGTTCCTCTCTTCTGCCTTCTCTGTAGTTGATCAGAGTGACCTGGAGAAACTGAAGAACGCATACAGATTCTGTGGTATCGAGCCTGCTAATCCCACCAAGCAGCACATCAGAGAGCACTGCAGGACAAAAGTGCCACATCCCAGAGAGCTGGTCCAAAGAGTGGAAGAAGTGCTTCACCATTTCTATCTGGCAAAGGATCCCAACAACATCTTCCTTTTTAAACCTTCAATGTTAAAAATTTGGTGGATTCAGCGTATCCACATCCTTAGAGGCTGCCTGAGTGACCCTGAGGTGGAGGAAGGAATCCTCTACAGACACGGTGGAACCCTACAGCTGAATCATGTCAAGGGTGATGGAGCTGCTGTGCCCATTTGGATCCCTGTCAGAGGCACTTCACAGCAGGAGGGGTTTCATTTCCACCAGGCTCAGTGGGTAACGGGCAATCGCGTCTCTCCTGAGTTGTTCCAGGCGCAGAGTATGACTGGTGTGGCACGCTGGAATTATCAGCGGCTGGTGGACCTGAAGCAGCCAGGGGTTGTCTTACCTGGAGTGTTTGACCCCGTGTTGATGATGGAGTTAAACAGGGCATCTATAAGAGTGACAGGGCAACCCAAATATCCAGCCTTGCACATCTCCAGCAGGGACACAGCAGAGAGGTTTGGCCTGCAATATGTGGAGCCAGGCTGTCGACCTGTGCCTCTTGACTTTGACAAACACAAAAGCAGGAAGACAGACCTAGGAGATGTGGCGATGCAAGAAGAGTCTTCGTCTGACGTTCCATTCTCATTTCCATCTCAGGTAAGCCTTTAAAGTTTTTTAATAACAGACTTTTGCTAAAAAATACTTTTATAATTCTCACTCGCATATTACACTCATTTTGCTCAATTTCAAGAATGTTTAGAGGATACCTCTTCCGCCGAGACCCCTCTTGCTGCAGAACCAGAGACCACCCAACAGACTGTCATTTTTCACCAGTTTTCCACTCCAAGTGCTGTAACAGTGAAGGAACAAACATCTGAGGATTGTCTTTTAGATGCAGGTAATTATATTATGTATACAGGCGTCAATCTGTGTAATCTGTCTGCCTCATCTTTGCACACAAAACACAAATACTTAAATTAGTAATTTTGTGAATCTCTTTTAGAACTCCAAAGCACATCACCACTGCCTGTAGCTGCTTCTCCCTGTGCTGCTCGCACTGGACCCATTAAGACAGGTGGCCGAGTCTTTGTGTTGGACCATAACAGGTGGACGGATCCAATGAGAAATGCCATTGATGGTTTGCTGGCCAAGCACCACAGGAGCAAGGACCTCCTTACAAAGGTGGATGCTGAATATGCTGCTATGGTACAGAGTGCCTGCAATGACCCCAACAGCCTTCTGCACTCAACCACAAAGCAGCACATAAAAGCAGGTACATAAAACACCTTGCCAAAAAAAAGAACACTAATGCTTCTCTCAACACCAGCCCAGAAAAGCTCTTGGAGACACAGCAGTTATGGCAGCGCCTTCACTCAGGCAGTGAAACCATCAGTGTCCAGTGACAGTACTGCCACCTGCCCCAGTTAATCCACCTGCAAAGGCTGTTCCTGAGGCTGTCCCTCTGGACCAGGCAGTGCTCGAGAAGATGGTGAAGGACATCGTAGAGAAAAAGCAGGCAGTTCAGCAGCAACAACAACAGCAGGCACCGCAAAAAAAAGCAAACCAGATCCTGTTTAGCCTGTGGCCAGCCTAAGTCTCGATACATGGGTGATGGCTCCTCAATACATTTCTTTTATCAAGGAAGTGATGTTAAATACTTCTACTGCTCCAAGAAAGTATTCAACACATATTCAGCAGAGGGCCTGACCAACCCCAGAATGCCTTTTGAAGACTTTGCAGGGACTCCTTTTTTTCAGCGGGAACTGGAGGCAGAGAGGGGCAGAGAGGGGCAGAAAGGAAGAGGGTCACTGAGGAGAGAAGCAAGCGGAAGTCAGCAGTGGAGCATCCTACTGGTCGTCTGTGCAGATTCTGCCACCTGCCACTGAAACAAGGACCCGACAGTCCTCATATCCATGCTGGTTTTCCTGGAGTGGCAGGCAAATACATTTACTGTCCTGCTAAAGTGTTTTCCCTTTATCAGGCTCAGGGAACGAGTGCGGAAATGTCATGGACAGACTTTCAGCAGTCTCCATTCTATGAGGCTGAGAAGCAGAAGTGGATGGAGAAAAATAAAAAAAAAGGACTTCACTGTGTTAGAAAATTTACTTTTATTAAAATGAACTTTTTTTTATTATTAGTTCATTTATTTAAAAAGTATTGTATTTTATTTTATTGTATTGCATTGTATTTTTTTTTTTATTATTATTATTTAACCTTTATTTAACCAGGAAATTTAAAAACTCTTGAGATTTAAAATCTCATTTACAAGAGGGTCCTGGCCAAGATAGTCAGCACATTTAGTTACACATAAAACAAAATACATTAGTTGACATACACAAAAACATACACAATTCACTCAAAACATTTACAATCAGGTGACTCTACAACTAGATCCTTTAAAATACATCTAAAATCATTTAGTGATACCAGCTCTTTTAAGCATAACTTAGCTTGTAATTGATTCCAATCAAATGGAGCGGCATAACTGAATGCCCGTTTACCTATATTAGTACGAACTTTAGGGATGCTTAAAAGATAATAGTCCTGTGAGCGAAGCCCATAATTCTTTACATCTTTTTGAAAGATATTCTGCTGTAAGTATGAGGGAAGTAAACCTAAAATGACTTTATATATAAATAAATACCAATGCTTAAGTGTACGGGATGACAATCCCGGCCATCCAACCCGAGAGTACAAAGAACAATGATGAGTAAGGGCTTTTGAATTTGTGATGAACCTTAATGCTCCATGATAAACTGAATCCAACGCCTGTAAACAATGCTTAGGTGCCTGCATATATATGATATCACAGTAATCCAACACTGACAAAAATGTAGCTGCTACCAATCTCTTCCTTGCTGCAAGAGAAAGACAATACTTGACTCTAAAAAAAAAAGGCCCAGTTTCGACTTTAATGTCATCACAAGGTGCTGAATATGAGGCCCAAAAGAAAGAGAATCATCAATTAAAAACCCCAGGTATTTATACTTGGATACTACTTCAATTTCCAAACCCTGAAGAGTAGTAATTGAGCACAAGTTTGAATGTGCAGACTTTCTTTTTGTAAACATCCTAAATTTAGATTTCTCTGCATTTAGAACACGTTTTAATTTGCTCAGTGTATGCTGAACTGCATCAAAATCAGATTGAAGATGATTCACAGCCTGGTCCAATGTTGGTGCAGAAGAGTAAATCACCATATCATCAGCGTATAGGTGAAAACTCGAATGTACAAGGTTATTCCCAATATTTTTATTATCCAATGAAACCATTGAATCATTTAATACTTTTATAATTGCTGTGGATGTACTGTGTTTTTTCCTAAAACCGGATTGGACTCTGATAAGACATTTTTAGAAGATAGAAACTCTTTTAATTGATCATTTACAAGCGATTCCAAAACCTTTGATAAAATAGACAATTTCGAAATAGGCCTATAATTATTCAATACAGTTGGATCACCCCCTTTAAATAATAGCCGAACATAAGCAGTTTTCCAGATAGAAGGAATTTCATTTGTAGATAAAGAAAGATTAAAAAGATAGGTTAGTGGTGGCGCAATAATATCAGCTGCCAACTTTAAGAAATGTGGATCCAACTTATCTGGACCAGCCTGTTTCCTACTATCTAAAGATTTAAGTGCCTTATTAACCTCTGAAACTGTTACTGGATTAAAATCAAATAATTGATCTACCTTGAAATGATTTACACTAGAGTAAACAGTTAAGGACTTGTCATGGGTCAAATTTTGGGACTCATGAAGTGAACCAATGGCCACAAAATGTTCATTTAAACAATCTATTATCTTAGCTTTATCCACAATTTTACATGAATCCTTAATAATACATGTTGGAAAATCTGAATTTGAATGACTTCCAATGAGACTTTTAATATTTTTCCAAAATTATTTGAATTATTTCTATTATTTGAAGTTTCTAAAAGAAAGTAGTCAACCTTAGTCTTTCTAATTGCAGCAGTGGACATATTACGCAATTGTCTGAAAATCAACCAGTCTTCATTTAGATTAGTACTTCTGGCTTTAGACCAAGCCAAGTTACGATCTCGAAGTAGATTTGACAATTTGGGGGTAAACCATACTACCTTTAACTCTAAATTTTCTAAAAGGAGCATGCTTATTTATAAAATAGGTAAAACGTTCATAAAAATAATTCCATGCACTTTCAACTTCTGGAATAAGATACATTTTTCCCCAATCAAAGATATAAATCATGTAAAAAACCTTGTTCCTTAAAGTGTTTCATATCGCGTTTAGTAATAATTCATGGTTTAGATTTGGGAATTTTTGTATTCCTAACCGTAGCAACTACACAGTGGTCACTTATATCATTTGCGAATACAGATGCCATGGAATATTTATGAGGGACATTAGTTATCATTAAATCAATTAATGATGAATTTTCAGGACATTTTAAATTTGGTCTAGTTGGACTGTTGACTATCTGAAAAAGATTAATAGAATTACATCATTAAATCATCAGATACTGGTTGCAACCAATTCCAATTTAAATCACCGATCAGAACTAATTCTTTAGGGTCTAGATCTGATATCATCTGTGCCAAAGAAGATAAGGTTTCATTTACTGCTGAGGGTGGCCTATAGCAACCAGCTAATGTAATATTGCAGGTTTTAGAAACCTCAATATTTAAAGCTAAAAGATCAAATAGATTTTTTACTGATTTAGATAAAAGTACATTCGTAATATATTTATTTTTAATAAAGACGGCAACTCCACCTCCTCTATTAGATCGATCAGCCCTATAAACATTATAACCGACAATGCTAATGTCCTTATTTGAAATATAATCTCTGATAGAACCATAATATCTGCATCAGTTGTATCTGCCCAGATACGTAACATATCCAACTTAGTGAGTAAACTGCGAACATTTAAATGAACAATCCCAAGACCAGTCCTTGATTTAAAATCAGAAGGTGTTTAAAACTTGTGACAACATCAGGACCTGGATTCGGTTGAACATTTCCAGAAATCAGAAGTAACAATACGATAAGCGCCCTCTTCATTTTAGATTTCTCAGATCATTTTTCCTCCTTTAAGTTCCTGAAAAAACCAGTAAACTACCTGGAGTAACAACTAAATATTCTTGCACAACCATGATTCTGGCAAACCTTCATCACATCATACATCCAGTTGAGAAAGATCTGCTTCAGAAAGTCCAAAATCTGACAAGACCCCTTGTTCAATTTGTAAAACCCTTAGAATACTTCATTTATATCTAAAAATAGTCTTAAAATTTATAAAACAAATGAAAATGATACACAAGTTAGACAACCACATGCTCTACAAACACAACAGAAAAGACATGCCGCCATCTTGGAATGTAGCAACTATGTTTCTCTTTCTCTTTCCCCCACCCTCACTTTCTGCTGGAAGTGTGACTCGTATTGGCTTTTCTTTGTAATATGCCGTGGATGAGTGCTGAGAATGGTCTTCCAGGTATAAACATACATGCCTTGACTATTAAAAGAGAATTGAATATTTCTGCAAGAACAAGCCCTATATTTTAGTGTTTCTTTTTATTTTATTGACTTGCATTGTTAATCGTGCTCAGTTTTGTAAACACTGTATAACTGTTACTATTAAACTCTGTACATATGTTTTTCTTGTTTGTTTTTAACCTGTGTTCTCCACAACTTTAGATTTTATTATTATTACTGTGGTTTAATCTGTAATTTTAAATTTTAGTTTTTTTATTTTGTTTTATTGACATTATTTCATCTTGCTCAGTTTTGTAAATATGTTACTATAAGAACTGTTACTATTAAACTCTATATTTAATTTAAAATACATTTTGTCTTGCCCCCCCCCCCCATGTTCTCCACAACTTTAGATTTTATTGTTGTTGTTTAATCTATAATTATTTCATGTATATTTCTTTATTATATATTTTGGTTAGTACTGTACTGTAGTAATGACATTTTTCAGTTTTATATAATATGTATATTATCGAACTATAAATAAAAATATGACACTTAATTTTTGGTTGTTTATTGGTTATATTTCATATGGGTTTTCTGTACATAGTTATACAAATATAAAGTTAATGTCTCTGTAAAAATAGAGGTCTAAAACATTATTCACATTCAAATATTTTCTCTATTAAAGATAACTATACCCTATTATAATGTAAATGTTCATTAAGGTTGTTGCTAATTTTGTACATCTTGCACAAAAACAGTTATTACAAGTTTATTTTATCTTTGTGCACAAAGTTTGTTTATTATACGCTAATCGTACTTAAAGTGTATTTAGGTGAAAAAAAATGACAAATACATTTTGTGGTCGAGGCGGGATTCGAACCAAAATTGTGCTTCATTTTCTCGGCCCGCCTCCCTGGAATTTACTTCGCTCCTATTGGCTAGTCAGTGCTCTACACCTATTCGCGACTGGCCAGTTACAGGAGCCAGAGGAAAACTGTTGTTAAAAAGTCAAGAGCGGTGCAACTAAAGGAAACACTTTTCTCCAGTGACTTCAAACTTGATAAATTTCAATAAAACATCAACATCTAAACCTCTGTTAATTCTCAATCAGAAGCTTTGTATGAAAGAAATAAAGTCAAACTGGTTCATAATGAGTGAAGATGCTGAGATCTGGAGAGATTGATTAATGTTCTGTTGGAAAGTGTTTTAAAGAGTTAACTTTGTGCTGAAGAGTAGAGTTCTTATTCTTATTTTCTCTTCTTTTTTTCAGTGTACAAAGTTTTGGAGGCAAATATTGTACTTTTTAGTCCAGGACATTTATTTGATAAGTTTGCAGATTCAGAATATGAATATGCGCAGTATATAAAGTAATTGAGATGAGCCAGTAAACAGTAGATTCAGGCTTCTGACTGGCCAGCATAAAAAATGTCCCTGTAAAAAAAACGGTAATCTACTGGCAGCTGTGGTTGCCAGCATCATACTGTAAAAATACAGTGTGCTACTGGTTTTTAAATTAACAGTAAAATGCTGTTTTGTCATCTACAGTATACTACTGTAATTTAGCAGCATATATCTGTTAAATTACATACTACTCATAATTCCATGATCTCAATTTTAAATGCAGATTATACCCTGCATTTTCTATTTGACCGTGTATTACAAAAGAGAACAAAGTCAAGTTATGTTTTGTTTTTTATTTTGATACAACACTAGATAAACTTTTACAATATGCCCTAAAACAGGCATGCATCCAAACATACAAACATACTGTACATAAAGTCTTTGTTCATAAAATGCAAATATACTCTCAAATCAAGCTTCAGTGAACACCAGCTAATGTTTTTTCAGCATTAGCCAATTTAAACTCTGATATAGATGATAATTTAATGGAGGTGAAATGTCTGTTTGTCCATACAATGCAAAAAAACACATGGGGATCAAACTTTCAAATACTTAGGCAGTTTTCTGAAGTGATTCGATTTGTTTGGGTGAAAACACTTTTCACTGTACATCTTGCAATTGCAATCTCTCATTTGTGGTCCTTTGATCTGATATTTGGTGTCTTTGATTAATCATAACTTTATGTTCCTTTTGGAGCTGACAGGTTTGGCTCCCATTTGTCTTCCATTGTATGGGCAAATATTTCTTAATGACAATATCTTAATTTGTCCTTCAAGAGAAAGAACTACAGATTTGAGACAGCATAAGTTTGAGTTAAGGATGAGATACTTCTGGACTGATGGTCGTCTTCGTCATCTTGGGTCTTCTTCTGCAGTTTTTCCAGTTATTTAAGACACCTCTTTTCTCCATGCAGCTTTGATCCTCTTTTCTGGATTTATTCCAGCAAAGTATCTAAAGAATAAGAGTAGACAAGTTTCAATTCTAAACGTTTTCCAGTGTGTGATTTTGATAAGTCATACATACTGCATTTATAATAAGTGGTTTCTAATATGAGGCACATTAAAGGGTTACTCCACCCCAAAACGAAAATCATCACTTACCCCCATGTTGTTCTAAACCTGTAAAAGCTTTGTTTGTCTTCGGAACATAAATTAAGATGTTTTTGATGCGTTCTGACAGCTCTCTAACCCTCCCATTGAAAGCAATGTAATTAACACAATCAACGTCCAGAAAAGTTGCAAGGACATCAGTAAAATTATCCTTGTGACATCAGGGGTTCAACCGTAAGTGTGCGAAGTTACGGATACGTTGTTTTCATTCAAATGAAAGCGTAAATAAATGTAGAAAACGTATCCACGTGGTGCAGCTGACACAGAACAGCATATACTGTTTGCGTTCAGTGGATACTCTCCAAAATAGTGCTTCAGTGATGTGGAGGAGACAAATTGTTGAATAACGTCGTTATTTTATTTATTTATTTGCGTACAAAAAAGTATTCTCATAGCTATGATGTCACATGAACTATTTTACGGATCTCCTTGCTACGTTTCTGGATGTTGATCGTGTTAATTACATTGCTGTTTATGGGAGAGTCAGAGCGCTGTCAGAATGCATCACAAATATCTTAATTTGTGTTCCAAAGATGAACGAAGCTTTTACGGGAACAACATGGGGGTAAGTGATTAATAACAACATTTTCATTTTGAGGTGGAGTAACCCTTTAAGGTAGATATTTTGCTGATAATAGAAACTAGTGTCAGTCTGGAGCGTGAGCTTTGTTTTAGTGAAACAAAATGCAGACATATCTAATATGATATACTTACCAAGAAGGATCAAGCAGGGAATCAAAGGCAGGTTACCCATATTCTCAGAAGGAGTGGCAGACATCTATTAGTAAAGAAAACAATTTAAGATGGCTCACAGTATCTGCAAATGACAAATTAAAAAACTAAACAAAACAAACAAACAAAACAAACAAACAAAAAACAATGTGCTACTTGTTGCAATCTTCTACAGCCTCTTAGATTCAGAGTAGGAAATCAAAAGGATAATTTTCTGATCATTTACTCACCTGTATGCTGATTTAAACTCTGATGATGCAATAGATGATTTTTAATGAAGATGATATGCCTGTTTGTCCCTACGATGAAAAAGAAAATGGGGATCAAACTTTCAAGTAGCAACAGACAAACAGTAAAGTAAAGTAAAGTAAAAGTAAAGTCGTGACGTATTGTCAAGTATGGTGACCCATACTCGAAATTGGTGCTCTGCGTTTAACCCATCCAAGTGCACACACACAGCAGTGAGTAGTGAACAAATGCACACACACACACACACACCGTGAACACACACACACCGTGAACACACACCCGGAGCAGTGGGCAGCATTTATGCTGCGGGTCCCGGGGAGCAGTTGGGGGTTCGGTGTCTTGCTCAAGGGCACCTCAGTCGTGGTATTGAGGGTGGAGAGAGCGCTGGACATTCACTCCCCCCACCTACAATCCCTGCCTGCCCGAGACTCCAACCCACAACCTTTGGATCACAAGTCCAACTCTCTAATCATCTATTGCATCATCAGGCCACGACTTCCCCTGTAAATGGAGGATAAAGATTATTACTCACATGGTTTAGCCAGTTTTCTGAAGTGATTCAATTGGGTGAAAACAATTTTCACTGTATTTGCAATTCCATTCTCTAATTTGTGGTCCTTTGGTCTGATATTTTGATATCAGACAAAATGGCTGGTGATTAATCATACCTTTATGTCCCTTTTGGAGCTGGACAGTTTGGTTCCCACTGGTCTTCCACTGTATGGTCAGAACAGACATCATTTCTCCATGACAATATCTTCACCTGTCCTCCAAGAAAAAGTCCTAAGAGTTTGAGACAGCATAAGGTTCAGTAATTATGAGAGAACCATTTTTAGGTGAATGATTACTTCAACAAACAATAGGCAAACTTACAGTTATTTTTAAAAGAATGAGTCCTTTGCTTCTCTGCAAAGTCAGCCTTCAGTAGTTGAACTCCAAGGACAAGAATAACATAATGTAAAGAACAGACAGCTTCTCTAGTTAACCAATTACAGACATCCCCCACAAAAAAACATTTAAACAAAGTTTAAAAATAAAATAAAGCCGTCTGTCGACTGTAATTCCGCTATTTTTTCAATCCCTAGCAGTGGTTTGCACATTCACAGTAATCATGCAAGAATTATGAATTTTGCTCATACACACATATCTTGCTTACATAAAGATTGGGACATGTGTCCATTGCATAAATTGTGATGGTAGTAAATAGCAAATCGAATGCAGTTTGAGTAAACTTATACAGTATGCTAACGAGCTAACAATGCTATCATATCTTGCTCGGTTACTGTTCAGTGATTAAAACACACTATCCTGTCATCAAATTACGCTTTGCTGGCTCTTTATAATGTATGTTAATATTCAGAATTGTTCTTGGTAACTTACAGATAAAACCAAAAGCGTAGTTGCAACTAACAGCAGCAGATAATGGACGGTGTGAACCTCACGCTAAAATTGTAACCATGCACACAAGATAAACAACATCATTATACAGTACTTTTTACTCAGATAAAGTTTAGGATGTGCAGGTTAGAAAAAAAAGAGAGTTTCTTACCAGTTTGTGTGTGATACGACGACAGTTCGTTCAAAGGGTCCTGTGGTAACTTGCTGATAAAGACACATGATCACGAATCCAATTTAGATCCCAAAAGCTTAATTGGATGTTTAAACTTTAATATTTAAAAGTAATAAGTACTTTAGAAATTAAACAATAAAAGGCAGAGCTGCAAAATGACCTCATGCAGATAAACTCAGATGTGGTCCTATGCGCACGTACAAGGGGAAATATGGTATTATGCTGTTAAATAACAGTGTCTTACTGTTGCTGGTCATCTTGTCCCACAATGCATTGCAAAAAACAGTAACATACTGTTATTGTATGAAAACAGCATTTTACTGTTAAATTTCCTTGTACATTTACAGAATTTGTTACAGTGTGGCGTTACGGTCAGGGTTATATCCAGCTGTTGGCATGCTCCTGACACTTGCTCCTGTGTACGCAGTTCTTGTGTTTCTCTTTTCAAGTTCAAGTTCAAGTTGAGCTTTATTGTCATTCCGCTACATGTGGGGGACATGCAGTGGAACGAAATGTCGTGTCTCGCAGGACCACGGTGCTACATAAATACAGACATACAACAATGAAGTAAGAAAAAACACTATAAACCTATACACTACTAACAGATTTAACTATAAGTATACTATAATAAGTATTTACCCTATACAAACTAAAAGAATAAAGATAAAAAATACAACTATACGAATGCTTCACATAAATATTATCCTATACAAACTAAAAAATAGAAGACAAAAAATACAAACTGTACATGTGCAAAGAGAGACATTTGAGTCAGCAGCTGGTTGGGGAACAGTGCAGGATGATTTGTAGTGCAAGAGCATGTAAACATAACATACATATATTGCTGAGTTTTTTGTGAGATTGTGCACACGCAGCAGTGTGTGTAAGTGTCCATAGTGCACATAGTGTAAAGTGTAAGTGTCCATAGTGTAAAGTGTCCATAGTGCACATAGAGGAGAGTGTCCATAGTGTAAAGAAAAATAAGAATAAAATAAATAAAAAAATATATAAAGGTTCCATACAGTTTTTCTTTGGTGTGGTAAGGTTTGGGGTGGGGGGTGGTCCATGTTCAGGAGGTAGGGGTTTGCATGGGGTTTCAGAGGGGGGCGGGGGGTTTGAGTTCAGGGCTCTCACAGCCTGGGGGAAAAAGCTGTTGAGCAGTCTGGCGGAGCGGGCCCTGATGCTCCGGTACCGTCTTCCTGATGGTAGGAGCTGGAAGAGACTGTGGGAGGGATGGGTGGAGTCCTTCACGATGCTGTTGGTTTTGCTGGAGCATCGTGTAAGGAAGATGTCCAGGATGGAGGGGAGAGGGGCACCGATGATCTTTGCAGCTGTGTTCACTGTCCGCTGGAGGGTCTTCACTAATGCTGGTCATCACTAATGCTCAATCAGCACTTAATAATCTCATTAACTTCAGCTCTGCTCAGTGTTACTCTAACACTCTGTAGTGTGGATCAAATGTACTGTGAGCAGAGTTGATTTAAGTCTGGGATGCTGCCTTTTACTAGTTAGATGAGTACATACTGCTAACTAACATTAACTGTAAGAGATTTGAAAGTAAATTGATATTTCTAGTTAAGTTATTCAGTTAAGTTTCAAGTACACAAAGCAAGTATGCCACAAAAAAGTGAAAGCAGAAGAGTTCAGTTGGCCTGGTGTCTGGCTGCAGTATAGATGTAAACTCAGTAAACAATGAGACGTGAACCAAACAAACAAAACAATCACGTGCTTTCTGTCATTTCAGGTAGCTCTTTTCACACTGATGTATGTGCAAGTCTTCATTTTTCTAATAGGTTTGCTTTTAATGAGTTATTTGATGTGATAAAACAGGGTGTGGTGTCATGATTGTGTGGGCGGGGCTTTAATCCAGTGACTCCGCCCCATGATCACTACTCTGCAGAACCCAGAAGGCTTGGTCAGCACAAGAGGACAGACCTGGACATTGTACAGTGGAGACACATCAAACATCTTTATTTTACAGTCTGACACCAAGTATTTGAGCAGTGTTATAGTTTAATTTTATAGTTATGAAATAAGCTCAGAATACTAACACGGTATCAACATTTTCTTTTTTTATATTAAATTAAGGCAGTCGGTTTCCTCCGTAACTGGTTTTTACAGTGTACTGTAATATAGGTAACACTTTAGATTAGGGAACACTATTCACTATAACCTTTCACTTGCTTATAGCATGCATATTACTAGCATATTGGCTGTTTATTAGTACTTATAAAGCTTATTAATGCATTATTCTGCCTTCCCATATTCTAGATCCCATACAACAACTACCTTATTGACTATCAATGAGCAGTAATAAGCAGTTTATTGAGGGAAAGCTCTCTTCATAATGAATGCGTGCTTCCTAGTCTAGGGTTAGTCTGCAGAACTGGTGCCAACTGCTCACACAACCAAAAACAACAACAAAGCATTATTAATTCAAATTTGAGATTTTTACTAAGATCCTTCTATTATCTATTGAAACCCACATTAACATTTAAAATGTCAGTAAGCTTAATATATATAAAATCATCATTTATTGGGTAGGCCTACTTTTATGGGGAGGTGGCTGTAATTTTTGCATTTTATTCCATTGTTGTTTTTGAAAGAATATAGATTGCATTAATTAGAATGAAACCATTTTCTGTCCTTTTCCTTCAGAAGCTTACACTGGTTCAATAAAACTGTTTAAACAATAAGAGTTCAGTGATTTCTTTTTTTTTTTTTTTTTTTTTTTTTTTTTTTTGGCCTGTCAGTAACACAGATAACACATGACAGTACGTATGTGTAGTTATGCTATCATCATTCACAGCCTTTTTTTTTTTTTTTTTTTTATATTATTTTTTTTTTATTAATTAATTAATTAAATTTTATATACCCTTTTATTTAACCATACTATGACCGACAAGACCAGGGGACAGAGAAAACAAGAGAGAGAAAAAAAAAAAAAAAAAAAAAATAATAATAATTATAATTATAATGATAATAATAAAAATAATAATAAAAAAAAAAAAAAAAAGGAATTAGAAAAAAAAAAAAAAAAAAAAAAAAAAATTGTGGATAAAGTCAACAGAGAAGGGGGAGAGAGAGAGAGGAAAAAAAAGAGAATGGGGGATAGAGAGAGAGAGGAAAAAACAAAACAAAAAAAAAAGACAATTTGCTTCGATACCTGCTGACAAAAAGAGAAAACAACAGAAGACACAACAGAAGACACAACATCAGAGAAACTGCAGCAACAACCAACGTCTGTATGAATCACAATAAATTCTAAATGTTAAATGTTATTGAGCAACACGCATAACTAATATTACAAAATAAGTTTTGAAGCAACAGTAGATCAGAACAATGTGTGTCTGTGAGCACCCGTTTTTACACCAATGTGAATGCTTGAGTGTACACCTGTGTGTGTGAGCGCGCTTGTGTTCATAAGGTTCCTCCATGTAAATGTTTAATAGTGTGTGTGTGGGGAACAACAGCCCCATCCCGCAAGGCATGAAGCAGGCATGGAAGAGACCCAGGCCCCAAACATCCGGAGGCCCCCCAGGGCACGGGACCCCCAGGGGAACCACCGCAGGGACAACCGCGGCCCCCACCCAGAAAAGGGCAGAGGAGAGCCCGAAGGTGGGACATCCGACAGCCACAGTGTAGACACCCCAGGGTGCCGTGGAGTTCAGTGATTTCTGCCTAAAACGAGCTCGGCTTGCATTTCATTCATGCTTTGAATATAAGAATTGAAAAACATTTTATCATTATCTTATATATTTAATAACTTGAGAGTGCTAAAGGTTTGCTTTCAGAGGAGACAGTCTCTGAACTATTTCAGATAGAAATAATTCAATGCAATTTTATCCGTGGTTCGTTCAAAGCCTCATTTTATGGTATTATGCTGCTAAATGACAAAACAAGAGCGTGGCTGTAGATCATAACTCTTCACTCTTTCCTAGTTTAAGCACGCGCTCATTAATATTCAGCTTCGGTGTGGGCGTGCTCTAATCAGCACGACCTAATTAATATTCATGAGCTGGGACTTTTCCTTAGTGCGATTCGCAAGTTCCCGTTCCTCGCGACGCCCGAGAAGTCTCGCGAGAGGCGCTCACTTGCACGGCCGCCATATTGTGTGACACTATTTTGATTCTTATCTGTTGGAAGTGAGAAAGGAAGAGAGAAAACAAGGGGAGCCGAGGGGGAAACGCAGAAGAGCTGTCAGAAGAGAGCGGCGCGGGATTCGCGAGCGGAGTTGGGCCTGGTTCTGTCCGCGGATCCGCGGCGCTGACACGGTGAGAAAAGCGCTTCAGATCAGGCCTTCCGAGAGCGCGACGCCGGGGCTTCTGCTGCTTCTGCTCGTCGCACGCGGTGAAAAAGCAGTAACGCGTCCCCCGCGCGTCGCGCTCCCGCATCCAGTGTCTCCGGTCGCGTCGGTGCGCTCGCGATGTTTCTTCGACGCTGAGCGTCTGGTCGACGCGGCCCTCTCCGTCAGTTTCGGAGCGAGGCGGTGTTTCTCTGAACGCTTCGCGGTCGCTGGAGGTTCATAAAGGAAAGAAAGGTATGGTGTTATCAGGCCTCTAAACCTCTGATGAAAACAAACCAAGAGGCTTTCATCCAAACCCATTAGACTCGTGGAGGAGAGCAGCTCGTGTTTCTGACTGGTTTATGCAGTTATTTACAGAATGGCATGTAATGGCCTGCTAGATTTGCCCGAAGCTGTGTTCACAACAGAGCCTGAGAACATCCCATAATGCACCTCACTTTTCAAGCAACGCAGACAAATCTCGTAGTTTGAGCTCCTCGGTGTTGAGAAACAGCAGTAAGTGTGTGTTAATGAGTACAAAACACAATCAGTCTAAACCCTGCAGTCAACATGTGGCCTGGTGTGATTTATTAACCTGAAAAGACTTCAGAGTGAAATAAAAGACAGTTTTATGAGTGAAAGCAGACACGGGCACGTGATTCAGGAAGTGTTTGCGGGTTGCTTTCAGTCTGTAATCTGTATTATAGACCAGCCAGACTAAACCAACACCTCAGCTGACAAATAACATTGTATTAAAATCATAAAAACAGATTCATATTGAATAGCTTTGTGTCAGTCTGTAACCTCAGGGAACATGGGTTACATTTGGACTGAGTTTGAATTAAAATACAAATGAAGTAAGTAGTGTTATTCTAACAAAGTAATATTCAAAATCACCTTATTATTTCTCTCAGATTTCAGAAGCAGGCAAAGAAAAAGCATTAAATATAAACCTCGCTCTCTCGGCTGCTTCAGAAACATTCCCTTCATATTATTGATACTAAAATTAATATAGCAAAACTCTTGCTGAATTCAGTGAATATTCAGATGAAGTGCTTGATGACAGTTTGATCTTCCTGTACGGCATCTGTATGTGCGCTCCTCAGGCGATCAGCATTGATGTGTTGTCTCTGTGGCTTTATAGCAGCTCCTTCACCTTTATCATCTCATTTATATGCAGAGTACTGCCATATTTCACTTCTACTGTTCTCTTATTAATTTCAGGTGTGATGATAGTTTCTTCTGTGGTCAGTTTACCGGGAAGCACTGCCAGCTACAGGTGCACTTCACAATAGCAGCGTGCCAAATACCCAATTCAGCAAAATTATGACATCGTACCATTTGAACTATATTATACGGGTATTTTTCCAGTACTGGTATACCACACATCCCTATTATAGACACACACTGCTCTCTTCTTCTTCTGTTGAAATGGGAAGATGCTGGGGCTTTATGTGCTGAACGACCATATCAGGGCTCTACATGTGCGACGATGAGAAACTATCTAGGACCCCCGGTGGACTGACCCCTGACCCGATCAGCGTATCTGTGTTTGTGCCGAGGGAGCTTCAAAGGTATCTAACGTACTTGCGTGTTTTTGCAGCGTTGAGTAATGCATCACAGACGTATTCTCTCATTATAACCCAGAAAAGCGTAGATGGAGTGTAAATAAGAGATTCATTGTGCAGCGTAAGGATCGGTGAATATAATGCAGTGTTGTGAGATCGGATGAACTAAGACGAGCCACAGCTTTTAATGATTATTAAGGGAGTTTGCAAATGTGATATTAATTAATGAACTGTTGTATTAAATCCGTAAGTTAATACTAATTGACTTATATTGTCTGCCTACAACACTATTGCATTATTTTGCTCTATTTCATCAACGAAATGTAGTACAAATTTATTTCTTAAATACTGATTTAATTTGCTTGGTATCTTATTCTACTTGTTTTTATTCTGTTGTTTTAATTAGAAATGATAAAAAGCTTATAAATATATTTTTTTGAATTTGAAATAAAAGATGACTTAATAAAGTTAGAAAAATGCCACTACAAAGGTAAAAATAATCACCTATAATCAGTCAAATATCACCTCGTAATCAGACTTTTTGATTATTTCTTTGAAGGTGCTCCTAAATTTGTTAAATCCTAAAAAGAAAACGAAGCGTAGAGCCCTACATATACTATAAAGTATTGTATATACATATACTATATTGTACTATATCTAAGTATTGTATATACTATACAGTATCTTTGTGTTTTATATGAAGTGGGCTAAATGTTCAGTGTTCACGAAGCACACCACGGGTGAATGAAGCTTGCACAGTAGGGCTGTATGATTTGAGGGGAAATCTATTTATTAATTTTTTTTCTAAAAAGATTGCTGTTGTTATAGTTGACAGTAGCCAACTGAAATAAATAATACTGTGGAAGTCAATGGCCCCACACGAAACAAACACAATATATAATAAAACAGGGTTGCTGTGCTTGTTTGTAGGGATGCACTAGGTGGCCAAAATGTTATTATATATAAATATGGCTATAAAGTAGCAGTAGCAGTAGTAATAGTAAGAGGGCTGAACGCTCAGGATTTGGATGGTTCAGATTTTTGTTTACCAGGTACATCACACCAACCCTTTACCATTTCACAATTCTGGATCCCAATTCTTATAGCACAACAAAACCACTAGCTTAAAGGGATAGTTCACCCAAAAATGAAAATGAGTACAAGATTGGCTAGGCATGTCTAACTGTAATGTGCAGCTTGCGGTCTCTCAAGCAGGCCCGGTGAGAAGCGGTCGAGCGTATGGCACAGGCGTAACCAAAGACCCGGGAGAGAGGGACCAACATGGCTGCACAGAGGAGAAAGCAAAACAAAATACCGGTCACAAACTAATTTAAACATCCCGGGTATCGACATGAATCCACCATTTTAATCAAAACCGATACATTGAGTTGTTTGCTTGGTTTCCCTGTGCTGTCCACACAGCTTGGTTCTCGCGAGACTGCGGTCTTCTCCCCGGGTCTTTGGTTACGCCTGTGCCATACGCTCGACCGCTTCTCATGACCGGGCCTGCTTGAGAGACCGCAAGCTGCACATGACAGTTTATAAAGGTTTAAGAATCATCTTTTTTCTTAAACTAACACATCGTTTCGCTTCAGAAGGCCTTTATTAACACCCTGGAGCTGTGTGGAGTAGTTTTATGATGGTTGGATACTTTTTTTTATAATTCAGAAACAGGGGCACCATTCACTGCAATTATACAGATTGGAACAGACAGGACAATATTGAATATAACTCCGAATGTGTTCATCTGAAAGAGCTTGGATGCCTTGAGGGTGAGTAAATCTTGGACTCATTTTCATTTTTGGGTGAATTATCCCTTTAAATAATACTGTGTTCAAACATAATTAAAGAGTTGTGAAAAGTCAGAAATGACAAGAAATACCACAAATAGACAATGTAACAAATGTACAACTAAAGAGGGCTTTAAGTTTTTCAGATAGCTCGAACAATACTATTTAATTAAGACACACTATTGAACACGCGTCTTTTTTCGCGCTGAGCATTCGGGCGTTTTTTCCTCGGCGCCGAGAGTTGAAGAATGTTCAACTTTGGCTCATCATATCTTTCAGTCAAGAATAGTGAGGGATTTTTCTCTGTGTTTTGTTGTTTTGTTAACGTTAAATGAATAGTTCCCCCAAAAATAAATATTCTGTCATCTGTCTGTCAATTCTGTCATAATGTTGTATTTTTATACCATCATTTACTCAAAAGTAGTTTTAAACCTGAATGAGTTTCTTTCTTCTGCTGAACATAAATGCTATTTTGAAGAAGATGGAAAACCAAACAGTTGCTGGTCCTCAGTGACTTCCATAGGATTGTTCTTTCCTATCAAAGCCAATGTGGACCAGCAACGGTTTGGTTACCCTCATTCTTCAAAAAATCTTCTTTTGGGTTCAGCACAAGAAATTAATAGAGGAAAATTACATTGTAGGGTGAACTATCCCTTTAATGACAGTCGACAGCATGTTTAGTGTCCTGTCCCTTTAAGAGCTGCACGCATCTAATATACAGGCACGCATCTGCTTCTCTCTTAACTATTTACTTTCATTTTAGAGATAACCAACTGAGTCTGTATGTAAACCTTGTGTGTTTGGACAGTATTAGCGCAAAAGATAAGTTAGTTGAGTAATCAGGCGCTGTTAGACAGGTGTTTAGTGTGTGCTTCAGGTGTATGCGCTCAGATAAAGCGCACGTCAGACCAGCGCCTGAATTAAACACTGTCCTGTCAGAGTAACTCTACTGCTGTATGTGGTGTTGTACAGTATATAGAGACGGAGACCAGAACTGTATTTGATATAATGTGTGCTGCAGCACGATACTACCATATTTACTCAAAAGCAGATCGTGGAGACATTTTTATCGTCCACGATCAATAATCGTCATATCGCACACCCCTATGTCCACATATTCATGTAATTACAGCGGCTGTAGCATTTCTGTCCTAAAGAAATGGCCAAATAAGTGTATGTTTGAATTAAATGGTGTGTGTTCAATATTAAAGAAGGAATAGTTCACGCAGTAATGTGTAAAAACAATCGCCCCTGCAGGCCTTTGCTATGCGTAATCCATATCATTTCTTGCTTTTGAACTAATTATTGCATCATTGCTATTTTAGTTTTATTTACATCATTGTATTTGAAGTTGTTTTAAAAGCTATTGTTCACTTCTATTTTTATTACCAAAAAAAAAATTATTGTAATTATAGGGTCCTATAAAATCCGTTTTATTATTTATTATTTATTTATTATTATTTTTTTCCATTTTTCTATACTCTGTTTTAATGGTTAAATTTTATTAATCAAAAAGCCTGTCTAATTAAGCTTTACAGATTTATCTTCACCAAATTCTGTTTTGCATTATTTTCTGCATTCCATTCCATTTTAATGGTTCCATTAAATTAATAACCAAAAGCATCTCCAATTAATTGATTTTATATATTTTTAAAGTTTTTTTTTTTTTTTTTTTTTACTGCACATTTACATTTTTCACCTAAATAAATTCTGGTAAATAATATTTCTGGTAAATCTTCCTTAAAGTGTTGTTTGATTGTTATTATTAGTGGACTAGAACATGTGGATGTTGTCATTCTCACACTATAATACTGCAACATGTGTAGAGCAAGTCTGTCATATTATAATCAGAACATCACTGTTAAATAATTAATGGAAACTGGCTGAGGTCTTCCGGATCCAATTACAAAGAGAATTGTTAACACGCTCCACAGCGCCACCCAGTGCATGTAGTTATAACTGCTTAGGATTGATCATGGATTCCCTGCTTTTACGGCCAGCAAATTAACACAGTCAAATTCAAATAGTGTTTTTGTTTGAATAATTACAGACCGAATATTCAAATGTTGGACTATTCGTGCACACCCCTACTTCATAGCATACAGAATATGTTTTATATATATATATATATATATATACATACAGTGATAAAGGCCATGTCGATTAGCATTGCATTATAAATATACTTATACAAATACCCACGATTGCTTGAAGGACACAGATAAACCATATATTTTGTGCTACAGGGATAACTGGATACGTTTTGTTCATATGAGGGATTAATGGAGCATGGTCAGTGCTATTACTTCTGCGATGCATGTGTGGCGTTTCTGCGCAAGAGCGCCCTCCGGCTTCCAGTATGAGTTAAACAGACATTACATTATGTGTGCACTCAGTAATGCGCACAACACCCTGTTTGGGGTAAAAATAGGAAAGATAATACTTTTCTCTAAAGAAACAGGATTCCCTGAATTGTCGTCATTGATCTAGTTATCGCAATACATGCCAGAAATGATCGTGATCTATTTTTAAGCCCATATTACCCATAATGGTAACTGGTTCTCGCCATGAATATAGCCATAGATGCTGGAATGGTGTTAAGAAGAAAATAAACACACAAAATCCTCACCATTTCCAAAGTTTCTGAAAGACGATAGTATCCTGTATTGATGATAGTCAGAGATATTGCCTGTAGCTGATGCCTTTGACGAAAACAAGACGATTATTATTATTGTCAGACTAGTAATACTATCTCATTAATATTAGGGCATTTTTACAGTGTTGCGTGTTATAACCAATCACAGGCGATTCTGTTGACTTCATGAGTGCAAGGGCCAATCAGAGGCGTTCAGATGAGTCCTTGCTGTTGAGGGAATTCTCTCATCATAAACAACACAGTGCAGATGTGTGTGCGACGCAAGTATACCAGATGTATTCATCATAGAGAGTAGATGGATTCACTGATTATAACGAGTGTTTTTTACTTTTAGTCATTTAGTAGATGCTTTTATCCAAAGCACCTTACAAATACATTTTTAATAATTTTTAGAGCGCATAAACTCGTGCTAGACTGAAGTCAGTGATGGGGTTCTTTGATAAGGTAAAGGTTCTTTGCTTGTTTTCTGTAGCTAAGGTTTGAATAACCGTCACATTAAACATTTTATGACATGACATCCATATGCTACTTGACTAAAAAGATATGTGTAGTTGATAGATTACAGTGACATTAGGCTGCTTTTAGCTAGGATGCACAATATTATCGGAATCGGACAATAATGGCTTTAAATGTAAATATCGGCACCAGCCTGATATGAAATATTATGCTGCTATGTCTTGTCGATAAGGGGAATACATGAGCTCACGGTCTCAGGCTGTGCTACTGATTAGATCACGTCAGCAGCATAGTTTTGTCTGAATGAATTAGATTCACAGTTTCGGGTCGCTGCATTTAATCTGCAAGCAGGTACAGAATGAGTTCAGTGTGTGGTAAACAGGTCCTAGCTAGGGTTGTAACGTATCATAATCGTCTCAGAAAATATCACGGTCGCACGGTATATATTAAACAATAATTCTCATCAGTAACACTGACTCTTAAAAGAATAAGAAGTTATTTGAGAGAACAAATCCTTTATTGCAACAAACTTGAAATCATTTTAATGAAAGTAAGCCTCCCTTCTGAGGAAAAAAATTAAAATACAAAATAAAGCCATAAGCCTTACGTATATCTATATCACACTTTAATATTTTAATGTTTTAAAATGTTATCAAATGAAAATGTAACAATACTGTGCTGCTCAACAGAGGTATTCTAAGTTAAAACATGATATTCCTTAAATAATGTTTAAATAAAAGTTATGACAGCAATCATAATATTCTTTATAATAATTCAAGTACATTGTACAATGCTAATTTATTTCTGTCAGGACTTCAAGTTAAATTGAAGGTTTATTTTGAGGGGTTGTATCAGATCTTTGAGTGTATTTGATGGTTTTTCTCAGATAAAGCTGGTTTTCTCAGAGCAGCTCTGCTGATGTTCATGTTTCTGTAGACGCTGGAAACACACTGAAAGTTGAGACCTTTGACACAACAGCAGCAGGCCAACATATAATGCTGTAATAGACAGTTTGTTTTGTTAAAATTGTGCAGCTGCAAAAGATAAGCAGCACACATTCAGCTCGCGTTAGAAGAAGCTGCATTTTCAAATAAGGTGTCTGTAGATCTAGCGTCTGGTGTTTCTGTGTCAATGCTTTATTAAACGTCCTGCTGGCAGCAGAGTAGCTGCTTCACTGTGTTTGTGCACCTGTTGAATGTGACAGCTGCTGCTTCATTATTATATATATATATATATCATTATTCATAATTTTAGCACAGCAAGTCGCTGAGGGATATATTGGCTGATATTTGGCATTTGTTAATTCCTGGCATCGGCCAATAAGTGCTCTAAAAAGGCAAACGCTGTAACCTTTAGCATTTGTAAATGCTGACATAATTTTAATTGTCAGGTAAACTTCCTTTAATCATGGCAAACTTAACTGTGATCATGATTGTTTTCTAAGTAGAGAAGAGGTCTTTGAAAGTGAACTGTAATCAGCAAAGATGCTGAAGCCTTCGTCTTCAAACAGAGCAATTCACAACACATGCTGGAGAAGGAACCTGAGCCGTTTACAGCACACGAAGCGTCTTGGGTCAGTGCTGTAGCATTGAGTCTCTCTCCTATGTTTATGTCTCCGTTGACATGTTCTTACAGTTACATAGCTTTGTCTAGCCGAGCTCGCATGTGGAGTTATCAGAGCATCCACAGCTTGATTCTGTCTCGTGCTTCTTGTTCTTTGCGTACCAGGACAGAAAACCTCTCCAACATTGTGATTTGCTCCATTGTTTTGGCAGAGCATCTTTCAGTCGAAAGGGCTGTAGGACTGGGTAAAGAATACAGATTTCTCCATTTTTAATCCATTCTCATTTTATGAAACCATATTGATTCTTAAATCCCAAGAACTGATTAGTCTAGCCTGTTTTCAGTTAACGAAGGACACGTTGTAGTGCACCTCCCATCCAATAAATCGCAGTAAGCTTTATTGAAATATAATTATTATTATTATAGCAGTGCAAATGTATTATCAAATATGGTGTTAATCACACTAGTGCTTACTAACAGTGTTGTAATAAACTGTTGTTGTTATTTGAGAAGAACATTCTACTTCACAATAGTAATTTAGAAATTGTTATTCTAGTTTTATTAGTAATCATTTCTTTGCTATCAAACATTAAATCCATAAAGGGTTTTATTTAGGCAGGAAAACAGACCAACCTCTGTGCTTCTGGACAAGCAGAAAGGTCATCGTGGATTGCATGTGCCTTTATGAGAAATAACCGTACAGCCTGAACGTCACTGACTCAGTTCAGTCTCTGCTCGCGGACGCCACAGACAAGAATCAGCAGTCCTGCCTGGTGCAAAATGGTTATGACTTGTTTTCCCTGTAAACTCCAGAAGTGTGTTGAAGATTAGCTGATAGGCTGTGTTTTCTGATGAAGTGCTGAGTTTATTCAGCGTGCTGGAGCTGAAGGCAGGGCTCGCAACATGTCTGAATCCCTGGTAGCCCTTCAGGCAGGTGGGACTCAGATTTTGGTAGCCCGAAAATTAATTAACTAGCCCAAATAAAATAAAGACCATAAATGTCAATCAAAAACATTTTCAATACACAAATATCAACGAATATCAAGGAAAGAGTTTAATTTGACTATTTACAAGGTATCTGCAGAATTCTTAAGTGAAGTGAAGTGACATACGGCCAAGTATGGTGACCCATACTTGGAATTCGTAATTGCGCTGCTTTTAATCGGTCTGCTAAAGCCTTGAGCCTCGGATGTTAATTAATTAATTAATGCTCAATGCTGTCTTGAAGGGGCGGGCGACATGTCTTCATTTATGATATGAGCAGCTGTATTTCACAGTAACGATAGTTGTTTTATTTTATCTTATTAAAAATAGGAAATTTACAATGAAGCAAAGACACTAATTACATAAACAGTTCTTTCAAGTTTTGCTGGTACAGTAGATCCATTTAACAATAGCGTTGAAGTAAGAAATACTACAGACATCGAATGATCAAATGTAAAAAAATGACAACTGAGTAACACTTTATAAAAATCACAGTTAACATGGCACTTAAATCATTTGCAAACTAGTAGGCCAATTCAAAAACAGTTTAAACACATTTAGCATAAATATTAATTCATAGTTTATAAAATATGCTCTATGTTGTTAATACATGTTGTTCTTCGTTCATAGTCCCAGTAGTTAACATTATTACTGTTTAATTAGCCCACAGGCCTATGTAAAGAGTTAAATAACTCGTTAACCAAACCTAGGTCAGGGGGAATACTAGATTCAAATTAATATTAAGTGTTTCTGAAATGTTTAAAAATACATTAAACATCAATATGTATAAATTCACTTTACACAAACATTACTATGATCTAGAAACGGTCGGCTGACACACGGCTCCGGTATATTGACACGCATCAGATTTCTTTTGGAAACCGAGCTGTTCACATTCACTGAAGACATGACTGACTGTGTTTGTGTGTGTGTTCAACAAGACCGGCATTTTGAGAGAGAGAGAGAAATAATAATTCATATATAATAGCATTCAGGCTCAATAAGATGCAAAAGATAACTCAATTCAGGCATTTATGGTCATGTCACCCAGCCCTGTTAGTTTGCTTAACTAATTCACTTTGTACAATATACTATATCAAACACGCGCCTGCCTGAAATATTTCCAAATCTATTTGAATACTGGAATTGCAGAAGCTTTGAAGAGGACACAGGCTTGTGTTGAATATGTTTCTTAGGCTTTAGTCTTTATAATGCTTGTTCTGAATGAAATGAGCATCGCTTTCCAAACACTTGGCTTGTTTAATGAATACAGATACATGTTTTTGGTAAAGTGATCATTTTGTCAAAGGCAACTGACAACTTTTTTAATCATTTTAATCATCAAGTGGTCAGAGATCTTTGGTCAAAAGTGTCTAACTAAACTGTTTTGTTCACACTAGAACCGACCGTTCAAACTGCCATGTTTGATAGTTTTTCTCTTCATACTGCTGCGGATTAGCACATTCACATCGATTGATTCCCCACTCACGAGACTTTAGCAGTAGGCTAGATGTTTCTCTGTGGGTTACACACACACACACACACACACACACACACACACACACACACACACTCCAGCTTTGCCAACAGGACGGATGAACTGGCTGCCTGTGTCTCAAGCAGCCAAACGTTAGAGGAACTATATAAAAGTTGCATTGCTTGTGTTTTGCAGTTCTTTAGCTGTCTCCTCCCTCGTTCTTTTTCCAAAACAGATTGCACAACAGATGTATACAATAACTAAGCCAGTGAAATAGTCTCTGGGCTAATAGCTGAAATTGCTGTTGCACAGAAAACCCTGCCTTCCCAAAGTTACTTTACTGCGTAGGAGGTTAATCATAGTTTTTCAATAGAATCTAGCATTTAGGCTCAAATTTACATGAGCTAATATCCTGTGTCACTCACTTAGTAAGCTTACTAAAGACCAATAAACAATCAGTAATAAAATCATGAGAAAAGAACTAGTTACAAGCAATGGGACAAATACATGCATCAGAGTACAGACACAAATGAAATGCAGAGTGTAGTAGAAGTAGTGCTGTGTTCGCTGAAACTGGTGAGGTCCAAAGCGAGTCTTTCTGTGGTTTCAGTGTCACTTGTGTGCTTCACAGGTGCAAAACTGACTTTGCTTGTACCACTAACTTCGTTTTTAAGCGAAGGTTTGCCATTCCAGTGCATTTAGATGTTGCCCCATTACTACTACTAGATCTTGTTCGTAATCCATTATCTGTTGGAACTAGGGGTGTGCGATATGACGATTATTGATCGTGGACGATAAAAATGTCTCCACGATCTGCTTTTGAGTAAATATGGTAGTATCGTGCTGCAGCACACATTATATCAGCTGCAGTTCTGGTCTCCGTCTCTATATACTGTACAACACCACATACAGCAGTAGAGTTACTCTGACAGGACAGTGTTTAATTCAGGCGCTGGTCTGACGTGCGCTTTATCTGAGCGCATACACCTGAAGCACACACTAAACACCTGTCTAACAGCGCCTGATTACTCAGCTAACTTATCTTTTGCGCTAATACTGTCCAAACACACAAGGTTTACATACAGACTCAGTTGGTTATCTCTAAAATGAAAGTAAATAGTTAAGAGAGAAACAGATGCGTGTCTGTATATTAGATGCGTGCAGCTCTTAAAGGGACAGGACACTAAACATGCTGTCGACTGTCATTAAAGGGATAGTTCACCCTAAAATGTAATTTTCCTCTATTAATTTCTTGTGCTGAACCCAAAAGAAGATATTTTGAAGAATGAGGGTAACCAAACAGTTGCTGGTCTACATTGACTTTGATAGAAAGAAAAATCCTATGGAAGTCACTGAGGACCAGCAACTGTTTGGTTTTCCATCTTCTTCAAAATAGCATTTATGTTCAGCAGAAGAAAGAAACTCATTCAGGTTTAAAACTACTTTTGAGTAAATGATGATATAAAAATACAACATTATGACAGAATTGACAGACAGATGGCAGAATATTTATTTGTGGGGGAACTATTCATTTAACGTTAACAAAACAACAAAACACAGAGAAAAATCCCTCACTATTCTTGACTGAAAAACTATTACAGTTGCTTTAGGAATCAGTCTATCTAGTGTTTTATTTTATATTTGTTCATTCAGTTTCATTGAATGCTCTGCTAAATACACCTATTGTACCTGAAAATAAAGCACTGTTTGTTTTATTTGTATATTATGTGTATCTTTGTTCTTATTTTTTAATAAGAAAGATAGAATGATGACACAGATTTTTATCTTGGCCCACTTTGGCCTAAATATCTGCCATGTCTTTTTTGTTGTTTTTTGTTACCTTGAAAGGCTTTGTGTTTCTAGTTTGGCTGTAATGCTCAGACAGCTTGTAAAACCAAAACAGTAAAACCAACATGACAAAGAATCGTGATAAAATCGTGAATCGTGATATTTCTAAATAAAATCGTGATATGATATTTTTCCCATATCGCCCACCCCTAGTTGGAACATTTTTCCTGAGGTTAATATTAATTGTATAAAGCTCAAATTATTACAGCCCAGTCTTGAAATGGCCATAATTATGTGCTGAAACCTTTATATTGATGTATTTGGAAGATACTCAGAAATGTGCCAGTATAGCTTAGTAGTCTACACAATGCAAGACAGTCTTGTGGGTTTTTTTGTATTAACATTAGGCTAATAAATGTATAAAGTGCACCGAGTATAACTGGTGTGCTGATGACGGAGTGTTCCTCTGATAGCATTAGATGCTCGTCACATGTGGTGTATAATGAGCAAGTGTTGCGCTGGCCGTGTAGATGCAGCGTCATGTTAGACAACTTTATTTATTTATTAGTTTAACAGGGACAATGCAGTATAACATTGCTACAATTTCAAGCAGCCGATGCTTCTAGCCAAAGGCTAATTTACAGCCCCAGCCCCTGGTTAGGCTTTTTTAACAACAGCAAAACAATCACACAAAAACCCCCCAAAAAATAAAATAAAAAAATAAGCTGAGACTGTGTACGGCCATCGGTGTTCACAAACCTGCTTTTGTTTGAACCACTTTTTCAAATTTCTTTGAAAAATGTTCAACTCTGTTAGTATTTTCAGTTCAGCTGTCAGGCTGTTCCAAAGCAGTGCACCTTGAACTGTAAATGTGCAGATTTAGCTTTTCTCTTTGGTACTGTACAATTCTGATCAGTTGCACCTCTTGTAGTGATCCCCTTACTACTCTGTTTTGATATTAAATGGCATATCATTTCTGGAGCAAGATTATTTACACATTTTAATAAGAGACTATAACTATATTTTTGTAAAATATTACAGTGATGCCATCTATTCAGTTTCTTATCCAAATTTTTAGTGTTTGTTTGTATAGAGATCTAACAGGTTTGCTAGTCAGTTGAGAAACCTGACTCCAGACAGTCACACAATAAGAGAAATGCAAAAAGACCATTGCATGTATAACTTTGCTGCTTTTAGAGATGTTTCGGGTCTTATCATGTAAAAACAATGCAAAGTTGTTCTGATTGTTCTGCACAGCCTCTTTACGTGCATATCACATTTCTAATGAGAATCTAAAATAACACCTAAATATTTATAATTGTTAACTGTCTCTATTGCCTTTTGATCTTAATTATAAAACCACTCATTTCCTTCTTTCTAATTGAAAAACACATTGAGTTTTTGAACAGTTCAGTTGTTTTGCAGCCAATGTGACACGCAAGTAATTTCATTTGTTAATATATCTGCAGCCAAGCATGGAGTCTGTGCCGATACATAAATGACTGTCATCTGCATATAACTGACATTTAGTTTGCTTGCAACAATTTGGTAAATCATTGACATAAGGAAAACAACAATGGACCCAAAATTGACCCTTGAGGGAGACCAATCTCATTGTTTCGTAAAGCTGATCTTGAATCTCGAGATTCTAAATATGATCTAAACCAATTTATTGCCTGCTGAGAGAAGCTAAACAAATTTATGCAGGCATCGAATGCCTTTTTGAGATCTAAAAGCACTGTGCCTACTACATTGCCATTATCTAAAGCTCCCTTAATAAATTCTGTGAGAAAGCAGTTTGCCATTTCTGTCGAATACTTAGTGCGTTCACACCGGACGCGACTTGCGCGAATAAATCACGCTATTCGCGTGTAGTTGGACGTGTGAACATTTTGGGTTGACTCGCTTCATTCACGCGTGAAATTCACTGCACAACAGACGTGAATTCGCATCATGGGCGGGGCTTCTGCAGGCGGCACAGGTATGACCGCCACAGAGAGCATATGTATAGAATTTGGCAAATCATATCAGCCCTTTATGTGCTATGGAAACACTGGACGCGTGTATTTCAGCCGAGAATGTAGTTGCTTAAAACTCAAATCTGCGGTTTATTTATAAAAACAGCCCCTATTTGAAAATGTGCTTTGCCGATTTCGGAGCCGTGAGCTCCAGGCGATCACCGGGTGCTCGTGCTCATGTATCCCGCAGAGAGGAGCATAACCTCGGCTAGTCCTTCTGACATTTGCCGCTGGCTCTGATGTCTCTGTAGTGGATAAACAGAAGATATAATTTGTTTTGGTTAATCTAACAGGTAATCTTTGGTCTATGGTACAGCTCCGGGTATGCACATACAGGATGATGATTTAGTCCTCTCTTGTTGTTTTGATTTCTGCCTCGGCTCGTAATCACGTCACTACTAGAGCAAGCTCCTGATTGGTTAACGCGGCGCAAAATATCCGCCAAAGTTCAGATTTTTCAACTTGTACGTTAAACACTCGATACGCTCAATTCGTGCCGCGTCATTCGCGCGAATCACGCCGCAGGATGTCTATTCGCGTCTTTGCATTGACTTAACATGTAAATCACTGGCGCTTAACGCTTCATTCACGTCTGGTGTGAACACACCATGAGGCCTAAAACCAAACTGTTTAGAGTGAAGTAGATCATGTTTTTCTAAATAGTTAAGTGATTCAGCTACCAACATTTCCAAAATGTTAGAGATTGCAGGGAGTATAGAAGTTGGTTTATAATTCTGAACCTCATCAACTGATCCTGCCTTAAAAATTGGGGTTATAATAGAAGTTTTCCAATTTGAGGGGAATGTACTTTCTCTAATAGATACATTTATCAAATTTACCACTGGCTTTAGCAAACAAGCACTATATTTTTTTACAAACGCGGTATCCATTCTAAATATATCCTTAGCCCTTGAATTCGTCAGTTGAATAATAATTTGAAATATCTTATCTTCATCAACCTCAGTGATATAAAAGGATGAGGGTGTGTCATTTATTGCATTTTGAGGTAATTGTATAGGTTCAAAACATATAGCAAGCTCTTCCACAGACTGGATAAAATATCTATTAAATTAATTGGCAATTTCAGTGCTATCAGTACTTAGTCTTCCATTTATGTGCAGCTCCAACAATGGTTTTCTTTGTATGGCCTCTCGTTTAGAAAGTTTGATTTGATTGAGCGAATGTTTTGTTGCATCGCAAATAGGGCTGAGCGGTTCCTTGATTCGCGCCAAATCTCGATCACCTGTATTCAGTTCACTGACAAGCTACGCAGTATTGCTTTCATTATCTCTGATATATCGCTTTCGATAATGAACGCAATATTGCATAGCTTGTCAGTGAACTACGGCTCTGTGTGTTAAATGCCGCTCCATTTGAAAACAGGCGATGGAGATTTGGCGCTAATCAAGGAACCGGCTTTACTGACAAGATGCGCATGCAATATATATCACCCAGCAATAATCGCAAATCACTTTTACTTTTTTACGGTCTATAAAAATGTTGGAAATTATGTGAAGGTGAAAATAGTGTAATTGGTGCACATTGGATTCCCAAATTCACATTAATCTCAAAACACACGCAGAGTTAGTTTGTGAACTGAACCGCTCTGAGAAGCTGAAAACACAGATGATGAGCCACATTCAACAGCCTGTACACTTCTATAATCAGGGGTGCACATAAGTGGTACTCGGGTCCGCATGCGCGACCAAAATTAAAAATGCGCTGTGTAAATAAGTTCTGACAGCACATTTGCTTACCGACATGGAAGACAGCTGTTAATGCACTGTTACAATTTTAGATCGAACTGTACTGTAAAAGATTTCTATCCAAACTGAAAGCATAATCTAGGCTAGCCGCTGCAGTTTTCAAAGCAAAACTGTGACATTTCATTCAATTAATTGTGCTTCAATCAGCAGTGCTAAAACCAGAAGCACATATACTTACTTGCCTGCAACCCACCAAAATAAAAGCGTGCTGATTTTACGCTTGAAAAGGATAAATTCAAATAATAATAATAAAAATATTAACATTTTATTAAGTTTACTATAAAATAATTGTATTTGTATGTAATACTCCCTTTTTATTTTAAAATAAAATAGTATTAGCACACTTGATTATTTAGTTTATTATTTAAAAAATAAATAATTAAGTGCAATAATATTATCGCTATTTATTTATTTTTTGTAGTTATATTTTATGGGTCACACTCCATGCCGTGGCCCGTGTGAGGACCAAACCAAATCTCCAGGTACTCGTATGAGAACCAGGCTGAAAAACTTATGTGCACCCCTGTCTTTAATTCAATCACAGTCAAGAAAATATTAGTATGATTGAACTAAATTGCTTTGACAAAGCAATGGCAAAAAAATACAATGTGGTGATCTTTTTGTTATAAAAAGTGAAAAAAAAAAAAAAAAAATTCTGTTCTTTATAAAACCCACCACAGTATAGCTAATAAATAGGAACAATGTGTATAGACTAGGAAAATTAAATGTCATATTCGTCACTGGGTGACAATAAGAAATGACTGAATGCTATGCACTGAATGGAGTGGTATGATATAAACCAATCATGTCTCTTCATTATGTCATGTGACTTGGTTGCTACTGCTCTTTTGGTCTGCTTCAAGCGTGGAATTATATTTTAGCAGCTGCTGAAAACATTTTCTGCTACGAGTGTCTGCCCTAGAATCAGCAGAGATATTATCTGCTCTCACTTGGCCCGCCATACCGTGTCTGAATAATGAACTGTGTAACATTTTTTAAAACTTTTTTTGTGAATATGCATTTGTGTAGTTTTAATTAGATAATTCGATTGTAACGTTCAATACATGACCAGCCCAAAACAACAGCCTTGGCTTGGCCAAGTGAGTTTGGGGCGGGTTCGTCTGCTTGGACTGAGCAATAGAATACAGGGAATATGTTCAGAAAATCTCTTTGAAAACATTTATTTTAATGGCGTAGAAATTACACCTATATGTATATATATGTATATGTGTATATGTGTATATATAGGTGTGATTTCTACGCCATTAAAATAAATGTATACATACAACTTTGAGTAGCCTAACTTTTAAATGTCAATTTCGTGAGAAAGCACAAAATCCCATGAACAGCAATGTAAATTTAAAAAAACGATAATATGCATTCTTAAAGACGTATGTATCAGTGGGGATTTCTTTAAGACTGCAAGGGAAGCTCGGCTTCCCCTATAATGTCAAAAAAAATTGTCAAATATGTACTATTGTGTTAACATTTTATTGATTAAAAATGCGTTAGAACACGTTCATCTCAGAGACGAGTTTGTTCAGAATCATATTCCCGTAGCATCAGTGTATTTGCCTGTTGAAGCCCAGCGTCCATTGACTTCTATGGGGCTGCTTTGAACAGTTTTTTTCAGTGCTTCAAAACTAGACGCTCATTGGATAAATGCTTGCGATTATGTCCCGCCCCCGGACGCTCAGCGTCTCTGGGGGTGAATGGAGGAGTGGGCGGGGCTGGACTCCGGGCTTCTGCGTGATGATTGGAGGGTTTGTCGAAAGACTGCATCTCCTTTTGATTGACAGCGATTGTGCCCTATAAGAAGTCGCTGATGCTGAAGCTATTCAAGCCAGTGTTGCCAACTTAGCGACTTTTCAGACCACCCTAGCGACCTTTTTCCCCAAAAGCGACAAATCTAGCGACTTCTTTGACAAACCTTAGCGAGTCTCTGTGATCGCGAGGTGAGCGCGCACGCACCTCTTTCTCTGTTCAGTGAGCGGCTGAGAGGAGCAGCGCGTTCAGTTCAAATAGATATTATGTTGCTTCTCTAATTTTACATGCAAATATAGCCGAAATCACAGCACAGGAATTGTCTTGTCTTATCTTGTGTGTAATATTTGATTTCGTCAGACGACGGCTCGATTATAAATTAGGATTTTTGTGCAGACTAACTTCTTGGAAGGGAGAGCTGGTTATGTATTCTTAAAGGGCTGCGTTTCAGACACTATTTCATATTTATCCTGTTGACTGACAACATAAACAGTAAAATATATAAAGGAAAACCGTTTTATTGAGAATTTGGCTGCATTAAAATACAGTATGAGCACAGAGAGACAAACAAATGTAAAAGGCAATATGACGCGATGACGTCATGAATAAGCTAATTAGCGCATGACGTCATCTGTCGACATTTAGCGACTTTTCAAACTGGCTTTAGCTACTTTCCATCAAAAGAAGTTGGCAACACTGATTGGAGCTCAGTCTCATAGTGGACTTTGCAAGTGTAGTCAAAAGACAAACTGCTGCAACTATTTCTTGATATTTGCTTGCCGAAATTGCTGGCCAATTTTCAATATACATTTCACACAATTATACACCACATTCCTTGTTTCAGTTTAACCTAATTCCCACATTTCCTCCGTCGAGTTTAATGTTTTTTTACATCGTTTGTTCATTCATTCATTCATGCAGTAGGCCAGGCGGTGAACTAGCCAGCTAGCAAACTGCACACGATGGCAGATTTTACGTATAAATAAATGGACAATTTTTATGATGTAGGCCGAAAATGAGCTTCCCCTCTTTGAAAGACCAGCAGCCGCCACTGGTATGTAATATGCAAAATTTGGCTGTTCTTAAATGGAGTTGGTGGTAAGAGTTGGCAAACACATTAGTAGCTCTTGTTAATCCAATTTTTCTTTTCTCCTTTTCTCTCTTGATTGCAGAAGATGCTAAGATAGTGCGTGTGAGCGAGTGCTGTGGTCAAGTCCGTTCTGTTTTGGCAGAAGACGAATGGCACAGGGAAACCAGCAAATTGACAACCAGGTTCTGCACTACCTGCGGCAAAAGTTTCCAGAGGTTCCCGAGGACGTGGTGTCCGAGTGTGTCCTGCAGGTGAGGTACACGCACTGCACTAGGGAATTTGTTAAAGGGGTCATCAGATGCCCATTTTCCACAAATTGATATGATTCTTTAGGGTCTTAATGAAAAGTCTATAACATACTTTGGTTAAAATTTCTCAATGGTAGTGTAAAACAACACCTTTTTTACCCTATCAAAATCAGCTCTGTTTTCATCAAGCACTTTTATTCCATGTTGCTTTAAATGCTAATGAGCTCTGCTGACCCCGCCCCTCTCTTCCGTGGAGTGACGAGCAGCTTCAGCTATGAAACTGGCTAACTAGCACATTATTATAAAGACAATTTGCAAATATTCATAAAAAACCCTTATACTCACTTCTTGTGTAGATAAAGCTGGATCACAAATGATTCGCACGAACAAAGACATTTATGTAGATCAGGGATCGGCGCATTCCCTTCAAAGCGAAAGTAACGTTAATCCTCTGCGTCTTCAGTGGCTCAGATGTCGGGAGTAAATGACGACTGCTATATTCATTATTACATCCAACAACAAAACACCTCAATCACTTAATCTGAGAGATTTTGTCTTCCCCTGCACCGGAAGTGGACAGCTCTCAGCTCACTGAGGGCCGGTCTAAGGTAAGACGGACCTGTCAATCAACTATCGTGGGAGGGGCCTGTACAGAACTACGTCATTCTGACAGGGATCTCAGAACAGCCTGATTTGAGAGAGGGGATTTTAAAATAGGGATTAAAAAAAAAAACACCTGGTGGATTTTTATCATTATAAGATGTATGTGTACACACTCCCAACACACATTTATATTCAAATAAGTTGTAAAGTGAATTTTGCATCCGATGACCCCTTTAAGAGCCTTGGGAATTTGTACATTCTTTAGAAATTCTATTCAGCTATTAAGTTAATCAATATCAAAAGTGACGCATACAGTTAGGTCCATATATATTTGGACACTGACACAATTTTCATAATTTCGGCTCTGTATGCTACCAGAACAGAATTAAAACAAAACAATAATTATGAAATTGAAGTGCAGACTTTAAGCTTTAATTCAAGGGCTTGAACAAAAATATAACACGAAATGCTTAGGAATTACAAGCATTTGATACACAGTTCCCCCATTTTCAGGGGCAATAATGTAATTGGACAAATAAATATAATCATAGATAAAATATTCATTTTTAATATTTTGTTGAGAATTCACTTGCACGGAGACATCCTTTGGCCATGCGATCTGTGTTCACAGCAACTGCTTCCAAATGCAAATGGCACACTTGGAATCAACTCCAGGACTTTTACCTGCTTAGTTGATATAGAAATAATGAAGGAATAGCCCGTCTGTCCATGAAACAGCTTTTGAGTCCAATTGTCCAATTATGGACTTGTGGTCCCTTGAAAAAGGGGGGATGTACATATTAAAGCACTGTAACTCCTTAACTTTTCCTCCAATTTTGATGTGAATACCCTCAAACCCTCAAATTAAAGCTCAGTGTGTGCACTTTAAGCCCATATTAATTATATAACTGTCACTTAAATATGTTTTGGTCAACAGCTAAAATAATAAAAATTGGGCCTATGTCCAAATATATATGGACCTAACTGTATATAAAAGTGACACACATAAAGCATCTCGATCTGAAGCTGACAGACTTGTCTCTCTCTTCTCTCCCCAGAATAAGAACAATTTAGCTGCGTGTTGCGAGTACCTGACCAAGGTGAGTCCTGGTTTCTTATATAGCGAAGGCAGCCAGAGTTCGACAGATCTTCGCAATCACATGACCCAGCTCAACCTCGGCGTTTCTCAGAATACCCATGGTGCTGTGCAGCGAGATGTAGTGAGGATGAATGGCAGCAGGACTGTCACCCCCAGCTTGAGCGATGGGCCTTTGACCGTGCCGTCCTCCCTCTCTGAGTTCTACCAGCCCGAAACGCCGTCTGTGCCGACACACACGCCTGCGAGCCTCGGTGCCTTCACCGCCATGGAGTCCACTCGCAAGCCGCAGCCTCCTCAGCACCTGGGCCTTTACCAGGTCGGGGGCAAAGGTCATGGGCCGCCTCCCACCCCACGCTTCAACCCAATCACGGTGACGCTTGCACCCAACACCGGCCGCAACACGCCGACTTCCCTGCACATCCACGGAGGGCCTCAGTCGGGACTGAACAGCCCGAATTCCATCTACATTCGGCCGTACGTGACACAGCCGGGCTCCACGCGACAGGTGCAGGGCCGGGCTCAGTACAGCCCCACCTCACAGCCCGCACAGCAGATCTACCAGATCAGCCATCCTGCAGCCTCCCAGAGCTCCTGGAGCGGCGGGCAGCATCAGACCTCGCACGTGTACATGCCCATCAGCTCGCCCACCAACACCCAGGCGCCCTCCATTCCCTCGGCCGTGGCCTCGCAGGCCGCCTCCTCCTCACCCTCACCATCCTCCAGCTCGTCCTCCTTTAGCCAGTACAACATCCAGAATATCTCGACTGGGCCGCGGAAGAATCAGATCGAGATAAAGCTGGAGTCTCCGCAGAGGGTATCCGGGGGTTCGACGGCGACGCTCCTGCGCTCTGGCTCTGCGCCGCGAGCCGTCTGTAGCTCCACGTCTTCGTCCTGTCCAGCGTCGTCTTCAATGGCTGCGTCCGTGGGTCCCTCCACTCCCATCTCGATCGGCGGCGCCGGGCTGAGTCGCAGCCAACCCACAGTGTACATCTCCCCATCCCCGCCCGCTGCGGACGACTGTGCCCTCGTTCCCAACGCCCCTCGCTCGCAGCCCAAGTTCTACATCTCTGCGAACGCGTCGGCCGACGATGGAGGGGCGAGGAACCCGCCGACGGTCTATATCTCGGCCAATCCCACGCTGCAGGGCTCTGCCAGTCTGCGAGCTTTGGGGAGCCAGGTGAGCATGGGCCCTGCGTACATACACCACCACCCGCCCAAATCCCGGCCCTCCGTGGGAGCCGGAGGGACGGCCACATCTCCTCGTGTGGTGGTGACGCAGCCCAACACCAAATACACCTTCAAAATCACTGTCTCCCCCAACAAACCTCCGGCTGTGTCTCCTGGGGTGGTGTCGCCCACGTTCGAGCCTACTAACCTGCTCAGTCTGCCAGGCGATCACCATTACACGGAGCCGGAACCGCTGTACCAGTCCGACCCACTCTCACCTCAAAGGGACAAAAGCTCGGAGCCGCGCAGACTCAGCATGGGTGCGGACGACGCCGCGTACACGCAAGGTACGTTCCTCAGTGAGGGCGAGCACTTTCTCCAGGTCTGGTGCTTTGTTGATTGTGTTTTACGATGCCTTCCGTTCCGATTTAGAGTAGTAGTTCACTCCAGAATGAAAATTTCCTGATAATTTACTCACCCCCATGTCATCCAAGATCTTCATGTCTGTCTTTCTTCACTTGCGAAGAAATTGAGGTTTGAGGAAAACCTCAATTTTTCTCCATCTAGAGGACTTCAATGGTGGCCAGTGGGTTGAAACTGCAGCTTCAAAGGGCACTAAACGATCCCAGCTGAGGAATAAGGATCTTATCTAGTCAAACGATCGCTCACCCCCCCCCCCCCCCCCCCCCAAAAAAATAAAATGTATTTGCTTTTAACCACAAATGCTCGTCTTGCCACTAGCTTGAACTCACATGTTATGTAGTCACGTTGGAAGGTCACGCGTGACGTAGACAGAAGTACTGACCCATTGTTTACAAACCAAACATGCAAAGTAAAACGCCCTTACCAAAAAAGTTAAAACAACGATGTTGGCCGATGAGATGGAGTTTTTTTTGCCCTACCCTACCATTTTGACTTTTCCAACGTGATTTCGTAATGCGCATCACAGAGCTAGTGCAAGATGATCATTTGTTGTTAAAAAGTACTTTTTTTTTTTTTTTTTTTTTTTGTAAGAAACTGAGCGATCGTTTGGCTAGTTAAGACCCATATTCCTCGGCTGGGATTCTGTAGAGCCCTGAAGCTGCAATTTGGAACTTCAACCCGTTGACCACCATTGAAGTCCACTATACGGAGAAAAATCCTGGAATTTTTCCTCAAAAAGCTTAATTTCTTTGCGACCTGATGAAAGACATGAAAATCATGGACAACGTGGGGGCGAGTAAACTATTGGGAAATTTTCATTCTGGAGGTGAACTAAATCTTTAATACATTATTTGATGATCTTTTTGTAGGATATTTTTAAATTTTTACGATTTATATTTAAGATTTCAAAACTAGAACTGTCTTCAGCACCCTAGGCTACTTAAGATATTTACCTTTGATTGATCCTTCTGTTTTTAGGTTGCTAGACATTAAAGAAACACTCCACTTTTTTGAAAATAGGCTAATTTTCCAACTCTCCTAGAGTTAAACAGTTGAGTTTTACCGTTTTCGAATCATTCAGCTGATCTCTGGGTCTGGCGGTAGCACTTTCAGCTTAGCTTAGCATAGATCATTGAACCTGATTAGACCGTTAGCATCTCGCTCAAAAATGACCAAAGAGTTTCGATATTTTTCCTATTTAAAGCTTGACTCTTCTGTAGTTACATCGTGTACTAAGACCGACGGAAAATGAAAAGTTGTGATTTTCTAGGCTGATATGACTAGGAACTATACTCTCATTCCGGCGCAATAATCAAGGAACTTTGCTGCCGTACCAGGAGTGCAGCAGGCGCAATGATATTATGCAGCACCTGAAAGTAGTCCCCAGCTAGGAAACTAAAAAATACATTTTTACAATTATTCTTAAAAAAATTTCCTTATAATAAACAAGAATATTTAATAAAAAATTATGTGAACTTAATGGGAACAGGGCTGTGCTTAAAGGGTACAAAAATGTATTGTAATGTAATCGCCAAGTCTCAGACGACTGAATCCTCGCATGCTCTCTGTGTTCACGCATGCGGATGGACTTACAAAATACTTATATTATGATAAATATGTAAAAAGTTGTTTTGATTGTAAACAGATGGGACAGAGCATCAGATATGTCAAAATAGATGAGTTCATTAGTGTGAATGCAGCCTATTAGTCGTTGAACAACTTTTCTTTGACTGAAGTCAGAAATCCTATTGGAAACCCACTTAAGCCTCTTTCACACAGAGATTCCGGAAAATACACGGGGTAATGTGTTCCGGGAATCATCCCGGGATTGTTTGATTTTGGTTCATTCACACTGCTAGTGATTTTCTGGAATCTGTGCGTGCGTTCACACACAACCCGTAAAGACACGTGACATTTCATGTGACATGTATAATGCGCGTACAGTAGGTACAGTAATGCAGTGAATTAGTGCTAGTTAATCTTATGGCAGTCCTCCACAGTCCATCTCTCATTCACCACCTCGTTATACAGGCCAGTCCAGTTCTGACCGATGAATTCAAGTTCCGCCTCATGTTTCTGTCAAATATCTTGTTTACTTCACCTCGTGGAGGTTGTGAAATGGGAATGCTGTTTTATCAGTTTATAGTCTCAGATGTTCTGCAGTATGGTTTGTGTGTGATTGGTTGATTGTCTGATTTGCAGCATTGCTGGTGCATCAGAGAGCACGCATGGAGCGACTGTGGCACGAGTTAGAGCAGAAGAAGAGAAAGCTGGAGAAGCTGAAAGAGGAAGTCAACGAGATGGAGACCGACCTCACGAGGAGACGGCTGCAGCGCTCCAACTCCGTCTGTCAGATTCCATCTGTACGTTCATCTCCTCTAGATCAGTGCATATTTGCTCTGACAACAGTTTGAGTTGAATTCTTTATTAAATTGGTGCAATTTGTGATTTTAGTTTTTTTTCTCTATATTCTTAAATAATCGATGTAAGTTGCCTCAGAGCATGTTTTTTAACATTTAAAAAAACTAACACTAGCTTCTCTATTTTTGTATTCTGTTTGTTTTCTTTTCATATGTGACCCTGGAGCACAAAAGCAGTCATCAGTAGCACAGGTATATTTGTATATTTGTAAATGTATCAAAACTTCATTTTTGATTAGTAATATGCATTGCTTAGAACTTCATTTGGACAACTTTAAAGGAGATTTCCTCAATATTTAGATTAGTTTTTTTTGCACCCTCAGATTCATTTATTCAGCTTTCAGACGATGTATAAATATCAATTTCCAAAAATTGACCCTTATGGTTTTGTGGTCCAGGGTCACATTTATTATACAATTAACAAAAAGCAAAAAAGGCCTCTAACACTAGCTTGCTCTATACTTTTTCTATTGTCTTTTTTCTTTTTATCGATTATATAATAAAAAATAAATAAATAAAAACCTAGCTACGTGTACTAGTTAAGCCAACTGAGACTCTCATAGCACTTGCATGCTGCTCTTTTGTTGGTTTTGATTGCTTCCATTGTCCTCATTTGTAAGTCGCTTTGGATAAAAGCGTCTGCTAAATAACTACATGTAAATGTTTTTTCTTGAGCACACTTGAGTCAGATGCATTTAGGGAGTATATCTGGTCTGTATATCTGATGTTTATGATGGACGTAATGCAAAGTTACAAACACATGGTAGGCTGTTAAATATAGAACAACACAATTCACTTTTACACACTTATCTATATTTTCAGATTGAAGAGATGCAGCAATTGAGGTGTAAGAATAGACTTCTACAGATCGATATTGATTGTTTAACCAAAGAGATTGACCTCCTTCAGACACGAGGTGAGTCTATAGAGAGCTTGCGCTTGCTTTCTCTGAGTTTGTGTTTCCAGCACCGAGCTGCTTGTTCAGGAAACGTGAGAGGAAAGTGGATGTGGCATTACAGGCCAGACAAATCGGGTGCCAAAATATTTTCAAAATGAAAACAGACGGCAAATTCTGCTTAGCTGATAAATGACAGAATGAGTGTAAGGTCAGAGTAGTTTCAGTTTGAATGCAGTCGCCTCTCGAGTCTTTAACAGCAGACACTGCCGCTGTGTGATGAAGACATGTTTTACTATAGAGACTAATGTCAGTGAAAGTAAGGCAAAGATTCAATAAAAAAAGCGGAGCTACAATCGCAAACCTCTCAGCAGCACGACAGACTGAAGCAATAGATCAGGCAGGAATCAGTAATCAGTCACATTACTTTAATAAAGTCATTGAAATAGTTACACTACTCATAGAACCATTCTGTAATGGGAGTAATGCAAGTCTCATAAACTGGAACAAATAAATGAATTGGGCCTAACCGAAAGTGACTTCATATTCAGTGACTCTGTTTTTTGTCAGCCTCACAAATCTGAACAGTCTGATTCAAACCTCTGACTCCTGAGTGAATCTTTGTGACTGACTCATTAAAATGAAGCCATTCATAAGAGTGCGTCTGTGTGAGTGAGTGAGTGTGTGCGCGCGTGCGAGTGAGTGTGTGCGCGCGTGTGAGTGTGTGCGCGCGTGTGAGTGTGTGCACGCGTGCGTGTGAGTGTGTGCGCGCGTGCGAGTGAGTGTGTGCGCGCGTGTGAGTGTGTGCACGCGTGTGTGTGAGTGTGTGCGCGCGTGTGAGTGTGTGTGCGCGCGTGTGAGTGTGTGCGCGCGTGTGAGTGTGTGCACGCATGTGTGTGTGTGTGCGCGCGCGTGAGTGTGTGTGTGCGCGCGCGTGAGTGTGTGTGCGCGCGTGTGAGTGTGTGCACGCGTGTGTGTGAGTGTGTGCGCGCGCGTGAGTGTGTGCACGCATGTGTGTGAGTGTGTGCGCGCGCGTGATTGTGTATGTGAGATCTCTGCTGTGTGAGGAGTCGCTGGCACACACTCCATTCACCAGTATTTATCAGTTATTAATTATGAAGTGGCCTTTTTTTCCCCATAACTTTGTGACTTGCGAGCCGTTAAAATGCTAACAGCTCATCTTGTGCTCCTGCAGATGTTTTGACCACTTGTTCTTCTGACTTTTATTTATCACTTTTAGGACCAGACTTCAATCCCATTGCAATTCACAATTTTTATGACAACCTTGGATTCTTGGGTCCTGTACCTCCTAAACCTCCCAAATGTCCTACGAAACCAGGTCAGTTTTAATCTTTCGATTCCATCTTGGCACATTATTGCTTCCTCTTTTCTGTTTTATTTTCTGTCCCTGAAAGCTTCTGCTTTTTTCATGAAACAGCGTTATTTAGGGCCCTATGATTTCTGCGATGCGGAAAACACGGACGTAATCGCGAAATCAAGTCATGAAAACAGAATTTACAGCTTAACGCTGAATGTCAAGGAATTTGTCAAACCTTAAACAAATGAATCAAAAATAGGTCATTACACTTAAATGAAATTGCGATATGGACTAGCATCTGTAAATATCAAGCTGCAAAAATACTTTATAAATATGAATCCTGCATGTGTCTGTGAGTGAATGGCGCAGACGTGTGGTTTGGTTTACTACACACACTGAAGCTTGTCTTCTCACTAAATGAGCAGATAAATACATAAACGATCTCTAGATGTGCTAGTTACTGAGTCACTTCAGCATTTTACCGTTCATTTGAGTAAATCTAATGTCATATACACACAGAAATGTAAAGGTTCACTTGAAGACATTGTGGCAGACATGCATTACTATTGTTCAGTAACATGTACATAGTCTATTACTGCTACTATCATTACTACTACTAAAATTATTCAAACTTTATATTTAAGTAGTAATCACAACATTTCTTCCATGTTTTAATTTTAATAAGAAAATCCCCTTTGTTTGCCAAAAATAGTTTAATTAAAAGATAAATTAAATTAATGTTTTATGCCTTCATTTGATAATCAGAAAAATGTAAATAACACAAAATGTAAAAAAAAAAAAAAGATCATAAGGTTATTTTAAGAGTACTTGTGAATAAATTAAGTTGTTTCAATGCATTCAAATAATTAGACATGCAGAAATTGGTAATAATAAAGCAAATGGTTCTGAAAACATTTCAGAGGTCCCTAAACATCTAGTTTTTGTCAAACTTTTAATATATTGATGTGAAAATGTATGTTTTATGATTTTAATTGATTAGACATATTTTTTTGATTAATATAATTTAATTTAAAAGGAGTCCAAAAAAATGAATGCAAAAAATGGAATAAAAAAACGCCCAGAATTTGGGAAAAAACTGACCGGATTTCATAGGGCCCTAGTTATTTGAGTAGTACCTCTGCATTTGGTTGTGATGGTGAGTTTCTTCTTCTGTTGGGTCTGTGCGCCGGTCAGGAGCGGATCTCGACAAGAGAGGGCGCAGGATCAATGTCAGCTCCAAGCTGAAGAGAGACCCGTCTCTCCCTCCTGTCCCTCCCGCCGGTGGGTCTCTGCACTCTTCCCTCTCTCTCGCCCCGGCTGCGCTCTGACCGCCTCTCGTGTGTGTGTGTGTGTTTCAGAGGGCATCCCCAGCACCAGGCTCGTGTCGGAGCCCGAGGAGGACGACGGCGCCCAGTGGAGCTGCACCGCCTGTACCTTCCTCAACCACCCCGCCCTCAACCGCTGTGAAGAGTGTGAATTCCCCCGGCATTTCTGAGCCTCGCCTGCCCTCTCGGCCCAGTGTCATCGCGTGCGTGCGTGTGTGTGTTCGTCCTGTGATGTCCACTGAAGACTGGATGATGTTTACAGCTCTTTGTCTCTGTACAGTGTGTGTGTCGCATGGGAGATCAAGGGAAATTTCCCCCGCTTGATCCGTGAAGAGGCTTGGTGTTGCCGGTGATATTAACACGTGTATTACATCCACACTCGGTTTACAGGTGTGGCTTTGGATGCCAGTGTGCCTTTTTTCATGGGAACCGATCGTGACTGATTTATTCATGCTGTTCACAAAGGATCGTGGGCGGAATCTGCTAAACTCAGTTCTTTTGTTTGATCAATGAAGCGAAAAAAAATAAAAGGGAAAAAAAAAAAAACCTGCATGTTTTAGATGTACAGTTTACAGAGGAGTCTCCGCCACAGAATTTACTGTACATAGTTTTAGAACGAGCTTTTCTTTCTCAAGAATTCACATGTATTTCCTGTAAGTATAGCTTTATAGACTTCATTTATTTGTTGTTGTTTTCGTTTGTTTCTCTCAGATGTGTATGGAGCTTTTGTGAGAACCTAAAGGGATGCTAAAATGGCGCAACCGAGAACAACAAAAAATAAAAAGCTCCGTCAAGCACTCTATTCAGCGTACGAGCTGCAGACGCAGCAAAACTGAACTGAAAAAGATCTAGATCTTATTAACAAGGTACTTGACCTCGGAGCAGTTCACAGGAAACCCACGAAGCCCTCCGATAACAAACGCTTTCCTATGTGACAACTGGAATGTAGGTTTACTATTAGAGGAACTGATACCTTTGTGCCACAAAAGGAATGTTTCTTTGCTATGCATTGATGAAGCTTTTTCCCATTATTTGCAGTAAAGTGGGCTTGTGTCAGCGGGCGAGTGTTCACAAGGGCTTTGACACCGAGGACTCGCCGCTGGCTTTCATGGTTCAGGTGTTTGTTGCCAAAGCACAGGAGTCGTCACGTCTCTGAGTGCAGTGAAATATTTCACGATGTGCCTTCGGTCTTCATGTGGTTCTCTGTTACGGATCATGGTATGTGGCGATATGCACAGTGCCTTAACTTACAGATGTTACAGAATTTAAACTTTATTATTATTAAAATGTAATGAAGTTACAGTTTTGTAACTTTATTAGATGATTGAACTAAAACCAATGTTTTGTCATCCATCCTTATGAGAGTGCTAATGCATAAATTGTGCATTGAAAAGCTGAATGAGATTGTTATTTATAAAACCAATAAATACACAATTTCCAAAAGCTGGTTTCTGGTATCCAGGCTAAAAATAACTTGGCTGTGGAGAATGTTTATTCGCTCTGCTATCTGTTTCCGAGATGAGGCTATTTTTGGCTCCAAAGACATTACTCTCTGTGCTAACGTTTGAGAAAACCAAAGAAATAATCAGATCTGTCTGTCATGTTTATGGATTTTAAAAGAAAAGGGGGAGAAAATCATTGTTTTTGATCTTAGCTGGGAAAACTGTCTTTGTAATAGATAAGTTATTTGTAAAAAAAAATAAATAAAAAAATAAATAAAAATGAAACAAGAAATAAACAATGTCTCCTTTGTTGGAGTTTTTCTATCTTTAGATTTAATGAGGCTGGTTGTTCTGGCTCCAGGTTGAAATTAAACTGGAAAATATCCCATGGAAATGCCCCACACCGCAGCTCCTTATCTCTTCAGTTTCAGATGACTCAAAGCTGTATCCCAATAACTGCATTAGGTAGGGAAGTGTTTGCTCTCACGAACAGTGAATATACCTGTGATCACTGACACAAACTAGTGAACCTGAGATCCAATACATGTGTGATAAAGTCGTCTCAGGTTTGGAGGCTGTGTCTGTCTGTCTCCTGGCATGAATCAAAAGGAAAAGCTGTGTGGCATTTCAGAGTTTTAAAAAAAATTGCTTACAAACTAAAAGTTGTAGTTGAGCTTCGCTCAGTGAAGTCATTCACTCATATACTGAATATTCAGACCAAGTCTGATAAACTACAAGCACATAATCTGCTTTACACTGTTTGCAATTGAAAAATAAACTTTTATCGATGCAATTAAGAGACATCATTCAAAACCATCAGCTCTTGTTTCATTTGGGGAAAAAATGCATTTTAAATGCCACACTTGTGTTTAGATTACCTACACCGTGTTCATGTGGGAAAACATTTAGACATGTTCACTTAGAAATCAAAACTCACTGTTTTGAGGAAAAAATAACGCTTTATATAATACAGATTATTTGAAAGGGGTTACACTTTCGAATTCTCCTGTAAATCGACTTTAACAAGCCAACAGTGTCATTCTAGAGCTCATTTAAGTGACTGTAAAGTTCATCAGTCATGCAGACAGACGGTATACAGCAGAGGTCTTCAGCCCTGTTCCTGGGGACCCACTATCCTGAAGAGTTTAGCTACAGCCCTAATCAAACACACCTGAAGCGGCCAATCAGGCTCCTCAAGACTGCTTGAAAACTGCAGGCAGGCGTGCTGAAGCCGGTTGGAAATGAACTTTCCAGGAGAGTGGGTCCCCAGGAGCAGGGTTGAAGGTATAGTGTGTATTTCTGCACATACGTGTACGTCCCACTGCACACTGAACAAGCGAAAGACTAGTCGTGTTATACATTTGTCATATATGTGTGTAGTTTGGCTAATAATTCGAGGTTTGTGTGTAGAGTTACTGTGCAAATAATGCTTTGCATCTTGTGCATGTTTTTTTTTTTTTTTGTAACGGCTCGATGCCACAGAACATTGAGTCTCTCAGCAAACATAAAGATGAACATGCAAAATACTGAAAACATTAAAGATTTGATTGCTGCTGTGGGGCCTGTAGTTTTAATACAGTAAATATAAACTAGTTTTTATTTATACATCAGAGCAAAAACGCTCCAGTTACTAACGTAACCTTGGTTTCCTGAGATAAGGGAACAAGCATTGCGTTTAACACATTATGGGGAAAACTCCTGTTTTACACTGTAGCAAATTAGCTCAAAAGAGAATTGTATATAAATAACTAGAATGTACATTTCCTGAAGAAAATGTGAGTGGGTGCTTGCAGTGGCGACCTCTGTGACATTCAGAATGGAAGATATCCCTCTTTGGATTTTGGTTGCTATGGTACTATATTTGATTGCTAGGGAGTGGCTTGGCAGCTGACAATCATGAAACTCCAAAGGCTGCTTGTCAGTATGAATGATATAAACCAACTCCCATGCCTCTGTGACATTCAGAATGGAAGATATCCCTCTTTGGATTTTGGTTTGCTAAGGTGCTCTAAAATGGTTGCTAGGGAGGGGCTAGGAAGTTTTGAGGTGATTCATGATTGGCTGTTTGCTGCCCCGAGTCAAATGAGACCACCCTCATGTTTCTATGACAATTCAGTCCGGAGATATCCCTTTAATCTCTTTCAATGGATGTCTATGGAACTTGTTGCTAAGGTGCTCTAAATGGTTGCTAGGGCGTGGCTTGATAGCTTCACAATGATCCTGAGAGATTGATTGGTCATCTGAGTAAAATGAGCCCATCCCCTTGTCTCTATGACACTGTGATCCAGAGCTATGTTCAATACAAAATCCCTATGCAATTTACCATAGTAGGTTAAACGCATGCATTTCATGGGCCGTCCTGCTCCATAGTAAGTCAATGGGAAATTTTGGGCAGCTCCTGCCCCCCAGGAGTGCAACTTTTACCCCATTGTGACGTATGTTCTTACAGAGCCTGCCAGCCTCTTCAAATGTGGCAAATCACAAGTTTGTAGATTCTACATTTGATATTGTATTTCTGATGTTATCTATTTTATCAGTAAAGAAATTCATAAAGTCATTACTATTAAACTGTGAGGGAATATTTATTTCAGGTGACGTCTGGTTATTTGTTAATCTAGCCACTGTGCTAAATAAGAACCTTGGATTGTTTTGGTTATTATCTATGAGTTTGTGGATATGCTCTGCCCTGGCAGCTTTTAGAGCCTGTCTATAGCTGGACATACTGTTTCTCCACGCAATCCTAAACACTTCTAAGTTAGTTTTTCTCCATTTGTGCTCAAGATTATGAGTTTCCTTCTTGAGAGAATGGGTATAACTGTTGTACCATGGCGCAGTACGTTTTTCTCTAACCTTTTTCAATTTGAGGGGGGCAACAGCTTCTAATGTATTAGAGAAGATAGTGCCCATGTTGCTAGTCATTTGGTCTAGTTCATGTGTATTTATGGGTACACAGAGCAGTTGAGATAAATCAGGCAGGTTATTTGTGAATCTGTCTTTGGTGGCTGGAACAATAGTTCTGCCCGGACGATAACGCAGAGCCATATAGTTAATAACAGTAATAAGCAGCATGCATGATACAAGGTAGTGGTCAGTAACATCTTCACTTTGAGGTACAATACCTACAGTGGTATGAAAAAGTGTCGGCCCCCTTCCTGATTTTTTATTTTTTTTTGCATGTTTGTCACACTTTAATGTTTCAGATCATCAAACAAATTTAAATATCAAAGATAACACAAGTAAACACAACATGCAGTTTTTGAATTAAGTTTTGTATTATGGATGGAAAACTAAATCCAAACCCACATGGCCCTGTGTGAAAAAAGTGCTTGCCCCCTAAACCTAATAGCTGGTTGGGCCACCCTTAGCAGCAACAACTGCAATCAAGCATTTGTGATAACTTGCAATGAGTCTGTTACAGCGCTGTGGAGGAATTTTGACCCACTCATCTTGGCAGAATTGTTGTAATTCAGCCACATTGGAGGGTTTTCGAGCATGAACCGCCTTTTTAAGGTCATGCCACAGCATCTCAATAGGATTCAGGTCAGGACTTTGACTAGACCACTCCAAAGTCTTCATTTTGTTCTTCTTCAGCCATTCAGAGGTGGATTTGCTGGTGTGTTTTGGATCACTGTCCTGCTGCAGAACCCAAGTTCTCTTCAGCTTGAGGTCATGAACAGATGGCCGGACATTGGGTCTCATTCACTAATAAGTGCGTACGTTTTTCGTATTTATACGCACATTTGAACTTCTCACAAAAACTTTCCGCCTGATTATTGCATACGTGGTATAAGTTGTTCTTGAATTTTTTCGTACATTTAGAATCAATTTTAGTATGAAAGTTTTTGATGAATCATGATTTATTCGTGAAAACGTCCGTACGCACATTTCACGCAAAACCAAGACCCATTGTCCTTCAGGAATTTTTGGTAGACAGCTGAATTCATGGTTCATTTATCACAGCAAGTCTTCCAGGTCCTGAAGCAGCAAAACAGCCCCAGACCATCACACTACCACCACCATATTTTACTGCTGGTATGATGTTCTTTTTCTGAAATGCTGTGTTACTTTTACGCCAGATGTAATGGGACACACACCTTTTAAAAAGTTCAACTTTAGTCTCGTCAGTCCACAGAGTATTTTCCCAAAAGTCTTGGGGATCATCAAGATGTTTTCTGGCAAAACTGAGAAGAGCCTTTGTTATTTTTGCTCAGCAGCAGTTTTCGTCTTGGAACTCTGCCATGCAGGCCATTTTTGCCCAGTCTCTTTCTTATGGTGGAGTCATGAACACTGACCTTAACTGAGGCAAGTGAGGCCTGCAGTTCTTTAGATGTTGTTGTGGGATCTTCTGTGATCTCTTGGACGAGTCGTCGCTGCGCTCTTGGGGTAATTTTGGTCGGCCGGCCACTCCTGGGAAGGTTCACCACTGTTCCATGTTTTCTCTATTTGTGGATAATCTCACTGTGATTCGCTGGAGTCCCAAAGCTTTAGAAATGGCTTTATAACCTTTTCCAGACTGATAGATCTCAATCTCTTTCTTTCTCATTTGTTCCTGAATTTCTTTGGATCTCAACATATGTAGCTTTTGAGGATCTTTTGGTCTACTTCACTTTGTCAGGCAGGTCCTATTTAAATGATTTCTTGATTGCGAACAGGTGTGGCAGTAATCAGGCCTGGGTGTGTGATAAACCACAGTTATGTTTTAACAGGGGGGGCGGGGCAAACACTTTTTCACACAGGGCCATGTGGGTTTGGATTTTGTTTTCCCTTCATAAAAAAAAAACCTTTCATTTAAAAACTGCATGTTGTGTTTACTTGTGTTATCTTTGATTAATATTTAAATTAGTTTGATCTGAAACATTAAAGTGACAAACATGCAAAAAAATAAAAAATCACTTTTTCACACCACGGTGTATATCAGTATGATCAATTCCATGTGGTAGAATTAAATATAGCGTATGATTAAACTACGGTGACGTTTTGCTTGACTCCAAAAGTGTTTATTAAAGCCATGGTTACACTAGACTTTGAGCATGCAAAAGAACAAAAGTCATCATAGTAGTTATTTGAGAATTTGCTTACTAGTGGTGATGGCGCAGTGGATAAGACACATGCCTTTGGTGTGAGAGACCCGGGTTCGAATCCACTGTAAGACACCAATGTGTCCCTGAGCAAGACGCTTAACCCCTAGTTGCTCCAGAGGCGTGCGACCCTCTGACATATATAGCAATTGTAAGTCGCTTTGGATAAAAGCGTCAGCTAAATGAATAAATGTAAATGTACTAGTCAGATGGAGTGTAGCTTCCTGGAGATGTTGTCCGACAGATGTTGTCTGACAGATGTTGCTCCGACTCTGCTGGGGTGCAGGCCATCAGCACGGAAAAGACTACGACGCTCCCAGAAAAGATTCCAATTATTAACAAAGAGCAGTTTTTGTTCTTTACACAATGTATGACTGCTTTAGCCTTGATTTAAACTACTATTTTGTCTGGCCGGAGGAGAATGACACTATTTCGACACACTATTTCCCCGTCTAAATACTTTATATCAAGCTGATGTAAAGCTGCTTTGACACAAGTTACATTGTTAAAAGCGCTATACAAATAATAGTGACTTGACTTGACAGTAACCATTCGTTTAAAGCAAACAGTCCACTGAACCTTTCGTGATCTCGTCGATACGTGGAAAGCGGTCCTGACATAATGATCGTCGTCGCGGGCGATGTGCTGCGTACCGTCTCGATCAGGCTCCTGAAGTTCCTCTTCAGTGTGTCTGTCTGCCGCAGCTTGGTGTCGTTAACCCCCGCGTGCAGCACGACAGCAACGATGCTCTCGTCGCCCTTCAGGATTGCGGGTACCTGCGCAGAAATATCGAGAACACGAGCACCGAGGAAACAGTGAGTGTGCACTTTACCGTCAGCTAATGTAGCACGGACGGATGATCACAAGGGAGCGAAGCGGTTCCGGGTGGAGATCTCGAAAGACCGAAGGCGGCGGAAGGGGAGAGTTCGTCGCCCGGGGCCTGGCTCGTATCTTCCACTGCTGGTGCACCCAGAGTCCGTGGTGTCCCAGCGCCGGACTGAAGGACATCTGGGAAGATCGCGTCCTGGGTGCACAGGGCCTATGCAGAGAAACACACGGAGTAAAGGTGGTGGGAGTGTTAGCAGCGGTGTAACTAGTGAATGTGAGTGTGTGTGTGTGTGTGTGTGTGCGCATTTTGTGTGGATTTTTGTGTGTATATATGCAATTTGACAGGTAAAGGTGTGCATTAGACAGGTAAAGTTACAGTCTAAACGTCCCCGTATAAATTATTTGTATTCAGTTCTATATTTTTTGGTTCACAATAATGCCATCTAGTGGACTTTATAGGTATCATTATCCCTTGGCAATTAATCGTATCCAATTAACAGTAAATATTATATTCGATAATTAGTTTTATAAAAAAATTATAATAATAGTAACATTGCATGGAACTTAGTGCAGCTCACAAAATAAATGACCTTCTTGCTATAAATTTATATATGCTATATAAATATATAATTTAGGCTTCTAAAAATGAAAATAATACAATATGTAATGTTTGTGTTCACATGCAAGTCTTGCACAATTAAATGGCACAATAGCTTCTAGAACAATTATTTAAATTAATATAAATTATATAAGTTTTATCATGTTAATTTCGCAAAAATGCTTTTCAGTTTTAAGAATTTTAAATCACAAAATTTTCAATTAAAAATGTTGTACCTAATTTCAGATAAAGTAACAGAAATTGATAGTGCCTATTGATATGAAATATAACGAATGCTAAAACAGAGCCCTTGAATGTAAACATTTTAAAGTGCAGTAACATGATATTTGCAGTGTTAACACTACTGATAGTTACAGCACTCAGATGTCTGGGGTCAGTAAGGTTTTTTTTCCTTCTTTTTTTTTCTTTTTTTTCTTATGAAATTCATACTTTTATTTATCAAGTACATATGAAATTCATCAAATGTGTATGTAATGATTTAAACTTTTGTCACAAACAAATTCTATTCATCTGTGAATCCTGAAAAATGAAATGTACCACAGCACAGCTGTTTTCAACATTAATAATCAGAAATGTTTGTTGATCAGTAAATCAGTATATTATTATGATTTCTGAAGATCATGTGACACTGAAGACTGGAGGAATGATGAAGAAAATACAGCTGCGCATCACAGAACTACAGTTTAACACATATTCACATAGAAAACAGCTGTTTTAAATTGTAATAATATTTCCCAATATTACTGATTGTATTATTCTATTAATCTCTGTAAGACGGTGGTCTTCCATCGCTGGAGGTGCTGGCCTCTGCTGGATGTGAGCGGCAGCTTCGTGTCTCTCTGAACCTCCATGCGGATGATGGCAATAGTGAAGCAGACGGCTGAGACATCTTCAGAACAATCTTGTTGTTGTTGTTTTCATATTCACTTCTATCTTTCAGACAAGCAAGTGTGCAAAAGATTTAACGAAACCGAAGGTTTTAGGTAATCAGGGGCCTCATTTATAAAATGTTGTGCAGAAAGCATCCTAAAATTGATCTTACGATCATCTCTCGAATATGCCTCTCTTAACACGTATGCCTCTCTTTCAGATGTGAAATTTGCAACTGAATGCTTTCAGCTCTCTGCCTTGTAAATGACTCCTAATTAATGTCATTAACAGAAAATATCACTAATCATAATAATTTTGAACAGCGAGCTGCAAGAACAGCTTACATTTTAAATAACCTGCAATACTCCGACAATAAAAAGTGCGTAGGTCTGCTCAGACCCTGACGTGACACTTTTCCACGTCAAAGACTGTCTTTATAAATATGAACGCTGGTGTGGATTTAAGCGAACGCACACTCTGCGATCAAATCTGACTGATGCACACTTTATAAATGAGGCCCCTGGTGTTTTCTATGAGAGTTCATATGACGTCAATCATGAAAAGTCTTGTAGGAAAAATTATTAAAATTAAAACTTAAATTTGTAATAGAAACATACATTTTAATCTATTAATAAAAAAAATTGATCTGAAATACAGAGTTGTTATTACAAACTATGTATGCTATGCTTTTTAACCTGGTAACATAACACTGTGGCAGTAACGTTAATGTTTTGTGGTCTAGACCGATACATCTGAAGCACACGGTGGTGGATACGCTGTGGAAGAACATCCTGGGTTTCAGTGGCGATTCAACCCCCGAAATCACACGTTATGTTGACATTATCAATCAAATAACCATTTTATTTTCATTTACTTGCATTTAATGGCTGATGAGAGTACATTTTTGGCCCTATAATTACACAAAAGGTGATTTTACACCATGTTTTTCTTTGGACAAAAGGCAGAATAAAATGTGCCATGCAAGCTGGAATTTAGGGGCCTTCAGCAATGGCACACATTTAACTTCTTGAACGTTTTGTTTCTTTGTGATGCTGCTGCTGCTGTAACCATGCGATTGTGCCTTTCAGTAAATCTATGACCCTCTCTGTTGTTGGGAAAGAGTTTGTGTCTGATATATGGTTAGTCTGGAAGATCACTTGCATTCTGCTGATCATCTTCCCTGAGCATCATTCAGATTCATTTCTTTACAATAATTAGTTCTTTTTTTCTGTCTACGTTCAATCTGAAAGGAACTAGCGCCAGTGATGGGTGCTTCTGAAACATTTACCAACCTGACAAGTCATGTGATCTCACCAAACAGCATCAACATATTAAACTGTTTCCAAGTTTGGTTTCAAAACATTTCACAATTCCAATGATTCGCTGCTAGATTGATTTGATCTGGTGAACCTGTGAACGGCCTAATGGTTTTAACTGATCTCAAGTCTGTTTAATAATGTAGTTTTAGTTTAATGAATTTTGATACTTATTGCACGCATAATAGAAAAATGAGAAGGATATTTAATAGCTTCTGATTGACCTAGTTATTAGCCCTGCCTAATAACACACAAAACCAGCTCTACACATTAATAAAAGACAGCCAGGTTTACCGAACCTTCACATTTAATGGTATTTCATTATTTGTAATAGTCTTTCATAACAACATGTAAAAGGTGTAATTGTATGTTTGGGCTGTGTTTACACCGTGTTGTCAGCAGGTGGCGCCAGCCTGTGGGGTTTTCAGCACTTTGAAACCGTGAATTACTTTGCAAAGCAATGGCAGTCGACTAAGCCTGGTTTCTCCCATCACTAATTTCACCAGTTTTGAGGGGGTTTGGGAAAGGAAATCATGTTGACTGCTGAAATAACAGTGACATTTATTATTTTATTGTTTTGCCATCAGTGTTTGAAATTCTGGAATATATTATTTAGCATTAGTGTTTAAACAGATACATGGGCCCTGGCTTGGCCCCGGTGGTTGGCCCTCTAATGCAAAGACTGTCCAGCTGTTTGATCTCCTCCATAACGCTTCACAAACAATATTCTGTTGAATTCAGATGAGTCTGGAAGTGCGCAGACTTGTGCGTATGATCTACTATCCTGTCTCTAGACATATCATATAGCAGGAACTACAAACGTCTTTGAGCGTCTAACACAGCGTGATCGCAACATCTTGAAATGAACGGTATTTAACTAGGTAAAGAGCCAACCTGTTGTTTTAAGATTCTAAATGGACGTTACAGGCACTAGATATACCTAAAACGATACTAAAATAATTTCCTCTCAATAAGCATTTACAGAAACGTGCCATAGGCTTTCTGAGTGATGAACAACAATCACTTCTATATCATGACTTTCTCTGAATTATGACTGAAATTTACACATCACTTTCCATGACAAATAGCTATGGCCATAAAGTTCTGTTTTCAGACAGAGAAGAGAGAGAGGTTAAAAAACAAAGCCATTAATAACATTCATTTGATAATAAGAGTATAAGAATAACTTAAGTACTCAACAGGCCTAAATACACATACAGTGCCCTCCATAAGTATTGAAACAGCACTTTTAGAGTTCATCCCACTCATTGATGTGAGCATAAGTATTGGGACAGTTGAACATAAGGCAGATATAAAAGATTAAAAGCTATTATTTAGTTGCAGATCCCTTGAGCACAATCACAGCAGTGAGTCTGTGACCCATAGACATCACCAGACTCTTGCTCTCATCCTTTGAAATACTTTTCCCAGCCTTTAATGCAGACAATCCCAATTGTTGCTTGTTTTGGGGAGTTTCTGCCTTTCCTCTCCTCTTCAGCTGCTGAAATTCATGTTCAATCAGATTTAAATCTGGAGATTGACTTGGGCAATCTAACACTTTCCATTTCTTTGCTCTTATAAACTCCTTGACTGAACTGGCAGGGTGTTTTGGGTCATTGTCCTGATGCAATATGAAGCACTTCCCAATTAATCTGGTGGCATTTTCTTGAATATTGGTAGGCAAGATGGTTTTGTACCCTTCCTAATTCATTCTGCTGCTGTCATCATACATTAAGTCATCAGTAAAGTTGAGAGGGCCTGTTCCAGAGACAGCCATGCACGCCCATGCCATGACACCACCTCCACCATGCTTTACAGATGAGGCCGTATGCTTGGGATCATTGCAGTTCCCTTTTTTTCTCCACATTTTTGCTTTCCCATCACTTAGATAAGTTCAAGTTCAAGTGTTCAAGTTGAGCTTTATTGTGAATTGTCATTCACAATATACACACTAAAAAAATAAGAGATAAAAAAAATACAAACTATACGAATGCTTCACAAATACTGTACATGTGCAAAGAGAGACATTTGAGTCAGCAGCTTGTTGGGGAACAGTGCAGGATGATTTGTAGTGCATGAGCATGTAAACATACATATATTGCTGAGTCTTTTGTGAGATTGTGTACACGCAGCAGTGTGTGTAAAGTGTCTAGTGCACATAGAGGAGAGTGTGTTACTACAGGTGGTTTGTACAGCCCACTCACCTGTGTGTAGCACACTTCCAATTGCACAAAAAAAAGTTTCATACAGTTTTTCTTTGGTGTGGTAAGGTTTGGGGTGGGGGGTGGCCCATGTTTCAGGAGGTAGGGGTTTGCATGGGGTTTCAGAGGGGGGCGGGGTGGTTTGAGTTCAGGGCTCTCACAGCTGTTGAGCAGTCTGGTGGAGTGGGCTCTGATGCTCCGGTACCATCTTCCTGATGGTAGGAGCTGGAAGAGACTGTGGGAGGGATGGGTGGAGTCCTTCACGATGCTGTTGGTTTTGCTGGAGCATCGTGTAAGGAAGATGTCCAGGATGGAGGGGAGAGGGGCACCGATGATCTTTGCAGCTGTGTTCACTGTCCGCTGGAGGGTCTTGCGGTCAGCAGCACTGCAGTTCCCGTACCAGACAGTGATGCAGCTGGTCAGCACACTCTCAATGGTGCCTCTGTAGAATGTGGTGAGGATGGGATAAAGGTTCATCTTTGTCTCATCGGTCCATAAACACAGTTCCAAAACTCTTCTGGTTCACCTTTGTGCTTTTTTTTTTTAACTGTAATCTTGTCTTTCTATGTGTGGTGCTGGTCAGAGGTTTGCATCTTGCTGTGTAGCATCTGTAATTCTGTGTCAGAGTCTCCTGAGGACAGTAGATTGTCAGAGCATCACCCCAGCTTTCTGGTGGTTGTTGCTGATTTTACAGACACGTCTTTTAGGATTCATTTTCACAGGTTTTATGATTTGTCTGTCATCAGCTACTGTTGTTTTCTCAGCCGATCAGGTCGTTGTTGGTTGCTGGTGGTTTCCAAACTCTTGATTTCTCCATGCCCTTTGTTTTTTTCTGGAGCTCTAACTGACTTCCTCTTTTCTTTTAGCATCCAAATTGCTTGCTTTTCTCTCAAAGTCAGCTCCCTCATCTTCATCCTGGTTTGTGTGTGTCATCATCGAATGCAGGATTCAGAATACAGAAGTAATGGATATAACTGATACGACACATTCCCTGCTTTTAATATCTGAAGAATTAATGCAACAGGACACAGCTGATCACTTAGAAAGACCTGAGAGGCAACTGCTCCAATACTTATGCTCTCATCAGATAGAGGGATGAACTCTAAAAGTGCTGAACTCCTTAGCTGCTAAAACATGTATGTGTTGAAACGGCTAATAATAAAACGTGACATTCTGTAGTTTTGTCTCATATTCATCTTTTAATCATATTTGTTAATGTCTTGACTCCACAGCCATCAGAGCAATTGTGTCTTTACTCTTCCAATACTTATGGAGAGCACTGTATATAAAATGTTATCTTAGAATAACATTGATAACACAGTATTTTTATTCAGTTTAAGTGTTTGTTTAGAATGTTAGTAGTAGTTGTGGAGGAATTTGTAAAAAAAAAAAACTTTCCAGAAAAAAATTAAAATAAAATAAATTCTTAAATACATAAAAATGAAAAATAAAGGAAATAAAACCTAGCTCATTATAATAAGGTCAGGTTAGTCAGCATCAATTAATGCATGAACTGCACTAAAATAAGCAACTTATTGGTTACAGTATTTATTCATCTTTGTTAACAGTTTATTGTGAGTTCAGTTAGCATCTCAGGGTCTGCTCTCCCCTCTCTGCAGGACATCTACCTCAAACGCTGCAAAAATAGAGCTGTTAAAATAATCAAGGACTCAAATCACCCTGGTAACCAGCTATTCACTTTGCTTCCATCTGGTAAGCGCTTCCGTAGCCTGATGGCAAAAACTGAGAGACTTAGGAGGAGCTTCTTCCCCCAGGCCATCAGGCTCCTAAACTCTAACTCTGTGTCATAACATCTCTTGACTCCATGTAAATATCTATAAGCTATTCATAATATATATTCATAAATAAATATATTCATATATCTATAAGATATTTTTTCTACCTCATATTGCTGCTATTTATATACCCTGTACAACTTTTTTACACATTCTTTTGCACATTCTTGTTATATTACTATTTATGTCAACAACATACTGACCTGCACATTTATATTTATATTTTTTTATCTTTTATTTTATTTTTTCTACTTTTCTTTTTCTTGATATTTGTATACTATATAATTGCACTGTCCTTGGAGCGGACCTGACCTACATTTCACTGCTGGTTATACTCTGTATAATTGTGTATGTGACAAATAAAAATATTGAATCTAGCTCGGTCCAACTTTTTTTTTTTTTTTTTGTAACAATGTATTAGTAAATGTTGAAATTAACATTAACTTGATGAATAAATCCTTTATAAGTTCATGTTAACTAATATAGTTAACTAATAATCACAAAATCACTGAAAATACAGAAAAAAAGAATGACAGAACTTTCCTTTTGTTTTCTCATGTCATTCAGGAAATAAAGACGATGTCACTTCCTGTGGAATGTGATATGTGGAATATTCCAAATATCTAAATTGAATCAATTTTGTGACACAACTAAAAGCACTTACAAGCAGTTTGTCACAAAGACCATTTAAAGATGCATATTGCCAAATGTAAAGTGTGTGAAACAAAATGCACATTGGGTCAAAAGGGAAAGGAACTGCATTGAAAATTGAAATCTATCACAAACCTAGGATAAACAAAGACTGGGGATTTTGAAAAATAAAAACAAACATTATAATCTTTGTATTTATGTATGTACGTATGTATGCATGCATGTATTTATTTATTTATTTAGCACATAGATGATTACGTAATTTTACAGTAAATTGTCAACTATGTAATAGAAAGTATTTAATTATAAAAATGTAAAACAGAAGGTATTTACTAATCGTCTTAGGCTTTTGGGCCCCACAATATTTACACAAGAGATTATCTTTCAATGGATATTTTGTGAATAATGATTATGAACTCTGTAACTGAGATGGATCAAACACGCAGTTATTTTGTATATTTAACAAGCAATAAATTTAACATAATATCCCTCACCCAAAAAGCATTGTGTGTTAGTCTCATCTGAACTACCTATAAACATCAACTAACACCCCGGCAAAACCAGGCCTCCGGTTACCATGGTAGCAAGGACACTTCAGCAAGATAAGACTGTTTTTACGACCCAAAGGAATTTGGAGAGAGTTTTGACTTTCACTTAATCACTTTGAAACAGATAAATGAACCCTTTTAACCCCTGTGAAACATTAGTATTATAAGAATCTTAAATGTTCTTCATATGCAACACACCCCGCTAGAAGACGAGATATCGCAGACTTTCCATCCGAAAGTAGAATTCCTCACTGGCTCACTCAAATCTTGACATCTTCTCTCTTTAAAACATCACTGATCACAAGATCAAGAATTCTGAATTCTAAGAGAAGTCACTGAAGATGAGAACAAAAATCAAATATTGCTATAACTTCATGATTTTACTCTTTACTTTGCTTCTACTCTGGAGTCCCTAATCTGAGTAGTACTATACAGTAAGAAAGTTATTTCCCATACCCCGGAAACAAACATTTCTCAGAATTAATAAACAAATAACACTGTGTTAACTGGACAAACAGGTTAAAAATGAGTTAGTCTGTACCATCTGAGACGCTTAAGGGACTTTAGACTTCCCTCTCGGGTGCTTAAGACTTTTTACACCTGCACCATCGAGAGCGTCCTGACGGGCAGCATCACTTCCTGGTTCGGGAACTGCACTATGCAGGACAGACGAGCCCTCCAGAGGGTGGTGCGTTCAGCGGAACGTACCATTCACACCGAGCTCCCTAACCTGCAGGACATCTACAGCAAGCGGTGCCTGACCAGGGCCAGGAAGATAGTGAAGGACCTCAGCCATCCCAACAATGGACTCTTTTCTCTGCTGCGTTCAGGGAGACGCTTCCGCTGCATGAAGGCGAACACAGAGAGAATGAGGAGGAGCTTCTTCCCGCAGGCCATTCGGAGTCTTAACCTCTCTCCACTCTAATCACATCACCCCACACTTCCACTTTGCACATTTTCAAATACAATCTGCACTAATTTGTAGAAGGTTACGTAAGGATAAATGAGTGGGCTTTACATACCTTTTGTCTTTAGTATTTACATTTATTCATTTAGCTGACGCTTTTATCCAAAGCGTCAGCTAAATGAATAAAAGAAAAATGAATAACTTCATGAAAAATCATGAAGTTATAGCAATTGCTATATATGTCAGAGGTCGCACGCCTCTGGAGCAACTAGGGGTTAAGTGTCTTGCTCAGGGACACATTGGTGTCTCACAGTGGATTCGAACCCGGGTCTCTCACACCAAAGGCATGTGTCTTATCCACTGCGCCATCAACACCCCAGTATTCCTTTTACTCACTTATACACTTTACTGCACAGCACAGCACACGGACACTTTATCACTGACATACACTTTACTTTTTATAGAATCCATATAGAATCATATTCTATTTTTATTCTTCATATCTATTTTTATTCTCATATCTATTTTTTATTTTATTTTATTGCTAGTTTATTTCTGTATATATGTTTACTGTACTTTTTCTATTTGTATTTTTGTAAACTTGAGGTTTTTCTTAATTTTGTTGGACAATTTGTTGGACAGTCGTACAATACATTTCACTACATGTCGTACTATGTATGTATATGTATGTGACAAATAAAATTTGAATTTGAATTTATAATTTATTATTCATATTTTTGAGCTAATTTGCAACAACATGTAATTGTATATGAGCATGAAGAACCACAGAAATATACAGTATACAGTGCTGTTCAGTGCCCGATTCTTCATTCTTCACCCCTGGTTTAGACAGATTATGCCTGATGCTAAATGTTGATGGAGAGAGAGAGAGAGAGATAAGAAAAAAAAACCCTCTTTGATCATATGTTTGGAGCATTTGTCTGAATAGAACTGGCCCTCAGCTGAGCATGTTTTCTCCAAGGTTTTTTTCTCCATTTTGTCACCGATGCAGTTTTGGTTCCTCTGGCTTGCTTAGTTGGGGACACTTAATTTCCAGTGATATCGTTGACTTGATTGCACAGATACTATTAGAACTGAACTGAGCTGGATGATAACATCACTGAATTCAATAATGAATAAATTGAGTGTTTAATCTTGTCCTTTTGCATTATTGACACATTATTTTGCTATTCTGTTATTGGTAAGTTGAATTGACACAATCTGTATTGTTAAAAGCGCTATATAAATAAAGATGACTTGACTTATTAGATATGTGATAATTATTAAATAAAAATCTCCTTACTGAGAACTACTTGTGAACTATGACCAATTAATAAAGAATAACCAATGAATTACTAATCACAACAGTAACGTCTTAAAAGTGAACAATTGGGTTCTTTGTGGAAACTAATTTATGTATACGATATCCCCCAAATGAGTTGGCTATATTTTAAAATTGTGACTACTACTCTTACCAAAGGATGGATGTTCTCTGTTTATTTTAATAATAATAAATAAAAACAATAATTCACTTAAAAAAATTTATAATTAGGAAGTGATGCTGACAAACTCATGATTGAATTAGTTCACAATTATGAACTCTGTTTTATGTCAGTTCAATATGTATCCCACTCCAAATGACCTACTGGTAAAATATCACTAGTGCCTCACACACTGTATGACTGTACATCTTGTGTCAGATATAAAACGTTAAATAACTTTTAATTTACGTGTGAGTAATTACTGAGGGATTAACATGTTTTTCACTTTAAAATAATGGTCCAGATCACTAGTAGTTCCTTAGTAGCACTTTAGCTTTGAAGTGAATAATACATTAACCCCTCACTAATTACTCAAGCTTTACCTTGTCAGCTTGCAGGAACTACTAGTGATCTGGACCATTATTTTAAAGTGGAAAAACACTTGAACCACTCAGTAATTACTAAGTATTTGAATACGTTATTTAAAATATTTAAATCTGACACATAGTGTACAGGTATACATTTGTGTGAGGCACTAGTGATATTTTACCAGACACTGTAATCTGGAATATGCAGTTTTGTTCTTAACACAATATAAATGCAGTCAATGCATTAAGGATGTGAATTGTTTTTGTCAAGAGAACATTTATTTTCAAGAAAAGTTCTACCCAGCCTACTGTCACTCAAAATGGTTAAATTCTCATAATTCTCATAATTGTTAATTGCTCATTAATTGTTAAATTCAATCACTTCCTAATTATGTTACAGAAGTAGGACACAGACTGAGTGACGTAATGTGAACGGGTTTTATTGACAGACTTGAGGTGGTGGAATGAATCAGGTAAGTGATGATACAAGGATTCTTCGGTGTTCAAGATGGATGGTAACTTGAATATCTTTTTCCAAACAGGAGACACGGAACAGGAGTAACTGCACACCTCACCAACACAGTGGATCAGGACGAGACTCGGGAGCTGACAGACTTGGGATCGCTGGAAGACACACTTGGGATGGAACACAGCAGGTAAGTAAACAAGACGGTAAGTATCAAGCATAGAGATATGATAGCTATAGTAGTCCTCTTCGTAGGAATGAGACCGGACACTGGAGTGTTGTGAGGTGTGAGTATTTGAGGAGTGCGGGATGATTGCCATTGATGACGTGCAGGTGATTAGAATTCAGGTGAGGGAGTGCGCTGTGATTGACTGGTGATTGAGCCTGGCCGATTGGTGACATTACCCCCCTCTCCACGGGCCACTCCTGAGGGCCGAGAACCCCGACATCATGGTGGTCTACCTCTTCCTCTGGGTGCAGGACGATCAGGATGACTGGCATGGAACTCCTCGACTAATACATCGTCTCTGGGGACCCAAGATCTCTTCTCAGGGCCGTATCCCTCCCAGTCCACAAAGTACTCTAGACGACCACCACGGCGTCGGGAGTCCAAGATCTCCTTGACCTGATAGATGGCGCCATCCTCCAGGATTAATGGGAGAGGGGGCTCCTCCATCGGGCCAGGCTCTGTGGAGGGAGAAACAGGAGTGTGGTAAGGTTTAAGGAGAGATACGTGGAACGTGGGATGAATTCTGTACTGGGGTGGAAGCTGGAGCTGGTAGGTGACTGGGTTGATTTGTTTGGTGATGGTGAAGGGACCAACAAATCTGGGGCTTAATTTTCTGCAGGGTAGGCGCATCCTGATGTCTCTGGTGGACAGCCAGACCTTCTGTCCAGGTTGGTACTGGGGAGCTTCGGAACGTCGAAGGTCGGTTGTCATTCTGCGCCTACGTACTGCTCGCTGCAGATGATGGTGAGTGGCGTCCCAGACCCTCTCGCTCTCGGAACCAGTAGTTCACTGATGGAACATCCGACGGTTCCCCGGACCAGGGGAACATGGGTGGCTGGTAACTGAGTACGCACTGGAACGGAGTCAAACCGGTGGCAGGTTGGCGCAGGGAGTTTTGGGCGTACTCGGCCAAGCCAATGAACTGGTTCCAAGAGTGCTGGTGGCCGTGGCAGAAGGTTCGAAGGAATCGTCCAACTTCCTGGATTTTTCTTTCAGTCTGCCCGTTCGTCTGGGGATGGTAACCAGAGGACAGACTGATGGTCACACCTAGGAGCTTGAAGAAGGCCTTCCATACTCATGAAACGAATCGAGGTCTGCGGTCTGAGACGATATCCTCTGGAATTCCGTAATATCTAACGATGTGGTTGAACATCAGTTCAGCGGTTTCCATGGCTGTGGGTAGGCCCTTGAGAGGAAGAAGACAACATGATTTAGAAAATCGATCAATGATACACGTATTACCATTGGAGGTAGGCAGATCGGTGACGAAGTCTACTCCTAGGTGTGACCAGGGCCGATTTGGAATGGGCAGAGGAAGCAGCTTACCCGCTGGCAGGTGGCGTGGGCTTTTGGACATTGCACACTCTGCACAGCCCTGGACAAACCTTCTTACATCCCGAGCCATATTGGGCCACCAGAAGCGATCTTTCAGAAGCGAGAGGGTGTTGTTGGCCCCTGGGTGGCCAGTGCCCAGATATGTATGTACAGACAGGATGAGAGGAGTGCGTTGAACCTTGGGGATATACTGCAAACCAGGTGGACAGCCCGGCGAAGTGGCCGTGGAAGCATTGGAGGAGGTGAACGGGCTGGAATTCCACTGAATGGGGCTTACTATGATCTTTTCGGGTAGGATGGGTTCTGGTTCTTCTTCAATTTCCTTTTTAGAGTCATGGAGTCGAGACAGAGTGTCAGCTTTAACATTCTTGGGACCAGGTCGATAGGAAATGGTGAAATTGAAGTGCGTGAAAAAGAGAGCCCATCGGGTTTGATGAGGGTTAAGTCTCTTGGCTTCCTTCAGATACTGGAGATTCTTATGATCAGTAAGGACTGTAAATGGATGTTGCGGACCCTTCAACCAATGTCTCCACTCTTCAAGGACCAGCTTAATGGCGAGGAGTTCTCGATTACCTATATCATAGTTTCTCTCTGCCGGGCTGAGTTTCCGGCAAAAGAAGACACATGGCTGGAGTTTAGATGGTGTCCCCTGCTGCTGAGAAAGGATGGCACCAACTCCTGAGGTGGATGCGTCAACTTCCACGATGAACGGTTCACTGGGGTCAGGATGCACGAGTACTGGAGCGTTCATAAACGCCTCCTTGAGATGCTTGAAGGCTTCGGAGGCAGTGGGGTTCCAGACGAGTGATTTGGGTTTGTTGCGAAGCAAGTTGGTCAAACGGCTTGTGATGGTGCTGTACTTGTGAATGAAGCGGCGGTAAAAGTTGGCAAACCCCAGGAATCGTTGCAGTTCCTTAATGGTGCCAGGAGTGGGCCATCCTTGAATGGCCTCCACCTTCCCCTGGTCCATCCAGATGCCACCGCTATCGATGTTGTATCCTAAAAACTGCACTGAGGACTGATGGAACGTACACTTCTCTGCCTTGAGGAACAGGTGGAAGTCTCTCAGGCGTGTCAGGACCTCCGCAATGTGGCGACGATGTTCGGCCATGCTCCGGAAGTAGATGAGAATGTCATCAATGTAGACCAGCACAAACTTGTGGAGAAACTCCCGGAGCACCTCATGCATAGAGTCTTGGAATACGGAGGGAGCGTTGACAAGGCCATAGGGCATGACTAAGTACTCATAGTGGCCCGTAGGGGTCACGAAAGCCGTTTTCCACTCATCCCCATCACGTATTCTGATGAGGTTGTAGGCGCTGCGGAGGTCCAGCTTGGAGAATACGGTGGCTCCGCGAAGATGTTCAAGCGCTGCTGGGACAAGAGGAAGGGGATAACGGAATTTAACCGTTATGTTGTTCAGGGTTCGGTAATCTATGCAAGGTCGTAATCCACCATCCTTCTTGGCCACGAAGAAAAAGCTCAAAGCAGCAGGGGATGTGGAGGGACGAATTTAACCTTGCTTGAGTGCCTCCTCAATGTACTCCTCCATGGCCTTCTGCTCGGGGATTGAGAGTGAGTAAATTTTCCCATGGGGCACTGGCTCACCCGGTATGAGGTCTATTGCACAGTCCCATGGCCGATGTGGAGGTAACTGGGAGGCCTTCTGGGGGCAGAAGACGTCGCTGAAGTGGGAGCAACAGGCTGGGATATCTATGGAGCGTTTCTCGAGGGGACTTTCTATGGAGGTGGCGTTTACCGCAATCTTCTTGACAGGAACAGATTTGGGTCTGGGAGTGTTGGGAAAACAGCTAGGGAAGCAGTGGTTACCCCACTTCAGGACCTCACCAGTATGCCAGGCGATGTTGGGCTGATGTTGTACAAACCAGGGCCTTCCCAGTATGATATCTGCTGTTGAACCCTCCAGAACCAGAAGATGAATGTCCTCTTCATGCAGCGAACCCACTTTCAGGCAGACAGGATCCGCACTGCGGTTGACACATTTACGACTGAGGGCGGTGCCAGTTACCGACTGTATTTGATAGCTGGTTTTGGAGATTGCGGTTGGGAGGTTGAGCCAACGGCTGAGATCTCCCGAGATAAAGTTCCCGGCTGACCCGGAGTCAATGAGGGCATAGGCTGGAAGAGAGAATTTGGAGGCAGTAAGCAGAACTTCTATGGCCAAGGGTTTTAAATTCTGTATCACTGGCTGCATGGCACTCACCAAAAGTCGAGGGGGTCGCATGGGGCATGCTGCCCTGAAGTGTCCTTTTTCACCACAGTATAGGCATAATCCGAATGAGATCCATCTTTGACGTTCCTGGATGGGCAGACGAGCACGATCGATCTGCATGGGTTCGCTCGCTGGTTCTGGAGGGTATTGGCTGAGTGGGTGGTGGAGGAGTGAATTGCAACTGGGGGTTAAAGCTTGTTCCTCAAGACAAGATTTCATACGTGATGCGCATCGGATGGAAAGCTGTATCAGGCTCTCTAGTCCACAAATGTCGTCATAGGCGGCCAGCTGCAGCTGAAGTTTGGGTTCCAACCCCTGACGATAGGCTGTCAATAGAGATCGCTCGTTCCATCCACTGGCTGCTGCTAGGGTGCGAAACTGGAGAGCATAATCATTAATAGACAGAGAGCCTTGACGTAAATGATACAGCTTTTCACTTACGTAGGTGTCATAGGCGGGCCTGCCAAATACTTCCCGAAAATGGTTTACAAAATCGACGAAAGATTGAGTGGCTTTACCCCCCTGAGCCCAGAAGGTTTCTGCCCACTGTAAGGCCTTTCCCTTTAGGAGAGAAAGGATAAAAGCGATCTTTGATATTTCTGTGGGGTACAAGTGCGGCTGCATCTCAATGGCTAGGGAACATTGTAATAAACCGCCACGCCAGAGAAGGGCGCTGGTTTGGCCATGGGACTGGAGATCACGGTGGTAGAAGAAATGGTGGAGCTGTTGACGGAAGTGACTGGAGGTGCTGGTGGAGGCGTCGGTGTGAGAGCCCGCTGGAGAGCATTGACGAGCTCTTGGAATGGATCCGGTGTGCTCATAGTCTGTCTGTTCGGTGTGGGTCCGGTCTTCTGTTACAGGAGTAGGACACAGACTGAGTGACGTAATGTGAACAGGTTTTATTGACAGACTTGAGGTGGTGGAATGCATCAGGTAAGTGATGATACAAGGATTCTTCGTGTTCAGGATGGATGGTAACTTGAATATCTTTTTCCAAACAGGAGACACGGAACAGGAGTAACTGCACACCTCACCAACAGTGGATCAGGATGAGACTTGGGAGCTGACAGACTTGGGATCGCTGGAAGACACACTTGGGATGGAACACAGCAGGTAAGTAAACAAGACGGTAAGTATCAAGCATAGAGATATGATAGCTATAGTAGTCCTCTTCGTTGGAACGAGACCGGTTTAATTCTGACCTTATAACTTGCAATTGCAAGTTTGTATCACGCAATTCTGAGAAAAGTCAAAATTGCGAGGAAAAAAATCAGAATTGAGACAATTTTAATTTTTTTTTTATTATTCAGTGTCAGAAACAGGCTTGCATAAAAAAAAAAATAAAAAAAAAAAATATATATATATATATATATATACTAGTGTTGCTTTCGTCAACGAAAATTATGACTAAATATCGTCGTCAACGAAACTTTATCAGGTGACGAAAACGAGACGAGACCCAACGTAAATGCTGGTCATGTGACAATGACTATAATTAAATATATAATGCAATATTGTTGATGAATAATAACGAGATTAAATGTGGTTTACAAAATAAAAATTATGCTAAAATGTCTCTTCATTTTCGTTGACCAAAACGAGACGAAATGAAATGAAATGTTATAACGTTATTTGGTCTTGTTTAGTCGCATTATTATTAGGCACGTTCGACTTGAAGCGGCGCTGCACAGAATGATCAGTTTAGACATAAAAGTACCGTGAGAGTGATTCGAAAGCATAATGATCCGTCTGCTCTCTTATCTCTATCGCGGTACTGTGATGTCATGCACTGATCATTCTGCGCAGCGCTGTAAACTCGCCCATTATTATTTTGCAGTATTTCTGTTTCCTGTGTCTCACTTCTGGGGTTGCATTCCGAAAAAACGGTGCAAAACGTTTATTAAACGGAAACTGTGATGCGTTGAACACCCTGTTCTGATGACGCAAGTGTTGTAACTATGGCAGCTGAGAAGGCCATTCTTTCTTTTTGAAGAATTTTTGGAGCCTCATGAAATCGGTATAAATACGTGTTTAATACTGCAAAATACACTCAATGTTACAGTCACTGCCCTTGCCGTCCAGAATAAAAGAGTTCCAATCGAGTGAAGGGATTTGTGGAAACTGTGGTTCCTAATTATTGTGATCCAACCTTTGCCTCGCACTTCTTACCTCCAAGACTGTGTTATCATCTATATGACCGTATTATTTTTATTGTGAGTAGTTGTGCTATGATAGTGTAATATTTACCATTATATAATCAGAGGAGCATAAAAAGCTTTATGAAAGTGTCACTCCACAATACAATAGCAAAATATATAAATATGTATAGTATTTTAATGTTACATTAATCAGTGTCTAGCACACCTTCCTAAGGAAAGGATATGGACCAGAAGACATTGCAATTACTACATGATATTTAGACAGACTTAAAGAAGTTCCAGATCTATACTTGTGCTCTTATTATTTCAGTTATATTTCCCTTTAATGTAAATAAACATGTGCAAACAATATACTTGCTCTTGTGAATTTATTTAGATGTTAATTACATTTACTTACAAATTCACCATCATCATCATGATATGCTATGTTACTATAAAACTCTTACGACAAACATGTCTTCTAATATCTTCAATTGTTGCATATACCGAGCTGCAGCGGACATATTAAATGACTTCTCTTGGATCCATTGTGCGATCTGTCTCTTTAATACCGCATGGTTTATATACACGTTGCAGCTCATTGGGCTGACATTTTTGACACACCCACCAAACAAGAGAAAACGTATCTCAAACTCTGTTGCACACCATTGCACACCATTTCCAGAAAACATGTCGTTCAACCTGGAAACCGTAGCAGACCGTTGGGCACCGGTGTGAGCCTGAACGTGCCCCAGGTTGCACTGCGCAGACGCAGGTGACGTCACTTCCTCAAACCCCACTCGTGGCATTATTTAGAAGACGACAAAAAACATGTTAACGTGTTTGGTTGGTAAAATAAATGTGGTAAATTCAAATCAGAGCATCTTCCGTGTCTGGAATGGATTTATTCTTGTGTCTATAAGGTAACAATTATATAATAAGATAACCTTGTTTGAAATGGGTTTGGCTAAAAGAAAATGTTGGTTTAGTCTGTACTTGGTACTTATACTATATTGACTGGTTTAAATAGAATTACTAAAAAGAGACTAAAATACAATTTTCATTGACTACAACTAGACTAAATGTCATATTTCTCGTTTGGCTCTCATCGAAGGCGGTCGCATTTTTCTTCCCTCCCTGCCCTTATCACCCCTGCTTGCTCTCTCCTGTCTTGTCCTTGTCTGACACTGAAGAGACTTTCTCCGCAATATTCTACAAAACCGAAATTATGGATCTGATCAACTGGTCTCTTAATGCAATTGACACCATCTTGGGATCGGGAGAACCCAAGTGTCCTGCTGGGACTTTCGCAGCTGGCTACACGATGGACGCATGGGAGAGGTGGCGGGTCGTGTGTCTGGCGGCTCTTTCCGTGGAGGACATTGAAGACATCTACCTATTCGGAACCATGATAACTGGGTTTCTGCTGTTTGGATTAGGTGTTACCCTGTTATCTGAGAATTCAGGAGACGGGAAAAGCTGTCCAAAAATTCACAAGGCTGCCCATCATGATTGAAGCAGTTGGCACCAGTCAACTCTGAGACAGAGACTATTAACCGCAATATGGATTCGATCACGGCTAAGCTCTCGGCTTTGGAAAGGAAAATTGATGGACAAGGAGATCAGAATGGACAATGAGAATAAGCTGTGAAATTAAAAGGCAGCTTATCGCCCAAAGACCAAACAATCTTATCTCTTTCGGCTTCCCAAAACAACAGAACAGCTTGGCAAGGTTGTTCTGGAATCTAACTCCCCGGATGAATACTGCAGAGAGACGCTCTTTCTTCCCTCCCCCCTCAACAAACACCTTGTGATTGTCGAGCGTTTGGGTTCCGGCCAAGGTCGTTTCCATGGCAATACAATCTGCAGACTGAGACAACTTGTCTGGAGTGCCAGCGCGGCGGATCTCTAGGCACACGAACTTACACATACACACATACAGATATTCATTCACCTCCCTACCCCCATCCAACGCCTTTGACGCTTCTTCCCGTCAGACTGATAACGGGTCTGGGTTAGCGCTGTAATGGCTGCAGACCGGATGGCTGGTCGCCTGAGCTGGATTATCTTGCAAGTGTTCCTGTATTGACTGTGCTCTATGCTGAGGTTTTTTGTCTGTTCTCACACTGTACTCCCGTTCAGGAGCATAGTGTGAGGATTATTTTTTTCTCCTTTCCTTCCTCATGTTGTGCTGTATTCTTCTTCTCTATTGCATTTCGTTGCCTTGTTACATGTGCAATGACAATAAATTGAATCCAATCCAATCCAATCAGTTTTCGTTTACTAAAACTAGACGAAAATAGTCATGGATAATTCTGACTAAAATAAGACTAAAATGCTCAGAGTTTTAGTTGACTGAAACTTGACTAAACTAAAAAAGAGTATGAACGTGACTAAAACTAATAAAAACTAAAATGACAGCTTCACACAAAGACTAGACTAAAATTAAAACAGGCCGCCAAAAACAACACTATACTAGAGTAACTTGCCTAAGTAAAATCCCATCAGGCAACTACTAAATACAAGGGCAAACACGGAGCAGAGCAAACCCACAAACTAAAAGTCCACCACTCAAAGCAAGAGCACAGAAGCAGGTAAGATGACAAAGCCCCCCACTTAAGGAGCAGATTTCAGGTGCTGGCAGATGCCAGATGAAGCTGGAGATGACCACTGTGGAAAATTGGACCATGGTGAAGAAGGCTGATCATTGCAATGGTGCAATGGTGCAAAAATGAGCACGGGACCTTGTGGAACCGATGGAGCTAGAGACCAAGGTGGAGCTGGTGACTAAGCAGAGATGGAGACCACCACGGCGGAGTCGAGACAGGCTGTGACTCCTTACCCTTGACATGGAACACCAGGGGTTCAGAGATGGCCCTTCTGGCTGTGACGGGAAACTCAAGGAACACAGAGACGGTACTCCTGGCCATGACGGTTCAGGCAGGGAACACAGTTCCTCCAATTACTCTGGTGTCTGTGTGATAATCTGTGATGTGATTGTCCCAGCTGCTACTATCTTGGGCCATTCTGAATGGAGATCAGTAGATGACCACCCGAAAGTGCTGATAATGAGAAACTCCATGGCCATGAATTTCCCTACCCATCTGTAGCTAAAGGTGTTCCCATGGGTGTTAGGCCTGGTAGTCCAGTCTTCCCACTGACTGGACAGTTCAGAGTCCTGGACCGGCCCCTCAATGTCACAGTCAATGCTTGGCTGCCAAACCAGGTCCTAGCATCTTTGCTTGAACTTGCACAGCTGACCCTTGTGTGTGCCATTGAGAGACATGTATATACATTTACATTTAGTCATTTGGCAGACGCTTTTATCCAAAGCGACTTACAATTAGGCAGCATGCATACTACTGACACTACTGTACAGAGACCGCTGGAGACACAAACATCACTCCAACATCTGTACAGCACTAGACTAAACAACAATACATCAGGGGAGTGGCCTGCACTAGTCACAGACACTCTCTGCCTGTGAATTATTTTGCATATTTCAGATTTCTGACATCAGGTTGTAACAGTCACTGTCTGTCACATGGTTTTCTTGTTCTTATTGTCAGTGCTATGTTCATCCCATCCACTAGGGGACACCAGTAGCACCTATTCATTACGGATAAAAGAGGAAGTAGTAGAGAAAGAGGTAGATTCAATTTGAGTAACCACATGGTATCTGTTGTTCTCACTAATAATCCTAGCTTGAGAAATGTTTATATTTCATCTTTTGTGTATGCTTTGGCGAACAATTTGTAAAAATGTTAATGAGTTGTTTCTTTTGTAGGGGATTTTTGTATTATACGTGACTTACATTGCCCTTGAGTGCTGGACTGGGAGTTTGCTTGGGTGCATGGGTGCAACTGCCCAAGGATTTTATTCAAAGACTCCCGGGCTACGACCAGAAGGACAAATACTTCCTTTCATCAATTCCTACCATTTGCAGATAAGACTTTTCATTCTAAAGACTGCTTACTTTATCAACCCCATTATTCGTCAACATCTTTATGGGATATTTCACTTTCATCTACTCACACCATTACTTTTTGTGTGATTTATTTAATGTTGAGTTTGTTTGTTTGTTTGGTGTTTATGGTGAATTGTTTATGTAAAAGTTCAATATATGCTGAGAAAAGATTTTCTTTGTTGTCTTTTGTTGATACATTGCATACAGGGTAGAGTGAAAGATTGATTTCCCCCTCATTCTTCTGTAGCAGGCCTGGTTTGAAATGGCTGGGACAGTTATAGGTAGGCTGACATACTGTATTTTTGGAGGGCGGCATATTAAAGAAAGCATACATGGCAGACATCTGAAATTGTTTACAGCACTTTTAACATGAAAATGAACTGTTGGACAAAGAAAAGTTTTGAGAAAATTGAGCTTGTCCACATCTCATTCCATTCACTAATTTGACTTCAATCACTAGAAAATCCAAAGTGGACAAATCAAGCCCACAGTCATCTATGAGTTTAATAGTATATATTTAAAATGATTGTTAAACATTTCAAAGGCCATAGTATATATTGCACGTTGCAATTAATCACTCTTTGATAACTGATATTTTGAATATATATTTTATTGTATCATTTGCATTATTCACATTGGATTAAGTAGACAATTTATTGGTTAAAGATGAACCAAAACTGACATTTTAGCTTTATAATGAAGCTACTGAACAATTAATACTGACTAATTGGTACTCACCATTAACTTAGGTATACAATTGCTGACCATGTCATGACATGTCTGTTGTGGTCAATTAGTTACTACATAATCATTTTAAATCCTTATGAGTTAAGTTATAAAAATATACTAGTGCGTGTCCATAAATCTCTTTGGAAAGTTAAATGCATTTATCTATACACAATGCAAACTGCAACTGGGTTTTTGTTTAAATGAAAAAAAAACTTGCAAAAAAAGCAGCAGCATAGAGCGCGTGCACACACACACACACACTTCTACTACATGTGGGGTATTCTTCCCCCATTTGATGGATATGGTTGAAGTATTTGGGTAGTAGTTCTTTGCAGGTAGGATGTTGACCCTGTGTCTGATCTCCAGGGTCTGATCTTTTACTCTGCACAGACTGGTTCATAAGTGAAGTGAGTGAGTGAAGTGACATTCAGCCAAGTATGGTGACCCATACTCGGAATTCGTGCTCTGCATTTAACCCATCCAACGTGCACACACACACAGCAGTGAACACACACACAGCAGTGAACACACACCCGGAGCAGTGGGCAGCCATTTTATGCTGCAGCGCCCGGGGAGCAGTTGGGGGTTCGGTGTCTTGCTCAAGGGCACCTCAGTCGTGGTATTGAGGGTGGAGAGAGCGCTGGACATTCACTCCCCCCACCTACAATTCCTGCCGGCCGGAGACTCGAACCCGCAACCTTCGGATTACAAGTCCGACTCTCTAACCATTAGGCCACGACTTCCATAAATCTTATGCTGTGTAAAAGGACACATACACGGCTTCCTCAGAGCCTGCAAATCATCTACACTTACAGCTTAACTATCCATTTTACAGGATGTTGACGATTTGAAACAGTCTATATGTTACAGGTCACCCCTGCATCTTCTACGTGACCGCAGTTGGTTTTTCCCCATCCTGAGAATTTACAGTGGTGAATAGTCTTCAGTACCAACACAAGCAACATCATCCATCCAGATTAACCCAGTGCCTAAGAGAGAGAGGAAATGGATCTCATGCATCTCATCAATCTTTATGGTTTAATTGTATAATACAATGGACATGCATTTTAAACATTTGACAGACTCTTTTTATCCAAGATACATTTGAGATTTAAAGTATATTAAATCCATTCATACATTGCCTACTATTTCAGCTACAGAAAGTCAAGGAGTTAAGCATGGAAATCTGTGCAAATATGACTTAAAAACCCTTTTAGAGCACATTACTGTAGAGTGCACTAAATGCAGTCCCTCTTGGGGCTTTTGTAACTCTTTGCAAGCACGTCTGTAGCTGCCTTGAGGTCACTCTGACCTTGTCCAAACTGGCCTGTTTTGTGGATTACTTTGGCTCCACGGTAGCCCAGCATCCTGCACACAACGTCTCCATCGTTCATGTTCCAAACATCATCACACACTGTCCCCCATCGAAGCTCATGGAACACCTCCACTCGACCCTCGTGAGGCCCAGAGCCGTTCACCACCCTTACCAGAGTTTCTTCCACTGAAACACACACATTCATCATAGAGGGACTCCATTAGAATAAAAGCATATAGATAAATACTTATTCATGGAAAAATAAATCCCATTTACATGTGCTTTAATTGACTTTGTGTCACAGGAATTAAGTGTGTCTGTGTGTGGTCCAGATTATACTGTAGATAGGAATATATAAGAAATATATACATGGTAAATTCTTCATAATAATAAAAACACATACAAAGTATACATAGATACACAAATATCTAGTACATCTACATTTACTGTAATTGTGCAAAGCTTTAAAAAGAATGTTGCAGGATGGGATGGAGGACTAGGCATGATGTTACAGCATGTCAGTGTTTTTCAGCTCGGAAAGTGTCTGGAAACAAGGCCTGCAGTATTTCAATTACTGTAGATCAGCACCTCAATCAGTAGACAAGTAATCAAAAACTTTTTTGCAACTGGGTTTTCATTTAAATAAAAAAAATTACAAAACCACACACATACATAAATAAATGATTATTAGGAACACCATACTAATACTGTGTTTCGCCTTCAGAACTGCCTTAATTCTACGTGGCATTGATTCAACAAGGTGCTGAAAGCATTCTTTAGAAATGTTGGCCCATATTGATAGGATAGCATCTTGCAGTTGATGGAGATTTATGGGATGCACATCCAGGGCACGAAGCTCCCGTTCCACCACATCCCAAAGATGCTCTATTGGGTTGAGATCTGGTGACTGTGGGGGCCATTTTAGTACAGTGAACTCATTGTCATGTTCAAGAAACCAATTTGAAATGATTCGAGCTTTGTGACATGGTGCATTATCCTGCTGGAAGTAGCCATCAGAGGATGGGTACATGGTGGTCATAAAGGGATGGACATGGTCAGAAACAATGCTCAGGTAGGCTGTGGCATTTAAACGATGTGCTTTCCGAGACTCTCCACAGGTTTAATGGTTTTTATACTGTTCTAATCAAATGTTCTATTGCCTAACCCCACCCTACACTGAGAACATTGTACTGATTACTCAGCCATTACTGGAAACTTTCAAATGCTGGAAATATGGGCAACGTATGAGAAAAATATACCTGTTCACAGGGAACTTCTGCAAAAGCATCAATAACTAAAATGTTTTGCAACAATTTCCCCAACAAAAGAATGACACCTTTAAGGCTTAACTTTATTGTTGTTAAATGTATAAAACCTGTATTAAAGATTTATTCTAAACTGCCTTTTCGAACATTTAGCTGTTAAACAAAATGTGCACTCTTCACTTTAAGTAATGCAGGTGTCACAAATGATTTTGTGCTCTATACTGTATAATCTGAGTTTGTCAAAAGTATGTCAAAATAAAGGATGCTTTATGCACATAAAAACAAGCGACTATAACTACAGACTTTTAGATGTGTTTGTACTCTGCAGAATTTCAATTCACAGATAGCTTGATCTCACAATTTTTTACTGCTTTCCAAGACAGAAGACACATCTGCAGGGGTTGAGAGCTATTTGAGAGTTTAAAATCCTAAAGAGATGCTGATTTTGACTCAGTGGAAGATGAGCTTTCACACAGTTGTTTTAGTCACTGACGATAAGAGCAAGTTCATGCAGAGTGTTTGTAAGGGTCAAAGTTTAGACTTTTTATGATATTAATGCAGAACACACTGAGCAATGTAGATCAATGAGATGGCACAGTCAGAAAAAAATATCTCTCAAATGTGTAACAGCTGTGTGATTGCTGGCAGCGAACACACACCCACACCGCAGATTAAAGCCACATGCATGAGCCATGAGAAGGGTGTGTGTGCTCAGAGAATGAGCGAATGAATATAAGTTTAGAGAATGAAAGACTGCATTACAACCAACCGTTAATGCTACAGAAAGTAGATAGCTGCTGATACATTTATTAAAACCATCTCTTTGATCGCTTACTGACCAAACCTGATGCAGCTTTAAAAAATGAATGTACGATGATGGAATGATCCAAAGACACATCTGTGGAAAACCACAACACAAGAATAGATTTGCAAGCATGACATCATATAGTTATTGACTGCAACATCTGAATATTTCCCAATGAGCAAAAATAAAGCATGCCTTTTTGGCTTTAGCATTATCATCAATGTGACTGTCATTATGGATGCATGTACATAGGCTTATAATAACGGGTAGAGGCCTTAGAGTCTTTGGGAGATTTTGACATATCCTGGAGCATAGCGTTTTTTAAAACAGCTACTGAAGATGTATGATTTTCCCTGAAAATGCATAACTAATAGAAAAAACTGTGAGGGGGAAGAGAATCTATTTCAAACTGTGATTTTACTGTTGTGATTTTCAAGCACTGCAACTCAGCCAAGCTGTCAGTGTCCAAAAGAGAGTCATATCACTTACTAACCACTTCTGTTCAGCACAAAATAGAAAATTCGGTCCAAACTACTTTTATTTTATAGACAGAAAAATACTGAGATGTTTTTCATCTTTTGTGTTTCACAAAAGAAATACATGGGTAACACTTTATTTAAACCCTTTATGTATAATTCATTATAAAATTAGTTTTAATGCATTATTTATGCCCTGTATGACCATATTACAATATTATATGTAAATACATATTTATATTATTAATAATAATTACCATTATTTCTGAAAATATATCATGGATTACAACCTACATTATGAATACCTTTATAATGTATTATACATAAAGGCTTTAAGTAAAGTGTGCATACAGAATGTGAATAAGCAGGCATATTTACTGTAGCTGGAGTGTGTGTATGAGTCTGAATGTACAACAATCCATTATTATTAGATCTTATATCCACCATACTATTTCTACCATTTTAAGTTCAATTGTTATTGATGTCAAAATAACAATTCAATCATTATTTACATACTTTCAACATTCGTTCCAAACAATCTGCGGTTATTCAGACACTGTCTGTTACATGTCTGTATGTTACAGTCGTGGCCTAATGGTTAGAGAGTCGGACTCATAATCTAAAGGTTGTGGGTTCGAGTCTCGGGCCGGCAGGGATTGTAGGTGGGGGGAGTGAATGTCCAGCGCTCTCTCCACCCTCAATACCACGACTGAGGTGCCCTTGAGCAAGGCACCGAACCCCCAACTGCTCCCCGGGCGCCGCAGCATAAATGGCTGCCCACTGCTCCGGGTGTATGTTCACGGTGTGTGTGTGTTCACTGCTGTGTGTGTGTTCACGGTGTGTGTGTGTTCACTGCTGTGTGTGTGTGTTCACTGCTGTGTGTGTGCACGTTGGATGGGTTAAATGCAGAGCACGAATTCTGAGTATGGGTCACCATACTTGGCAGTATGTCACTTCACTTCACATTTGGTTACTACACATGCTGGACATTAAAAGGGACCTATTAATGCAAAAATCACTTTTATAAGGTGTTTGAACACAGTTGTGTGGCCGCAGTTTGTGAAAACAACCATCTTATAATGGAAAAAAATCCACCAGCTCATTTTATTATAATCTAAAAAAGTCTTAAACGGTCTCTCAGGACGAGCTGTTTCATATTCTCCCTCTGTTCACGTCACCGAGCGGAAAAAGTCCTGCCCATTAGTGAGGCTGCCCTATAAGCATAGCCCTGAGTCAGAAGCTATGGTCCACCTCCGCCATTAACGTTACTGATTACTGTAGCTGCTGGAGATATACAATATCAGCGCCAAAGAGGCTTTTCAAGTGTTGTGTTTTGGGATGCACTAGTCTCTATAGACTCCCTCCATCTGAGCCTGAGGAAGCTGTGGTTAAGTTTCATTGTTTAAGGAAATGTCCGTGGAAAAATCGGTAAAGTCCCCAATATGTGTAGGGATCAATACCAACACATCGTGCACGAACATCAGCTCCAGACAAAGTAAGTATCACACGTTTGTTTTCCAAATTGCCCTTCTGAAAGAGCTTCTTGGCACTCTGTAAGGCTAATGATGCTAAAGCTACCATTGTCTCTGCCTGTTGTTTCTGGTGCTGTCTTCATGAAAGGGAATGTGGTTGTTAAAAGTTTCATATGAAAGTAATAGTCGATCGCTTGATTTTGTTGAGCTCATAATCACGAGTGGGACTTATGAAGTTTGTGATAGCATGCCATGCACCATGAGACCAGCTATGTTGTTATTTTTATCGCACTGTGCTCCCTGTCTGTGCAATTCATAAACACAAATTTATTATCCACAATATAATCAGATGACTGACATTGAAACGAGAAGGTTTTCTGTAAAGATAACAGGTTTGTACTAATCATGGAATGTTTATTTGCAAAGGCTAGCACTGCTAATGCGGAGATTGAGCTCTTGAAGCTCCTCCCTCTTTTCCAGGAGCAACAGCTAATTTGCATTTAAATACCCTAAAAGCGGCAATTTTACCAAGCTATAAAAAAATTACCTGTCGGGTATTTTGAGCTAAAACTTCACATACACACTCTGTGGGGATATCAGAGACTTATTTTACATCTTGTAAAAGGAGCATAATAGGTCCCCTAATTATCAGGTAATAATGACTTGAGTTTTGTTTGGTTCATATCCCCTTAATCATATAAACGCCAGGATATGCTTATGCTCTCTGAACCATGGCAAATATGAAATGACTTAATGGACACAACCTGCTCACCCTGTTTAGATACAGTTACCTCCCAGCCATGATGGAACATTGTTTAAATAAGTAACGTTTCAAATCATTAGCCTAGCCCCACTACATTTAATGCTGTTGTTAGCACTCGACCTGTGTCTTCCTCTCATTTGTCTCAAAATACTCCTGAGCTCCGAATATGTCAATATGTCAACATCTTACACAGCTGTACAAAACCTGGTCTTCACAATCTGTTTTATTCAAACCATATTCTACATTACAGAAGTGCCCCACATTAACAACATCTAGAAAGAACAAACTTTCTTTAAAAAAACCTTTGCAATCTAAATTTTGTCTATTGTATATAGATGGTTTCATCGGGCACACACGCCTGGCCCGAAGTTAACTTCCGGTCTGTGTTTGTTTACCGGTCTGGTTAGTGGTGCCGGCTACAAACGCAGTTAAAGTTAAAGTGATGAGTAATGAAGTTGGGCTCAGGTTGTTGTGCTGTGGGATGTGTTTCCCATACATTTATTTATTGTTGGGGACCCGCCACGATATCAAAACACGATATCAAGAGCTGATAAAATGTAAAAACTGTAACTTGAATGCAATGTAAGTCGCTTTGGATAAAAGCGTCTGCTAAATACATAAATGTTGAATAAACATGAGCATGTAATGCATGTTTAAAAATCAAAACGAGGTGCGTTTCACTGTATTTCTGAAGGAAGACTGTCTTTAGAAAATGTTCGATGTCATTTTCATTTCATCTTGCATGTTATATGCCTGATAAAGCAGCGTTTGTAAGCTCAGCAAGCTCAGAGCTGCTTTGTCTACTGGCGTTACCAGGGAAACCTCTAGTTCTCCTACTTTAAAGCGCCTCCTGCTGGCAGAAAATGAATTTGCATTTTTAATAAGTCCGTCTGATTTAAGCAGCAAACATATTTAGCTTGTTATCAAAAAATAATCTACGCTAGAGGGACTTAGCTGTTGTTATTGATTCTATTTGGATGTCTACCGGAAGTTAAGTTAGGGCCACAAAAGTGCGCATGCACAGTAACGTTTGTTTATGTTGTTGGCATTGAAACCGCCTATAGTACTAAATGGCTGTTTACACCACATCAGTTGCCCCTAAATGTCATAAATCACAAAGAAATGACAAGATGTTCTGCATCAAAACTATCTACTCTAAGCCACTGAACAGTCAGCCAATATTACCCTTGTGAAAAAGAAGTGTGCTTAATTGCAGCAAAAGTGTATTTTTTGTGTACTTCAATTATTAAAAATATACCTTTTAAAAAGTGCACTTGCAGATAATATAATATAATCTAAATTAAAGGCCACTTAAGTCTACTTTAAGAGAGTACATTTTAATGACAATAGGTCTTAACATGCTTAAGTGCACTTTTTAAAAATGCACTTTATAATAATGTCTAATTAAGTATTACTTAAACATACATTTGACATAATTATGATTTTATTGTGTTTTAAGTAAGTACACTTATTTATATATATTTTTCAATATATTAAAGCACATGTAAAATAATTTACAGTTAAATTAATTTCAACTTTAGTGTGTTCCTCAAAACTACATTTGTTAATGTATTTTAAATGTATTTAGCCTACAATATATACTATGTGCATTAATGCACTTGAAATGTATTTTTCTTCTAAACTTAAATACACTTTCTTATACAGTATACTCCAATAAAATGTATTGTTGAAATTTTCATCACCAGCTCTTGCGCTATTAACTCTATGCAGTTTAATTTTCGACATAACCGCAGTTCATTGCAGCACATGTCTGCTTTGGTGGCGCATCTGGTAGAGCAAGTGTGTGGCAGCGACCTGGGTTCAAATCCAGTCTGCAGTGTTTCCTTCAGCCAATGTTCAAATGTCTGTGTCCAATGTTTCACTGATGTTCTCTGGATAATTGAGTTGACTGGTATGCTGGGGGTGTTAGTAAAAGGCAATTTCTTAAGCTCTGCCGTTATTTATAAAGGTTAATTTATTGCAATAGAAGCACACAATAATTGTGCCATTAGCATGCTTCAAGTTTACTTGAATGTCATTGCAATGCATTTTAAAGTCACTAAAAGTAAGAGATAGTATGACCTCAGTTTGTTAGTATAATATTAATGTATGTTCAACACTCTTACAGTGTAATTGAATTGCAATTTTAATGTCACTAAAATACATTTGAAGTTTTAGCTGAATGAATTTGAATGCATTTCAAAAATTAAATAAAAGATTGGATATTTAAAGTGTACTATAAGTATACTTGAAATAGTTCCACTTTAGCACAAACAAGTATATTTATTACAAGTTTAGTTGAACTTCAGCACCGCTTTTGGACAACTGAAATGCATTTAGTACAAAATTAGTTGTTCCAATTTAGCAGACTTTAAGTATACCAATTTATAGTGTGCCACAAATATAATTAGTTATACTAAAGTACATATGAATAAATTGTACTTAAGTATACTATTTTTTCACTAGGGGAAATGTATGCCGCTTCTTCGTTAACAAGACGAGACGGGACTAAAATATTATTTGAGGACTAACGGACATTCAAGATTCAAGATTTTAATTTGTCACATACACAATTATACAGAGTATAACCAGCAGTGAAATGTAGGTCAGGTCCGCTCCAAGGACAGTGCAATTATAAAGTATACAAATATTAAGAAAAAGAAAAGTAGAAAAAATAAAAGAATAAAATAAAATAAAAAATATAAATATATATATAAATGTGCAGGTCAGTATGTTGTTGACTTAAATAGTAATATAAGAGGAATGTGCAAAAAAGTTGTACAGGGTACAATATACATCCTATAGGCTAAGTTAACTGTCTTGTCTTTCAAATTGCGCATCCCTGTCATTGGATCATAAGGGGCGTCGCGTTTGCATATCTAGTCTCAGTATGGCAACCGCAGTGGATGGATAGGCTACCAAAACACAAACTAGCAATCTGAAACAATGGCCTCAGCACCTGAAGGATTAGGGATAGGGTGACTAGATGTCCCGTTTTTCCCGGGAGTTACAATTTGTTGTCGATTAACTTAAATTTAGTGAAGGTGTGATAGGTGGAATGGCGCTGATAGAAGTGTTCTCTCGTGCACACGCCACTTCTTCAGTTCTAAGCACGCAATCAGTTCTCAGTGCTCAAATACACACACAGCAGTCCAACTGTCTATTGTGTAGAGTATCTCACGTAAATACAGTTGGTTATGTGGTGTGATTATTATGTGTTTGTTAAGGGGCTCTTTAAGAAAATGGGTCTGGGCAGAGTCAAGGGAATCAGGGGAGAACTGTATGGAGAGAGGGAGAATAAAAGCTTCAGCAAATAAGTCAACACGTTGAATGAGCCTGCTCTCTTTTGTTTAATAACACGACATGGTGTCAGAAGCAGGCATGTGATTGGCTAAGGACAAAAAAGCAGGAAAATATACTAAGACAACCCCCCCCCACGCCGATCAAACTGGTGGCGGATCTATATGGATAGTAAAGCAGGACCCATAATTTACTTCTTTGAACAAAAAAATACATTTTAATTTATTTAACATGCAACTTTTTTTGTACAGTATGACACATAACAACTTATTTGGTGGATGTGTAACAGTGGGAATCAAAAGCAAGTGTCTTGTCCACTGCTCCATCACCACCTCTCTCTATAACAACAACCATGAGGCACACACACGCGGTCTCTTGCTCTCTCTCACCTCTGTCATGCACGCGCTACGCGGTTTGGAGAACAGTCTCTGTCTCGCGGGCGCGGGCGCACTCACTCCCTCGCTCTAGGGGGGAGTGAATGTCCAGCGCTCTCTCCACCCTCAATACCACGACTGAGGTGCCCTTGAGCAAGACACCGAACCCCCAACTGCTCCCCGGGACCCGCAGCATAAATGGCTGCCCACTGCTCCGGATGTGTGTGTGTGTTCACTGCTGTGTGTGTGTGTGTGTGTGTGTTCACTGCTGTGTGTGTGTGTGTGTTCACTGCTGTGTGTGTGCACGTTGGATGGGTTAAATGCAGAGCACAAATTCCGAGTATGGGTCACCATACTTGGCAGTATGTCACTTCATTTCACTTCTCTATACTTCTAATTCTTAAAAAACAAAAACAAAACTAGCTTTTCTAATCTTTTTGCATTTCATCTGTTTTCTTTTTATTCATTATAAAATTAACAAAGGCAAAAAAGGCCTCTAACACTAGCTTGCTCTATTCTTTTTCTAAAAAAAACCAAAAAACAAAAAAAACCTTGCTACATGTACTGCGTTAAGCTAACTGAGACTTCTCATAGCACTTGCATATCATTGCTCTTTTGTTGATTTTGATTGCTTCCATTGTCCTCATTTGTAAGTCACTTTGGATAAATGACTAAATGTAAATATATCAAAGCAAAATAAAAGAGCTATACAAACTGTTAATACGTTGTAGTGCTGGGTGGTAGGATGACCCCCACAAAGCCCCCACCCCACTGTATATTGTTCTTTACTTGACAGGGCTTAATATTATAAACATAAAATATAACCATTGCATAAAAACAAATGTACTATTTATAAAAATTTACTGATGAAACATTAACAATTTTCTTTTCATTGGCAATGTGGTGCACAACAGATGCTTAGGCTGGTTAAATTTTAAACATGGATGCAAAAATTGAGAAATTGTTTGATATTCCTTATTAATATTACTTTGAGAAGTTCATTCTACCACACAATATAGCAATATATTTCTGTCATAATTTCTGTCAAAGTTAAAACGAACTTTTATTTTGGCGGATTGTAGTGAAGAGCTTTGAGTTTGCGTGTGTATCTGACGATAGTTTTCTCAGTGAAATGGAGATATCTTGGTGCAGTGACTCGGATGAAGTCGGAGATGAAGTTCATGTCCTCTTATAGTGAGACGGCCGAGCGTCATGCGTACTTGAGTATGTGTAGTAGTTGACACTGCGGCGCTCATTCACAGAGACGTGCAGAACACGCAGATGTCAGGATAAAGGTTTTTTTCGCTTTACAGACAATCGTGACTTGATACTTTGTTGGCCTTTGATTTTTTTTTTTTTTCCATCTCTGCACCGCTATGTCACGGCATTTGAAAAATACACCACCCAGCACTAATACGTTCTCATTTAGGATGTATTAAGAGAAAACAGTTTTCCTAACTTTACAACACAATAAGTAAATATCACTTTAAATAAAACTTAGCAACAGAACTTTGCTTTCGATTCTTGTGGCGAGCGGATTTGAGATGTTCCAGTGCCGTCTGTCGCCTCAAGTAATCGACGGAGTGCTGACAGGATTTACAGAACATCATTCCCCATCCTCATAAAAGTCATTACCAAATTCTTTTGCTCTGTCCCGTGCCGTAATTTTTGCAGACAGGTGATGTTTTTTCAACTCTTACGCGGTTAGTTTTATTTTGGACATTTTATATGTGATATTGTTCATACGTTGCACTCTCACATACGTCACGTCAAACAGCGCAACTTCAAACACGCACGCGCGCATTGTGTATACTTGACGGTTACCATGGTGACGGCTGTGCGATGCCCCCCCCCCCTTTTTTTTTTTTACAGATCTGCATGATTCACATAGGTCACATTTTCAGGTCGGAAAATCCGGAATTCCGGATTAATCCGGAAAAATCACATCCCTGCAGAAGAAAAGCGATAACAGAGAGGCAACAGAGTGAGAGCAAAAAAATAAATAAATAAATAGAGAGAAAGTCGGCGGCAGTTGAGCAAGCGGCGGCACAGCAACAACTCCAGCCGAGTGTAAGCGTGCCTTCATGATTCAGCCTCTGGAGCCGTTCAATTTCTCAAAACCTCAAGAGTGGGAGAAGTGGATAAGGCGATTTGAAAGATTTCGACTGGCCAGTAATTTACATGTCAGCTCGCAGGCTAACACATTAATATACTGCATGGGAGACGAGGCAGACGATGTGTTAAGAGGGCAGCCTTTATCCGATGCACAGCGTCAGGAGTACGAAACGGTTAAAGAGACATTCAACAGATTTTTCAAAGAGTGCAGCAGCCAAATGAGCCAGATGATAATTTCATAGTTGCACTGTATGCTCTTGCAGAAAACTGCAACTATGGTGCTCTTCATGACGAACTGCTCAGAGATAGACTTGTAGTTGATCTGAGAGAGAGTACACTATCTGAGCGGATACAGCTGGACAGAGACCACACTCTTGAGAAAGCTATCAATATAGCACAACAATCAGAAGTCATTAAAAAACAGCAGACTGACTTAGGTGAGTCAAGAAGTGGAGCTGAAATTGATGCAGTGGCTGCAAAAACAAACAAAATAACTGCGAAAAACAGCCCATCAAAATTCAAAAACAGCAGTTTTCCCAAGCATGCATCAACTTCATCTATGAACAAAAATTATAAAAGGCCTCGTCAAAGATGTGGTAAAACACCTGGTCACGGGAAATGGCAGTGCCCAGCCAAAGATGTTTCATGCCACATGTGCGGGGAAAAAAGGGCACTACAGCAAGATGTGTAACACTGCCAAAACAGTGCATGCTATTGAAGTAGAGGAGTGCTATGAATCATCTGAGCCCTGGTTTTTAGGCACAGTAGAGGCAGGCCAGGATGCATGGGCTGTGTAGCCGTTCATTAGACACCATAAAGTAAAATTTTAAATCGACAAAGGTGCTGACGTTACAGTTACTCGAGAGTCTACATTCAGAGAGTTAACAAAAGGGGCATTCTCTCTGGAAAATGCAGACAAGCCATTACTGGGGCCAGGTGGCAGTCCACTCTCGGTAATTGGGATGTCCCATGAGTCACTTAGCAAAGGTGAGTTCACTGTGCAAGAAGATGTATATGTGGTTAAAGATCTACACACCACACTTCTAGGTCGGCCAGCAATTTTAAAGCTCAATCTTGTAGCTTGGCTTGACAGCGCGGATGCAAACATACTCAAAAGAATGTACCCAAAGTTGTGTCAAGGCCTAGGTATGGTACGCCTGTCACGGTTCATGGGTTAGTGTGTTCATCTTGCATCTCTGTCTGTGTGTGTGTGTTTATTCTCCTAGTTTCGCAGCTGGCGGCTTAATCAGAGCGCACCAGCTGCAGCTCGTTGCGCTGACTATATCAGGCTGGCGTTTTGTGTGTGTGTTGGTGGTTTGTTAATTGTCGTGTTTCTTGTCAACACTCAGAGTCCCTGCTTCACGTCTTCTCTGCACGGGATTCCTGCTTCACGTCTTGCTTACACAGGATTAGTCTGCACCCGCCATGGATTTACCTTTACGGAGTTGGATTCTCTCCTCTGATCAAGACTGTGTTGTCTGTTATGTGCTGTTTCCAATAAACTCCTTATTGCACTCGCACTTGAATCCTCGACTCATCTTTCACGTAACAACACCAACCCTACACCATCAAGCTCAAACCGAATGTGACTCCATTCTCCCTGGCCACCCTTAGGAGAGTTCCACTTCCTTTGTTGGGAAAGGTAAAAAAGGAATTAGAGTGCATGGAGCAGCTCGGAGTCATAACAAAGGTCGAGGAGCCAACTGACTGATGCTCAGGCATGGTACCTGTGTCCAAGAAGAGTGGGGCAGTACGTATCTGCGTTGGCCTCACCAAACTGAATGAGGCTGCATGTAGGGAGAAGTACATTTTGCCTTCTATAGAGCATTCTCTCAGACTGCTGGGACGGAGCCAAGCTCTTCAGTAAATTGGACGCAAACATGGGGTTCTGGCAGATTCCACTGTCAGACCAATCAGCCAAATAGACTACATTTATAACCCCATTAGGAAGATTTTTTTCAATAGGCTACCGGTTAGCATAGCGTCAACACCAGAGTATTTTCAGAGATGCATGTCGATGGTCATAGAAGGACACACATGACGAGAGACTACACACAGTGTTAGCCAGGATTGAAAAATATGGCATCACACTGAATTTGGAGAGGTGTGAGTTGGGCATACAGGGTGTGAAGTTTCTGGGCCATATAATTTCAGAGAGTGTGGTGAAACCTGATCCAGACAATACTAGAGAGGTACTGGAGATGAAAGAGCCATCCACCATCAGTGAAGTTTGCAGCTTCCTTGGTATGGTGAACCAATTAGGTAAATTCATACCATGCCTTGCAGAGAAGAACAGGCCACTGAGGGACCTTCTGTCAAAAATAAATCACTGGGGCTGGGATAAAGCCCAGCAAGAGGTCTTCAGTGAACTTAAACGGGAGCTCTCATCCACCCATGTACTAGCTTTGTACAACCCAAACAAAGAACTGAAACTGCCTGCTGATGCATCATCATATGGCCTTGGTGCAGTTCTTCTACAAAAAGAGGAGGAGCAGTGTAAAACTGTGGCTTATGCGTCATGTTCACTTAGCCCCACAGAGGTGGAAAAGAAGGCCTTGGGTCTGACCTGGGGATGTGAATGGTTTAAAATCTTCCTCATAGGACATCACTTCCATCTGGAGACTGACCACAAACCTCTGGTGAGCCTGCTGGGTATTCAAGAGCTAGCAGAACATCCTCCAAGCATTCAGAGATTTTGCCTGAGGTTGATGAGATACAATTACACATTCACACATATACCTGGCAAAACGTTGGTGACAGTTGACACATTGTCTCGTTCACCAGTAACAAACAGCCTGGGAGAACACAATTTTGATGCTAACTTGATGGAAGACACAAACATCTATATGTAGAGACTGTTATAGGATGCATGCCTTCTAGCCCTAACTATTTGGCTCAACTCAGAGAACAGATGAACATAGACCCCACCTGTTCTGAGGTGATGAAATGATGCCAGGAAGGATGGCCAGACCATATAACAGGAGAGGCAAGGAAATTCTGGCCTGAAAGAGCAGTTCTCTAAGTCCATGATGGTCTTCTATTAAAGGGATCCTGGGTGGTTAAACCCTCAGCTATGCACAACGCAGTCCTGGAGAAGCTGCATGAAGGGCACTAGGGGAGTTGCTAGATGTCGATTGCATGCTCGAGACGAGTGTGGTGGCCGGGTCTGAGTGGACAGATTAATAACCTTGTTCAAAACTGCGTAACATGTATAAAAGAACAAGTCAATCCAACTGAGGATTTAATGCCCTCTGATTTTCCAATCAGGCCGTGGGTTAAACTGGGTGCGGACTTTTCAATACATGGAAGCACTTATCTACTGGTGGTGGATTATATTTCCAGATTTTTTGGAGACTGACAAACTACCCCCTGTGAGATCTGATGATGTAATAGTACACTTGAAGTCTATGTTTCCACGTCATGGATTTCCAGAGTTTCTTTTCTTAGATAACGGACCTCGGTTTTCCAGCCAGACGTTTGCATGCTTCGCAGCGGACTATGGCTTCAGTCACATCCCCAGCAGCCCGAGATTCGCTCAAAGCATTAGAGAAGCTGAGCGCCATGTTCAGACGGTAAAACATCTCAGCAAAGCAAAGGACCCCTATTTGGCAATGCTGTGTAACGTCTAGCCAGCAGAGGGAGCCCTCACCTTAGTACTGAACCTGACCCGCTCCCTCTGGTGTCACTTCCTGTTTGACTCATATAAATTCTGAGACCTGTTCACGTGCTAGTCGTGAAGTATTGCCAGTCATTCTGCCTTACCAAGTGTGTATTCCTGCTACTGTTCCTGTTTGCTAACCTGTCTTTGATCCTGCCTGATATCTTGACTCACAGTATTGTACTCTGCCCCTTTTGTTCTGACGCCTGATATGACTGATGCTTGTGTTTGGACCCTTTGCCTACCTGATCACCATTGTCTTTGATGTTGCCCATGTGTTTGACGAACGATCTACTTGCTTCTCTGGTTTGACCTTCTGCCTGTTTTGCCGACCTCTGTTTAAAGCCTTGACCTCTAATAAACTTCCGCTTGTGGATTCTAACCAAACTCCAGTGTCATTGTTACATGCTGGCATACAGAACAATACTGCTGCTTAACCCTCTGGGGTCGATGGTATCGCCTGCAATACCAGCTCGGTTTTTTAAGATCAGTGCAAAAGGCACTAAAAATAATCTGTTAATTTTGGTCACACAAATAAGTGTTATACATCAATCCAAATTGTTAAGTGTCTACTTTTTTTTGTGTACACTCACAATTACAACAAAACTTTTTGGTTTTGGGAAAAAAAAAAGAAAACAAACTGGGTGCACTCGCTGTCTTCTCCATCTCCGCGAACTACTTTTAGAAACACGTCACTAAAATAAAGTGTAACTCAGCGAATACTCAGAAACATGGGAGTTATATCTATAGAAAGTTTGAAGTATCTGCTTTTAAATGAAGTAAGACTTTCTTTTTTGGGGGCACGGCGCTAAAGAGAGCAGGTCCAGGGTTTTCATCCCATCCCGTACGAGAAAGCTCTGTCTTTCCACGCCGGTTAAAAAAACATGGAGGCTTGACGCAGCAACCGCAAAGACTGCAAATACAGAAAATAACCAGCTGCACATCCCCCCGTCGCATGTCAACAGACAGTCAAATTCATTCTGTTCTTGACATTCCAGTGTAGCTCTGCTGTGAGCAGAGCCCCAAAAATACAGATCACTCGCAAAAGTTCCCCTCCACGGAAATCTTTAGTAAAAGGCAAAAGATTTATGCAACAATGAAGAGAAACCCGAGCTGTGTCCCCACCCCCTTGGGCCTGTGCGCTCCCTGTGGTAATCCAATACACTCTCCAAGGGTAATCTAGGCTGCCTCTGCTTCCCATATGCTTTTTGTCACGCCCTCACTCCAAATGGGAATAGTAAAAGTAAAAAGATCCCCTCCGTTGCCCAATAATCACAAGCCCAATCAAGGCAATGCAATCTCTTTTCTAATGCGCCCATCTGAGAAGCTGGAAAAAGGTTAAAAAAAAAAGAGTGACTCCAAAATGAATCCCTGTAACATGCAGCATTCCAAATGTCAAGCAACTTCAGCTCATGATGGTCCATCTGGTATTTATGGTGTAAGGGCTGGGCCAGCGTAAGAAAAAGCCATGCTTTATTCGTGATGTCGGGGAAGTTTCGGTGGCTGAGGGCAAAGCCCTTCGGTGGCTGAGGGCTCCTTGTTAGTATAGTGGACAGTATCTCCGCCTGTCACGCGGAAGACCGGGGTTCGATTCCCCGACGGGGAGTGCTAGTTTTTTTCTGCTGCAGAACAACCCAACCAAAAGTTTCCGGTGCAACCGGAGGTCACAGGCGCTCTCCTTCGTCTTCAGCAGGAGCCAAAGGAAATGCGTTGGCTGGGAATCTAACCCAGGTCAACTGCTTGGAAGGCAGCTATGCTCACCACTAAACCACCAACGCAGGTGTAGGACTCTGGCTTGCGTGGTCAGTAAGAATGCTCAAATCACATGAGTCACTGACAGGGCTAGAGGAGCTGAAGCTATCTTTGTTTGGGTCAGGCGCTAAAGAGAGCATGTCCAGGATTTGCATCCCATCCCGTACGAGAAAGCTGTGTTTCCATGCCGGTTAAATAAAAACATCCCCTCCGTCGCCAAATGATTACAAGCCCGATCAAGGCAATGCAATCTCTTTTCTCATGCGCCCATCTGAGAAGCTGGAGAAAGAAAAAAAAAAAAACAAGAGGGAGGCCAAAAAGAATCCCTGTAATGTGCAGCATTCCAAATGTTAAGTGACTTCAGCTCAGGATGGTTCCATTTGGTATTTTATGGTGTAAGGGCTAGGCCAGCGTAAGAAAAAGCCATGCTTTGTTTAGTGATGCCGGGGCAGAGTCGTTGGCTAGGGAATGCTCGAATCACATGAGTCACTGATAGGGCTAGAGGAGCTGAAACGATCTTTGTTTGTCTGTCTTTCCACGCCGGTTAAAAAAACATGGAGGCTTGACGCAGCAACCGCAAAGACTGCAAATACAGAAAATAACCAGCTGCACATCCCCCCGTCGCATGTCAACAGACAGTCAAATTCATTCTGTTCTTGACATTCCAGTGTAGCTCTGCTGTGAGCAGAGCCCCAAAAATACAGATCACTCGCAAAAGTGATCTTTAGTAAAAGATCGTAAAAGATAGTAAAAGGCGAAAGATTTATGCGATAATGAAGAGAAACTCGAGTTAAGTCTCCACCCCCTTGGGCCTGTGCGCTCCCTGTGGTAAACCACTACACTCGCCAAGGGTAATCAAGGGTGCCGATACTTCCCACATGCTTTTTTTCACGCCCTCGCTCCAAATGGGAATAGCAAAAGTAAAACGATCCCCTCCGTTGCCCAATAATTACAAGCCCAATCAAGGCACTGCAATCTCTTTTATCTGAGAATCTGGAGAAAGAACAAAAAAAAGAGTGAGTCCAAAATTAATCCCTGTAACATGCAGCATTCCAAATGTTAAGCAACTTCAGCTCATGATGGGTCCATCTGGTATTTTATGGTGTAAGGGCTGGGCCAGCGTAAGAAAAAGCCTTGCTTTGTTTCGTGATGTCGGGGCAGTGTCGGTGGCTGGGGGCAAAGCCCTGCATGCGCAGCTCCTCGTTAGTATAGTGGACAGTATCTCCGCCTGTCACGCGGAAGACCGGCGTTCGATTCCCCGACGGGGAGTGACAGTTCTTTTCTGCTGCCGAACAACCCATCCAAAAGTTTCTGGTGCAACCAGAGGTCACAGGAGCGCTCCTTCGACTTCAGCCTGAGCCAAAGGAAATGCGTTGGCTGGGAATCGAACCCAGGTCAACTGCTTGGAAGGCAGCTATGCTCACCACTATACCACCAACGCAGGTGGTGGACACGGGCTTGCGCTGTCAGTAAGAACGTTTGAAGTGTTTTTCGTCACTCCCTTACTCCAAACGTGAGGTGTGAAAGTCACAATTTTCCCTTCCGTTCCCAAATAATGACAAGCCCATTCTAGGTATTCTCTTTTCTCGTGCTCACATTTGAGAAGATGTAGACAAAAAGTTTCCAAATAATCCCCGCTGGGAAGGCATCTTTACTCACCACTATACCACCAACGCATGAGATGAAGGCGGGCTTGCACGGTCAGTAAGAATGCTTGAATCACATGAGTCACTGATAGGGCTAGAGGAGCTGAAACGATCTTTGTTTGGGCACGGTGCTAAAGAGAGCATGTCCAGGGTTTGCATCCCATCCCGTACGAGAAAGCTCTGTCTTTCCATGCCGGTTAAATAAAAACATCCCCTCCGTCGCCCAATGATTACAAGCCCAATCAAGGCAATCCAATTTCTTTTCTCAGGCGCCCAACTGAGAAGCTGGAGAAAGAACAAAAAAAAAGAGTGAATCCAAAATTAATCCCTGTAACATGCAGCATTCCAAATGTTAAGCGACTTCAGCTCAGGATGGGTCCATTTGGTATTTTATGGTGTAAGGGCTAGGCCAGCGTGAGAAAAAGACATGCTTTGTTTAGTGATGCCGGGGCAGAGTCGTTGGCTAGGGAATGCTCGAATCACATGAGTCACTGATAAGGCTAGAGGAGCTGAAACGATCTTTGTTTGGGCACGGTGCTAAAGAGAGCATGTCCAGGGTTTGCATCCCATCCCGTACGAGAAAGCTCTGTCTTTCCACGCCGGTTAGATAAATATGGAGACTTGACACCAGAACCGCAAAGGCTGCAAACACAGACAATGACCAGCTGCACATCCTGCCATTGCGCGTCGACAGACAGTCAAATTCACTCTGTTTTAAACATTCCAGCGTAACTCTGCTGTGAGCAGAGCCCCCAAAAACAGAGATCACTCGCAAAAGCTCCCCTCCACGGAAATCTTTAGTAAAAGGTGAAAGATTTATGCGATAATGAAGAGAAAATCAAGTTACGTCTCCACCCCCTTGGGCCTGTGCGCTCCCTGTGGTAAACCACTACACTCGCCAAGGGTAATCAAGGGTGCCGATACTTCCCACATGCTTTTTGTCACGCCCTCGCTCCAAATGGGAATAGCAAAAGTAAAACGATCCCCTCCGTAGCCCAATAATTACAAGCCCAATCAAGGCACTGCAATCTCTTTTATCTGAGAATCTGGAGAAAGAACAAAAAAAAGAGTGAGTCCAAAATTAATCCCTGTAACGTGCAGCATTCCAAATGTTAAGCAACTTCAGCTCATGATGGGTCCATCTGGTATTTTATGGTGTAAGGGCTGGGCCAGCGTAAGAAAAAGCCTTGCTTTGTTTCGTGATGTCGGGGCAGTGTCGGTGGCTGTGGGCAAAGCCCTGCATGCGCAGCTCCTCGTTAGTATAGTGGACAGTATCTCCGCCTGTCACGCGGAAGACCGGGGTTCGATTCCCCGACGGGGAGTGACAGTTCTTTTCTGCTGCCGAACGACCCATCCAAAAGTTTCTGGTGCAACCAGAGGTCACAGGAGCGCTCCTTCGACTTCAGCCCGAGCCAAAGGAAATGCGTTGGCTGGGAATCGAACCCAGGTCAACTGCTTGGAAGGCAGCTATGCTCACCACTATACCACCAACGCAGGTGTTGGACACCGGCTTGCGCTGTCAGTAAGAATGTTTGAAGTGCTTTTCGTCACTCCCTTACTCCAAACGTGAGGTGTGAAAGTCACAATTGTCCCTTCCGTTCCCAAATAATGACAAACCCATTCTAGGTATTCTCTTTTCTCGTGCTCACATTTGAGAAGATGTAGACAAAAAGTTTCCAAATAATCCCCGCTGGTAAGGCATCTTTACTCACCACTATACCACCAACGCATGAGATGAAGGCGGGCTTGCACGGTCAGTAAGAATGCTCGAATCACATGAGTCACTGACAGGGCTAGAGGAGCTGAAACGATCTTTGTTTGGGCACGGTGCTAAAGAGAGCATGTCCAGGGTTTGCATCCCATCCCGTACGAGAAAGCTCTGTCTTTCCATGCCGGTTAAATAAAAACATCCCCTCCGTCGCCCAATGATTACAAGCCCAATCAAGGCAATCCAATCTCTTTTCTCAGGCGCCCAACTGAGAAGCTGGAGAAAGAACAAAAAAAAAGAGTGAATCCAAAATTAATCCCTGTAACGTGCAGCATTCCAAATGTTAAGCGACTTCAGCTCAGGATGGGTCCATTTGGTATTTTATGGTGTAAGGGCTAGGCCAGCGTGAGAAAAAGCCATGCTTTGTTTAGTGATGCCGGGGCAGAGTCGTTGGCTAGGGAATGCTCGAATCACATGAGTCACTGATAGGGCTAGAGGAGCTGAAACGATCTTTGTTTGGGCACGGTGCTAAAGAGAGCATGTCCATGGTTTGCATCCCATCCCGTACGAGAAAGCTCTGTTTTTCCACGCCGGTTAGATAAATATGGAGACTTGACACCAGAACCGCAAAGGCTGCAAACACAGACAATGACCAGCTGCACATCCTGCCATTGCGCGTCGACAGACAGTCAAATTCACTCTGTTTTAAACATTCCAACGTAGCTCTGCTGTGAGCAGAGCCCCCAAAAACAGAGATCACTCGCAAAAGCTCCCCTCCACGGAAATCTTTAGTAAAAGGCGAAAGATTTATGCGATAATGAACAGAAACTCGAGTTACGTCTCCACCCCCTTGGGCCTGTGCGCTCCCTGTGGTAAACCACTACACTCGCCAAGGGTAATCAAGGGTGCCGATACTTCCCACATGCTTTTTGTCACGCCCTCGCTCCAAATGGGAATAGCAAAAGTAAAACGATCCCCTCCGTTGCCCAATAATTACAAGCCCAATCAAGGCACTGCAATCTCTTTTATCTGAGAATCTGGAGAAAGAACAAAAAAAAGAGTGAGTCCAAAATTAATCCCTGTAACGTGCAACATTCCAAATGTTAAGCAACTTCAGCTCATGATGGGTCCATCTGGTATTTTATGGTGTAAGGGCTGGGCCAGCGTAAGAAAAAGCCTTGCTTTGTTTCGTGATGTCGGGGCAGTGTCGGTGGCTGGGGGCAAAGCCCTGCATGCGCAGCTCCTCGTCAGTATAGTGGACAGTATCTCCGCCTGTCACGCGGATGACCGGGGTTCGATTCCCCGACGGGGAGTGACAGTTCTTTTCTGCTGCCGAACAACCCATCCAAAAGTTTCTGGTGCAACCAGAGGTCACAGGAGCGCTCCTTCGACTTCAGCCCGAGCCAAAGGAAATGCGTTGGCTGGGAATCAAACCCAGGTCAACTGCTTGGAAGGCAGCTATGCTCACCACTATACCACCAACGCAGGTGGTGGACACGGGCTTGCGCTGTCAGTAAGAACGTTTGAAGTGCTTTTCGTCACTCCCTTACTCCAAACGTGAGGTGTGAAAGTCACAATTGTCCCTTCCGTCGCCAAATAATGACAAGCCCATTCTAGGTATTCTCTTTTCTCGTGCTCACATTTGAGAAGATGTAGACAAAAAGTTTCCAAATAATCCCCGCTGGGAAGGCATCTTTACTCACCACTATACCACCAACGCATGAGATGAAGGCGGGCTTGCACGGTCAGTAAGAATGCTCGAATCACATGAGTCACTGATAGGGCTAGAGGAGCTGAAACGATCTTTGTTTGGGCACGGTGCTAAAGAGAGCATGTCCAGGATTTGCATCCCATCCCGTACGAGAAAGCTCTGTCTTTCCATGCCGGTTAAATAAAAACATCCCCTCCGTCGCCCAATGATTACAAGCCCAATCAAGGCAATCCAATCTCTTTTCTCAGGCGCCCAACTGAGAAGCTGGAGAAAGAACAAAAAAAAAGAGTGAATCCAAAATTAATCCCTGTAACGTGCAGCATTCCAAATGTTAAGCGACTTCAGCTCAGGATGGGTCCATTTGGTATTTTATGGTGTAAGGGCTAGGCCAGCGTGAGAAAAAGCCATGCTTTGTTTAGTGATGCCGGGGCAGAGTCGTTGGCTAGGGAATGCTCGAATCACATGAATCACTGATAGGGCTAGAGGAGCTGAAACGATCTTTGTTTGGGCACGGTGCTAAAGAGAGCATGTCCAGGGTTTGCATCCCATCCCGTACGAGAAAACTCTGTCTTTCCACGCCGGTTAAATAAATATGGAGACTTGACACCAGAACCGCAAAGGCTGCAAACACAGACAATGACCAGCTGCACATCCTGCCATTGCGCGTCGACAGACAGTCAAATTCACTCTGTTTTAAACATTCCAACGTAGCTCTGCTGTGAGCAGAGCCCCCAAAAATAGAGATCACTCGCAAAACCTCCCCTCCACGGAAATCTTTAGTAAAAGGCGAAAGATTTATGCGACAATGAAGAGAAACTCGAGTTACGTCTCCACCCCCTTGGGCCTGTGCACTCCCTGTGGTAAACCACTACACTCGCCAAGGGTAATCAAGGATGCCGATACTTCCCACATGCTTTTTGTCACGCCCTCGCTCCAAATGGGAATAGCAAAAGTAAAACGATCCCCTCCGTTGCCCAATAATTACAAGCCCAATCAAGGCACTACAATCTCTTTTATCTGAGAATCTGGAGAAAGAACAAAAAAAAGAGTGAGTCCAAAATTAATCCCTGTAACGTGCAACATTCCAAATGTTAAGCAACTTCAGCTCATGATGGGTCCATCTGGTATTTTATGGTGTAAGGGCTGGGCCAGCGTAAGAAAAAGCCTTGCTTTGTTTCGTGATGTCGGGGCAGTGTCGGTGGCTGGGGGCAAAGCCCTGCATGCGCAGCTCCTCGTTAGTATAGTGGACAGTATCTCCGCCTGTCACGCGGAAGACCGGGGTTCGATTCCCCGACGGGGAGTGTCAGTTCTTTTCTGCTGCCGAACAACCCATCCAAAAGTTTCTGGTGCAACCAGAGGTCACAGGAGCGCTCCTTCGACTTCAGCCCGAGCCAAAGGAAATGCGTTGGCTGGGAATCGAACCCAGGTCAACTGCTTGGAAGGCAGCTATGCTCACCACTATACCACCAACGCAGGTGGTGGACACGGGCTTGCGCTGTCAGTAAGAACGTTTGAAGTGCTTTTCGTCACTCCCTTACTCCAAACGTGAGGTGTGAAAGTCACAATTGTCCCTTCCGTCGCCAAATAATGACAAGCCCATTCTAGGTATTCTCTTTTCTCGTGCTCACATTTGAGAAGATGTAGACAAAAAGTTTCCAAATAATCCCCGCTGGGAAGGCATCTTTACTCACAACTATACCACCAACGCATGAGATGAAGGCGGGCTTGCACGGTCAGTAAGAATGCTTGAATCACATGAGTCACTGATAGGGCTAGAGGAGCTGAAACGATCTTTGTTTGGGCACGGTGCTAAAGAGAGCATGTCCAGGATTTGCATCCCATCCCGTACGAGAAAGCTCTGTCTTTCCATGCCGGTTAAATAAAAACATCCCCTCCGTCGCCCAATGATTACAAGCCCAATCAAGGCAATCCAATCTCTTTTCTCAGGCGCCCAACTGAGAAGCTGGAGAAAGAACAAAAAAAAAGAGTGAATCCAAAATTAATCCCTGTAACGTGCAGCATTCCAAATGTTTAGCGACTTCAGCTCAGGATGGGTCCATTTGGTATTTTATGGTGTAAGGGCTAGGCCAGCGTGAGAAAAAGCCATGCTTTGTTTAGTGATGCCGGGGCAGAGTCGTTGGCTAGGGAATGCTCGAATCACATGAGTCACTGATAGGGCTAGAGGAGCTGAAACGATCTTTGTTTGGGCACGGTGCTAAAGAGAGCATGTCCAGGGTTTGCATCCCATCCCGTACGAGAAAGCTCTGTCTTTCCACGCCGGTTAAATAAATATGGAGACTTGACACCAGAACCGCAAAGGCTGCAAACACAGACAATGACCAGCTGCACATCCTGCCATTGCGCGTCGACAGACAGTCAAATTCACTCTGTTTTAAACATTCCAGCGTAGCTCTGCTGTGAGCAGAGCCCCCAAAAATAGAGATCACTCGCAAAAGCTCCCCTCCACGGAAATCTTTAGTAAAAGGCGAAAGATTTATGCGATAATGAAGAGAAACTCGAGTTACGTCTCCACCCCCTTGGGCCTGTGCGCTCCCTGTGGTAAACCACTACACTCGCCAAGGGTAATCAAGGGTGCCGATACTTCCCACATGCTTTTTGTCACGCCCTCGCTCCAAATGGGAATAGCAAAAGTGAAACGATCCCCTCCGTTGCCCAATAATTACAAGCCCAATCAAGGCACTGCAATCTCTTTTATCTGAGAAGCTGGAGAAAGAACAAAAAAAAGAGTGAGTCCAAAATTAATCCCTGTAACGTGCAGCATTCCAAATGTTAAGCAACTTCAGCTCATGATGGGTCCATCTGGTATTTTATGGTGTAAGGGCTGGGCCAGCGTAAGAAAAAGTCTTGCTTTGTTTCGTGATGTCGGGGCAGTGTCGGTGGCTGGGGGCAAAGCCCTGCATGCGCAGCTCCTCGTTAGTATAGTGGACAGTATCTCCGCCTGTCACGCGGAAGACCGGGGTTCGATTCCCCGACGGGGAGTGACAGTTCTTTTCTGCTGCCGAACAACCCATCCAAAAGTTTCTGGTGCAACCACAGGTCACAGGAGCGCTCCTTCGACTTCAGCCCGAGCCAAAGGAAATGCGTTGGCTGGGAATCGAACCCAGGTCAACTGCTTGGAAGGCAGCTATGCTCACCACTATACCACCAACGCAGGTGGTGGACACCGGCTTGCGCTGTCAGTAAGAACGTTTGAAGTGCTTTTCGTCACTCCCTTACTCCAAACGTGAGGTGTGAAAGTCACAATTGTCCCTTCCGTCCCCAAATAATGACAAGCCCATTCTAGGTATTCTCTTTTCTCGTGCTCACATTTGAGAAGATGTGGACAAAAAGTGTCCAAATAATCCCCGCTGGGAAGGCATCTTTACTCACCACTATACCACCAACGCATGAGATGAAGGCGGGCTTGCA